>NC_136063.1:2126735701-2127335701 GCF_964261635.1 Lissotriton helveticus
TTGTTCAAATAACATAGATGAATACAAAGTCTGAGTTTCCCATTACTCCTTCTGGCCACCACAATACTGAAAATTCATTTATAAGAGTCTATGGCCTCAATTATATCTGCACTCACTAGTTTTTCAAGCTCCCTCTCTACTTCCTCCCTCAAAAGAATGGGACTATTTTTAACTTTGTGAATTTTAAGATAAGCATCCTTCTTTGAAACAATTTGGTGTACAAACTCTGCTAGATTACCAATCTTCTCACTGAACAATTTTGTGGAAATTTCTACGTATAGCATTACCTACACTCTCACCATCATCTGCAGTCATAACTGGTTCAGGACTGTTGGGTTTCAAAACTTTATGGAGATTGCCTTGATCATGCCAACACAATTCAGAGGATCCTCTTTTGCAATGTGTAGTTTTCTCTGAGTTTTCGTATTTTGTAACTTAAAGGTAAGCGGTTTGTGACCCAACATATCAATTTGTTCTTGTATGAAACCCCCTGGTCAAATATTTGAAGCAAACAATTTTTCTCCAATGCCATTCACAAATTCTCTCCTCCATTCTTCCTTTAATGATGGCATTCAGTGAACCTGAGTCCACATACATTTAAACATTCACACCATTAATACACATCAAACACACATTTCTTTCTTAATTTAGCATTGTTCTCATTCACATTCAACACAAATGACTTCTTGGAGAAAAAGTATATTGTTAACTTGAGATTTTTCATCAGAAATACCTTCGTCCACACATCCAATCCTGTAGTTCTTCTTGCTACTAAAAACCTTAGCAAAATGCTCCACAAGATGTACAGCCAGGCAGGACTTGCTATATGCAAGGTGTGAATCACTCTCACAAAGCGGCCCTCTATTACTGCGGGGAAGCGTCACCCCCTGCTGCCAGCACTGCAAAGGTGACAATAAAAGGGTAATAAAATGAATATATTACCATTTTATTTTTACCTATCCCCAGCCAAGACATAATTGGAGGCGGGCCACTGCTGCTGACTGTCATCATAGGACTGGTGCTCACTTCACCAGTTTAGAGTGCACATGTCATTTTGGCCGGCTGTCTTTTGATGGCCCGCCTGACATGCGCACTTTAAACCTCTCCACCCAGCTGTCTTAGACAACTGGGTGGAGAGCAGGCACAGGCCCCTGTGACTGTAGGAGCATCGAGTCAGCATGCTCCAGCCAATCCTGACGCGGCTCTAATGCTGCTTAACATTATCAGCAACATGAGAGTAGCACCTGGATTAGTGTGGAGAATTGCGGCAGACCAGCGCCAACAGACTGAAGCACGAGGACAGGAGTAGGCGATAGGTGAGCCAGCACATAGGAAAGTACATTTTAATTGTTTTATTTCCTACTTTGTAACAGGCACATAATATGCCAGTGTACACTAGTCCTTTATGGATCATATTGTGTCCTTAATTTATACGTCTTTTATTTAGAAAATGAGGATTCGCTGCGTCATGCATGTGTATTAAAGATGCAGTTATGCACATTTCTCTCATTCAGCTAAACTCTGAATCTTACAGGAGTTTGCAACAGTGTAGCAGTCAGAGAGGACTGTATGAAGCTAGGCTTTGGTGTTTGTAGAAAGGGTGGTCCGGGTCTATTTTCGTTACATGTAACAGGTTTAAGGAAGGTTTGTTAGCCACTGAATCTCCTTTGCAGTTTCCACTGTGATTAAAGAAATGAAAAGAGGCAGGCGCTGAGGCGTGGGAGAACAGGAAAGGCAGTGCCAGCCGGGAAAGGCAGGTCCAATATACATTGGTGCTTATTTTAAAAGATTCTTGGGCCGCAGCCATGTCACTTTTTCCCATATTAAAATTAAAAAAGATGCATCGGCTGAGCAAGGGGCTTGTAAATAATCTCCATTATTTTTGTGTCTTCCATTCGTTCGCCTGCGTCAGTTTGGCAACAGTGATTCAACAAGGACGGATGGTAACGAGATAATTTTGCTTGCATCAAAATAGCTAAATTGCGGCAACCGGACTACTTCAACATTTACTTCGACCAAACTTGTATGTGCAAGCATGGCAGATGTATTAATTTAGTTGGAGAGGCCCCAGGGACCACCTGGCCATTTCATATGTATGATTTGCCACAAGCGTAACATTCCTAAATTCATTATACAATGAAACAAAATGCTTTTATCTTGGGGTGAGTGAGTGCAGGAGCAGGGACTCAGTGCTACGACGTTGGGGGCAGATAGAGAGTTCATACTCCGCGAGTCAGTTTATGCTCTTCCGATTACTTGAAGTCATGACGTGACACAGATTTTGCTGAACTTGTACAACGGATTGGTTTTATTTATACATCTGCTCCAGTTTTAGCGCATTATTTCATAGTAGCCTATACAGTTCTGCATTGCTGGGAACTTTCAAGTCATGGGACGGACTGGACTTTCAATCTCTGTTTTTAAAAAAACAGGGCACAGAGCCCTGGGGCTTGTAGTTTCATTTGTAATCCTATCACAAATACGTGTCTCCTCACACACAAAAAACAGCACCAGCTGCTAGTTACCTACCCTCTTGATATTGGGGTAGTTCACAGCAACGAATGAACATGGGCTTCATTGTTAATTAATATTTTAGTATGTTTTCTCTAGATCAACCTTACATATGGTTACTTTGAAACCCATAACTTTAGAGCGGCAGACCCTGATGCAGAGGTCTGGCCCGGGACCAGGGTTCAATTCCCGCCTCGGCGGGTCTTGGGCTCAATTTCCTCGGACCTGATAACTCTCGCCTCGGTGCCTAATCTAATCACGGGTCCCACTTTGCAACTCTGGGCAATAGCTTGCTTAATCTCCACAATGGCCCCAACAGTGCTGGGATGGCTGGTTTCACCTTGGGGGTGCCCAGGAGTGGACACTTCACAGGGAAAAAAGCCAGGAAGGGTTCCACAGCGGTATGCGTACAGCGCCTAGAGGCCTCAGGGTATAAGTGCGCTATACATGTACGAAGTTTACAGTTTTTTACTCAAATGTGTTCCTGCACAAATCTGAGCGCCATGATGAAGAGCGATGGTATTTGTTCCTGAAAAGAATAAAAGAATGTAACTGCACTCAGATAAAATATTATATTACAATACTCAACCTACTGTCCCGGAGAATATATTTTACTAGGAATGTCCAATGTCACCAGGAACCCCTGGACACTGAGCACAGATAAGCTGAGGGGGTGTCTGTTATGATTGTTCCTCTGTTGAACCATGTCAATATATACTTATATATAGAGAGAGAATGAGAGCTTCATATTGCAGTCCCTCCATTTCTAGGCTCTGTAACGAACAGGTTATTGGAGAATACAATTGGGTCTATAGTTCTACCATTTCAAAACTTTTGAGCAGCTTGCTTCCACCTCCGCCCGCTCCCGGGGGCATTGCTGGTCAGTGGTTGCCTCACCAAATATTTAGGGTACCAACCGCCACTGCTGTGACGGCGGTTGCACCTGAGTCCTTGCTTGGAAGAATCTCTACATTTAGGATGATTCTTGCTGAATTTATCTTTACCTTCTACTTTCCCCACAACTTCCTCCTGGTGCTCACAATGATCTGCTTCTACTGCTTTGACGCTGTGGCTGGATAACTCAATTTTCCTCACAATGGCTAAAATATCTTGCAGGTCAGCATCCCTGTTTACCCACAATCTCTCCTGGATGTCCAGGTCCCTAGTTTGCATAACAACTAGATCTCTAATTGACTGTTTCTGTAACCCTTCAAACTTATAGTCAAGGGATAGCTTCCTAAGCGGAGAAACATATTCATCATCAATCTTACTTAGTACCTATTTCCTCCCCAAAAAACACCTACCTCACAATACCTATGCAAACATTGGGTGAAAAATACTTATCAAATTATTCAATAACCATATCAAAAACTTTGACATCTCCTCCTCTCCACTGGCATTTGTTCATGCACTTTTAATCCTACTGGTCCTATAGAGTGACAAACAGTCTTCTCTTCTGCTCCGTAGCCATTTCCCCTTCCTCATCAATGGTATCCAAATAGTTAAAAAAAATATGACTTCCACTCTGACCATTTCATGCAAGGATCACTCCTCGTTGGTCAAACTGTCTGAGGAGGGGACAACAAAAAGTTCTGGGAATTCATGGCAGTTATTTGCAGAAGAACAACAGTACACAGTAGAGCAGTGTCCTTTCTACACCCAAAAATTAGAACTAATTCACTGAAAACTACTGTAAATAGGTAGGCTAAATATGACCCTAACTTACAAGTTCCATGAAAATAAATGTCTGGAAACCAAGAAATCACAGAAGCTAAAACCACTGTTGAATCTGGAGAATTCGTGGAAATAGCAAAGGTAGCATGTTGTTTAAAATGTTGCCAAACCAACTAAATTAACACACAGGAAGTGATGCATAATTCCTCATTTAGGTACTAGTGCCTTGTCAGCTCGATCCAATATGGCGTCCCGTAGACTGACACTGCACGGCTTCACAGTGTGAGCATACACTGTGTTCCACATAGATAGTTGTTGCTTGTCAGCTCAATGTAATATGGCGTCCCATAGACTGATGTTGCACGGCTTCACAGTGTAAGCGTATACTCTGACTCACCGGGTAGTCGTCGCCAAAATTGTAAAGTAATACACAAGCACTGCAATCTTCTATACCAAGTCAATTGAAACACCAAGAGCAGCAACAGCCACAGCTCACTTCTTCGCCTCCATCTGGGATCTGCCCCCACAGCTCTACCAACTAGAACGTTGGGAAGTTGCCAAGAAGTGTGGCGATTACAATTAAATAAAGCAGTTAGTTACATCACAAGATACAGTACATGACACAACACCCATTCATCCGCAACAAACCCAAAATCTCAGGCTCAAGACTATGCAAGAACACCCCTTTCCTCCTCGACTCCTGTGCCCAAACCGTTAGATGCCTAACACTGCTACCAACCCCAAAATCACCACCAGAAGCAGGAAAGCTAAAAGCGTCTTCACGCCAAATAAATAACTTCCCTGAATCCTGAATTTACTGGGCATCTGACCATAATCAAAAGGAAGAAGGAGGCATGAACCGAGTGGAGAAACCTCAATATCTGGTGTTTCAAATATACCATTCATTTTTATAGCAAACACTCATTACTCCAGATCAGTTGCATGCAGGGCCTGTCGTCTAAAAAAGTCACACGTTTCTATTGAGAAGAGTACCCAAATCTGCTTGTTTGCTGTTCCCTCCCAAACCTATTATTCAGTTCTATATGGTGAAAACATTCTTCTTGTTTTTGTTTCACAATTCCTAAGGAATGCACGATTGCCCCTAAAGCATCCCTCTTCTGATGTAAGCTACTGTAGCTTCTTTCTCTTCAATGTATTTTGGTCCCACTACTTAATGTTATATGCAGCAGTGTGCTTCCCCAGTATGTGTTTATTTGCCATTAGACATACAAAGCTATGGACATCATAATAGTTTGGAAATTGTTCAAAAATGGGTGGCACCAATTTGGTGCCTTTTTCAGCTGGGTATGAGTTAATCACTAATTATGAGACTGTCCTACTAACAAGGGAAAACATGCTGTGGGGGTCACACTGGGGAGGTCATTAAAGAAGACCCGTGCGATAGAGTTTGAGGAAGCGCAATAGACACACCACAGGGAGACCCCTGAAAATACTGGGCTCTGAAGGAACAAGAAGGAAGGATCCAGAGAAAAACCTGGAACCCCTCAGCCATCATACAAGTTCTCTTTCTGCAAAAGCATCACCTACTAATCTTGCTGACCTCTAAAAATTCACCATCCTTTACATTTTTCTGTTTTGAGAAATACTTTACTAAGTAATTAAATAATTAGAGTGGTAAGCATGAGATCAAAGTCTTTGCGAGGCACCACCCAAACCGAGATTGGACAGGCACCTTCAATTTTTATTGTCACCTTAACCACAAGATTCTTCCATGATCGCCAAACGTTCCCCCAAAAGGGTCCATTAGTCCCAAAATACAGTGAAATCTTCTATACCATGAGAACCAGATTGTTGTTATTGCAGGGCCTACCCACCCTCTCAATCCCCACCTGTATTCACACTGTCTAGGCACAAAAAATAGGGATGAGAACCCTCCCAGTTTCAGTCATTGTCTCTGTAATTGGACAATAGGCAGGCTCATATTCTTTCTACAGTAGACTGGGGCGAAGGTGGCCTGAATTCGTGCGAAACTCCAATAGTGACATCACTGTATAATTATACGCAGATGACAATAATCAAACTTCAAAATCTCGATTCTTGTGCCTCCACTATGACTAACTAGTTTCATACTTTGATTCCATTCAATGTGTAATGCGCAAAGACATAATGACTGCCAAATACATCGAAGGAAAATAAAGAATTGTTTCCACCACTTACATGGAGTAAAATATTCTGTTGTTCATTCTATTTTTTTTAGTTCGAATCATATTTTTATTGAAAAATAACATAAATGGTAGCAGAAGTGATAGCGGCAAGAAGGCATCAGAAGAGTTACAGTCATGTTACAAAGATACCGCAATCAGACATGGATTATACATAAAACAATACGTGTACATTAAAGGAAAATAAAGTACCAACATTGCATACTCACATTTGTATATAGTTCCATAGAGCCCTCCGTCTAAATCAAGTCATATAGTACCTTTTACACTTCATCGTTCCTGTTTTATGGTTATAGGATTGTCAAGTCTGTGAGCACAAGATATAGTCATTACAGTTCACGCAGCATGCACCCTAAAGTTCACTGAGTAAAGACCTCATCATTTAGAGCTTCAGGGTGGGTCAAAGGTGAAGGAGGCCTGGTCCAATGAAGACCATAATTTTTTGTTGGTGACCTGCCATGGTGATGAGTGTAAAGCGGGATTGTCAGTGCCCCTAATGCAGGACAGCCACTCCTTCCATGCATTGAAGGAGACCTCACCTGTTGATTTCCAATTGCATAGGATCACCTTACATGCTAATGTAAGTAGAAGGTCCAAGAGCTGGCGGTCATGGTCCCCCTTTAGTGATGGATCTAAGGCTCCTAGGAGAATGTAGATGAATTCCCTTGTGGGATGTATGTCAAACGTGTGTCCAATGTAGTCAAAGATTTTTGTCCAAAAGGTGTGAAGCATGGGGCAATCGAACAACATGTGTGGGAGGTCACCAATACCAGAGGAGCAGTTCCAGCACTTCGGTGTGTCCCGCAGGCCAACCTTAAATAGCCTCTGTGGGGTCCAAAACGCCCTGTTAATAATCATATATTTGGTCTGTGATAGTATCGGTGATACCTTGTGTGTGAGTGCTGATGCATGTATCCTGACCCAGTCTATACTTATTCCAGTGTTGTTTGTTTCTGATTCCCATTTTACCTCATTGCGCCTCATAGACTTGTTGGCCGTTGGCGCGAGTAGTTTATATATTTTTGAGACAAAATGTCTAGAGGATTGAAAGTGTGGTAGCATAGCTTTTAGCCAAGGCGTCACTAGCTTGAATGCTCTAGTGGATAAGGCTGACTTTAGCTTTAAGAAGGCATAACAGTCGATCGGTAGCAGGGAGTGTCTAGCCTGTAGAGTCGAGAATGGCAGCGGCATATTATTTTCATATAGGTCAGAGACCACGTTAATACCTTTATCAGACCAATGGTCCGATATGATGGGTGAACCGCCAATTTTAATAGACGGGTTACGCCATAAAGACGCAGAGGAGGAATTGTGGATTTGTTGACCAGAGGCGTGAACGCGATCTATCCGCAGAAGTGCTCTCTTGGTATTGAGCATGATGTATTTAGAGTTCGTGAGGTGTGAGAGGTCCATTGTTAGGACAGCGTAGAGCGGGGCTTTGCCTATGATGGATTTTTCTATATTGACCCATAAGGGCGTGTAAACAGGGTCTTCGATAAACCAGGAGGCTCCCTGTTTGCAGAGAAAGGCGGACTGGTAGTTTCTGAAATTTGGTAATCCTAATCCCCCTTTAAGCTTTGGGAGTTGCAGTTTTTTCATGGCAATTCTCGGTTTCTTCCCTTTCCACAAGAAACCCGAGATCAATTTCTCAATTTTATGTAAAAAGTCTTCCGTGAAGGTCATGGGGAGCATACATGCCATGTAATTTACCATAGGACTGATCATCATCTTTAGTGTTTCAGCCCTACCCCACCACGAAAGGAATTTAGGAGACCAGCCGTCTAATAGCTTTTGTATTTTTTTATAGAGCAGCTCTTCATTAATCTTTAAGGTGGATATCAAGTCCTTTTCAAATTCCAGTCCTAAATATTTAAAACTCTTCGACTGCCAGGTAAGCCCGGAGTCGCCCAGGATTGTTTTATCACATAGGTTATTCAATGACTTCACCTCAGTTTTATCCTTGTTCAAGGAGTATCCAGAGACAACTGAGAATTCTTCTATTGTGGACATTAGCGCTGGGATAGCCTTGTCAGCTTGTTCACTCATAACCAACACGTCATCTGCATAAGCCGTGAGTTTGATGGTACAATCAGCGAACCGGATTCCAGCGATGTCAGGGTTTTCCCTTATGTAGTATAGAAAAGGCTCAATAGCCAGGAGGAATAAGGACGGGGATAATGGACATCCCTGTCTAGTGCCCTGTTCTAGACCAAATGGGGAGGAAAAAGCGCCGCCAGCTCGTACTCTAGCAGAGGGACAGGCATATAGGGACATGACTAATTTAGTAAATACGGGGCCCAGGTCAAATTTATGTAGCACAGCATTTAAGTAAGCCCAGTCTACTTTGTCAAACGCTTTTTCAGCGTCTAGCGTAATGGCGACGGTAGGTGTGGATAAGAGTTTCGCTTTTTCAATGACATGAGCCAGGATTCTCGTGTTATCGCTCGAGAGCCTGTTCTTCAGAAAACCCGCTTGCGAGGGATGTATTAGAGACGGCAGGACTTTTTGAATGCGATTTGCTAAAATTGATGCTAGGAGCTTGCAATCTAAATTTATCAGTGATATAGGCCTGTAGTTTTTGGGGAGTTTGTGGTCTTTGCCTTCTTTGGGTATTACCGCAATTACAGCCTCTGCCATCGTCCCCGTAACTTTACCTGTATTGCTAATTTCGTGGAAGACCTCTAGGAGAGGAGTTGAAAGAATATGGGCAAAGGTTTTATAAAATTGGGCTGTATAGCCGTCAGGTCCAGGGGCTTTCCCCTTTTTGAGGGATTTGATCGCGCTAATAACCTCCGACTCAGAGATCGGCTCATTCAAGGAGTCTCTTTCTGCGGCCGTAGGCGTTGGGAGTGTGCAATTGGAGAGGTATTTCTTCATTTTTTCGTTGTCTACGTGCATGTTCTTAGCATAGAGTTTCTCGTAAAAGTCCTTGAAGATATTCGCAATCTTAGTGGGATCAGAGTTAGGAGTCCCCTTTTCATCGAGCAAGGATGCTATGGTATTCTTTTGAATTTTAAATTTAAGATAAGCCGCTAGTCCTTTCCCCGCTTTGTTCGAGTCACAAATTTTGAAACGCTTCCTCCTGTCTAGCCAAACTCCCACCTTTTCGCTAATAAGTTTATTATAGGTGTATTTCTGATTGGACAGTTCAGTTAGGACCTCAGGGTTTCTACTCCTCAAGTATGTGTGCTGGAGTTTTGAAATGTCCTCCTCCAGTTTCAATAGGGCTGCAGTGCGGTTCTTATTAATTGCAGACAATATTTTTATAATAAGTCCCCTTATGGTGGATTTCAGTGCCTCCCAACGGGTGGTGTCTGAAGTGTCCCCCCTCTTATTTAATAATAAAAAGTCTTTAATGGCAGTGTCAAGGGTTTCTTTGTGTTTTGTGTCATTAATAATGGTGTCATTGAATCGCCACATAGATTGACGGGTGGTCGGTTTAATATTAGACAACGTAAGTGAGATGCAGGAATGATCAGAGACTAATCTGGGAGCAATGTCCGCGTCCTCAACTCTTGCCACCGCGTTGTTGGATATGAGTATGTAGTCGATTCTCGAAAACGAGTCATGTGGTGGGGAATAGAATGAGTAGTCTCTGTCATCAGGATGCATCAAACGCCACGTGTCCACCATATGAAATCTATTGCATAGTTTCATGAACGCCTTATGGGCTCTTCCCGGGCGAAAGACGCATTTGGAGTCTCTATCTAGTATTGGGTCGTATGGGAGATTGAAGTCGCCCGCCAGAATATGGACAGCCGTGTCGGGGATGGAGTTTATCTGCTTCGTTAGGCCTACCCAGAAGGACGGATCATGTGTATTTGGGGCATAGATATTCGTGACAAAGAATTCAGTGTCATCCTTGAGTAGTCTCGCTGAGACCCATCTACCTTTCGTATCTGTTGCACTAGAGACTATTTCCACATTTGCATTCTTGGCCACTAGTATCACCACACCATTCTTCTTTGAGACTGCCTCAGAGCCCACCACGTCAGTATAATACTTATTACGTAGTGTGTGAAATTGCTTTGCTTCTAATTTTGTTTCCTGCAGTAAGGCTATATCTCCACGCTGCCTTCGTAGATAGTCAAGTGTCTTTTGGCGTTTAACCGGCTGGTTAAGCCCTTTCACGTTCAGTGATAGTATTCTAAGGTTAGCTATAATTGTCGTCCCTATAGGAGTATCTATAACAGGAGCCATCAATTATGCAGCCAGTAATATCGTGTCACAGTACATGTGTATGCATAAGTATTAGGTCGTGGAAGCAGTCTCATACCCCTTAAAAAGTCAGCAGCATCTTTTAACACGTACAATGTGCGGCCAGCACAGTATGCAGGAAACAGAAGGACAGAGTATAAGCTTCGGAACGTAATGTGGTACATTGGATGTAAGCTAGTGTGCAAGATGGACATAACTAAACAAAACCATAAGCAAAATATCAAAACAACCCCCCCCATCACCCCTGTCAACCTCCCTCCTCCCCCCTCCCTCACCCACAGCCCACCCCTCCCTCCCCAATAGTAGAAACAACAGAACATGGCGACTCGGGAGTGACGACCAAGCGGCCGCCTCCAAGCAACTTACTCTTAACTAGCAATTAACTAGCAATTATATGGGCTGCAACCCAATTCTGAGAGAAAAAAAAAACAGCCCAATTGTGTAGGCAACAATAAGCAATAAACAAACTATGGTTTCAGAACGTTAATCACTGGAAAGTCACTGCATTGGTTTCAGTATCGTGATCAGATATATCAGTACCTGCAACAGAATCATCGTAAGCGCATTCGACAACAGGTAGGAGTACTACATGTCAACATGTCAACAGTACAGCATAGCGTCAACATAGCGTCAACAGTACAGTAGAACAGTACAGCATAGCGCCTATTCGAGGTCTATAAGGGACGCGAGCAATATCATGGCAGTATGATATCATGATATCATAGTGATGTAGGTATGGTATCGTGGGTATGGTAGCATGGATAGCACCATAATGATGTGGGTTTTAATGAAAGAGCATTCAAGTTAAGGATTCTTGCGATCGTTCAAGGGATCGTTCTAATATAGGTCCGGAATCAGTTGATTCACTGGCCCAAGGGTACAGAGTACATTACCATGTCATTATCGGCCAAAACCCAGTTGCGTTCACCAACTAGGTAACAAGTCCAAGAAGGAGACCCTCCTAGCAGATCCAGTCCGGCTAGGCACTGTTACAAGGATCCTGGAGTCTGAGAGTGGCAGTACAAAATCTCCAACCCATAGTTTATCCTAGGCCAGAAGCAGAGGCTCCTTGTTGAGCTGGAGGGGAGACTTCCATATTGCCATCTCCATGGTCGAACAGGAGCTGTCGCAGTTTTCGCGGGTCTGAGAACACATGAGACACGCCTTGTATAGTTACTCTAAACTTTGTTGGACCAATAAAGCCATACAGGTGACCAAGTGATTTTAATTGGGGTCTCAATGCAAGGAAGGCTTTCCTGATCTCCATTGTTTCCTTACTGAAGTCCTGTGAGATGAAGATCTTCTGGCCTTTCCATAGCACATGGTTGTTTTTGCGAGCGAAGGTGAGTATCTGTTCTGTGTGTTGGTACCTCAGTGGTTTGCACACAATTGCTCTTGGGCCCTTTTGGTCCTTTGAGATTCGTCCTGGCACTCTATGTGCTCTGTCAAACTCCAGAGGTTGAGTGAAGGTTAGATTTGTGGCCTGTGTGAACCACTCCTCAAGGAAGGGTATGCATGAGTCATGTTTTTCCTCCGACTTCTCCGGCATACCAAAAATTCTTAGATTCCCCCTCCTGTTTCTGTCCTCCAACTCCGCAACCTTCCTCACTAGATGGTCAGAGCATAAGGAAAGATTCTTGATAGCTCCACATGTCTTATTTTCAAAGTCTTCCAGTTTGCTTATCCTGGTTTCAGTCTCCGTTAATCTTGAGTTAATGTCTTTAATATCTTGACGGACAGCAACAACCTCATCTTTGGTGGACTTGGCCAAGTCTCTGACTTCTTCTAGCCTGCTCAAGATTGTTTCCATAGCTTCCTCCATTTTTTTGCTCCCTTTGTTCCCTTTGATCGGTGTCGGTGGGTTAGATTTCAGGCGTTTAGAAGCTGTACCATTTTCCTTGTCTCCCATACTTTAGATGTGTGAGTCGATGGGTTGTGTAGATGCCTTGATGTTTCCCAGGCATGTAGCGCCGAAAAGCTGAAAAGCAATCTCTGTTTGATCGTGCAGGGCAGCAGATTATACACTTCTCCCGTTTTGAAGTTGATTTTACAGTAGAGAGCTATGCATGCATTACCAACTTATGTGTTGCTTTCCCTTTAAAGCACTCGGTCTGCGTCGCTATTTTGTATAATTTGAAATATCACTCCTTGTAAATATCCTTGTAAATATCAATTCGTGAGGGTAATTACAGCAGTAGCAAACTCCCCCCCTCTAGTTTGTCATATGGTCTTGCTCTCTATCCAATGCTGCACGGAGCTTTCACTTCACTGTCACTTCACTTATTTGCAGGCATGTAGAATTTTCAGGCGTTTTACACCACTTCATATGACCAAACCATATACACAGCCTCAAAACACTGAGCAGAGCAACAGATGAAGCCAGTAGCAGGATGACCTAGCTGCAATATCAGCGCAACGGCAGACGCGCCGGGGAAACCACAATTTCAGGCTGCCTACATAAAGTTATAAATTCTGTACTTCCGTTTTCCAGACAGTTCGTCAGTGTGCCTTAACGTGGAGAGGAGACCGTGTAGATTCAAGAATGCACACGTGCGCTGTGTTTTATGTGCGCTGTGTTTTATGAATGAAAATAGACATTATGAGGGCATTCTCCTGTGTTGCTGCACATTAAGCCAGATACAGTACTCTGCCTGCCGCCATTTTGTTGAAGCGCGTCTTGTGTTGAAGCGCGTCAGATGCCGCGCTGTTGCTCACGGACCTTTAGAGACATTGAGCAGTCATAACCAAGCCGATAACACAAATAGCACAGTCTACCCTAACAGTTAGTATTGTTGCCCACAGACTGCGCAGCTTGTAACAATGGGGATCGCTGGGCTTTTCCAGGTCGCAGTCGCAGTCGGGAGCTTGATCAGACCGCCATTAAGCTGCCGGTGTTTCGCGCCTTTACCTCCCTTCCGTGTTGATCGGTTAAAATGCGGCCAAAAGCATTCTTTTTACTCACGGTTCCGGGGGCTGGCCATATCGCTGGTCATATCGCTGGTTAGGGGGTCCATTTCTGGTCTCTTTAGGCTCCTGTCGCTGACTATGGCGAGCGGACCTGATGCCCCGGAGAGCCGCGCTGCTGTACCCGGCATCAGTCTCCGTCCCGCTCTTCAGTCTACAGCGGTCAGAGCGGACGGTTCCACTACTTCAGCATTCCGCGCTCGAAATTAGCCCAAAATTCAGGACATGTTGCAGAAAGACCCCGACAGTCGAATCCTTCGCCTTCCAGGAGCCGGGGGGTCAGATAGCAGCCCTCTATGACCGTTAAAGGAGCAGTCGCCTGGAGGAGGTCAGAGCTACGCCGCCATTCTCTCCGGCGTCCAAGCCACGCCCCCTCTGTTGTTCATTCTAAACTTAAACCAGGCACCTAAATGGAACCCTGCTGAACACAAACATTTTTTTACATTTTGCATGCTTCCCTCTTATATGCAACTCAATACAGGTGTCATGTTTACTTTACCATCCATACCTGACATTCTGGTAACTTGATTTGAGTTTGTAATATAACATTTTACTTCTTTTAGGCAATACCATCATTCATCAGATGTTGGTGGTCACATTTGATGTATCATGAATTACGTATTGTAGGGAAATGCCTCTTTTTGTATAGTTACCCTCAAAGCTTTGGACTGATGCTGCTGATTTTTTTACTCTGAGAGTGCACTGAGGCCTGCTAACCAGATCGCAGTGCCAGTGACCTGACCAATGCCAATGGGCACAGGTTGATTTACTTGTCAGTTCCTAGTATATGGTACCAAGGGTACATAGTGCCAGTAAGTTAGAGAACCACCCCTGGAACTGCAGCACTGTTTGTGCCACTCTGGGTGTAACAAAGGAAAAACATGGCTCCCAGTTTGCAAAGCCTAATACCACCTTTTTAATATACGTAAGTCACCCCTAAGACAGGCCTAACAAGTTGAACGGCAGGGTGATGTATATTAGAAAGTGAAACATATACTTTTATTTGTACCCAAAGTAAAAACCTGCAATTGTCCTTTTAAATGTGGAAAATGCTCGTAGCCCTTTTGGCGAGGGCAGAGTTACAAGCTGTCCCCGCAGCCTTTCTAACTTCTGACCGGGTGTACTGAAGCCAATATTGTAAGGTATCAAAGAACTGGTTACATTAAGTTCGACTTGATGCCCAAGTAGAAATTAATGTAACTTGTTGCTATGTGCCACTTTTGCAAATTTGCCACTTTGTTGCCTTGAGTCTCCTGTGCCTGCTCACGATTGCATATGGTGTCTGTCCCAGAGAAAGCATTCCGTCCTCCCAGGGAGACATGCAAAGGACTCCCAGGACAGGACAAAATAGAAGCCTGCATGGGGGAGAGGTGTTACCACTCCCTGATATGAAGCCACATGAGTGTTTGCCCAAAAGGCGAGCTTCAAAGGGGAAGCCGCCTTTAAAAGGCAAATGGTGAAGACTTGGGAGAGAGGCTGCTCTATTGTGTAGATAGACAGGCTGGCACGCAGGATGGTGAAGGGAAACCAGTTGCCAAACAGTTTTTTCAGGGGCATGTAGCCCCCTTAGTAGCCACACCTCTGGGTTTGGCTAGGGAGGTTTACACACAGAGAAAGGATTTGTGCCATCTTCAGAGTCCCAGAATGGAAACATCTATGATAGCTAGATGCCTCACTTCACAGGAAGTAGTCATCAGGGGAGAGGGGAATCTGGTAGCCCATCGGCTAGTGACCATGACGTCTCCTGAGGGCGTTTTCTGGGCATAAAAAGGGTACCCAGACCCCGTTGATTTGGAGGAGAGGACCGTAAAAGGACTGCCCTCCTGCACCAAGGACCTGGCGAATAGAGGCTGCACTGACGTGAACTGCACATGCTGACTAGCAAGGAAGACGAACTTTGCCTGCTGATTTCTGAGCTTAGAGAAGTCGATTCCTGATCCCAGCCAAAGAAAGAGACTCCATGGGTCAGTAGGCACAGGGCCACAAAAGCTGGAGAAGTATGCTGGGGCGATTTGGTAGCCCAGATTCCCGAATCACAGCTTCTCGTCGCCGTGCAGCCCAGAGAACAAAGCCCCAACACTCAAAGTTTGCCCCTGGGTCTGCTGAATCCAGGCGAGTCATCAGAGTGCAGCCAGGTTGCCCAGAGGGCAAGTTACTGCCAAAAGAAGGAAACCGATGAAACCTCTGAAACTGCTGTACAGTGTGACTGGTCGCCCAGTTGCGATTGAACTTCTGCCAAGCTTGAGAGGACATCGAAGACGTTGACCACTGAGGACAGGATCACCTCACCAAGCCCGTAGACCAAAGAGTAACACTAAAAAGACCCCCATTGACCGCACAGCATCTTCAACCTCCTTGAGAAATTGGGTTACTGGTTGAGTGGGGTGAAACCCTACTCAAGC
The DNA here is from genome assembly GCF_964261635.1 of Lissotriton helveticus. Taxonomy (NCBI): domain Eukaryota; kingdom Metazoa; phylum Chordata; class Amphibia; order Caudata; family Salamandridae; genus Lissotriton; species Lissotriton helveticus. Next base: position 2,126,751,654 of record NC_136063.1, read on the forward strand.
AGAAACCACAATCCTTGTCAGGGTGATGTCACACGCAACCCTAAATTAACCTGTGCTCATCCCACAGGGAGTTTGTCACATAGCAGTCAGGTTTAGCTCAGAGGCAATGTGTAAAGTATTTGTGCGACACTTCAAACAGTAACACAGTAAAATCACACCACAAAAGGATCCCACACCAGTTTAGAACGATAAAGTCCCTCTGTAAGTTGGAAGAAGTTTCTAGAGGTTTGCCTTTGAAGTGCCCAGGCATCCTGCCTTGCTTGTCCTGACTCTATAAACCTCTAGGGGGTATGCAGCCCTTTTTGTGGAAGTAGGTTACAGTCTATTTCAGTGTAAGTAGGGCTGTGCCCTGCTCTGCCCTACCATGTGGCCAGTGATGGCCCATCCAGGCCCATCTAGCTCTTTATTGTGTGTGGTTGTCTAGGAGGAATACAAAAAGTCAGCTACACCCAGTCAGGAAACCCAGAGGCAGGCTACAGGCCCTAAATGGTTAAGGCAAGAAAAGGCCAACTTTCTAAAAGTGGCATTTTCAAAACTGCAATTTACAATCCAACTTTACCACAATAGAGTATTTTTCATAATAATTCCAAAGACACCAGATATGAACTGGTTACCTGCTCCCATTTGGAAATTACAGTTTATTAAATGAAATGTAACTCCAGTGTTACCCTATGAGAGAGGTAGGCCGTTGAGTAGTGAAAAACCACTTTAGGGGGTTTTCACTACCAGGATATTTAAAACATAGAAGTACATGTCCATCTTTTTAAATATACTGCACTCTGCGCTCTGGGTTGTCCAGGGCCTATCTTAGGGGTGACTTACATGTATTAAAAAGGAAGGGTTGTATCTGCCATAGGTTTATTTGGCAGATCGAAATGGCAGCTTAAAACTGCACGCAGAGGCTGCAGTGGCAGGCCTGAGATGTTTAAAGGGGCTATTTGTGTGGGTGGCACAATCAGTGCTGCAGGCCCACTAGTAGCTTTTAATTTACAGGCCCGGGGTGCATGTAGTACTACATTATTAGGGACTTATAAGTAAATTAAATATGCCAATTGGGATTAAGCAAATGGTACCATGTTTTAAGGAGAGAGCACAAGCACTTTAGCAATGGTTAGCAACAAGGCAACAAAAATGGTTTAAAAAACCGGAGGGTGAAGGCAAAAGGTTTGGGGATGACCCGGCAGGAAGGGCTAAGAACCCAAAAATCTATCTATCGATCTATCTATCTATCTATCTATCTATCTATCTATCTAGCTAGCTAGCTATCTATCTATCTATCTATCTATCTATCTATCTATCTATCTATCTATCTATCTATCTATCTATCTATCTCTGTATATATATATATATTATATATATACATATATATGTATATATATACATATATATAATAACATATATATATATATATATATATATATATATATATATATATATATATATATATATATATATATATATATATATATATATTGATCCATAGCTATAGATATATATTCGGCATATGACTGTGGTAACCCAATAGGGGAATAGTGGAGTATAAATACAGGGGTCTTCTCCATTCACTGCTCGTATTTCTTTTTTATTCATCCTGCCCTATAGTGCTGCATAAGGATTGTAAGGCTACTATCAGAGTTAATTGTAAAATCTTTATCTCTGGTCTTTTGCCCCCCTTGCATTTCTCAGTCTTCAGTATCCTACTCCTGAATGCCTGGAATTCTCTGCACCTCTACTCCAATATTCCATTGATGCCTTTGCTGATGTTCCTTAGAGGTAAGGTTATGTGATGTTTTTAAATTCTGTATTTTGATTTGTTGAAAATGTATTTCTTTGCTCACACCAGGGTCCCTTCAGAGTGCCAATGTTCCGCTATGCAGAAATTGTCAATATTAATACTTGAATTTGAGGGTGAGCCACAGACTTTTACTTTGCTACTAGGGCTGCTTCCTAATTTCCTACTGATTAAGCTGCACATTTGAAACTTAGCCTATTATGGTTTTGCCTGTTATTCTGCATCGTTCTGTTACTGAGAGCCTTCCTGGCAATGATTGTATGTATTCAGATGAGACTGGCTGCCTTTACACTGTACTATTTCTGTATTGTACTCTATTTGAATTTTATAATAAAGCTTCATGGTTTTTTGACTCTAGAACTCACTTTGTGAGTAACACCTCCGTCCGTCCCAAACTGCAGGCAACCTTCGAACCTCAGCAGAGCAGCCTCTTCCACACCACTCTTTGCAGCCTGATCGCACTTTCCCAAACTTGCACAGCTCTTCGGAAAAGGAATACGGCCGTTGAACTTCTCCGCGCTGACTTGCACTGGGGCTGCGATGCACTTCTAGTACACACTTTCTCCTCAGACGATCGCCTCTCCTGACGCAGACGCACGGAGCCACAGGGAATGTCTAATCAAAGCTCCACACCCTAGCGTGCCCGGACTCCGTTGGCACCGCTGGACACCAAAAGCTTCCCCTGCTCCCTGGCAAGGTTACCACACAGATTAAAGGTGCGTATTACTTGATCCGCTCGATGTTTATTGTCCATTCACTGCACTAACATAACAATAGCGGTAGACTCCTTTCCCTCGAAGCAGCACAGCAAGCCACGTTACAGACATCCAAACCGCAGTCCTGCACACTATTTAAACTAGGTCCGTGGGTAAAACATACATATTTAATTTCCGTTAAAGTCTCGCAGGATGCCACAGGGTAGGAATTAAACTCTCACTCCCGACTTCTTATCATGCAGAAAAACATCCGATCCTCTGCTTACCAACAATGTGGTCCTAAATAGTGGACATCGATAGCAGGAAATTCGGTGGCTGTGCTGAGTCGTAAAGATCTTCTTTTCTTCTTTACTTTCCCACGCAAGCTTCTTTCTTCTTCTCTTGTGAGAGTGTGTGGAGAGAGCAGTCAAAGGGGAAATGGTTAACTACTGCCCCCTGCGCAGTTCCGTCGCCAGTGTTAAAACTCTAAAGCTAATGACAAGGACACCAGTGGAAGTAAGACTTGTTTATTAACCATCCACTCTCCTCACTGGAGAGTGCACCAACATTCTATTGCAAACTTCAGGGCAGGGGATACCAACTGGGGAACAGGGGAGGGGTGGACGGGAGGTACCATTTGGGGATTGAAGTTACAACACTTCATGGTTTTTTGGCTCTAGAACTCACTTTGTGAGTAAGTCCTCTTCATTTGACTGTATTTTGAAATGCTGTTGTGTACCTTGTCTCTGGCTCACATTGCCTCATGAAATGGAGGTTAACACCGCCTGCGATCGATCCAACTCCTGTGCGTGCCACTGAGCTGTAATGTCAGGGGTACAACACGCCTACATACCCAGGGAGGCAGTGGAGTTTGGGAGCAGCATTTAGGATGGTTTTATGTTGCTCCCTTCGAAGACAGGCACCAGAAACATGGTACAGAAGACTGAGCCCACAACAAAAACGCCTGGCTGAACGACATGAATTCTGCAGGAGTATTGTTCTGATATCTAGCATCCATGATGGGCACACACTACAGGCAGTAGCAGTGGGTGGTGGCCCAATCTCTGAGCATGACTCAAGGCCTTAAATACAGAAATGACAGATTAAAAGAATTAGTGACCAGGAGAAAAAAGTTGCGGGGTCTACCAGATCCAGTAGAAGCCAGACCTAGGTCTATTTTACAACCAACGACATTTTTAGGTCCACAGTTAAGTGCCTCCATTCTGCCTCTATCCACAACCACAGATACTGTTGTGGCTTCAGTTGTTCACATAGTTACCCCACCAGCAGTGCCATGGCCCTACATTTACCACCTTCATAACACAGTGCCAACTAAGCCTCATTTATTTTGTTTAAATTTATTTTCATTAGTTTTGGTTTTACATTTCCATGAGTGACAGAATGCATTACATAAATCCGACCATACCTTGAACCATACAACACTATCTCATATGTGTTACAATTAGGCCAATGTTCAATACAGCATACATGTCAGTAACAGTGGTGGGTCAGTTACATACCAAACGCCATCCGGCAGTCCAACTTCTTAGTGGCAAAAGTCACCATGCCTTAGTGATGTGGCTCCAAAAGCGTGTTGTACAGAGACTTTTAGGTCATTCAGCACAAGCTAATGAACAGATGTTGAAGGTAAAACAAGCAATCTCCAAACCATTAACAGCAGCATAAGCCGACCTTTGTGTAAACGTCCCTCGCCCTGTCCCCGCCCTCTCCCCCCCCATTTCCCTAGTGACCCGTCCCATAACACGTGCCAACTAAGCCTCCTGTGCAGACCTACCTACTTCCCTGGTCAGTAACCAAGGGTCACCTTTGTATTGTCCTATCTAAGTGGGCCAGCTGCTACTTGGTCAGTCCCCTTAGTGGAAAGGGACAACCCACTGCCTTATGATTTCCGTAGGTTTAAACGAGAAATGAAAAAAACTGTTTTATGGACACACCATTGTTCAGGCAATAGACACAGAGCTGTTAAACCTAAATCTGGGAAATACAGATTCAGTGTCATAAGTACATCCTTTAATAAGTTAATTGCCAAAGCTGACTGGCCTGATTCAAAGAGGGCGTCGCTATTCTGTAGGGGACCTAGGGGTAAGTTGAAGGACCTACTGGCTCAGGTGGTGGACTCAGCTGAGGATTGTGAAGAACTAATAGACTTAGTTGTCAAATTACATCATTGACCCTCCCTGAATGACATACTTAAAAGAGGAAGGGGACCACAAAATAATTGTTGTACAGGAAAAGAAGGTGGACACTCACAACACAACTGAGGAGAGTGAGCCAATACACATTGAAAGTTTAAAGGATCCACTTTCAAAGGAAGAATGCAAGAGGAGGTGGACTTAAAAGCTGTGTCTTTATTGTGGCAAACCTGGAGACTTCCTTAAGGATTGCACGACTAAACCTAAGCCAAAACCGAAAATAGCTGCCATCATTCAAGGAGGATAAGAAGTTAACTCTCCTGAAATCAGTAAATTCTGTAGGTGGTTCACAGCAGCGACTACAAGTAGTCAGAGTGCAGGGGGGTGGGCAAATGTGTTATCAGTATGTGCATGCATGCAAGGTAAGTGGCAGGCACTGGCTGTGCAGATAAGAGCAGTGTGGCGGGGGAATGGGTATGAGGATTCGACATATGACGACGAGAGAAACTTAAATAAAAAACCATGGTTTTCTTTTTTTCCTTTAAGTTTCGCTCGTCATCGTATGTCGAATTACCTCCACCCCCACCCTGCTCCACTGCTCTTACCAACATGGGCCGCGCCAGGTGTGTGGTAAGTGTAAATGAAAAGAAATAAACATTTACCTTGCTTGCTGCCTCACTCTGTCTGTGTTCTGCTCTGTCTCCAGCTAATTCCCCTAACCAATCCTGACGCTGCTCTCACCAGCATGACAGCAGCGTCAAGCTTGGAGGGAGCGGCCTCTCTCGTCGCTCCCGAGGGCACTGGAGGCTTACGCTTACTCTAACCTTAAGAAAGCTGTGTTAGAGAAGTTTAAAATGTCCATGTTTGGCTGGCCGTCGCAAGACGGCCGGCTATAAAGGCATGCACACGTTAAACTGAAGTGCACAGCACACTGCTGCCACTCAGCAGCAGCGCAGCAGTGGCCCAGCCCTGTCCTGGCACTCAGTTCAGTTCATAAACTTTATTCGATTCACATAAGAATCATAAAAGTCAAATAATACATTTTAGAACATCTTTAAAATTCATTTAGAAGCAGTTTTTAAATTTGTACGGTAAATTAATAACATACATTGATTAATAGGAAAAGTTATGGCCCATTGCTATTCGATCAGGTTCAATTAATCATGAATACTTCATATCAATGTTGTGTTTAAAAATAAAACAACAGTATACCTGAGCAACAAAACTGGTTCTGGGAGCCAAAATTAGCTATACCGTTTTCTGATCATGAGTGACACACGTATAAAATTTAACATTGCACAACAAACGTCAGATGTAGACAAAGCTAACAAATGGTCATAGCCCTCTTTATAATGGCAAAGTTGTTTTTCCTTAAGGATCGGCTTAATGAACCTCATTCTCGGATCCTTGTATAAAGAACAGAAAAGAACAACATGCAACGTGCTTTGGCTATCTTTGTTGTTACAGGGACAGGGGGGCAGTCTCTCACACCAGCTCCCCTGTCTAGGGAACGCAAAAAGAAAATGCAAAATGTGTAACCTAAACCTTGTCAAATAGAATCGCCATTGCACATGATTTATAAAGGTTAAATAAAACTGGTGATATAAAGTAACCTTAAATTCTTGAGGGCTAACCAAAGGGTGCACAAGTGAGGATTTCAAATAACTTATTTTGATAACAGATTTGATATCTCCCTGAATGTTTTCAGGACTATCAAAAATATCACCCAGGCCTATTTTATGAAGTGTTTCATTTACATAAGACAACCATGGGATCTTATTCATGTGTGTCAATTTTAGACAATCCCGAAGGATGTCTCTAGACAATTGTAGATCCTCTGACAGCCATATTTTGCCCCATAATAGAAGAGGGGAGAGACGGATTGTGTCACTCACATAACTCAAACCTACCTCATCATGGGCAAATCTATTTGAGGAACTTAGTGGAATAGCCAGTACACGTTTTAAAAATTTATTCTCCATAATTTGTATTGCATCAGGGCTTTCGGTTCCCCAGACCCCTGCCCCATAAATAGCTACTGACAAGCATTTTGCTTTATACAGGGTTTTTAGATGTTTGACGGGTTTTTGGCCTAACTTCCCACAGAAACGAAACAGTCCTTCAATAGAGCGGCTAGCACTCTGGACTCGAGTCTTAATTAACGGGGCCCAACTTAGTTTGTTGTTAAAGAGGTTTCCCAGATAGTTAAAGTTTTCCACTTTTTCAATGGTACAGTTGTTTACTACAAACTTTCTGGTTTTGGTGCCCTTTGGGCCACAGACCATAACAAAGGATTTGGTGAAATTTACCTTCAGGTCTAGGTCCAACATAAAAGTATGGAAGGCATCAAGACAATGCTGCAAACTATTTCCTGTGAGAGTCATTAATACCGTATCGTCAGCGTAAGAAAGCATCGGTACACTCCTGCCATTAACCTTTGGAAAATCATGGCAGTGGTCCAACAGGTATTTTTCCAGCCCATTAGTGTAAACTAGGAACAGGAAGGGGGCTAAAATACATCCTTGACGGACGCCCTCAGTCGAGGGGATAGACTTTGTTTTCTCTCCCCCTGGCCCGAACCTTATGGCTACAGTGGTTGCTTCATGGAGTCTACGGAGCAGAAGAACCAAAGGTTCCTCGAAACCCATATCCTCCATCATCTTCCACAGCTTGTTTCGGCAGACAGTGTCGAATGCACTTGAGAGATCCATGAAGGCAAGATGAATGGAAGAATTCATTGCCTTCATGTATTTCCCTATAATCAGTGCCAGGTTTAGACACTGTTCGACAGTACCTTTGCCTTTCCTGAACCCATATTGGGAATTTACAATAAGGCCCACCGAATCTGCCCATGTTTCCAATCTGGCTAAAATAACCCTACCCAATATCTTACATGATGCATCAATTAGTGAGATTGGGCGATAGCATCGGGGGTCAGATCTATTGCCTTTCTTAAAAATTGGCACCACTACTGCCTCCTTCCATGATGATGGAATACGACTAATAACAACTGCTCTAAATACATTTAATAAAAGAGGGGCCCAAATCTTGACATTGTGCTTGAAAAAGTCCAATGGCACTAGATCAGGGCCGGGAGCTTTTAATGACATACCTTTCAACAGAGCATCTTCTACTTCTTGCAAGGTGAGTGATAAGCTCAGAGACAAAGTTGATTGCGAAACCACTAATTCCCTAGGGTCTCCCAATGACAATTCATTAGGTGAAGTTCCATGTGGGTTAAAAATAGCCCCAAAATGTGATTCCCATGTTTCACAAGGAATCTGCATCACAATATTATCCTTACCATTACTTATGAAAAGAGGGCGATTAATTACTTCCCAAAATAGCCTACTGTCCTTCAAATCAGAGGCCTTTTCTAAATCTTCCCAAGCCAGATTTTTTAGGTCCAGCTTCCTTGTTCTTATTGCTTCTTTATAGGCCATTCTAGATGCCCTAACTAATTCTATATCCCTTGGTTTTTGATTTAGTGCCACTTTCAGGGATCTATGTGTGGCCGAGCATGCAGCATCAAACCATCTGGGCCCTGACCTTTTGTTTTTCCCAATTGGTTTTGTAAGGCGTTTGGCTACGTGCCCACATAATATTTCAAAATTCTCTATAACCTTTTCGGGATTAGATGTCGGTGATAGGCATACATCATATTCTGAGCTATGTTCAGTTATGATCTCGGCCTCAAGACCTGCTGCATCTATTTTACCCCATTTAAGAGTAATGCCTTGATTCCTGTTACATTTTATAGGTTGATCCCAAACAGAATGTTTGAGTTTAACAGGACAGAAAAGGGATAGGATTAAGGGATTGTGGTCACTGGCAGCATTAGCAACTACTTCCAGTTTATCAACATAATGGAAATACCCATTGGAAATAATTACAAAATCAATAAAACTCATCGTGCCTCTACTTCCCTGAAATGTCGGTATCGGGGCCAAGTCTGGACCAACCCAGGGTTCCACTATAGCTAGGTCATTCAAAATGATGATATTATTTAAAGCGTCCCCCTGGGGTGTATGTTTGAAATGTGTCAAAGGAAGGTCGTGGGAATCTCTCAATCCACACACCTTCGAGTCCCCATGGGTACATAGAGAGCAGTTAAAATCCCCCACCCAGATGACAAAAAGTAGGGGATGCTCGTGACGTGCCCTGGTCATGGCCTCCTCCAACTTCAACATTACAGTTGTCTCGTTAATATCAAAGATGTTATAGTACCAATTAATCAATAACAACGGTTCAGGAAACAAGTTAACCAACATAAGCACTTGGAACCATGGGGTGTCAACTATCTTGGTAATTACAAGTTTACACAGTTTTAATGAGGTTGCTGTCATTAGACCACCTTTTGCCCTACCAGCTTGTGAGGCTACCGCTAGGGTATTAAGGGCTTGAAAGCCATCAATATCCTGTGTGCAACGGCTCCATGTTTCCTGGAGGCACAAAATATCACAAACACCCACAAAATCTAACCATGCCTCATCCTCCAGTCTTTGAGCAAGCCCAGCAATATTCCATGAAATTAAGCAGATCCTTTGTTCACTTTGGGTCTTTGTGACTGGCTTAAGTGATACTTCCGGAACGTGCCATTCAATAATTGCACTTGACGCACTTTCTGTATTGATACCGGCCACAGGGACTTGGGGTTTGGAAGCACAACCGTCACCGATGGGAACTTTCACCCATGGATTGTTGTTGCGACTTTCACCCTTCGCCCTCTGGCTGGACTCTTCTATTATCAGGGCATTACCTGGAGAATATTGTGGTGGTCAATCTTGCTCATCCATACCCATAAGTGGATCAAAACGATTTCTTAACGGGATATTATTTGGGAACCATCCCGCCACCTCCTGCAAAGGACCAAACGTGTTGGTAGTTGGTGCCCCTTGCCACCAATTTTGCTGGCTATGTCCATCGAACCTATTTGATGTCCGTCCAGCATTCTGGACAATAGTCCAGGAACCTTCTTTCGCATAGTGAGTTCTTGGAGGATAAAAGAAGGTAAGGGGTCTCAAAACTATTGTAGGGTTAACTTCATACGATGGCCGCACACATATATTCTGTGCTGTGTAAGGATCAGCAAAAGAAACAATAATACAGTCACCTACCAAGGACTTAGGTGTGGGGCCTATCCATGGCACTCTACGGACCATTAATATGCTGCTTCTATGATGAACAGGGAGCTGTGTGTTGGAATTAAGCCAATGAATGACTTTATTCTTCAGGGATTGAGGATTCTCCTGGGAATTCTGATCCAACTCTGGAACTCCAGCAAGTATGGTCACATAGGGCCCAGCTTCTGGTGGAAGATCAATAAAGCCGCCACGAAAATTGGGGCGACTGATCGGCCGCTGAAAATTATTCAGAGAATTTTGCATTTTCCTATGCTGTGGGGCAGCTCGTAGATTAGAATTCTGCCTATAGGGTGGATTGGGCCAGGGACATAATTTTGGTGCAACAACGATTGGAGTTGATGCAGTCTGGTTTGCAACAGTGGTGCGTGGCTTCGGTATAGGTTTTACTAACGGTAAGGGCATAGGAATATTTTGAGGTAATTGTATGGGTAATGGTACGGATACTGGTTCTTTTATTTTGGGAGCTAAATCAATCTCACTAGCACGTTTAGCTTCCATTTCCTTTAGACTCAGGCTGGCCAAGGTAACTATGGTCTTATCCATTTCCAACAGATTATTCTCTATACGAGAAAGCCTTAATTCTAAGGGAGTAAGTAGCTGTTTTAACGTACCCCAAACTAAATTAAGAAATTCTTCATCACCCCCTCTATCATTTGGTGATCCACCCACTTGAACCATCGGATCATCAGTTCTAGTTGTCTCTGGGGAGGCAACCGGGATGCTATCATCCGCGGAGCTGTTTAAATCCGAAACGGCTGCCACACCCAGAGTGCCCGGATTAATTTTTAAACTACCATCCTTTATCCCAAGGGATCCTAGTGCCCTTCTACTATCGAAAAATTTTGATCTACCGATTTTCGCCTTTTTTCGAGCATGGATGGCCCTGGCAATACATTTCTTTTTACGTATTGCCATTTTCCTGGCCCTAGCTGTATTCATAAGTGAGTTAGTTTTAGGGGGAAGCATGGTACCTAACATGGAGGTTAATGGCGCGGGATCCTTAGTTATTACCAATGGAGTAGGTGAATGGATCGAAGGGGATATTGAGGAGGAAACAAAAGGCGCTGGATGGATGACAGCCGTTGTCAATAGTGGCCGCGGACCTACTGTATGCTCGGGTGTACGGGCAGAGGCAATATTCCCCATCGAAGACTTTCTAGTAGTAACCAAGTGCTCGGATAGCCTTCGTGCAGCTTCAAGATCTAAAGAGACCCTGTGCTGCATTTTACTGATTTCCTCGTCAATAGCCAAATTGGTTTTGACTAGGAAATCATCCAGTGTCCGATTAGAGTTCGATTTACTTGCAGCCATAAGGGTTTTACTCCTACTACCCCGCGAGCACATTATACAGATTTAAGAAATAAATAACAATAAATAAGTATTAAAATTTTAAAATTTTACACCAATAAAACTGTATAATGCACCAACCAACCAGGGGGCGTGGCCCAGCCCAGTCCTCTTTAGTCCTCGAACGGCCTCAAACGGCCCAGTCTTTGCCCAGTCTTCGCCCGTGCTGCGTCCCGCGCTGCGGGAGGACAGGAGGAGGAAATAGGGAGCGTGAAGGGCAGGGGGCGGGGCCAGCAGGGAGAGCGGACCGGAAGGTGATAGACGGTCTCGCAGGGACTCCTGGCTCCTGGAGTCCCTGCACGCTCGCAGCCCCGCTAGCGCCTCTCACCCTCAGCCAAGCAACAGCAACCAAGCCCTCCTCAGAGTGCCCTGAGTCCCTCTGCGCGACGCGGCACCCGCGGAGCGGGTGCGGCGAGCTGTGGGCGGTGAGGAATGGGCGCCGCTGACGTCCTAGTCAGATCAGGTAAAAAGCTCCGTGTAGTCAAAAGAAACCCGCAGGAAAGGCAGTGGCGGGAGATTTAAAAGTCCTCAGAAGGCGAGGGGCGGGGCCAGCAGGGAGAGCGGACCGGAAGGTGATAGACGGTCTCGCAGGGACTCCTGGCTCCTGGAGTCCCTGCACGCTCGCAGCCCCGCTAGCGCCTCTCACCCTCAGCCAAGCAACAGCAACCAAGCCCTCCTCAGAGTGCCCTGAGTCCCTCTGCGCGACGCGGCACCCGCGGAGCGGGTGCGGCGAGCTGTGGGCGGTGAGGAATGGGCGCCGCTGACGTCCTAGTCAGATCAGGTAAAAAGCTCCGTGTAGTCAAAAGAAACCCGCAGGAAAGGCAGTGGCGGGAGATTTAAAAGTCCTCAGAAGGCGAGGGGCGGGGCCAGCAGGGAGAGCGGACCGGAAGGTGATAGACGGTCTCGCAGGGACTCCTGGCTCCTGGAGTCCCTGCACGCTCGCAGCCCCGCTAGCGCCTCTCACCCTCAGCCAAGCAACAGCAACCAAGCCCTCCTCAGAGTGCCCTGAGTCCCTCTGCGCGACGCGGCACCCGCGGAGCGGGTGCGGCGAGCTGTGGGCGGTGAGGAATGGGCGCCGCTGACGTCCTAGTCAGATCAGGTAAAAAGCTCCGTCTAGTCAAAAGAAACCCGCAGGAAAGGCAGTGGCGGGAGATTTAAAAGTCCTCAGAAGGCGAGGGGCGGGGCCAGCAGGGAGAGCGGACCGGAAGGTGATAGACGGTCTCGCAGGGACTCCTGGCTCCTGGAGTCCCTGCACGCTCGCAGCCCCGCTAGCGCCTCTCACCCTCAGCCAAGCAACAGCAACCAAGCCCTCCTCAGAGTGCCCTGAGTCCCTCTGCGCGACGCGGCACCCGCGGAGCGGGTGCGGCGAGCTGTGGGCGGTGAGGAATGGGCGCCGCTGACGTCCTAGTCAGATCAGGTAAAAAGCTCCGTGTAGTCAAAAGAAACCCGCAGGAAAGGCAGTGGCGGGAGATTTAAAAGTCCTCAGAAGGCGAGGGGCGGGGCCAGCAGGGAGAGCGGACCGGAAGGTGATAGACGGTCTCGCAGGGACTCCTGGCTCCTGGAGTCCCTGCACGCTCGCAGCCCCGCTAGCGCCTCTCACCCTCAGCCAAGCAACAGCAACCAAGCCCTCCTCAGAGTGCCCTGAGTCCCTCTGCGCGACGCGGCACCCGCGGAGCGGGTGCGGCGAGCTGTGGGCGGTGAGGAATGGGCGCCGCTGACGTCCTAGTCAGATCAGGTAAAAAGCTCCGTGTAGTCAAAAGAAACTCAATTCAGGACGTGTGGATAAAAAGTAAAATGGTAATAAATTAACTTTATTACCATTTTATTTCTCATCTTCGGGGCTTTCCTGGGGGTATTTTTGGCAGTGCGGCAATACTCCTCTGCTCTCACAGAGGAGCATCCCCTGGTGGTTCGAACGAAATCTGTGGGGATCAGTAGGTACACTAGTTAGCTAATTTAATCCAAGGGAATTCCTACATTCATTTTGGCCTTTCTGTCATGTGCAATCTATCCACTGGGTTCACAGTACCATTGCACATCTTGTTAGATTCAGGCACCAAAGGAAATGTTATGGATATCCCATATGCCAGTCAATTAGGGATTTCCATAGAAGAAAAATAGCATCACTAGCAGATATAGTCTATTTATGCCAGTGGCTTACTTCAGGCCCCTGCTGTAAGAACACCTGTTATTTAATAGACATGCTGCAGTCTACATAAGGGATACCTTGATTAGAGAAGCACAAACCAAAATGTTCCGTCAGGTTGCATGTGATTACAGGTTCTGTACTTCCATGTGTTGGCCAAATACAACGCAGCAAGTGAATCTAGTCCAATGTGTGGTAGCCCAGTTGGAGGAAAAATGGGTTGAAAATTTACCTGGATGTCTTTGACAAAATTAAGACTAGCTCCTGACCCCCACATAGGTCGTTGAACTGCCAAATCGACCACCAGCCTGGAGCTCAGAGATACCTTGTAGCAGAATCTGTGTGAACTATTACAGATTGGGTTTATACAACCATTCCAAATCGTCAGCCTACTCACTCCTCTTTGTCCCCAAGAACGGAGGTGAATTGAGGCTGTGCATTTACAATAAAGCACAAAATACGGTGATCATCAAGTATTGATACTTGTTGCCTCTTAATGCCTGCATTGCTAGGCCAAGTTAGAAATGCAACTATATTCATGAAATTGGATCTGCAGAGATGTACCACCTTGTACGGCTAAGGGAGGGTGACACCTGGAAGACTGCATTCCAAACAAAGTTAGGATTGTACGAGTACCTCGTCATGCCTTTCTACTTGTATAGTGCCCCCTCAGCCTTCCGATACTTCATAAATAAATACCAGGATATCTACACTGTCGTTTATATAGATGACACCCTAATCTATTCACATACTATGTTCGTCTTGTCCATGCAAACCAGCAATGCCTCTGTGACAAATAGTTTTTATGCCAAATGAAAAAAATGCATTTTTCATACCAAAATAGTAGAATGTTTGGGGTTTCTCATAGCTCTGGCTTTAAGATGGATCCTAAGAAGGTGGAAGAAATTGGTAACTCAAGGAAGGAGATGGCGGACTGACGGCCGCCGCCAATACGGAGAGCGGTTACTGCGAGGGTCTAGCTCTGTCTGGCTGTCTTTGACCATGAGCGGCTACGTGAAGCAGCTGCGGCTGGAAGGGCTCCCTTTCTGAGGCGAACGAGCGAACGAGCGAGCCCGAGCCTGAGCCTGAGACAGACTTGAAGGGATCCAACAGGAGTAATATGGTTTGGCTTGAATGTCCGACTGGGCAGGGGAACAGTAGTGAGCTCGGCCCGTAATAATTGTTTGTGCCGGCTGATTGCATGGGTGGTCCCGGCTGCGGCTGCGGCTCTGGCAGTTCTGGCGGCGGCGTGTGTGAACGGAGAATGATGGCAGACGAACTCTGAAACTACGGGAGACTGAACTGAGGTACTGAGATCAGCGGAGGAATCTTGGGGCAAATGGTGGTGGCGGCAAGCTCCGGAACATTAAAATACCAAAAATACTAAAAAAATATTGGAACCAGTTGAAGTGCAGCAGGGGCAGCAGGGGCAGCTTACCTGTTCTCTGGGACAAAGGTGAAGGCGGAGGCTCTAAGGCTCCAAGGGAAACAAGCAGACAAGCAGACGAGGCAAACGAGGAGGCTCTGAGCAGAGAGGCTGACTGAGAGCCGAGGGAGCCGAGTGAGTCACATGAGACAGGATACGAAGGAGAATTGGTAAAAACTGTCCTCGAGGGAGAAAGTGAGAACTACGAGAGGGGCCAAAGTATTGATCTGGAGGTACCAAAGCGGATTTCTAAACAGTGGGGGCTGGATGTTGTGTCTGCGGCTGATTGAAAGTCGAGTAAAGGCACTACTTAGAGCCATCCGACTACGACATATCTCCCCTATAACTTCAAAGGGCTGGACGGCGTTTGGCTTATTTAATTGGCAGACTCACTGGGGGCTAAGCCTGGGCTCAGGCTTTGGGTCTGTAATTACCTCAGAGAGATTCGCTATGGCACCAAAGCCCCCGACGACTACCAGGATTACACGTACCACAAAACAGACGGGGTGACTACAGGTCTGGAGAGCAATCCTGTGCCTGTACCTGTACCTGTACCTGCAACTGCAGCAGGAACTGTCATGGAGAGGCTCGAGGCAAAAATCCCCGATGGTGGGAAGAAACCAGGTAAACTGGAGAAACTTGCGCCAAACGCCAGTAAGCCACCTAGCTGTTTACCAGCTTTACAAACGTTGCCAATTCCTGTTAAACCTATTGCAGTACTTGATAAGAATGCATCAAAGGTACCTTCTAATGATCCCATAACGACACCGAACATCTCTCTTGGGACACAGGGCAAAACCCTAGTGAATCAAACAAGGGGGGAGAAGAATGCTGTAATTATTGACTCAGATACTGTCTTAGAGAGTGCACTCAACACTCTGAACGGTGCAATTACAACATCACTAAAAGGTTCTGTACTGGCTCAGCCAGTGGCTCAACTAGAGGCCCTTGTGGACATTAACATTAACGCTAGCGCTATCGCCAAAGCCAACGCCGAATCTTTTCCATCTATGTCGGCTCCTACATCAGCGGTAGTGATATCGGAAGACTCTGGCGATAAAGAAACAGCTGATGGAGAGGAGATGATAAAGCCGGTAGGGCAGCTGTCAGCTGTAGGAGAGGAAATAATAATACAAGATGTGGAGAGGGTAGCTGAGACTGAACAGCTTACTACGGCTGAGCTTTTGTTTGAGCATCTGACGGGACACTTGGAAGATACTGAGACGGATGAGGATTATATCGATTACCCTGAACTTGGTAATAGCACCCCCCCCGTGCTCAGCTAAGGAATTTCTGAACGGCATAAGGAAAAGAAGAGGTAAAAATAAGAATAAGACGAAGAAAATTATATGCAAAACTAAAACTACTACAACAAAAGCAATAGCAGAGAGCAGCCCTATAAGGAAATGGGCACAGGCTAAATCTCTGGCATTAAAGCCTTCTGAGGACAGTCTCTCCGGTGCAGCTGCTATATCAGGGGAGACAAACTGCCCCGCGGATGAGATTACTTCCGTGGTTGCATTGGTGAAAGGAACTGATAGTGTGATTGCTATGGCGGAAACAATGGGCACTCTGTCTTCTCTTCCTCCTACCTCCAAAATGTTAATACCAGGGGTGATCTCCACCCCCAGCTTGATATCTGGAATATCCGGAGTACCTGAGCCAGCTTCAGTTACAACCTCTAGCCATGGCTTCACTGGGGTAGACTGTACTAATGACATACCCCCCTAAATATATCTCGAAATGAAGCATCCACTGATTGTAATCTTCATGGGGAGGTTTCCTCGTCTTTTCAAATGATCCTGCAACTGCTCAACGAGCAGAAACACGAAGCGCAATCCCACTACCAGCAGATGCGGGATGACAGTAATAAGACTCAATCAACGTTACATGAAATGTCTCAGAAATTAGGGGCTATATCTCAAGAGATGGAAGAATTACAACAAAGGGTCGTCTTAACAGAAGAAAAAACAATCCGCTCTGAAATAACAGTGAACAAACACGAGGCTCGGATCTGCCAAATGCAAGTCAAACTTGAAGATTTAGAAAATCGGCAACGAAGACAAAATCTACGCGTATCTGGTATCGCGGAAGGGGCCGAGGGAGCTGATCCAAGAGCATACATTGTTCACTTGTTTCAGAGAGCTTTCCCAGGGCTATCAGATTGGGACTGGGACTCACAGATACAACGTGCCCACCGACTCCCTCTGACCCAAAGAAATAAAAACAGTCATTACCCGCGCCCTATCTTGATTTTTCTGGGTAATTTTCTTCTTCGTCAAGCAGTCTCATCAAAAGCAAGACCAAACACCCCGGTCAGTCACGTTCTTCGTACGATCGGATCTGAGTAAACTCACGATGGATCGTCGATGGAAACTTCGACAATACATTGACCCCATCAAGGAGTTGGGAGGTCAGGCTTACCTGCAAGAACCAGCTAAGCTAAAGGTTCTAAAGAGCGGGCGTTAATTTTTCTGTTTGGAAGAAAGGGATGTAGAGCAAATAATTGATCAATGGAAATCGGAAAATAAACAATGAAATAATTCCTGATCAGCAATCAAAATTAGACTGAACTAAGGCACACATTGGTTAGTTTGATCGGATTGTGGACATTAATTTAGAGAATCAAAAGCTGAATCTGAATATATTACTATATTGTGATAAAAGATACAGTTAGATAACATACATGGTCTGGAGTTGGTAACATTATACAGTTGGACCCTCGGGGCCACAGCTCAGTCTCTTTTGCTGCCAGTACAGCGGCAGTTGGGTTAGTATATTTGGGAGGGATACCCCTTCTCAGGAGGAGGGAAGGGGTAGGAGGGGTGGGTGGTCAGGAATGTTTGGGGGGGGTTCTGTCTGGGTGGAGGGGTGGTGAGGTTATAGAGGGAAAAAAAGCAACACAAGAAAATGAAACTGAAATTCTAGAGCACTTAAGGAGTTATGTATCAAATACGGTAATGTCATGGAATGTTAGGACTGGCAAAATACAGGTTATAATTTTTTCAATTCTAAAATGCTTCGAATAAAATGTTTGGCTTGGAACGTTGCTGGCCTGAATAGTAAAAGGAAAAGACGTTTAGTCCGGGAAGAAATGGCTCTGTATAAGCCTAATTTGGTTTTTCTATCTGAGACACATGTTGCCTATGCTGATAGAAAAATCTTGGGATATTTGGGGCTTGAGGTGATAATTTGTTCGAAATTCAATGCATCTATAAGGGGGGTTGCTATTTTGAAAGATAAACGGGTTAAGCTAGAAGTTGGGAAGAGTGTCTGTGATAAAAAAGGGAGATGGGGGAGGAGCCAAGATGGCGATCGGAACAGTCGCATAACAGCTTGGCTCTGAGGGCCCTTCCTCCCCGCACGTCTATCCTGACGATAATTCTGAGCGAGGCTTGCTGATCCCCGTTGTTAAAGGGAAACGATCACTTACCGTCTGTTTCTGGGGCTCCGCCGTGCAGTAGATCCGAAGAGCTGTCCCCGTCTCCTTGCCAGCCTTCGTGGCGCTGACGCCGGGGCCTCGAGTGCAGAGGTTGCCCGGCAGTGTTCGTAGTGTTGGTGGCCCTGGTTGCGATGAGAAGCCGGTCAGTGGGAACCTGGGAGCCGAGAGCCGAGAGAGTTGGTATCAACCCACTCCCAATAGTGGGTTGCCCCGTGAACCCGAGATATCGCCGCGCCGGAGAGAAGCCGTGTCGGCCGGTTCCCCTTGGGGGTGACGCCCGGCCATGTTAATAGTCCCGTCTGGGAACCGGCAGTTGGCTCCCAGCGAGTCGCAAGGAGCGCACCCGGACTTTTGGTGACTCTCCTTTCTGCACCGAGTGTCGACTATAGAAGTCCAGCCGTGAGACCGGCTGATCCTGGTGGTCGGACTGGACTCGGAGGTGGTGGGGAAGCGACGGAGACCGAGATGGCTGAAATGGGGGATGGCGCCTTGGAGTACACCCCCCCCCCGGGATGGAGAAACCGCTGTGCTTGAGAACCCCGGAGTTCGCCTACATAGGGAGACGGTTACGCGTGCCCGCGTACTGGCTGCACTGATGACTCTGCGGACTGTTCTGCTCCGGAGATCCCGGGACTTGGTGGGAAGGATCGCCGTCATTGCTGACCCGCCATTTTGTAACGTTGTGGTTTGCCCCCGAGTCTGTGCCGACGTATCTCCTTCTGCCGCATTGTCATGTTCCCCGGATGAGTCTACAGCCTTGACGACACGAATAGATTTGGTCCCGGAGCTTATTGTCGTCCCACTTGCGTGGCATCCGGTGGTCTCATCGGGGTCTTTTTCTGGCCGGCAAATTGAGAAGCCCCATCAATCAGTGGTACCTGAGGCCCTGACAATGTTGCTGTACTTTCCACATCCTGAGCTTTCCTTTCCGAGCTTGGTGGCCCTGTCTTTGGACTTGGAATTGTTGGTGGACTGTGTATTGTTGCTTTTCGGCCTCCACCGTACATCGTCAGTTGTTTTTCGGTGGCTGGGACGATGTTGGGCGGCGGAGCTACCTGGTCTGCCCGGAATGATTGAACTTTTCGTATCGAATTGTCTCCCGATTGCAAAGCTGCTTAACAATGTTATTATTAATAAAAGTGGCCAGGGGTGACCTCGCTTGGGACTTGGAGGGACTTCTTGCTGGTCAATGGTGATTCCAGGGCACGTCTAGAGTGGGCTGTAATTGATTGCGTTCTCTGTGCTTGCTGATCGTTGTACTTTTCTATGGCTTCTGTTTACACGATTTTAGTATGCGGGGGTGGGAACGTCCGGATTGCCGGCCCTTCCCCTCATATCTTCTTTATAGTCTTTCTCTCTTGCTTGTCTTTATTTCCTTTTTTGGGGTAATTCTGGGGCGACAGGCACGCTGTTAGTGGGGTAGGCCATAGCCATTACGGTGATGTGGGGTGGCGGGTGTTGGGGGGGTTTGTTATTTTAGTTTGTTTTGTTCTATGGTCCCTTTTTTCTTTTTCTTCTTAGTGGGGTTAGATGTATCTCCCTCTTTTATCCTTTCCTGGTCGGGCGTCCGCACTTGCCCCTATTTTATTGTCCTGGAAGGGTGGGTTTTCCATATGATGTTCTCGCTAAATTGCTCGCCATGGTGTTACCTTTACTCCTGGCCTGCATTCGGCGGGCGTAATGTGTTATAGGCCTGATTGTTCATCATAGATTTCTGATTGCGCGGAGGGATATGCCCTCCCATCTCTTCTTGTCTACTGTGTAGTGTGATGCCTTTAGTGGTCTGGCCGCACCTTCTTCTTCACTACTATGAAAATGAAACCTCTCATATCCTTATGCTTCGTAGTGCCTACGACCATATATTATGACGCCATGGTTATTCCTTGCACCGTAAACATTTGCAATGATCCTGTTTCTTTATCCTGAGTTTGCGGCCGGCCCCTGTGGTTGTAGGCTTGCGCCTGTACTGCTTTCTTGACTCAATAAAGGTTTAAAAAAAAAAAAAAAAAGGGAGATGGGCTATCGTTCAATTAATGGTGGAAAAAATTAAATATGTTTTTTGTATAGTTTATGGGTCAAACTTTGATTATGCTTATATTTATGATCAGTTGAATATGGAATTATTGCAGTGGGCAGGCGAATTAATTATTATGGGTGATTTTAAATGCATAATGGACTACAAGATTGATACTACAAGGGGCAATGTAAATTATAGAATGCGGAAAACACGAGCTGCTATCCTTGAATTAGGGCGCATTCATAATATTAAAGATGTCTGGCGAGCTGCCTTTCCTACCACACCTGGGTTTACATATTACTCTGCCTCTCACAAGCTCTGCTCACGTATCGATATGGTCTGGGCATCAGATAGAGTAATGAGAAACAGCACTATCGAACTTTGCCCCAGAATTAATTCAGATCACAACCCTATTTTATTTACTTTTGATACTGAAAAGAGCTATATAACACCCCGAACATTTTCATTTCCTAGGCACTTATTCACCAATATCTTATTTATTTCACAACTCAAGTTACACATTGCAGACTTTATCAAGATTAATCTTAACTCTACGACATGTTTAATGGTATGGGACTATTGCAAGGCGAGTATTCGGGGCTTTACCCAGCAATTTCTATTTCATCAAAATTCTGAGCGGTTTAAAAAGGACAGAGCGTTGGTTAATGATATACTTTCTTCTGAACTGTTACTAGCGGAGGCTCTTCGTCGACAAGCCACGAATATAACAGAATTGGAACTACAATTAGGACGACTGAAATCTGCTCTAAAAACCATCTTCTGGGATAAGAGTAGCATTAAATTACACAAATTTCAAGCGACACAGTATGAGAGCGGCGATAAAGTCGGAAAGTTATTAGCCTATAAAATAGCTGATGAACGAGCTAATACTCTTATTAAGAATTTAAAGAGCCCTAATAATAATATAATTGATCAACCAATCAAATTTTAGAACACTTCACTGCATTTTATAAAAAACTATACACTCCAGAAAATCAACCGACAGAGGTGGATATTCAGAAATATCTGGACGAGTTTCAGGAGAAACCTGACTCCCTTGAGTTGGAACAACTATCTAACCCCATTAGTCCATGTGAAATAAGTAAGGCCATCTCTTCCTTACCAGCTGGAAAGGCATCCAGAGAAGATACGATCCCACTAGAAATTTATAAGGGGTGTGCAGAAGAACTTAGCAATTGAGGCTTCTGAATCGGCCAAATCTATCAAGGAAATCCAAAAGTTTTTACGCATCACAGACGTACATTGGAGATTCATAGATTACATCTTGGGAACCATGACTCTGATAACAAAACTTTTGAAGAAAGGAGCTACCGTTACATAGTCCCCTGAAGCTGAGAATACGTTAAGATCTGGTAAGGAGAAGTTTGTTTGACCTCCAATTTTGCAACATCTGACCCTTCCGCAACCATTTTTGGTTGAAGCGCATACCTCTCAAGTGGCAGGCAGTGGAGTATTCTCTCAACAATATACTACCACAGGTCAACTCCACCCTTTAGACTATCTCTAAAGAAAATTAAGTTCTGTTGAAAATAATTATACAATAGCTAATAGGGATTTGCTGGTAATAAAAATTGTTTTTGAATAATGGAAACATTACCTTCTAGGACCCCATCATACAATCACCATATGTATTTATTTATTTATTTATTTATTTTTTAAATTTATAAAGTGCAACAAATACCACGAATGGTGTCTCGGCCCTGGGCAGATAGAGAGGCACCTCCTGTGCATTATTGGATGAATAGCCATGTCTTCACTTGCTTTCGGAAAATCATCAGTGAGGAACTGCTTTTTATATGGTGGGGCAAGGTATTCCAGAGCTTCGAGGCGGCTACCAGGAAGCGTCTGTCTCCCCATGTAACCGTTCTCACCCGTTGAATGCATAGAGATGCGGATGAGGCAGATCTTAAGGCTCTATTAGGGACATACACCAACAGTGATTCCCTAAAAAAGTCAGGTCCTAGGCTGTTCAGTGCTCTATAGATGACACATAAAGCCTTAAATTTGGTTCTCTTTTTTACTGGGAGCCAGTGCAGTTGGTGGACAATGGGAGAGATGGATGCAAACTTGGGGGTTTTGGTCAGAATTCGTGCAGCAGCGTTCTGCACCATTTGTAGTTTTTTAAAAACCTGCTCCTGGG
The DNA here is from genome assembly GCF_964261635.1 of Lissotriton helveticus. Classification (NCBI taxonomy): domain Eukaryota; kingdom Metazoa; phylum Chordata; class Amphibia; order Caudata; family Salamandridae; genus Lissotriton; species Lissotriton helveticus. Next base: position 2,126,773,977 of record NC_136063.1, read on the forward strand.
CATTCAACAGAAGCCCATTACAATAATCCACCTTGGATAGCACCAAGGAGGACATAAGGGTTTTTCCCGCAGACAGCGGAAGGAAAGGTAACAACTTTTTCACTTTTCGTAACGTGAAAAAGGAAGAGGAGACTACCGCATTAGCATGACTGGTGAAACTTAGTTTGTTGTCAAATAACACTCCCAGATTTCTAACCTTTGAAACTGGGGTGGGTGGGTTACCCATTTCTGGTGGCCACCAGACCGGGGACCAAGATGGTTTTAGGTCTCCAAACACCATTACCTCGGTCTTATCGGTGTTTAATTTTAGACAATTACTGTCCATCCAGTGACTAATGGCCCTCATACCTGACTGAAAGTTGGCTGCCACCTCACTCCCATTTTTATGCACCGCTAGCACCAACTGAGTGTCGTCGGCATACGAAGTCACTCCTATTCCATGGGTTTTAATGACCCTCGCCAAGTCCGACACATAGATGTTAAAGAGTGTCGGACTTAGCGAGGATCCCTGGGGGACTCCGCAGGGCAGCACAAACGTTGGTGAATAGAAGCTCCCCATCTTTACCAACTGTTCTCTGTTCGACAGGAAAGCAGCCAGGAGCTCCGCAGCTTTACCCTGTATGCCCATAGCAGTGACACGGTCGATCAGGATGTTATGATCGACCGTGTCAAAGGCCGCTGAGAGATCCAGCAGGATCAGGACTGCCGTGCCACCCTGGTCCATGATCTGTCTGATCGCCTCAGAAGCCTTTATGAGCGCCGTCTCCGTTCCATGGCCTCTCCTAAACCCAAACTGAGTGTTATCTAGCAGGTTATTGTAGTCAATGTAGTTGGCCAGCTGTTTATTTATAACTTTTTCAAGTATTTTAGAAGGAAATGGGAGCGCTGCTATAGGGCGATAACTTTTTAATTCCAAGGTGTTAAGGGTGGGTTTCTTTAGAAGTGGCTTTATTATAGCTGTTTTCCATCTTTGAGGATAGTTTCCTGATTCGCAGATGGTACTGCAGATGTTTTCCAAGATTGAGCTACCACATCAGTTGTTGATTTTATGATGGTCGGTGGGCAGGGATCCAGGGGGGAACCCGACATTGTAGAATTAATGAGATCTTTTATTTCTGACAGTGATGGGGGGAAGAATTCATTCAAAGAGGAGGATGTGAGTTGTGTGTTCTTGAGGCTTTCTGATGATTCCCCTGTCATATCATTGTTAAATTTATCAAAGATTTCTGTGACCTTGGTCCTGAAAAAATCAGCCATTTGATTGCAGAAATCTTGGGTGGTATCTGCAGTATTGGCTGTTGGTATATTTGTTAATGTTGCCACTACCTGGTATAGTTGCTTACTGGAGTTCTGGGCCTTCTCTATCTGTTCACAGAAGTATTTACTCTTTTCCAGTCTTAACAGCTTCCTGTAGCCTGATAGTGCTTGTTTGTACCTTTCTTTGTCATTATTATCATAATTAACTCGCCAACATCTTTCTAGATTGCGGCATTCCTGTCTCTCCAATCTTAAAGGTTCAGAGAACCAAGGGGCTGATGGTGTTGCGCGATTTGGATGCATTTTCTTTAAAGGCGCTACCTGATTAAAAGTGTCTGTGAGCCATTGATTGTAGTTGTTTGCTGCTAATTGAAAATCTAACGTTTTAGATGGTTTGTTATTTTCTAGTTTCTCAGATAGTGTTTTTATATCTATATTTTTCCAGTCCCTGCACATCCTAGGTTGCCTTTTAACCGAGTGTTGATTTTTGTGTTTTTTAACACAGATATAAAAGACCACCACTGCATGATCTGACCACACAATTGGAACAACAGTAGGGGGAGTAATGGCCGGGTTATTCGTGAATAGGCTGTCAAGAACATGACCTGCTTTGTGCGTAGCTGTAGTAACTAACTGGTTTAGCCCAGCTGCCTTAAGATCCTCAATAAGGCTCGATGTATCTTTGTCTGTTACTTTTTCTAAATGAAAATGAAAATCTCCAAGTATTGTAAAATCTGAAGCTTCTGCCACTGGTTCTAATAAGGTACTAATGGATTGGAGAAAAGGCGCTCGAGCCGCTGGGGGACGATAAAGCAGAACACCATTAAACATTTGAATGGGAGACAAAGTAATAGAGAAGGCTAATGTTTCTGCGGGAATGCTATCTGGAGTTCCTGTTTTTAATGCTAGTTCTAACCGTAGAATTATGGCGAGGCCGCCCCCTTTTTTCCCTGTCAGTCTATCTTGTCTGACGATGTAGTAGCCCTCCGGAATGGCTGCCACAAGGTCAGGGTCGGAAGCCAAATCGGCCCATGTCTCTGTTATAAACAGGATATCTAGTTTGTGTGCCGAGATTAATTCGGCCACATCTTCTCTATGTTTACACATAGATCTAGCGTTCACCAGTGCGCATTTAATGCGTTTGGCCTCATTAAAAGAAGCCCCTAGGGCTGGTGGTATCTGAGTGAGGGAACGAGTGAATTTAAAATTACAGTTTGAGCAAACAACATGAGACATGTTAGAGCACTCTTCTAAATTGAAATGTGTGCATTTTTCCAAGGCCATCGTGTTTTTTATATCTAACAGGTCAAATGATGTGTATTTCAGTAACTTACTGGGATGGTGTAGTACCCGGCCAACAATTAAGGCACTAGGCGCGGGTCCAGCGCGGACTGGCGCAGACTGGCACCCCTTTGGCGCGGCTTCGGCGCGCTAGAGGCGCTCCCGCTGCGCTTGGTGAAGCGCATCTTTATGACGAAGCGAGGCCCCGCCCCCAACTCGAACGCTAACTCGTTCGGTTGAAGCGGGAGCCTGCGAGATCAGTTTGAGACCCTGCCCGCCACTCAAACGGCACACGCCGCGGTGGATCGGTGCAGGGGAGCACAGAGGTAAATTACAATGTAAAAACAATGCTTCCTGTGATTTTAAAATAAATTCTCGAAATACGCTCTCTGTCCAATACAATTCTCAAATTATGTGGGTCAATGAAATTGTGTGCGCTAAATATCCGTGGCAGAGGAGGAGCCCCTCGCAGTCTGCCAGAAACACCAAGCGTAGTAATGGAGCTGCCACCATACTCATGAACCATGGGAATCAATAATTTCTAGAAACTGCAGTAGCCCTGTCCTCAAGACAAGAACGTTGGTCACAACTTCTAAGTGAATACAGTTTAATAAAATATTCCATTCAGGGTAAAGAATAGGAAGATAGACACTGTGTATGGTTAGGAGAATGCAGATCAAGAGGCCGCTCCAAATATCATTGCTGCTGACAGGATTATTGGTGGTATAACCTCTTCCGAGTTTGCACTAGAAGTGTAAAAACCCATGGAGAAAAGAAGGTTCACAAATTCATTTAAAAAAAATGGAGGGTGAGTAAATCAAGGTTTATGCTACTAAAAGGAAGCCCTGTATTTACCAACAAAATGCTTTCAATAACAAGCATTAGTTTGGTGTCAAAACTCTCCTTTGGCTGGTCATCCTGGTCAAAACAAAACATTGCAAATTGTGCAACCTCATTTTTGAGGCCAAACATATCTCAGGATGTACAGAATGTCGTGGCAACATGCTCAAATTGTGCACAAGGGAAGAGTTGACTTCAGACCCCCACAGGCTTGTTGCACACAACATCAGTTCTTACACCCCTGTTAATACTGTATCATTAGACTTTATAGTGGTACTACCTAAGGACACCAAAGATTATACCACAGTTCTTGGAGTTGTAGATCATCTGACCAAAATGGTACATTTTACACCAATTAAGGTGTTGTTTTCAGCCGAATTCTTTGTACATACCATCTGTACTTATTACCAACCATAGATCTCAATTTTCATCTAATTTTGGCAAGCCTTATGAGCCTGTGTGACGGTCATCTAGCCACCACCCACAAACTGATGGTCAAACTGAAAGGTTGAACCAATCTGTTGAGCAGTATTTGACTTGGCATGTTTAAAAGATGATAAAGATTGGTGCAAAAATGTATTGCTAGCTGAATTCAACTATGCAATTCACGTAGCCACAGGTTATTCCCCCAACGAATTCACAACTGGGCTTCTCAAAAGAATTATCGAATGGGGAATTTAAATTTAAGCTAACATCATGTCCACAGTAGAAGATCTACCCAAAAGATTACATCAAATTCAACAAGACATTTAAGAACAAACTATTTTACAAACATTATGCAGATCAACATCACAGAAAGTCTCCCCACTACCAAGTAGGTAATGAAGTGTGCCTCTCATACTTAGGTTTAAAGGGAAGAAACACATTTCAACCCAAATTCGTAGGACCATTCCCCATCTCCAAAGTAATAAACCCTAGGTTGTTAATTTAGATTTACCATCATATTTGCCCAGGCACCTAGTTAATCTTTTGTCATTAATAAAACTAGTGGAACAAGATACTAGAGAGTTAACACCATGGTATCCAATCCTTGTACATGGGTAGCTGGAATTTGAGGTTAAGGCCATACTAGAGATAGAAATAAGTTACAATACTTAGTGTTGGAAAGGATATGGGCCAGACACTGAACCTGAGAATCCATGGGCCACCATCACACACCTCACCTCTTATGCCACTTTCAACAAAGATACCCTCATAAACCTAACCTAAACCGCCTGTCGGGAGAGCTTTCGGAGAGTTGTACTGTTGAGACCCTAGACCACAGGGAGTAATATTGTGCAGCTGTGCTCGGCTTGAGGACACCTGAAGTAAAGACTGTTGAAAGCTTTCCTAGGATAGTGCAAGCACTAGGATATTGTTAGTTTCAAGTAATATTTGAGCATGCACAAGCTTAAAGGAAGGCCTTGCTTCATCTCTGAAAAATAACCTATAGATCCCAACTAATCTGCAAAATCTCATGAGAATCGGGATTCTGGTGGCTATCTTAGACATGGGTCAGGCTTAAGGCACTAAGTGAGCCGGATCTTACAGGGTCTGAGCACCGGCAGGTGTTTAATGGGAGCCTCGAAACGGGTCTCTATCGGGCTATGTTGTGTGCCCTGGCACGCGGTCCATTTCTTCCGGACTGCAGTGACAGCAGGCACATCCAGGTGCACGTGCTCACACTGCTCACTTCTTACTGGTTTAGAAGTTACGGCATGACGTCATGCCAGGCGAGCATTGTAGGGGAAGGGAAATCCTTTACAGAGTCATTTTATCTCTGGATTTCCCTTCTGTTTTTGAAACTCAAGAGCAGCAACATTGTGGTGGTGTTACCAGGGCTTTAAGTGGAAGATTTTTCAATATTATATACAAGCCATAGTTGCTGCTTATTTATCTTATGTAACTAACAACCATTGACAAAGCCAATAGTCCTGCCTTGTTGTAGGTATGATTATACTTTTTTTCACACACATGTAAATGCAATGCCAGAAACAGCAAAATACAAGTCAGGCAGCACACTATGCTAAGCACAGATTTTTAGTTTACGTGTTTTTAAGCCATGCTCTTAATTACATTGGCTACGCCCATTTGAGAGACCCCCCACCCAGTTTTTTCATCCCAATTAAAGCCCTGGTCAGGCTATATAAACCACGCCCAACCTGCCAGAGGCGCTCATAGGTTCAAGAAAGAGCAGGAGCTCCCTACTGCAGCACTCACTTGAGATTCTACGATCTTATTTGACTTCTTCATTCTCCTGCAGACAACTAGCAGGACCACACTCGCTGGAACAGTGAAGCCTGAAAAGATGAACAAAAAAAGAATTAAGAAAACCTGATCACAGTCTCTTTCCGTGCAAGCTCAGACTCAGGCACCTAGGTTGCTGAAAAGTGGAACACTTACCTTAAAGCCTTTTATGAAGGACCTAAAGAGAAAGAAAGGGACATAGTTATAAGAAAGTAGTGCTGGAGAACATTGATTGATTGAGGGTTTCTAAAGCGCTAGAATCAACTCCCGAAGGAGTATCTCCACGCTGTAGACCGCTGGGGAACTCGTCCTGGATTTCCCTGTGAGATGGTCCCTACTGGGTATCTCCAAGGTGAAACCAGGCATCCCCGGCATATGTGGGGGCTGTTGTGGAGATGGGGCAAGCTAATGCCCAGTGTTGCCAAGTGGGATCCCTAGTTAGAGTAGGCACCGAGGCGAGAATTATCAAGTCTGTTGACCCTGCTGCGTCGGGAATTGAACCCTGGTCCCGGGCCGTTCTCTGCTCCCGGGCCTGCCGCCTCTAACCAGTGAGCCACACCACTCCACTTGAAAGGATATTGAGCACTTAAGACTTGTTAAATCAAATTTGGGAATTTGTATTGCAGTTGTTACAAAAGGTGTCTGCTGAGATTCAAGCAGATGCAGTTTCTTAGTGCTTCAAGGAACAAATCGTCCATTATCTACATATTAAAACTTGAGTGAGGGTAACTCAAGGCAATACTAAAAACTTATTTCCCAAGAGCAAAAAACTGTTTAACAACTAAAACAGGTTCATTGGTCCTAGGCAAAGAATTCCAAGTTATGCTTTAGTGTTACGATTTATCTGTTTAGTTATTGCAAGGTAACACAGAGAGAGACAGCCAGTCAGTGGAGACAATGGGGTAAATATGTAGGCAGGGATAGATGGAATAATTGGTCAGGTTTATTGTGTTGAGTAACAGATTGTCCCAAGATGCTTAGTCTGATGCATCTGTATTCTTTTAGCAATCAACATTAGGGTTACTTGAGAAATTCATTAGGAAGTACTACTGAACAACAGGCGGAACAAACCTGTGATATTTCCACTGTCTCTCTTCTCTCTTCTCATCCAGCTCTCTTTTCCCCTGCTATCCTGGTTCTCAACAGTGTGGAGTGATTTCATGTTGGAACCAGGAAGCAGTGGTGTTTTAGACAAGCAAGTAGGATGTCTTCATGTTGTTCCATCAAGAGGCAGGCACCAGAACAATGCTTAGAATACTGTGACAATAGCAACGCATTCTGTGGAGAAGTGTGGCTCAATGGTTAGAACAGCAGACCCTAATGCAGAGGTCTAGCCCGGGACCAGGGTTCAATTCCCTGCCTCGGCGGGTCTTGGGCTCAAAAATTCCATGGACCTGATAATTCTCGCCTCGGTGCCTATTCCAATCATGGAGTCCCACTCTGGGCAATAGCTTGCTTAATCTCCACAACGGCCCCCACAACGCTAAGGATGCTTGGCCTCCACCTTGGGGGTGCCCAGGAGTGGACACCTCACAGGGAAAGCCAGGATGGGTTCCACAGCGGTATTCGTACAAGCGCCTTGAGACCCTTGCGGGTGAGTAGTGCGCTATACAAGTATCAATTTACAATTTTTTCTTTCCCAATGGCCACCCAGTTGTGGTCTCTGGGAAGTAACCTATGACTAATAAAGCCCATTAGAGACTCTATCCTTATCATTAAGGTGAGCCAGTACTGCTCAAACTCCTGCATCTGAGGCATCAGGCTATATATAAAGGGTTGGATGTAATCAAGACCCTTCATTAAAAGTGCCTTGCATTGTTCTTTCTTCGGGTCCTTGAAAGTTCCTTAGAATTTTCAGACACTCCTAAGTCCAAATCATCCTCTTGCGCAGTTTTTTGGATTTCAAACCAATCAGATAAGAAGGTCTGTCCACAACCACGGATTCACAAAATACTATACGCTGCCCCCCACAGCTCTATGCAGCTGCCATCATGATTTCCAGAATTCCAACTCAGAGAGTGGAACCACAGGTGGGGGACATTACAGAGATGGTAGAACAATCTAAAAGGAGAAACCTACTGCCTGAACTTAATTTAAGAAAAAAGAGCTATACGTCAATGATAAAGCCAACAAACAGCAATGTCACATCTCCCCAGTAGAGAAGTACAGTGTGCTCATAGCCAAAAAAAAACTTATTACAAATGCACCAATGATCTGATACAAGATTATTATAACAAAAATATCAAATTTATTAAGTCTAAGAAAATGGTAAACACAAAATCCCAGGTTGAGGACACAATAGCTTGACACCCACTGGGCTAGTCCGCCGCCATGGATGAGAGACCGTCATGGTCCAAGCTCATGAAAAGGACCAAGCATGGATTTTTTCATGGTCTGGTGATGTCAAGGTATTCCAAGGTAGGAATACTACAGAACACTGCGGCCACAGTAATGTTACTAGACCATTCAAGAGGGTGGCTACAAATGGGCTGCTGGAATAAATGTAAATGTGCTATTAGCCAGAAATTCAGGACTGGGGTTTTCAAACTTGTATCGAACAACTTGACGTTTAGACCAATATGACTGTGCTAGCGCCAAAACAAAGGTGAGGTAACGCTGTTCATGAGGAAATTAACTGCGGTGCTGCGGACGGCTGAAGAGCAAAGATCAAACTAGCAAATAGCAAAATATATATTTTAGCAGGAGTATGGGTGCCCCTAAAGCAAGCATTCATGAGCTGACAGTGGCTACTGTCATCTTTCCTAGAGTAGTTGGTACCACAGTGCCTGTTCACCACACTCTTACTCCAGCACTATAGTCACTGACTGAACTTAGGACAAGAGGAAAAACACAACTACCACTAGAGTAAAATAAGAGGCTAACCCTGCACTCTAGAGGTCAGGAACTGATATACAGAAGCAAGACCTGGCACAGGTTTTATTCTCCATCCAAAAACCAGCCACTCAGTCACAATGAAAAGAGGACCCATGATCACATCTGCCAGAGACAGTCAAGTTACAATTCTTGAGCAATCATGGTCAGGCAACTGAAGGGACGTTCTGCCAATATAGAGGTATGAGAATAGTTCATAGAGTACCCGCTGGAACACACTCACAAGGTCCACAACCTGGTCTGAAATTACTTTTAATTACAAGTACATTACTGATTGAGGCATGATCCATAGTAATTAGGAAAAGAGGAGTCACCCAACTTTCATCCCCCAATGGCAGGTCCTGGGGCTCAGGCTTACAATAAATCTGCACTTGGAGATGCAGGCTCTCTGTATGAATATGCTTTGCAAGCGCTGAGCAGCACAGGACTTGACTCTCATACTAACGACAATGCAGAAGGTGCCTTGCTGGTGTCTGGTGTGATAGCACAAACCGCCACACACAAGTGCATGGATTCCCATGATGCCCAGCGAAGGCCCACAGGTGCTGCGCTTCCTCAGGTTAGTTGAGACATTTTCATTTCACAAGACCGTATCCCAGGAGCAAGGAGCAAGGATGGAAAGTGTGTGGATGCAGTTGCCATGGTATTAGGGGAAGGGTGAACTTTGTAGATGTAAAAGTAACATAATGCAGAAAGGCTGTAGCAAAATAATCAAGTAAACATACACTCAAGCAACATGCCCCGGAGCCTTCTGTTTTCTGCGTTCCTGCAAATGTCTGCTGCTGGCCCTGTCACCAAAGCTATGGCTGTGATTGTGGGAGATATTCATTGCCAGCGACAAGGACATCGGTAGCCGCAGGCACCTTAACTTGACGCAACAAAAAGGAACAAATGTCCCTGTTTAGCAAAGCTACAGAAATGCCATGCTAGGGGAGCTGTGTCCTGCTTGGAAATCCCTGCGGTCCTATGTATATTAGTTTCCTCTGATTTGCAACTGTATTTAAATATGGAGTACAAATGCATGTTGAAATCTGAGCCTCTGCTGAGCTCTGGAATTTTGTGAACCCTGAAAAGCCTCTATACAGGTTTGCAATAAGGAATATCATGTATCTAGAAGAAGCTGCAGAAGCACAGATTGTGGCTCTTTGGGTGACGAAGGAGCCTGAATAAGATGTGCTATATGATGACTACTGATTCTAAAATAGAAATTGAAGTCATTCACATCAGGGTTGTCTTTTGGACTGTGTTTGAGACTATAGCCTGCCACACACAATGCGGCGTGGATTGCTTAAAAACCTATGGATTCTCATCAAGGTCTGTAGTGAGAATCCAGTCAGGGACGTAGCACAGGCCCTTGCATCCCCTGTGGAGGGGGGCCCAGCTTCAGGGGGCCCCCTCAGCACAGTACTCAGGTCTGGGTGCTCCGGATAAAATCCAGAGCAGGGTCCCCTCCGTGTACATTGCAGGGAGGCCCCTTAAACTTTCTTTCCACCACTGGATCTAGTCACCTTTTGAGTTGTGGAAGATTTGTTCTGTAGCAGGGATCCTACAGCTATATTTCTTAGAAATCTTGCAAAGATCTGGGACAGTCATCACAGCTCAAGAAGGACACAGCGCAGTAGAGTGGGATTGATGGTGGATCAGTGGAGGACAGATGCTGTTGAGGTCAACAAGGGCCATTGCATACAACACAGGTAGTGTGTGAGGTGGCCAAGGGAGAGAGGTATGTTCTTACCGCCTCGTACTAACTGGAATCGCAGTCACCGTCATCACATTTATTTTGACTTTAAAATGCATCCATTTGTATTGGTACTTGTGATGGGGTGGCTGTGCATGGGGTCACGAGAAGCATTGACCCTATGCCTTTCTCCACACAGCGCCCCGAGAACTGGAAAATAGACGACGTGACTACACCTGGGCTCGAGTACAGTCTCCCTGAGGAGCACTGTTTCTTTAATTGGGCGTATCCCGAGGCTGGCCTCGCCCCCGACGATCAGGTAAAACACCACTCACTTCCCACACAGGTGTGTTCATCACCCGGAGGCGAAGGAGGCGTTTGGAGTGGAGTGGAGAGCGACGGCGAGGACTGGAGGATTGGAGACGGCGAGGAGTGGAAGGGCGGAGGTCGGAAAGCGGAGGAGAGGACGAGGAGCGGAGAGGAGAACACCGGAGGAGCGTCGGGAGACTAGGCCAGAGGAGAAGGACCGGAGGAGTCTAGCAGTCACATCAGCTACGTCAGGAACAGCGAGACGAAGGACGAGAGGACCGGAGAAGAGACCGGAGGGAGAGCAGACGACTGCAGCAACAAGCCGGGAGGCCAACGAGAAGGCGCCTCGCCCAACCACACTTCAACCAGGGAAGTGTGGCTCTCGCAGGTACGGTCACGCTTTGCGGGCTGGGCGGGACATAAGTGGGCTAAACCCCCGTGAGGGAATCCACGAGAGTATCCACTGCACTGCCCTACCCCGTCACGGCACTGCCCTCCACGGAATATTCACTGTTTGTTGAGCACGTGTGACTCCCTCACAACCCCCCCCTTGAGACACGAAGAGTGAAGCAGGACGCAACACTGAGTCTTTTTTACCCTTTCCCTTCTATGTTCCAATCTGGACTCCGACCTGGAAGACGAGGTGCCTAGTCTCCGGACTACAAGTCCCAGAAGACACCGGGAGAAAAGAACCGCCGAAGCGGATCGGGAGCTGCCCTTACCGTTCTACCGGAAGTTCATACAGAGGAAAAGAGTGTTGAAAACAATAAAACCCTCCTTACCCACAGTTCCTGTGTCTGTGAGTCTGTTCCCCTCCCCACAGTACTTTAAACTCTTTTGCCTAGAGGAGGAGAGAATAGAAAATTTAGAATGAATTTCAAAACTAAAGAGACAGATCTTGGGGTGGTACCCAAAGAATGCAAGAATCAGTGAGTGTCTAATGATGGTTGGAACAACTCCACATTTTAAGCACTGCCCTTGAAAATGTGTGCCAAGGGCAACCTAATGCCCCCACAGACACTTTATAGCTGAAGTCACCTATTCCCTGGCAGACAAGCCATGACTGCAAACAAATGGACACTTTACCATGCAAAGCTTAAGGGACATAATGGCTAATTTGGATGTGAGATATAGGATCAAAAGGAACCAGAACAGAGCCTACAAGATGACATATTGCATGCAATGACACATGCACTGCTAACTACTGTGACTTTTCCTTGCATCAATGTCCATTGTTCATTGTAAATCAGCATGGCTGAGGACATCCATCTGAACATTTTTGCCATTGTGTGTAACAAAAAATGGTCATATTTTATGCAAATGAATGAACTGGAATACTCTTTGGTAAAAGAAGGAATCATGAAAAATATATTTTTCTTTTAGACTTTATCCCTAGATAGTTTTGCTCTTCTTTGTTCCACACTTCGGGCCTGTTTAAAAAGGTAAACTTATAGTTTCAAGTTTTGTAATACTTTATTTACAGTTAAGTCCATCAAAATGAGAACCATGTATATGACAAATATAGTCAGAATTGGTATGACAAGTAAAAGTCATACAAAAGCTCCATAAATAATGCAGTACATAGATAATTTTAAGCCAAAAAGTAAAAACTAACACAGTAAATGTAAACAGATATAAAAGCTGTTTTCACAGTATGCATAAAAATACATTTAAGAGCTTCATAGCTGATACAGACAATTCATAAAATAAATATGAGCTGTTATTAGGATGAGGCCTAAGGGCACAATGTCATATGGCATGACGGTGCAGATAAAAATATGAAAAATTGTGCAGCTTGTGTGACAATCGGAGTAAAACGGTCTGCAGGGGCCAGGTTTTGTCGTATATGCAAGGCCCTATGCACGTGTCTGCGAGCTTGAAACACCTCAACATGCCTGAAAATGTATTACAGTTTATCTCCGGGTGGGGGAGCTGGGTCGGATTGTAAAGTGAGACATGCTGAGAATGACCTGGGGCGATTGGGTGCTTGTTAGTAATAAGGTATAAACGGTCTATTAGGATGGTGGGTGGACTCCAGTCTGACCGCCACCCGTGCGGTGCTGGGACCGGCTGCCAGTGGTGCAGCGGTCCTGCACCGCCAATTAGGATGCAACCGCCACCCTGGCAGTCACATACCGCATATATTGCATTGTGGCTCGCGGTGCTGTAAGTAGCACCCGCCACAATGTAATATATGCATGTTGTGCATTGGCATGCACCACGTGACAGGCACCGTTCGGTGCCTGCCACCTTGTGTATGCCAATGTTGGGAGGTACCATGGGTACCCCCCAAGTGCAGCCCCCCACGCCCCTGGGGGCCCGCAATGGGCCCCCAAAGGAACCACTGCATGCCTTTCCATGGTGGAGTCTCCGCCATGGAAAGGCCTTTTTTATAGCACTCTAGTGTCACAAAAAATTATAAATCACTCATTGATTTAATGATGGCCCATTAAATCAATGCTATAAAAATAAGGCATTTTTTCCTCAGTGCACATCTTGACTACCTCTTAGTGTATTACGCAGAATAAATGAGTTAACACTAGCGATAAAAAAACGTTAGGGTATTGGCAACGTAGAGTTGATTTCATTATTGTTTGTTTGGTATATATTTTATATGTTTTTATTTGTCTTCATGAAATTTATTGTAATCAGGTTACTTTAAGACCTGTTCCATTGTGTATGTGTGCTTTAAATCATTTGAGGTAAATATGTTTGTAGGATTGAAGACTGAAGTTAGGGTAATTGAATGTTCCCTTCGATAAAATAAAAATAACATATTAATCCCCCGTACCTTTCTTTGTTCTGTACATGATTGTGTCCCATACCCAGGTATAGGAGGGTAATTTGGGTATACCCCTTGTACATATACATGAGCGGCCAAACAGCCCGCTCAGACCTATTCATGACGCTGCTCGGGCAGTTATTGGCTGTGAGAGTCCGGAAACGAGGGTGCTTCCGGTACTGCCAGCAGACGGAGGAGAGGTGTGCGGCGGCGGGAGAGCCGTGCGGCGGCTGCAGAGAAGGTCATTGTATTTTATTTGTTTTCACCTGCCACTCCCCCCGCTGCACCACCCCCCTTCAGAGGCAGCCGCCACTGCCAACGCAGTGCAAAAAGACAAGTGCTGTGTGGATAAGTCCTACCAGCACTCAATCAAGCACATGCTCATGCAGGTGCAGAAGGTCTTGTAAAAATATCTACTTATCAGACCTTCCCTTTAGTTTTGTTTATTTACCTAAGCTTTTATTTTAGGAAGCCACAAAAGGAGAGAGGGCGCCTCCCCTGCACCCTTACATAGGAGGAGCTGCTGGTACCAGTCCGCAATAGGACTTTTTATTATTCTCCGTAGTCATAATTAAATCAGAGTTTGTGAATAGCAATAAAACAGTAAGTAACATAAGTGTAAGTTTACCTTTGTGAATCAGGCCCTTTGAAGGCATTTCATCATTTACTTAATCTCGTCACTAATCTGCAACACTGTTCATGAGAAGTCTGTCTCTAACCATTGAGTAGCAAGAGGAAATTTCAAAGGCTCTCCTGTGCATTGAGCAGGGCTGGGCTATTTCTCATGTGACCCGTGTGTCAAAGCGAACATGACTTCCTTGAAAATTGCTTACAGTGTGTTTCCTGAGCTGAACCTCTGCATTTTTGCCTACACAGCTTTTATGTAGCACTGCTTTATGAGAACGACTGATTTCCCAACATCTCCCAACTCTTAACCAACAAGTTTATGACACACATTTACAAAATACAAGTATCCTCTGTGATATGCTTTAAATCGTCTTGATTTGATTTTGGGATTTATAAAGTGTTAACACTTTTGAGTTTCTTGGCAGGGATGAATACCACACGTCTACTAGTCAAAGTCCAATAGATAGTAGAAGCATTACCAAATAAGCATTGGCAAAGCCAATGGGTCTCACCTACAAGAGCCATTGGCTTTGTCAATTTTGTTAGCCATGGTGTCGCCTCTTTGCCTGCTCCTAGTCTGCTAGGATTGAGGCATGGGTGCATACAGCCTCAGTTCCCATATGGAAGCACCTGGTATTTGCCATTTCCCCCCATCTACATCTCGTGCTCATAAATGCTTGGCAGACAATACAAGCAGAAGGCAACAACCTTAAGCGCCATAACCGTTGTACACTGGTTTCGGATCAAGTTCAGCATCTAACTAATGTCCACCACTGAATGATTGCTCACTCTAAAGCTCCATGCTTATCACTCGATCTTCAAGGTATTTGCAAATCTGTCTTTGAATGGCTGCTTTCATGTTTGCTGCATACTTTAGCATAGATATCTAATCTCTTGACGTGTTTCTGGTCTTAAGTCTGTTTGCACGGTTGGGTTAACCTGAGTGTGTACTTATATCTGGTGCAAACTGCTTTTCCAAGCATCACATTCACTAAATTTACTATGAAATGTAGGTAAAAATAGAACTATCTTACTACTAAAGGAGAAATTCAATTTCTGTGGCTTTTTATCATTAAATTCGCACGCCTGTGACTTTCAGTCCTAAAGTGTTCTTCATTATGTTACGTTGCCTCTGTCAATCCGTCTTCATTGTTCAGCTTTTTGTGTACTGTTTGTTTGACTGGGGGTTCGTGCTTGTATTGTCAACGCTCCGTCCATCATTTCCTTTGGTTTTTCTTTGTTCGCCATAAGTTGGCAGGGTATGCTCAGACGTGAGTCCCTTGCTCACTTTGCCACTGGATTCAAGCAAGCCGGGCTGAAGAAGGCTGAAATGCCAGAAACCGTTCCTCGGTAGCTTGTTTCCGGTCCAGGGAAGGCATGGCTTGGCAGTTCGGGCTGGACTGTTCCCATGAGGCACAGGGTCAGACGGATTTGCATATGGCCATGTCTGAACTGGGGTGGCAGAGTGGCCTAAAGAACAGTGATGGATTAAACCCAGATCAGTTGACTGGGGGTGAGTGCTTGTATTGTCAACGCTCCATCCATCATTTCCTTTGGTTTTTCTCTGTTTGTAAAGCTGCCTTTCTCGGCGGGTGAAACACTTCTAACACATGCTCTTATCTCCATGACTCTGCATATTGTTTTATTTCTCTGTGCTTCCACCTATGCTGCAATTGGTTCTGAGAGACTAAACATCAAAGCTTTAAACAAGAAGACACTGTAACTGCTCCAACTCAACCTAGAAGGACCAATAATCAATAACTGCTGATCCAATACACCATACCTGGTGTGCAACATGTGAATATATTTACATGTGACACAAGTAAATTAAAGTAGCAGGCATACGACGCATGAGTATACTTGAACATGTTATGCATAAATCAAGGTGCCCAGTGGGTAACATGTCAGTATACTTAGACTTGGAACATGTAAATCAAGGTGCCCAGCATGTAACGTGAGTATACTTAGACATGATACTTGTAAATCAAGGTGTCCAGCGTGTAACATGTAAATATACTAGGACTTGATACATTTAAATCAAGGTGTGCCGTGCCTAAGATGTGAATATACATAGAATTGATACATGTAAATCAAGGTGTCCTGCATGTAACATGTGAGTATACTTAGACATGCTATTTGTAAATGTATGTGTAACATATGAGTATACTTAGATTCGATGCATGGAAATCAAGGGATCTCATATGTAACATGTTAATATACTTAGTGCCTAATTACGAGTACGGACCGAGAACGCGGAGACGAGCCGTAACATGGGAGATTGACGCTCTACATGATTTAAGAAACATTGGTGGATGGAATAGCTACAGAGTGAAATTGGATTATATAGAGCTTTTTCTGGCGAGGAGAAGAAGGAACGTGACAGAGAATGTCTGGATACTGAGCAATGCTGTGTCCTGAGGATGGTCTTATGGATCTGTGTGACCAAAGAAAGACCAAAACGTTGACATATTGACACCCGCTTTGTATTTGTATTTGTATACATCGGTCATTTTTTTGACATTTGTGTTTTGTACATTTATGTTAAAACTATCACAAAGATGTTTCATGAAAAACATGTATGAAATTTTAAATCTACTTTGCTGATAAAAGGGTGTTACACTACTATAAATCTGTGAAATAGTAGTAGTGACAGTGTTGCTAAGAACCGGAATTGAATTTATTGTTCTTCACGAATACAACTTCTTTTGAATATATCCCTGTTTCAAGAATTTTTTTGTTCACCTTTTGGTGACTTGATGAAAAATTTGAATAATCACTGAAACAAATTCCTTGAGGATGATACCACTGGGTACATTATTTTTGGGTGCAAAAAAATAACACCTATTATGAATTCATGTTCATTCATTTTGTGTGTTCCTGTTGATTTGTCACCACTTTGTTAGATTCTTACTCTTACCATTTTAAAAATACTACTCTCACCTGCTGCTTGAGCGGGATCTTCAGTTCATTTCACCCGATTTTGAGCGCCATCTTAGGGGAGGACTTGCCATTTGCGGGCACCATCTTGGGAGCGCTCTAGTGGCGAGGCGGCCACGCTTGTCAACTATTTAAGTCAGACAATGCAAGTGCGCCGATGGCACGCCGGAGGCAAGCCAGAGGCAAGCCCGTCTGCGCCCGTCCGCGCCCAGCCGGGACCAGGGGCCACAACCCCTGGCCCTTACATCTCGTACTTCAGGTTAGAGCTCATGGCATTAAATCAGGGCGCACTACAGCCTAGCCATCGGACTATCACGGACTTACGGCGGGAAGGTTTGCTTAACCCTTCATGGACCGCCCCGAAATGTGGGCCTATAAGAAAATTAGAAAAAAAGTCCCCAGCAGATAGGCATAATTTTGCATTGCTTAACACCCGTTCTCTGCAAAATCATAATCTGGAGATCTTTTCGCTACTTCAGAAAGGGGATTTGGATATCTTAGGAGTCACTGAAACATGGCTTGAAGAATCCTCTACTCCCGACTTGGTGGCATCTCTACCACCAAATTTTGTGGCCATTCATAAAAATCGACCTAGCACCATGAAGGGGGGGGGGGAGTTGCTTTCTTATATAACAGCCGTATTAAAGCAGAAAGGATCTGTGCAGAAATTCTGGAGGGTGCGGATCTTCTAGGGGTTAAATTCCATGCTGCTACTGAATGTTTGGTAATACTCCTAGTCTACCCCCCCCCCCACGTACTTCACCTGGCTTTGTTGACTCCTTCCTGGAACTAGTTCATGACCTTCGGTCACGTTAAAAAAGACTGATGGTAATGGGAGATTTCAACTTTCATTGGGAGAAATCTCCTAAAGACTGCCAGGAAAACCAGCTAGAAGAGGTGATGACCTCACTTGGCCTCGATCAACAGGTAGTGGGCCCGACACACTTAGATTTAATTTGGATGACTGCTCCGGGGTTGAGCCCAATTGTTATTTCACCTTATTCATGGTCAGATGGATCACCCATTTATTGCAGGGCCATCTTGCTGTTCTAGGGCAAGGGGGAAAGCCATCTTCGGGATGGAAAGTTTTAAGGAACTGGAATAAGATCGGAGCGGGGGATTTGATAGCTAATTTGAAGACCTTGTCCCCTCCTAAGCAGCCTGAGGACAATCTAGAGTCACAACTTGACGATAAAACTTGAGAGAGCTATTGAAGTTACTGCACTGGCACGGAGGGTAAAAATTGTGGATAAGGGAATAGGGGCCCCATGGTTCAATGATACGCTTAGGTTAAGGAAGCGAGCCTTGCGTAAAACTGAGAGAGCCTGGCGTCGAGAGTATGAATCTGCACGGGCTCTGTATGTGCAGGAATTTGCTCTATTTAAACAGGCAATTATGTCTAGGAAAGCGGAATTTTATGAGGATAGAATTGCGGCGGCAAGAGATCCCCAGAAGGAAATCTTTAAAGTCCTGACAGAACTAAGGAAAAACAAAGGGCAGAGTCCTTCGTTCACACAGGATGATTGTCAAAAATGTCAGGTTTTCTTCTCTAATAATATATTAGATCTCCTAACAGAAATACCTCACACCCCAAGACTTGATTGTCCTGTTCAATTTACCACGACAGCCCCGTTGATTGCCCACCCCTTGAGTACACTGCCCCGATCATAAAGGAACTACTGGCGAGTCTAATGGGGCGAGTAAAGTCAGGGTCATTGGCGGATCCGTGCCCCCACAGGATATTCAAGCTAGCATTACCAGGAATAGAGGACGATTTCCTTTTCCTCCTTAATAGCTCTTTGGAAACAGGACAGGTCCCCACCAATTTTAAGGAGGCACGCTTGATTCCACTATTGAAGAAGCCGGGTGCAGCTGCTAAGAATTTGAAAATTTTTAGGCCCATCTCCCAGCTGCCTTTCTTAGCAAAAATTTTGGAACAACATGTTCTCACACATCTTTCCTGCCAAATTGAAAATAAAGGGCTGTTAGAACAGAATCAGGCGGGTTTTCAGGCTCATCATAGTACGTAGCTGGTGATGCTGTCCGTACTTGATGATTTGAGATGTAGAGCAGATAAAAAGATCCCGGGCGCCCTGGTGCTGTTAGACCTCTCCGCGGCATTTGACACGGTTAACCATGGACAACTGTTGTCGCGGTTGGGGGACTTCGGCATCCAGGGAACTGCGCACGCCTGGTTAACCTCTTTTCTTCAAAATCGCTCCCAGAGAGTACAACTGGCAGACCTGGTGTCATCGTCAGCCAGTATTTCTTGTGGAGTTCCCCAAGGCTCGGCACTCTCACCCCTCCTTTTTAACGTGTATCTGCAACCGCTGATTTCAGCACTAAAGCAGATGGAATGCCAAATCTATAATTATGCAGATGACACTCAGATTGTCATCCAAATCGACGACTCACCTTTGGCACATGCGAGACTGCAAAACATCTTGAAATACACAGTTAACTGGATGTCCGCTAATTCCATAAAGATAAATCCAGACAAAACAGAGGTGCTGCCGATTACCATCTCTGGCAGCCCCTGGAATGATCTATTCTGGCCTAAGGAATTAGGACCCTTTCCAGAACCAGCATTGGCAGTGAAAAGTTTGGGTATCTACATAGATGGCAAATTGACTATGATAAAACAAGTTTCTTCAGTCGTCGGAACTTGTGTAGGCCTTTTGAAGCAACTCCGGAGAATCTCTCAACTTCTGACACCCGGCAACCCTCAGACACGCAGTATCAGCTATGATTTTGTCGCGCTTAGACTATGGTAACTCGCTGTATGCTGGCCTTCCCCAACAACAGCTGACTAGGCTACAAACAGTCATGAATTTATTTATTTATTTATTTATTTATTTATTTATGCAATTTGTATAGCGCGAACAAATGCCCAAGGGCGTCTCGGCGCTGAATGGAGCAGGGTATGAGCAGAGGGGAGGGGATCTATTGGTTGAAAAGCCAGGTCTTAACTCTCTTTCTGAAGATGGTCAGTGTGGGGGATGATCTGATGTCAGGGTCAAGGGAGTTCCAAAGTTTGGCTGTTGATACCGTGAAACTGCGGTCACCCCAGGTGACAGTTCTGGTTCTAGGAACCGTCATGTTGAGAGTGTTCATTGATCGAAGTGATCTTTTAGGGAGGTGAAATGCAAGGGGTTTTAAGAGAAAATGTGGGCCTTGTTTTTGTGTGGCTTTGAAGGCGATGCAGAGGGCCTTGAACTTTATTCTGTTCTTCACTGCTAGCCAGTGAAAGCCTTTGATGATATGGGCAATAGGTTGAAACTTGGGGATACCAGATAGCATCCTGGCCGCAGCATTTTGTGCGGATTGTAGCTTTTTGATGACTTTAAGTTGGGCATTAAGCAGAAGTCCGTTACAATAGTCCAGTGAGGACATTACAAAAGCAGGGACCAGGGTCTTGCCAGAGTTGGGGGGAAGATACGGAAGAATCTTTTTTATGGCTTTTAATTTAAAAAAAGAGGAGGACACAATGGAATTTACATGTGCGGAGAAGGTGAGTTTGTCGTCGGTGAGGACACCTAAGTTTTTAACCTTGGTGACTGGAAGGGGAGGAGGGCCTAGATCCATAGGCCACCAAGCATTAGGCCAGGTAGGGACAAGCTTGCCAAAAGTGATGACCTCCGTTTTGTTGGAGTTAAGTTTGAGACAGCTTGTTGTCATCCAATTACTGATGGCAAGCATGCCCTGTTGAAAATTGGCAGCAATTTTATCTCCATTGTCTTTGATGGTAAGTACCAATTGGGTGTCGTCTGCATAAGATGTTAGGCTCATCCCACAGTCCTTAATGACTTTTGCCAAGTCTGTAACATAGATATTAAAAAGGGTTGGACTGAGGGATGAGCCTTGAGGGACACCACAGGGTAACGCCATTTGTGCAGATTGGAATGTTCCTAGCTGAACCGTCTGGGTACGGTGAGCTAGGAAGGATGACAGGAGATCTTTAGCTTTGGCCTGGATGCCCATGGTGTTGACACGATCGATCAAGATTTTGTGATCGACCGTGTCAAAGGCCGCAGTGAGGTCAAGAAGGATGAGCACCGCCGCTCCTCCTTGATCAAGGGCTGCTCTTATCTCATCTGTGGCCTTGATAAGGGCGGTTTCGGTGCTGTGATGCTTCCGGAAACCAAACTGCGTGTGATCGAGGAGGGAATGATGCAGCCAGACTGGTTTTTAAAAAACCGAGGCGGACACACGCTACACCTTTGTTGCGCGAGCTCCACTGACTGCCAATCAGGCAAAGAATAATATTTAAGGGCCTTTGCATTACACACAAAGCCCTATATGAAAATGCGCCAAGATATATCAAGGCGCGCTTGGTTCCATATATCCCCAGTAGGGCACTCCGCTCGACAGATGCCACTCTTCTGGTCCGCCCCCGTTTCAGACTATCAACTATGGGAAGGGTGCTTTCTCCAATGCGATCCCAGTGGATTGGAACAACTTGCCAATACACCTGCGCAAGGAACCGAGCCTCTTACCCTTCAGGAAGATGCTTAAAACCGTGCTCTTCCGGGAGGCTTGGGGCTCGTCCTACTGTGCTCTGGCCCTGTGAGTATTCAGTATGTACTTTTGGACAAGCGCTTAGAGACCTCTGGGTGATAAGGCGCTATACAAATCTAAATAAATAAATAAATAAATAAAAATGTGGAATGATATGCAAATGTTGTTGTTTAATGCACCAAAAACCACATTATACTGTTAATACCATATGTTTTCCCCAGTAACATTTTGGCAGATTACACATGCTGAAATTTAACAAAGATTGAGTTGTTAAACACATCCGATAATTAGCAGATGCGTTAAAAACTTCAAACTCTAATTTCTGACCCATGCTAAACAGGAATTTTCTCTTGGGTTGGAATATTACGAGGAACTCGAAATTGGGCCAATAGACTTGATCTGTGTAAATCAAGGTGCTCAACATGAAACATGTGAGTATATTTAGAAATTATACATGTACATATAGGTACCTAGCATGTAACACCTGAGTATACTTAGATAATATACATGTAAATCAAGATGTCCGGGATGAAGCGTGAGTAAAGTTAGACATGATACATGTAAATTAAGATGCCTGGCATGTAACACATGAGTATAGGTAAACTTCATACATGTAAATCAAGGTACACCACTTTTAACATGAATATTCTTTGACATGAAACATGTAAACCAAGGTGTCTGACATGTGACGGGAGCATACTTAGATTTTGACACATGTTGATCAAGGTACCAAGCGTGTAACATGTGAGAACACTAAGACATGATACGTGGAAATCAAGATGCCCAATATGTAACATGTGAGTATACTTAGACTTGATAAATGTAAATCATGGTTCGTGGCTTATACCATGTGAGTATACTTAGACATGATATGCGTAAATGAAGGTGCCCGGCGTCTAACATGTGAGTATACTTAGACTTGAGATAGTAAATCAAGGTACACCACCTGTAACATCTGAGTATTCTTTGACATGAAATGTGTAACCAAGGTTTCTGATATGTAACATGTGAGTTTACTTAAATGTGATACATGTACATCAAGGTACATAGCGTGTAACATGTAAGTACACTTAGACGTGATACATGTAAATCAAGGTGTCCGACGTCTAAGGTGATTATACTTAGACTTGATGCATGTAAATCATGGTTCGTGGCGTGTAACTTTAGTATACTTAGACATGATACATGTAGATGAGGTGTCTGGCGTGTAACGTGAGTATATTTAGACGTGATACTTGGCAGGTATAAATACTTTCTTCTCAAACACGGTGCAGCTAGGACTGCACATATGTACCGCAGCTGCAGCGCCTGATGAGAACGGAAGCGCTCATGTGAAGCATTAGCAATGGCCTGATGTTATAGTAATTCCAACAAACAATGCAACACACACTACACAAGTACAAAGTCATCTTCCTAGCGGTGAGTATATGAGTGTGCCCTCAGGAAACTGTGTCAGGCAACTCAAACACTTGTAGGCCTTAGAAGATGCTGACATTGCATCTCCTTCTGGAACAAAGGGCAATGTAAGAGATGGTGTGAGTGAATCCAGGACGACTGATAGGGACTGACTGACTGCCTGTGTATGTGTTACATGGGAGGTGGTCTTTATGGAGAAAGGGGTAGCACTTATGGGCGCTCCCCGGGGGCAGCAATGGGGGACCAAACCCGGCATAGGTGGCAAGGGACTTTCATCACACCCCTTGCAGGAGGGACCAACAATGCCCCTGACCCGAAAGGGACCCAAGGGACATCCAGGCATCAGGCATCATTGAGTACTAGTCCACAGATATTATCCTGAGGTTGTTCTCCTAGTAAACCGGCCATCCTTGCATTGTTCCTCCAGGCACAAGAAATGAAAAGGGGGTTTCAGACCCTCTGACTCCTTAACCAGGGCCGGCTTTAGCGCTGGTGGTGCCCTCTGCGACAATGTTTGTTGGCGCCACACATAAGCGGACACCCCCACAGACTCCCTCACTACTACCCTTTAACAGTGCCCTGCCCCCTCAAATCTAAGCACTAATCCCTGTGCTTGTCCTCTTTCTCAAACAAATTCAGGAAGACTCTGATCAAGTAAAATAATAGAATAGGCGGCTTAGATGTTTCTTTTCTGTACTTGAGAACTCAGATCATTTCCCTCAGTCGCCCTGAAGACATCTTTTCCCATTTGACATATGTCTAGTTAACACCGATGACGTGCACGTACAGTCCTAACCCATGTAGGATTACATGGTGATTTAGATTCCTTGTATGTGTGTTTCCGAGAAACAGTCTTAAAATAAATCCCTCAATGTAAAAGTGGTATTTTTCGCTGAAATACAGCCTCAATTTCTTGGACCTCTGCGGAGAA
The DNA here is from genome assembly GCF_964261635.1 of Lissotriton helveticus. Classification (NCBI taxonomy): domain Eukaryota; kingdom Metazoa; phylum Chordata; class Amphibia; order Caudata; family Salamandridae; genus Lissotriton; species Lissotriton helveticus. Next base: position 2,126,797,671 of record NC_136063.1, read on the forward strand.
GGATTAGATTGTGCCAGGGGTAGTTATCACGCCATATTTATCATTTGCTCCACTTATAACAGTTGACGAGGTTGAGCCACTGGGGCGGTTCTTTCTATGGTGCCTGACTCCAGTCCACAGCCTGATTATGACGTTACAAGTTCACGAGACGGACGTTTTTCCTTGAATCATCTTTGGCACACAATGTAATCCAGATGGTCTATTTAAACATCGCAGGACCTTTTTTTCACCAAAGATTGCTGTCCATTTCCGGACATGAGATTGGAGATGGGACTCACTAGCGCCTATGATAACGCAGTAACTTGCTTCACACTCTGTAATGAATTGTGGTGTGGGCTACAGAGTGTAACTGTTGGTGTATTCTCATTATTGAACTGTGCCTTATTTGCCATTTCAAAATACTTGATTGATGTCCATAAAAAAGATACAAAGAGTAATACTGTTTCAGGGTTAGCACATCATAAATGTAAAGCAAAAATATAACGTGTCTAAAAGCATACAAAAGGTTATTATTCCCTTTAGAGTATCAAGATGCTAACCCAAGTGATCAATAGAGAGAGAAGAGAAGCCTGTAGTAAATACTATCTTCACTGTTCCTCTCTGGCTAGACAATACTATTATACTTATGACATCATAGAATGCCAGAGTGTCTCTCTAGCTGACTGTACCTTTCTATTACCTATTGTGACAGTTGGTCATCTGAGGCTGAGCTACCAACAGCGAGCTCCTGGTGGGGTTTACCTTATTTATTTATTTTATTTATTTTTTGAAGCTTATAAAGCGCACGGCTACCTCCGGCGGAGGTGTCCCGGCGCTGAGATTACCCGAATGCCACCCAGAGAAGGTACCAGAAGTGAATCCTACAGAAAGACAATAAAAGAAACAGACATTATTATGAACGATTAGTAAACAGCCAGGTTTTAAGTTTTCGTCGAAAGACCGTCTCAGATTCAAGGAACCTGAGTTCCATGGGAAGTCTGTTCCAGAGTTTGGCAGCCGTGACTGTAAAAGTTCTGCCGCCACATCTGGAAAGTCTGAATCTTGGGACGATCAGTAAACGAAGGCTGTTAGATCTGAGATGTCTAACAGAAGAAGAAATTTTAAGGCGTTTACTCAGGTAAGACGGGCCTGTTCCATGAATAGCACGAAATGCCATGGTCAAGATCTTAAACTCAATACGCCGAGCTATGGGGAGCCAGTGGAGCTCATCTCTGTACGCTCTGACTGAGGTACGAGCAGGAATATTGCCAATAAGCCGAGCCGCGGCGTTTTGGACTATCTGCAGGCGATCAATCAAATACTGGGGGACACCCGCATACAGACTGTTAGCATAGTCCAGATGCGTGGTGATAAGTGCCTGGACCACCGTCTTGCGAGAAGATTGAGGAAGATACGGGAATATCTTCCTAATCATGCGCAATTTCGCAAAGCAGGCCCCCGCAACCTTGTTGACTTGGGATTTACCAGACAGGGTGTTATCAAATGTAAAGCCTAGGTTGCGGGCAGTCTGAGCTGGCTCAGGAGGGGGATCCAGGGCAGTGGGCCACCACCAGCTGGCCGGGGGAGGAGACTTCTGACCAAAGAAAAGAACCTCCGTTTTATCGGTGTTGAGCGCCAGGTGGTTAGCAGACATCCACGTGCAGATATTGCCAAGGCAGTTTCTAAAATCAGAAAAATGGGAGTCAGAGTGGCCTCTAAATGAAAAAATGAGCTGAGTATCATCAGCATAAGAGACCACCCTGACACCCCAAGATTCCACTACCTTAGCAAGAGGAGCAACGTAGATGTTGAATAATAGAGGGCTGAGGGCAGAGCCCTGGGGCACTCCGCACAGAAGAGGTTTATCCTCTGATTCAAATGGGTGCAACGTGACCCTCTGAAACCTGTTCGACAGAAAGGAATTAATCCAGGCCAGTACTGTGCCACTGATCCCAAGCTGATGTAAACGAGTTGCTAGTATGTCTTGGGATACAGTGTCAAATGCAGCGGATAGGTCGAGGAGGACCAACATGGCCTCCTCGCCCTTATCCACTGATTCCCTAATAATTTCAGAGACCTCTAGCAACGCAGTCTCGGTGCTGTAACCCGCTCTAAACCCGGACTGGGAGTCGTGTAACAGCTGATTAGATGCCAGATACTGGGCCAGCTGGGTCTGTACCACCTTCTCCAAGACTTTCGCAGGTTTAGGCAGAAGTGAGATGGGCCGGTAGTTGGTAAATTGTAAAGGGTCAGCACCAGGTTTTTTTTTAATAGGAATTAGCCTGGCCTGTTTCCAATCTGAGGGAAATTGACCCCGAGACAAAGAGGCGTTCCAAATCGAGAGGAAAGGTTTAACCAGAACAGTGGCAAGGTTGCCCATAATTTTGGCAGGGACTTGGTCTAAAGGAGAACCAGACTTTATTTTATATAGCAAGGACAAGGCTTGGTCGGAGGTAAGCTCCTCAAAATGATTAAATGGGCTATGACTGGGACAAGTTCTATCAGGGGGGTGGCAGAATGCAACAGTATCAAAAGAAGAGGCGAGTTTGATAATTTTATCCTGAAAAAAATTCGAGAGTCCGTTGCAAAGATCTTGTGTTGGAATACATTGGGTTTTCGTGGCAGGGGGATTGACAAAGTCTTTCACGATGGTAAAGAGAGTTTTGGAAGAATTCTGTGCCTGATGGATGAGATTGGAGAAATAAGCTCTCATCGTAGAGCGTTTCAGCTTATGGAATTTGTTCCGGGCAGATTTATAAGCCAGTTTAGCAAGAGGGTCATAGTTTTTTCTCCATTTGCGTTCCAGTTGTTTACATACACTTTTTTCCTCACGAAGCAAGGAAGAAAACCAAGGAGAGGAGGGACGAGATCTGGAAGAGGACAGTGGAACAACAGGGGCAACAGCATCAAGGGCTGAGGAGAGGGCCAAATCAAATCTTGCAGTTTCTTTGTCAAGGTCTTCTAGATGGTTAAATTGAAACTGAAGATGCGGTTCTAAGGACTCACAGGTCACTTTGGTCCATCTACGGCCACTGTCTCTATGAAAAGAGGATGGGGAAAACGAAGAAGGGGAGGTAAGGGTAAAAGGAAGAAGGTAATGATCAGTCCAGGTCAGAGGAGAAGGGGACAGAACAGATATGCCAGGATGGTTTGAAAAAATGAGATCTAATGTGTGCCCTGCAATGTGGGTAGGGCCTATGACTAATTGCGGCAGAGTAAGTCCCTGTAGGGTATCCAACAGGGAAGAGGCTTTGGTACAGGAAGAATTATCAATATGGAGATTGAAGTCTCCCAGAACCATAAAATAGGGATGTTTAAGAAGAAAGTCAGCAATAGAATGCGTCAAAGCATTGAGAGACGCTACGGTAGCAGTGGGGGGATTATACACCAGGATACCGGCACAGAAGGTGCTTGCTGAATCCATTATGGTGAAATAAGCAGCTTCGATGAGACCGAGATTGGGGATTTTTATTAGATTCAGTTTAAAGTGAGATTTGGCAATAATCGCAAGGCCGCCTCCAGATTTAGAATTAGCGCGATTAATGCCGGCAAAGCAGTAGCCAGGAGGGATAGCTAAATGAATGTCCGGGGTAGATGAATCTTTGATCCACGTTTCGGTGAGAAACAATATGTCCCATTTATAGGTGTCAAGTAAGAGCCAAATGTCAGTGGCGTGGGCTGGAAGTGATCTACAGTTGATCAACGCCGCATTTAAAGTACCTGAGGGCTGCAATTGACTCTTCCGAGGGCGATGGGAGGCACTGGACACAACCGGGATGGAAAACTTGCATTGTGAACAGGAGTAGCCAGCAACATCCAAGCTATTAGGTTCACAACAAGGAATAGGGCTGCAGGAATTGTGGCGGAGATATAGCAGCTGATCAGAGGTCCATGTGATTTTAGGGTCATTAGAGACAGGGGTTCTGGCACTAGGCGCGGGTCCGGCGCGGACGGGCGCAGACGGGCTAGCCTTAGGCGCGCCTTCGGCGCGCCATCGGCGCGGACGGGCTGGTCCCTTCTTTATATCCATAAACCCTCTGGCGGTGGGAGGAGGGTGGGAGGCGTCCAGGAGCTGGAACGCTACCCTGCCTCCTCCCAAGATGGCGGTTCCGCGTTCTCCCGGCCGGCAAGAGCGCTGTGCTCGGCTGCGCCGGGGGAGAGATGAAAGTCGGCCCCTAGGACGAAGCAATCTCGTCCGGACCGCTCAAAAGGTCAGCTTTCCTATTAAAACAGCTCCCATTAAAATATATACAATCTTTTAAAATCACATCAGGTGACACAAATATGCAGGTAGAATTCACCACGCACAAGCAGCACTCGCAAAGATAAGTTTAAAATTCACCAGCACAGTAAGGAAAGAAAGTGCCCCCGGCTTTCCGCCTCAGGGGTGAAATGCACACAAGTAATCTGTGTAGTAGAGGGGCGGGGGAACCTAATAATACCTTATAACTTAACCTATCTGTCTAACCTGGAAGGAACCTGCAATAAAGGATCTTAACCTATCAAGTGGACTCTGCATCTTCCTTTACCACAAAGCCGAAAGAAGAAAAAGGAAAGGAAAAGGAGGAGTAGGAAAAGGAAAACGGCCATTAGACTAGCGATATCATATACATCCTGGCTTCTATGCAGTTGTGGGCATAAGAGCAATTCGATATCTGCGTAAGTGGAACTGGCGATTAAAAAAGCAGCAAAGATCATCTAACTTGAAAATGTCAGGTTTCACTGTGCTTGTATAACATACTTTACATATTTTATTGTATTGTAATTGCATTTGTATAACCAGGGCACAAGTCGTAAAAAAAGAAGTGGAGGGACGCTGTCCCCGGAAGTGACGTCACAACAGGAAGTGACGTCACGAAAGGTGCCGCGGTCCTCGTCCTAAAGAGGCCAAAGAGTGAAGTCCAGCTGTTTGGCAGGGGGGATGGCGTCCCTCCGGTAAAATAAGTGGGGGGATGCCGTCCACCCGCGTGGTACCCCGACTCGAGCCCTGTATAGCGCTTACCACCCCTGACGAGGCATCGAAGGGCTGTTTCGGCGAGTAGCACACTACTCCGGGACCCATACATATATTACCGGAGTGCGGGAGCCAAACAGAATGCAGCAGTGTTTAGTTTATCTGCTAGAACACAAACAAATACTTTGTATTTACTTTTATGCCGTGGGAGTTTGAAGCAGAAGCAGGGCCGGCTTTAGCGCTGGTGGCGCCCTGTGTAACAATGTTTGTTGGCGCCCCCCACGGGCAACCCCCACAGACTCCCTCACTTCTACTCTTTAACAGTGCCCCCTCAAATCTCGATGACCACTCTCTCAGATGTATTTTATTAGTTATATAGCGCCACCTATACCAGTGTAGGGTGGCAGAGCACTTTACATCACACACACATTACACAGAGAAAATCAATCATACATGTGTAAATAAGTGTATAGGAAATGTTACATAAGCCAGAAGACTACAAGGTGAGCCACATGTCATCCATACGGTAGACAGTATAGTTTAAGAGTGCTTGGTCTGGAGAAGCACAGACTCAGAATTTAAAACATAACCCCATGGTTGTGGTTTGCATTTAATAATGAAGATTATTTTTTTACTGAAATGAACCCTTTTTGAAACATTAGAATGATGAAAGACAATAAAAACATCACAATGCTCTAATCCATACCTTACAGTTTGCATGTAGCTCTTTGATTACAGTTAATAGCTCACGGTTCTATGTTACGATTTCCACATGTACACTGCTAGTAACAAAAGGATCGCTCTGACTAAAGTACTGACCTATTTAAACTATATGCAGTTTGTGATCTGCATGGTACACATTCTTTGCAGCAGGCATATTAACTCTCTGTACTACCATAAAATGAGTTAAAACTTCCACTAGACAAAACTCCTTCTCTCTCCAGGAAGAACATTAATCACTGGAGTTATCTTGACATTTTTATTGTTGTATGAAAATTGCTAGGCCAGCAATGCAGCTGCAGGTGCTTTTAAAACCATAAAATACTTCCAAACAGGGGCCCCCTCAAGAAGAATCAGCACCCAGTGCGGTGGCACCAGTCGCACCGCCCTAGAGTCGGCCTGTCCTTATACTAAACAGTTGGGCGGGTGATACTCAGCAAGGCACCATTATCAATTACCAATCACGCTGTTGGGTAGGCCATAGTTCACCCTACTAAAGGGAAGGGTACTTGATGCTAGACATGGGTTCACATCTATTGATATATGTCTCACACTTTCCTAGCAGGGGTTTCAGGATTAGCCTGACACTTAAGGGTACCCCAGCAGGATTTAGGGCGATTGGGCGATTGATCTTTCCGTTGTTTATTTGCATGATTATTTATTTGTTGCCTCAGTACCCGCATTCAGAATATGCCACCTTTGGATTTGATCCCCACCATGGAAGTAGGCGGTGACCTTGAAGGGTGGAGAGAAGGATTACTACTCACTGCTGAGAGTGTGCGTGTGAGCCATGAAGGTATTTCAGATGGAGCTGCAATTTAAGTGTTGATCTTTTTTTTACATGTGACCACCTTGTTCCAGGCTTTACATAGAGCCAGGTTATATTTGCACTTGGCAGGGGCATTGCATATGTAAACATTCTTGTGTACGGCTGCTAACAAATAGCTTGTATTTGAACCTGCCTGCTACCTAATACAAAGCCTTCAAACGGTTCAGAACTCTGCTACTCGCTTAATCTTAAAGATTCCTCCGCAAGTTTCGGTGTCTAACCGTCTACGCTAACTCCAATGGCTTCCAGTTTCCAAGAGGATCCCTTTTAAGTCTCTTATTTTTGCTTTCAGGGCTTACATGCCAAAGGGTTCCATATACCTTCAGAAGAGGTTCAAGCCTTACTGTCAACAGTGGCGTAATTAAACTTGAGGGGGGGCCGGCAAAGTACATGGACGGGGACTCCTCCAACCACACTCAGGAGCTCTCAGGCCAGGGTACTGCTCTGATGGGGGGGGGGGCCTGGACTCGCTCCTCCACCCGCACCGCAGGAGCTGCAGGGTCCTTTGTTATGCGACTGACTGTCAAGTCAGATCCTTAAGATCACATAATCTCAAACTTTTTCAACTACTCCGCATTCACGGAGCTGGAAGAGGTGGTAGATCCTTGGTCTTTCTTGTCTCTAAATTGAGGAATTCTCGTCCCCTCTACTTACATTGCAGCACTTATGAATCTATATTCCGAAAGAACCTCAAAACGTTGCTTTTTGGTTCTTGTTTGTAGAACACTTCACCCCCTGACTATCATCTCTCTCTTTCTTCACTCTTACCGCTAGCGCCTGGACACCTCTTCGTAGGAGGCTGTGCACTCTACAAATGACTTGTATTGTGTTGTATTGTGTGTCTGCGTCATTGCTTCTCTAAAGGGTGGCTTGTGTTTTGGTGTTTCCTGGACTGTCCGACAATGAAGGCACTATATACATATGTGAGACTATGTTCTATATGTAGACACAACAAAGTAGGGCGTGATCCACAGACGCGAGGTATGCCATGCGACTCAGTATACAGTGCCTAAGTTGGGAAGCCAGTGTTGCTCAAATAAAAGAAATGAAGTAAAAAACAAGGAAGACAAAAGAAGAACAAACTATGCAATTCATCCGAAAATGAAGAAGCAGAAAAATAGAAAATAATTATTAATTCCTAAATCCAATTCAGCATTGTTGACCTTTGCAGAGGCTGGTAACTGCTACAATTATGAGCCTCAATCATAAGCGAGTGCTCATAATAACAACAATAAAAACACACAAAAGTATGTGGATAATGGGGCTATAAGGATCCGCCCCAGTTTCCCCAACGCAGGTGAATAAACACGTTCCTTTAAGTTTTGTAGCAAGGATACCGTGGGTCTAGAAGCAATCAAGAAAATTACCCCTTTGACTGCTGTTGGGGGTAATAAATATAGCAATTGTCAAAGTTCAATAGGCCCCTCAGGACTCTGGGCCCCAGTGCACTGCACCTGCTGCACCAATGGTAGCTACGCCCCTGGCTCCTTGTCTCCGTGTACCTCATGATTGAGCCACTCAAACTTCAATTCATACAAATAACAGAAGTGCCAGTTTTCTACACACTCTGATTGGTTCAGCCCATTTCAGCATTTCTCATAGGCTGCAAGAAGTATTAAAATCTTTCTGGCATTAAACAGTCCTCTTACCAGCTCGGATCCATGAAGCTGGGCCACAGCTGGGCCACGCCTTAGCAGCAGTCTCCAATACTGATCCACCATGATCATTCACATGATCCTGCACACCAACCACACACTCTCCTCCCTGTTTGTAACAGGTAGATTCTTCACAACTTTATGAGATTGTTGCAACCAGTACCCTTTGGTTGTCTACCCGCTCTCATTCAAATCTCTAATTTTCGTGCCCCACACAGCTACTTTAACCTCTTTCCACCAAAACCCTCTCTGTCTTTGTACTGCATGAGTTTGGGGCAGCGCATTTTAGCGCTTCATGCACATACACACGTTATCCGATAACCATATTAATCTGTGTCCACCATACTAAGTGGATAATAGCTGGTGGCCATATTTAAATGCAGTGAGAGCCACATATATAACCGTATTATAATCAATGTATTCACACATGGAAACTGTACCCATCAAGTTGCCATGTTTTTACTCATAACGTTGACCTGACTTGTGTATTATCACTCCAACAACTTTTCATTTTTTTTCTGATTTTATCATATATTTTTGCATTTGCCAAAGGATACAAATGATCAACTTTTTCCACACCTGATTTTCTTGCGACATCTTTTTTATTACATTTTCGTCCTTCTAACTAATTCAGTTGGACCATTTAAGTTATTTATTCTTGAACTGTATTGTTGTTTGCCTAGTTGCACAGGAATATTTGTCTGAGTGAGCCAAGCTACGAATGAAAAGCAATAGATCCCTCACAGAAATCAGTTTACATTTCATGGTCAGATTGTTTGGCCTTGTGAGACCTCAGTTATAACACTCATGAAGTTAGTGGCCTCTCTTTCCTACAGCCTAACTCCCTGTTTCCCAACACACAGATTATCTCCCACTTCCTACAGTTCCACTTGCTTTACCTCCCCTGAGCCCCCTCACCCCATGACCTCCATGGCACTCCCTACACCCTCTCTCTCTGTCCTGGTAGTCCAGGGTTCTTTTGTGCTATCAGCTTTCTCTCCCTCACTCTTTGCCCTCCCCCTTTTACACGCCTATCGTCTTCCTGCTGCTCCCTTCTGCCCCTTTTCCTTTCCTTGAGAGTCCAGTTCAATATCCTGTCCCATCCGTCCCACTCCTCACCGCTTCCCTCACTCTCTCTGGATTCTCAGTCCCACAGAGATGCCTTCTTGCTGCATCACGCGCCAGTCTGAACAGGCACACGGTCAGTCCACAGTCTGGCCACGGGGGACTCTCCACCATCCTGCTGAGGGGAGCAGATCATCACCCATGTGCCAGTGGTCTGTCATATGGGTTCAGCGTATGGTTCTTGATTTTGTCCGGGGCATGGACAGGGGTGGAAGGAATGAGGTCACTGGGACGGAGAGTAGATGGGAAAGAGTGTGCCTAGCACAGCACTCTCGGATGTAGACTATGGCAACCAGAATGAGAACCAGCCGTGGCCCGTGCGGGTAAGAGCGGTGGGCCAGATGGGGGCCATGGGGGATTTTGATGAGGAATAAAAACAATATTATTCATGTCATCGTCTGTCGAAATCCACCCCAACCCGGCCCCACCGCTCGCACCGGCACCGGCACCGGCTGATGAGAACATTGTCAGGGATGAGGGGAGGAGCCAAAAGAGTGGCTGAAAGCCCAAAAATAATAAGAACAACACACACACAAAGTAGGAGGCTGGCTTAGTATATAATGCACATAGGCCAGTGTCATTATGGTGACAGAGAAACGTGTGTCTCCTGAGCAAATTCTACTTGGGCAGATTTACCAAGTGACAAACGCTAGCAATGTCAGGGCAGATAATTCAATGGCAGTTGCCAGTCTCACCTGGGAGGGTTAACTGGCCCAAAGAGAGTACTATATCCCCAGATCCCATATCTTTGCCATGAGAAAAGATTCACTGGGTGGGACAGGAGACGGAGCTGAAGAAGGAAAATCTTTACAGGAGTCCTTGACTCTATGAACAGGCAGAGAGTGTAATTTGGGGGATGGCTGAGTTCCAGGAAGGAGGAAAGGAACTGCTGTCTGTTCTGAACAGGAAACTACCAACGCGACAGAACAGTACCTTTCACTAAGATTGAGAAGGAACCCCACAAGAGAGAGCGAAAGCCATGTAGCTTCGTCTTCTTAGCAGTGGAACAAAACACCAAAGGCCGAATTGTATTGTCTGAAACATTCTTGGCCAGCAGGGCTTTTAGATGGAATTTTATAGTTTGTAGAAAAAAGAGTCTATTACAGTGAAACACGAGGTGGGAAGGAGAAAAAAGGAGAAGGAAGGAGAAGAGGAGGAGAAAAGAAGAAAGAAGGAGGACAGAATATATATATATATATATATATATATATATATATATATATATATATATATATATATATATATATATATATATATATATATATTATACGAGTATTCAACATGATTGTGGACTAAAGGGGGTGGAATATTTTTTGAACACCAGACCAGCAGAATACGCTTTGCATAACAAGATGTTATTGTCACTTATTACCTGGTGCCTCAATAATAATTTTTTCTCCTTTGGTAAGGATCCGTTCAGACAGAAGCAGGGGGTGGCCATGGGGGCTTGCTTTTCCCCGAGCTATGCGTGCTTGCACGTAGGACTCTGGGAGAGGCAGGTCCTCATGGCTAAATATGGAGACATCTTTGAACAGAACATCATTTATTGGCTGCGTTTCATTGACGACGTTTTTATAATTTGGAAGGGGGACAGCAAAAGTGCACAGGATTTCATTGATCAGATCAATAAGAATGAGTGTAACCTACATTTCACTTCACATATCAGTTCAACTACTATTGAATTCGAATGTCTGACATATTATCGAAAACCACAATATCGTACTACACTAATATCGGAACAAAAATATCGAATTCACTATTATCGACTTCCTATACTTAACTATATACATACAAATATATCGGATAATTAATATCGATATACAAAAATATCGTTTTCATTTATATCGACTACTTTGATATCGGTATACATAAATATCGATCTCTTAAAAATACATACACATGAAATAAAATATCGACATCAATAATATCGTGAACAATAATATCGTAGATTCTGATATATCGACAGTTTATATACATATATTTGCACTTTTATTTTACATAATATTATTTTATTTGCAATTAAATACACACTACTTATTTAAACATTTTTATTTTTCTTATAAAAAATTCACAACTATTCTATATTATCTATTATATAACCTACACATTGAAAATTATTGTCTGCTAATTTTATAATTATATAAATTATTTTCGTTTCCCTTCTTTTACTACATAATACTCACAACTGAAATTCAAAAATACTAACTAACCAATCAACACACAGCTTTTTTTCACCAACCAATAGCAAACTAAGTACTAATGACACTCCTCTATATAAACAATTAAACCCAAAACACAAACCACTTGCTAAAAGTCACGGAAGGAGATACATCTCTGGATGAATTGCAGCACACCAACAAGAACATCAAGATTATCAACATATAATCAAAACTTTCAAGTAAGTAACTCAAATAAACACTAAGTAAATAACTGCTACTATATTACTTACCTGCTAAATACCCTGTGCTCCTTTTCTGTTACTACTACAGAACATGCTAATAATAAATAACAGATTACTGATTTCTAAAAACACACAACTACTAGAAATGTTATAATTATCTCTATATGACATTAATGTTGTAAGCTTTCTAAAAATAATTTTATTATGTGTATATCCTAACTCTTTTATTTCTCTTCTAATGCTACAGATAATTCTACTACTTACTACAATACTACTAACGTATTAAAGAAATATACAAAGATCAAAGTAAGTATCGTTTAACACTACATTAACTGTGACAATCCCTACAATTCTGCACATGTAGTAATTATTTATACATACAAATGTTTTTGTAGATACTACCACTAGAGAAAATTCTACAAAGAAACAACTGTGAACAAGATCCTAAAACTAAAGATACTAATAACTAAGTAAGTAAATTGTAACTTTGAATTTAATTGTAAAATGTTCTAAACACAAACAAACAATTACATTTATAACACATATGTACTTTTTTTCTCCAGATTCTACTACTGAAAACTACACTACAAATGAACAGAGAACATTATTCCTATTTCTATATTAAATATTACTAAGTAAGTATTTGTAAACAGAAATCAATGTGGTAAAAAACAAACATTAGCACTTGTTCTAATTAGTTGCTATTATCTATTTTTTTTACACAGCTAACACTACAGAAAAATATACCGAAACATTCAGATCTCCAATTTCTGAATACCAAAAATACAACTCACTAAGTAAGTATATTAAAGTACATAATTAACTGCTAAGTTGTTGAAAACCTACAAACATGGTGAGTTTTCTAACACAAATGTACCTATTTTTTTTAGATAACACTACTATATACTCTCCACAAAAAGAAGATACAACTATACTGGAAAACCATACCTAAAACTAAATAAGTAAGTATCTTCACAATGTAAAATAAAATCCTACACTTATTAGTATCCACTTTTGTTGTAGAAATTAGCAGTGACATTCTAAATATACACAAAATTTTGTAATAATATTGTCAATTTATGTTTTTCCTAACAGCTCAAACAACATCAGAAAACACTATCCAGAACAAAAGAATAAAGGATATCAAAAGATTTCACTGATTTCTAAAACACGTAAGTATATACATTAGTATTAATCACTTACTTAGAATTATAAACACATTGTCCTTGACATTAACAATTATATATATGTTTTCTAGATATACAAACAACAAAATGACAGAAGGAGCAGAATTTGTAACCAGCCAGAAAGGAAAGCTATTACTGTGCTACATGGGTTACACTTATACACAAGAAAAGCAATATGGCATGAAAGTTAATTGGAAATGTTGTAAATATTATTCTAACAAGTGTTATGGAAGAGCAACAACAAGAGAAGCTACTGTACTGTATACTAGGGAACACAATCACCCACCAAATGTTACTGAAATTGAAGTTAGAACAGCATTGGAAAATATAAAAGAGGCAAGCACAGGTTCCCAAAAACAAACCAACGTCATATTAAAAGAAGCAATTCCTAAAATCCCTAAAACTGCCACAACACAAATGCCAAATATTCTTTCACTAAAAAGAACTATAGCACGAACTAAAAAAGCTACTACTACTACCACACCAGCTCCCAGAACATATCATGATATCAATTTAAATGCCAACCAAGTTATAACTTTAAACAAGCAATCATTTATAATTTACGACAATGAAAACAATGACAAAAGATTTATTATTTTTGGAACCAATATGAATCTAGTAAAACTTCAGCAAAGCCAATATTGGATGATGGATGGGACTTTTAACATCTGTCCCAAGCCATTTTTCCAATTATACACTGTACATGGCCTCTACCAAAACTGCAACATACCACTACTATATGCACTACTACCAAACAAAAATAGTTCCACATATATGGAATTATTAAATATAATTAAACAAAAAACAAATGATTATTCTCCAGAAAAAATAATTCTAGATTTTGAGCAAGCAATGCTTTCAACCATCCTAAAAATCCACCCCCATACCTGCATAGGCTGCTACTATCATTTAAACCAGTGTCTATGGAGACATCTACAAAAAACTACCTTAAGTGTAGAATATGCAACTAACTCATCTTTTGCATACCAAATTAAAAAACTCATAGCACTGGCTTATGTTCCAGAAACAGACGTAGCAGAACACTACAACATTCTTATAGACAGCCCCTTCTATAAACAAAATGAAGCTAAGTTGAGTCCATTTTTGGACTACTTTGAAGACACCTGGGTAGGCAGACTCCATAGATCTGGCCACAGAAGAAACCCAAAATTCCTAATACCCTGGTGGAACGTTTACAGAAGCACCTTAAATGGTGAATCTAAAACTAACAACGCAGTAGAAGGTTGGCACAATGCCTTTATACAATCAACTGGCAGAACAAAACCAACTCTAGAACATTTTATTAAGTGCCTACAGAAAGAACAAAGCTACCAAGAATTCAGAATGGACCAATCCATAACTGAACTAGTCCCTAAAACATCTAAACAAAATAAGCAAATGCACAAATACCTAGAAGAGCAAGTGAAATTATACCCTAGTACAAAAGGCATAGAATACTTAAACATAATTGCCAAAACCCTACTCTGAATAAATAACAACACCAAAGCAATCCCTAAAACTATCACCTAAATATGCATAATAACATTTCAATCTTGATGTTTAAAAGTATTTAATGTATGCAATATATATACTTATTAATCACATATATGCACACATTAAATAAAATTAAGAACTATTAAACAATGCAATATTAATAATCACATTGCCCACCCACAAAAGATCAAACATAAATGACTTACCAATCATGTTTAAAATCCAATAACGTCCTTCTCCACCAAAGTAATCCAGGTAGAGCAAATGTAACCCAAAATCAAATGCAAAAATACAACTGTATCAAAAAAAGCAAATCCATGGTGTGAAGAGCCATCGAATAACCAAAATAAACCCGAAAAATAGCAAAAAGTTAAAAAAACGCTCCAGGAAAACCGAAAACTTAAAAGAAGTGTTTGCAAAGCAGTGGTTAATAAAACCAACAAACACTTCCTTTAAAAAAAAAAAAAGCGGAACTTCCGATATAGCGAACACCTATAACAAAAACATAGAAAACAGACATTCCCACCCACATTAACCAACACATAAATAACTATTAACATTAGTTAAAGCATTATTTTCCTACTGCATAAACTGAAAACATAGATATAGTGACTCTGTAAACAATCCTAGGACAAAGTAAAACTACGTGTATCTACCACACGGAAATAATCGTTTTAAAAATCTAAAACACTACTCACTCACATATAAGAACACTAAATAGCAGTAGACTACTCTCAAAAGTACATTAAAATACACATAAAACATATAAAACAAACCTTACCTGAAGCGACGTGAAGTCTCTCCCAACCGCGAGCTGCTCTTCATCCAAATGACCCAAAACGACCTAACCCGGTTACAAAATAAAGAACCCAAAAGTAATAAAATAGTCCAAAGTAAGAAATATCATATAAATTCTTTCTTAAATTACCAGAATTCATTAAAAAATAACTATTATTTTCTAGAAAATGTTATATTTTTCCTAGTATGAAATTATGTGCAAATATGTATACAAACTGTAGAAATAAATATTATGAAAGAAATAATATTTATTACAACAATTTATAGAAATGTAAAAAAATGTGACACAATGTTTAAATGTACTAATTATGTTTGCAAAAAATATCCCTTTTTCTGAGAAAATTAGATGTAAAAAATGAATTTAAAAAAAATTAATAATAATATTAATAATAATATTATTAATGTTTTCTTTAATTTACTATATAATATGTAATACTATAAAGAAATGATATTACATATTAAATATAACCATATTATACTTTCTTCATCTTCTGTTAATGTAATTGTAATTTTTTTTTCTAATTATTAGCACAAATATAAATGTTTCATAAATGTGAATTAGTTATTATTTAAATTGTTATTTCTGCTAAAGATACAAAACCTAATAAATATTTTTTTTTCCAAAGATGTTTAACATTTTCTGTTTTGTTATTACTATAATCTCACAATAATATAATTGGCAAAATCCAATTAGGTACTAGATACAAATTACATGTAACTTACTATTCCCACTCCAATCTATATAAAATTAAAATAAGTGCTGGACACTAATGTAATAAAATAATTATTCCAACTCCAGTCTAATTGATATAGAAATATGTGCTAAACACTTAAAAAATATTACTTACTATTCCTACTCCAGTCTACATAAAATTTAAAGTAGGTGCTGGACACTAATTAAATAATAATTACTATTCCAACTCTAATCTACATTAAATTGAAGTAGGTGCTGGACACTTATTAAATAATAATTACTATTCCAACTCCAATCTACATTAAATTGAAGTAGGTGCTGGACACTAATTAAATAATAATTACTATTCCAACTCCAATCTACATTAAATTGAAGTAGGTGCTGGACACTAATTAAATAATAATTACTATTCCAACTCCAATCTACATTAAATTGAAGTAGGTGCTAGACACTAATTAAATAATAATTACTATTCCAACTCCAATCTACATTAAATTGAAGTAGGTGTTGGACACTAATTAAATACTATTGACTATTCCTACTCCAATCTACATTAAATTGAAGTAGGTGCTGGACACTAATTAATTAATAATTACAATTCCAACTCCAATTTACATAAAATTGAAGTAGTTGCTGGACACTAATTATATAATAATTACTATTCCAACTCCAGTCTACATTAAATTGAAGTAGGTGCTGGACACTAATTAAATAATAATTACTATTCCAACTCCAATCTACATTAAATTAATGTAGGTGCTGGACACTAATTAAATAATAATTACTATTCCAACTCCAGTCTACATTAAATTGAAGTAGGTGCTGGACACTAATTAAATAATATTTACTATTCCTACTCCAATCTACATTAAATTGAAGTAGGTGCGGGACACTAATTAAATAATAATTACTATTCCAACTCCAATCTACATTAAATTGAAGTAGGCGCTGGACACTAATTAGATAATAATTACTATTCCAACTCCAATCTACATTAAATTGAAGTAGGTGCTGGACAATAATTAAATAATAATTACTATTCCAACTCCAATCTACATTAAATTGAAGTAGGTGCTGGACACTAATTAAATAATAATTACTATTCCAACTCCAATCTACATTAAATTGAAGTAGGTGCTGGACACTAATTAAATAATATTGACTATTCCTACTCCAATCTACATTAAATTGAAGTAGGTGCTGGACACTAATTATTTAATAATTACTATTCCAACTCCAATTTACATAACATTGAAGTAGTTGCTGGACACTAATTAAATAATAATTACTATTCCAACTCCAGTCTACATTAAATTGAAGTAGGTGCTGGACACTAAGTAAATAATAATTACTAATCCAACTCCAATCTACATTAAATTGAAGTAGGTGCTGGACAATATTTAAATAATAATTACTATTCCAACTCCAGTCTACATTAAATTGGAGTAGGTGCTGGACACTAATTAAATAATATTTACTATTCCTACTCCAATCTACATTAAATTGAAGTAGGTGCTGGACACTAATTAAATAATAATTACTATTCCAACTCCAATCTACATTAAATTGAAGTATGTGCTGGACACTAATTAAATAATAATTACTATTCCAACTCCAATCTACATTAAATTGAAGTAGGTGCTGGACAATAATTAAATAATAATTACTATTCCAACTCCAATCTACATTAAATTGAAGTAGGTGCTGGACACTAATTAAATAATAATTACTATTCCAACTCCAATCTACATTAAATTGAAGTAGGTGCTGGACCCTAATTAAATAATAATTACTATTCCAACTCCAGTCTAGATGAAATAGAAGTAGGTGCTGGACACTAATTTAATAATAATTACTATTCCAACTCCTGTCTACATTAAATTGAAATTTTTAAATATTATATTTTCATTACTAATAAATCTTTAAAGATGATGTAAATAAATAAAATCATTTTTTTAAATCTACACCCTTATCCCCTATAAACTCAATAACCCACTCCTAATGATAGTTATGTAATCTTATGCTATATTATTAATAAATATATTATTTATAAATTTTTGTGTATGATTAATTAAATAAGAATAAATGTTAATTTATAAACAAAATGTAAAAAAAAATTTATAATTTTTTTTATATATATATTTTTTATAAAAATTTTAAAAATACACTCCCACCCTTATCCCCTATAAACCCAATTACCCACTCCTAATTATTGTTATGTCATATTATTAAATAAGATTTTCTTTATAATATTATTTAAATAAAAAGTATTATTAATAAATAAATATTAATATTTATAATTTTATTAAATATTATTTAATTTGTTTTTACTTTTTTAATTTTTTTTATTACATATATTTTAAAACACTCCCCACCCTTATCCCCTATAAACCCAATAACCCGCTCCTAAAAATAGATATGTATTTTTAATAAATATTTTTTTTAAATATTTTATAAAAATATTTTATAATTTTTTTTATTATATTTTTATTACATATATTTTAAAACACTCCCCACCCGTATCCCCTATAAACCCAATAACCCGCTCCTAAAACTAGATATGTATTTTTAATAAATATTTTATAAATTATATTTATGTTTAATTTTTTGTTACCATTTTTTTATATTTCTTTTTATAAATCTCATTACATTTTTTTACTACTTAATTTATTTATTTTTTCCTATAAAACGATATTTTTTTTAGTCGATATTTTGTCTCTCGATATTCTTGCTTTCGATATTTAATTATACTTTCTTATTACGATATTTTTGTATTCGATATTTTTATATTTCTATATTATCTACCTTCGATATTAAAACTTCGATATTATGTCTTGTCGATATTATTCTTTCGATATTATGTCTGATTACCATTGAATTCCTAGTCGTACGCATACAGGCAGTAGATGAGAAATTAATAACAAGTGCCTTTAGGAAGCCTACGGCAGGCAATGCATTATTTCATGCTACCAGTGCGCACCCTAAACACTTAATCGTGAGCATTCCCTTCTGGGAACTTCTGCGATTAAAGCGTATCTGTAGCACACCGGAGGAATATGAAAAATGCAAGGAGGAGACAGTGGAACGTTTTAAAAGAAGAGGTTACACAGAGAGCGTTCTAACTAAAGCAGTCCTGAAAGCCAATAACAGAACTAGGGAAACCCTACTTCCAGTCAGCCATGATGACAAGAAGACAGACAAAGGGGATGACAAAGAGGCACCTAGACTAATCACGACATATAGCCTGCAGGAGCGCAAGATCAAATCTATTTTAGGTAAAAATTGGCCCATAGTATTGACTGACAATATCCTGAAGGATAGATTACCAGAAAGACCAAATGTTACCTTCAGGAAATGCAAAACTATGGAGACGTACCTATCCACACCTGTGGCAGAAGGGACATTAGTAAAAACGTGGCTACCTGTTAAACAGGGATTCTTTAAGTGTGCTACTTGCCGAGCGTGCAAGTTTGGTGTCAATACTACAAAATATAGAACACCCTTCAGAGAACAGGAACAGAAGATCAGGGGCAATTTCGACTGTCGCACAGATTTTGCAGTGTACATTCTCACGTGCACCTGTGGGCTCAGGTATGTGGGCAGCACCAAGCACCAGGGGCACGTGAGAATACTGCAACACATTAGAGCTATCATTAACTGCGACCCGGCTTATCCGGTCGCCCGGCATTTTAAATCTGTTCATAGCAAAGACATCAACTGCCTAAGGTACTTTGTTATCGACCATGTCCCCATACCCAGGAAAGGAGGCAACAGGGAGATATTCCTAAGACAATTAGAGACAAAATACATCTTGAATTTGAATAGCAAATTTCCTAACGGTTTAAATAATACGGAAGATTTGCATACTTTTCTTTGAGATTTATCCTTTGATTTGCAACTACTATTAATTCACATATATCCTCTTATATTGTAGAATTCTGAGAAGACAACAAGAGGAAGGAACATTAAGAGAATTTTTTCTACCAACCAGTTGAATTTTTCTGCAGGCTTGCAGGGATCTATATTTTGATGAACTCCGTTTTGACAGTTGGTGGATTAGAACGAAATTGTAGAATATTATTCAATTCTCGAATTTGTACAGATCTTCACTGTTATTAGATGTAACAATTTTATGATTCACTCATTTTTTTAGGGTATAGCACTTAGCACTTTGGTAAAATTAGGATATAAATGAACGAGCATCTGGGAGACACTTGGGCTCAGGTGTCAAACTGTAACATCTTAGAGCTTACTAACTTTGCACATTTCTGTATAAAAAGACGAAGCATACATTTATAGCGAATTTGCACATACGCAACTGCATTGAGGCAGTAATTTTGCACATAGTCCGTGTTTCCTCAAAGGGATATAATTGGGTGGAACATGGACGACTTAAAATATTGGCGTATTTTGCACAGGCTTTACTAGCATTTAGGCTGGAATTTTTGCACAATTAAATGCGGTATATCAAATGCATACATATATAGTGATAGAGATGTATTTTTATATTTTTATATTTCTTTATGTAAATATAGACATATATTTTTTTTTAATTGTACAGGATGTGTTATTGTGTGTACATATTTATAAATGATTTTAATATGCATAATTATTTACAGTGCAAAATCGCACCAGGGTAAAATATTTGCGTATTTATACATTTATATGTGTGCTGAAATTATTGTCAATGCATTTGTGCTGCTAGATTGTGTGGTTATAATTATGCCATGCTTGAGTTCTTTCAATATAAATCAGAAACGAAATTTTAATTCTGCTCACATAGAGAGAATGCCGTTCTTATCACTTACATCAGTATGTTTTCACTTTTTACTGTCACGTGGTGTGCAAAGTGAGAAAAAAATGAGTATTTTAAGGTATCTCGGACGACATGACTGTTATGTGATCAAGGGTAGTGTCTACCCGAAACGCGTCATGCCAAAAGAAACAGACAGGTTATAATAAACTTACCTGTGTACTGAAAAGCTGCCTGGTGGTCCGTGATTTCTGCATGCCGCACTGGAGAAGCAGAAAGTTGGTGGAATATATATATATACATATATATATATATATATATCTCCCGCTTCAGATTGCACCATGGGTGGGGCACTCGCAATACGGGTGCCGAGATTGCGGTGATGCGCAGCACAATATCCTTGCTCCCATTCTTTTCTCATTCATAGAAAAGAAAACGGCACTCATGGGGCTTTTCAGTAGCAGCAGCAGTGTTTATTTGGCAGACGCTTTTCGGAGATTTTTCTTCGTCAATGTTAGTTTACGAAAACGCGCTGGCGGCACCATTTTTAAAGCACTATGCACAAATTAATGGAAACCAAAAAGGGGCTAGCGCGGAAGCTGCAGAATAGCATTTTTGGTTTCCATTAAATTGTGCACACTTATACAACTGTGTGGCTCGCGCAAGAAATCACTGTCCACACTTCTTCAAGGAGCAAGAAAGGCCACTTTATTTTAAGACAGGTGCATAATACATTTCTTGAACATATTCATTATTTATTTATATCATAAAATTCCAACCTACACATTATGCCTAAACTCCCTACCTAACAGAACCCGAAACTAACTCTTGACTAATACCCCCAGGATTACCCAACGAGCTACCCTTCAGGATGGCCAACCCGCTCCAGGCTGCCCACCCCACTAGCAAAAACCGCCTCCTAAAAGAACAAAGACACCTGTCCTAAAAGTGGCAAGGCCCGAAGACCAGAGCAGCGCCTAGAGCACCGCCAAGTAAAACCTAACTAAGGAATAAAGGGAGGGTGGGTGGGGCAAAAAGAACCTCCCTTCCCTTGCCTCCCGCTAACGCCGTGCCCAACCGCCAGCCTGACTTCCCTTTATTACCTCCCCCCAATCAACCCCACCTGCTTACCTGATTCTCGCGCGAACGCACCCAGGGAGAGACCAGCTCGCGCCTGGCTCTCCCTGGGTCCCCCCTCGCGCAAGAAATCACTGTCCACACTTCTTCAAGGAGCAAGAAAGGCCACTTTATTTTGAGACAGGTGCATAATACATTTCTTGAACATATTCATTATTTATTTATATCATAAAATTTCAACCTACACATTATGCCTAAACTCCCTACCTAACAGAACCCGAAACTAACTCTTGACTAATACCCCCAGGATTACCCAACGAGCTACCCTTCAGGATGGCCAACCCGCTCCAGGCTGCCCACCCCACTAGCAAAAACCGCCACCCAGGAAAACCTTTAGCGTTTTCCTGCCCCACCCAAAGAAGGAAGGGAAGGAGCACCCCACAACTGCACCTGAAGAACTGTGGCAATTAAATCTCTGAGCTCCAGAAGGAAAAAGAAATGCCTAATGTAGATAGATGGACCCCGTCCTCACATAATAAATGCTTTACTGAAACTTTCCAATCATGATGAGCCAAACTGTATATACAGAAATGATTACAAAACGTCGTATTGTTCTCTTCACTTTGCATCCTGCCTGCTCCATGGCGGAATAGCTCCTTGCCCCAGTCCATTGCAATCGAGGCACGAACTCAGTCCATATCACCATGGTGCTCACCCATGTGGTCCTGATGACTTCGAGATCATGTCTCCTTAACTTTAGCAAAGTCAAACCTGATAGAGAAACTAAGTCGTGTTCTCCAAGATGCAGCACCAGTAGATCCGAAGGGCCCCCCCAACCCTTTGAAACCATAGAAGCCAAGGCAGGAAAGAGACCGCCCCAACGCATGCCCCCCGCGCCATGCCAGGAGACTTCATGTGTCAGACTGCTGAAGCCAAGAGATCTCCCACAAAGCTGACGCGCACCGACTACAGCAGCCCGTTTAACAAAAGAGTGCCCCAGGATCCACACCCTCCTTTTGTATCCAGCGACTGGGGGCCAAAGACCTAGGAGAAAAAGAGATGTCAGGCAAAGCAAAGGCGGACTACTTTCTCACATACTTTTACAACATCTAGAACGCCAACGCCCAATACGACGAATTTGAGACCAATCCCACCCCAACCTGTCGGCCTCGGTCGCCGCGCCAAAACGTGAAGGAATGGGTGCCGAACTGAGAAGGATCCCTTCCCAGGCCCAACAAATCCTTGCGGAGGACAGCTGACAACTGAGAAACAAGGATGGGACTGCCATCAGCATGACAAAAAATTGTCCCCCGAGATACAATGAGGATAAGACACAAAAAACCTCCCAGTCCCCCACAGGGCAGCATGCATACACACCGCTGCTACCGAGAAACACCCACCTACCCCTCCCCATCTGATCAGTGTTGGACATCCTCAGCCACAGGCATACCCTGTCATGTGCCACCACCACCACGCTGCTGGTCATTCCCACTCAACCCCTCAAACCCAGCAGTTCAGAGGCCCGAAATGCCCCAAAGAAAAACCACACAAAGCACAAACGAAATTTTGTGGCACTCCAAACGCATCATAGCAGCACACCTCCAAGTGCGATAAAAGCAACTGAAGCAAATCAAAGGTCACCGGCTGCCGTAGCTTCTAACCACCAGCCCGGAGCCTACCCACCCTTTCAGAACTTTACCCAACAACACCCCCCCCCAACCGGATCCCTCTCCCACCAAAGCTGACCATAAAAAGACACCCCGGCCAACTTGCCCGGAATGCTCGTGAGGGAGAGGCCTTTGTCCGCTAAATGTAAAACAAACCGCAATAAAAAGTGTTCATCAGATAACCCAGCCCTGACCGGACCTGCCATCTCCTCACCAAACTGCAAACAAAATCATGCCAGGCCTTCAAAGGACTCCGCCGTGCAGGGGCAGCTACGGAATGTGCGACCAAATGGTGGACCCTCAATCCCCCAAGTCCCATACGTACCGTGGGATTGCCGTTGGTTCCAGGCCGCCCCGGGACCCCATTTACGGAGTACGGACCCTTGAAAGCGAGATAAAGAATCAGCGATACAAATAATGGCTCCAGGAGCATGCCGAGCTTTAAGGACAATATTCAGTTTGTAAACACCGCAACATGAAGGCGCGCAGGAGCTTTGGTACCCGCAAATCGCGGGCCCTTTGTTTATTAACAAGGTCAACTACTGCCATATTAGGCCACGTGAAACAATACGGAGCGAATCTGAAAAAACCCTCCCCCCAGATACACAGAGCAACCAACAACGGGAAGAGTCCCAAAAACGCAATGCTGCGACCTTGTACTTTCCCGCGCACTGGCCAGCCAGCCGCGCACCAACGACCTTCCCAAGATGCCGAAGCCGTGAGCTCCTGATGCATCCGTGAAAAGCTGCACCTGCCACACCATGTCCTCATCCGCAAAAAACAAGGACACGCCATTGAAATCTTGCAGGAAACGCAACCAGATATTCACATCAGCACGAACAGCAGTTGTAAGGCGCGCACGAATGATGAGGAATGCCGGCGCCGGACATCAAGAGGCCCAGACGTCGACAAAAACGTCCTACCCGCCCGAACAACCCGACAAGCAAAATTGAGGCACCCCAAAAGTTTCTGGACTTTCCGCAGCCCCACTTTGTGGACTCCCAACACCAAGCGTATTAAATCAGTCATCTCCCGCACAGTAGCAGCAGGCAAGCACGTCGTCATAGTCGTGTATCAATTTCAATCCCGAAGAAAGTCAGTGATGTACAGGGACCTTCGGCCGTAACCGGCGCCAGAGGAAAGCCCAAATCCCTGGTCATAGCCTGAAAGATTGCCAAAGCCGCCTGATACTGCACCGGACTGACCCCCCACCCCTGAAAAGAAAGTCATCAAGGTAATGGCAGACCAGGACGTGGCCGCTGACAAAAATGAAGCGCCACTGCAGAAAGGTACTGAGGGTCTCAAAGAGGGAACATGACACCGAGCAGCCCATGGGGAATACTTTATTGACATAAAAAACATCCCCCAAAATGCATGCCCAAGAGACCCAAAAAACCCACTGATGGATAGGAAGGAGCCGGAAAGCCGACTGAATGTCACTCTTTGCCAGCAAAAAAAAACCCCAACGCCTGCCCTGCGAACGAGCCGTAAGGCGTCATCCACTGAAGCATATGGCACAGTTGAGGCAGCTGGGCAATGAAATCGTTGACGGATGCACCCTCAGGCCAGGACCGATGATGGATGAGGCGAAAACTCCCCCACCGCCTTTTTGGGACCACCCCCAGTGGAGAGACGATCCAATCAGGGAGAGGACAACTCAGAAAAAGACCAGCAATCCGATCCCTCAGCATCCAACTTCTTCTGCACAAACCTGAGGGCACACCCTCGGAGACCTCAGAGTGTCAGACTACCAACCCACCCGGGGACCCTGATAACCAATCCGAAACCCAACCCTGAAAAAACCCCAGAACAAAGTTGCAGCAGCCTCAAAGTCAGGATAGTACACCAACCATAAAATCAGAATGTGCTGCTGAATAGGATTAGGAGCCCTCATGTACAAAGTGCGGAGGTTGTCACCTACCCCCTGAACCCCTCCCCTGGCCTCCAACCCGCTGTCCGTGAAAACACTGTGTGAGAGCATGCCGCCCCCCCCACACTGCGCACTCTCATGGCGATCGTTTTGGCAGGATACTATCCTCCGTAACCATGTTTGGAACAGCCACACTATCCCCAACTGTAGAAAACTTCCCCCGTAGGTTGCATAGTAGAAACATTCAAAAACCATTGGCCGTTCAAGCCTCAGTGTCAGAGCGACTCGCTCACCAACAATCCAATCCCCCGCACCAATTAATCTTATACTCTTAACAGGGAGACTCTCCCTTGGTTGCCACACAGCCCCACCATCCATCCTTACCTCATGGCAACTGTGCCGACTGCTTCTGAAAATCAACATGATCCCCTGTAGAAGGCCAACTGTAGAAACATCCCTTGTAGGTTGCACATCAGAAACATTCAAAACTCACAGGCCGCTCAAGCCTCGGTGCCAGAGCGACTCGCTCACCAATAACCCCATCCCCTGTACCGATTGATCTGGTACTCTTAACCGGGAGACTCTCCCTTGATTTCCACACGGCCCACCAACCATCTTTACCTCTCGGTAACCGTGCCGACTTCTGCTGAACATCCACCTGATCCATTTTAGCTAGCCTCCTCCCCCTGTCTCACGTACCGCTGCGTGGTCCGCACATGACTCCTGCAAAATTACTAGAAACAGGGGGTTGCCCCAGCCCACCCCTCTGGGCCCGTGCTGCCAAAAGCCCCAACCCCCACATCCCTCAAATTCCCCTCCTTCCAAGTCATCATCTTGTACATCCAACTAGAAAGCTTCCCCAGAAAATGAAACTTTTGCACTGCCACTTGGCAGCGCCCCATCACCAATTCCCCCATCATAAAACTGCCAAGACGACATCATGAAAGCTCCGCGCGCGCAAAAACTTCCAGGAGAGATATCCGCTCCAGATAACTCTCCCGCGATCCCACCACTGGAAACAGCCGTAGGGACAGCTCCCAAGCCCGAAGAACCAGTCAACAGCCGCTCAGCCGGAGGAACAACTCGAAAACTGCGGCCGCTCAAACCAGACTGGAGAATCCGCAAAAACTACCTCCCCCCCCACAGAGGCAAGGGAAACACCCCTCGAGGACCCATCAACCGGCGCCAACCCAGGGACACCACCCAACCCGGTCGCCAAACCGCCCTGGGAAGCAGCAGGCTTCCCCCCGAGGAGCCGGGAACAGCACCTGGCTGGTAACAGGGGGCGCCCACCATAGGCCTAAGACTGGTAGGAAGCAAAAGGGGGGGGGGGAGCACATCACTAGGGTGGGAAAAGTCAGTGGCCAAGGGGGTGGCCCGGGGGGGGAAAAAAATGGGCAGTGCAGCAGGGGGGGGGGAGGGGGGGTCAATTCTGGGCAGCCCTGAGCCAACTTACTGGGTAAATGTTGGAGAGCTTGACCCCAGCACAGGGGTGGCGGGAGACAGCAGGTAGCGCTGCCCATTCACCCGCAAATGGGGCGAAGCCCCGCCTGCCAAACCAGGCACTGAAGGGTAAGGGGCCCCTGGTAAAAGTAGCAGGAACATAGGCCCGGGTGGGGCACTTAGGGTCGAGGCTCCGCCCTCGCTGAGCCCCATAAACAACAGAAGACTTCCTGGTCTTGCCAGGAGGTGACCCAACCAAACACGGGGCCCGCCGGCCCACAGAACGCCCCCGCCTCCCCCCGGGCGCCCCACGCAATACAGCACCTCCCAAAGGCAAAGGCATACCTGCTGGTGGGCGCCCGGGTCACCGGCGGGGGCCCCGAGTCTGCGGGAACCTGGGCCGTCATCTGCAAAGCCGCCGGCATGGCGGCCTCTCCGTCGTCATCGTCGTCCGGGTCAGGTGACACAAGCAGACACCGCCCGCGGCCCGCCAGCAGCCTTGCGGGGGGCGGGCCAAACCAACCTACGCCTACCGCCGGCACTCCAGGCTGCCTGAGGTCCTCGCGCCCAGCGGCGCAAAGCGTCTGGACAGCCCGCCCGACCTCCGCCGCTTCCTCCATGGCCCCCTGACAGATTACCAGCAAGCTAGCAGGGCAAAAAGAACCTCCCTTCCCTTGCCTCCCGCTAACGCCGTGCCCAACCGCCAGCCTGACTTCCCTTTATTACCTCCCCCCAATCAACCCCACCTGCTTACCTGATTCTCGCGCGAACGCACCCAGGGAGAGACCAGCTCGCGCCTGGCTCTCCCTGGGTCCCCCCTTGGATCTGCACTGAGCATATGATGGCGACAGACATTGTATCTAATGTTCTAAGTGTTCTGTTGTTGTAGGGTAATGTGTAAGTGTAGATTGTGGTGGGTGCATTATTGATCTAGCAAACACTGCCACTTCTGCATGGTTGTCACCTCACCCACTTGGCATGTGACCGACACCATGATGCGATGACTTGAAGGGAGATAACAATAGAAAGGGTAGCTGGAACCAGGCTAAGGCAGTAAGATGTTGGGAGACACCAGTCCAAGTCAGCACCCCACACCATCCCCTGCGTAGGAGATCATTTGATGGAAGACATAAAAAGAAGAGGGTAAGTAGGGGCAAAGGTTACTATTGGACTTGGCCCTCTCTGCAGGATCACCACCACACTTTTTGCCTTCTCCCGTTTTGTTTTGCTGAATTCGTTTTTGTTGGTCTTAAAACTCTGTGCACAGTGAGTCAGATTAAATTCATATTTCTGAAACATTTGAACAGCAGTTTCAGTACAAGCTTTGCTCTATCGCACAGTAGGTGCAACACACCAACACCCATGCACGCAACACACAGAAAATGCACAGCCGGATATTTTTTTTTTTTTTGCAAAGTTTTATATAGCGCGAACTAGAACCGAACCGAATCAGTTATCAGAGCGCTTTACATAGCACCAGTTACATTACATGAGGACACACTTTCATTTTTTTAGGCACGGGGAGATTAAGTGATTTGCCCAGAATCACAGGAGTTTTTTGGCGTCGTTACCGAGACTCGAACCAAGTTCCCCAGGTCCGAGGTCGAGCGCCGTAGGTCGAGAGCCTCTCCATTAGCAGTTGAAGTTTGTCTCTGTCACAGAACAGATACATCATAACCATCAGTTGACAAACTTCCCATCTTCGCAGAAGACGTATATCACAGCAAGCGTTCAAACAGCAGGGTATTAGAAGTGTAGGCTTCAATTCCTCATGGAACAGGGACAACATGCTTCGAAGTTTAAGCTTCTCTCCTTCACTGAACAAGCACAACATGGTAATAGTAGTAGTAAGTTTAGTTTATAGTGTATTAATCAGTGAATACAATCATTTAAAATACAAAACCGATGGCCCCTTGAGAGTACATTGAATACAAAACAGTGACTGAGATATATGAAAATAATAATATCTTAGTAACTTGTTTAAGATGAAAATACACTTGGTCAAGATATGTCATACGTTTACTAATAAAGGAATTTGGTTTTGCTTTAAAACACAGTTTAATGGCCTCATCCACTGTCTCCACATTGGATTCTCATAAATGTTCCTGTAAGTATTTATTTTGTAAGTGTAGTAATTTTGGACCCAGGCCGATAATGTGACCAATAGATTCTTTCTTGCGGCCACACAGCCTGCATCCAGTGTTACCAGGGCAGCGGGTGTTCCATGATCCTTCAAATTGGAAGATTGGTATGTGCAATAGTCTGAACCTAAAAAAATTATTTTTACAGAGCATTACTAATTTGAGCTGCTGTACAGTTGCTTTAAAGTAAAATAGGAGTCTAAAACCAGATCTATATGTTTAGATTTCAAGGACATTAGTAGGTCTATCTCACGTCTATTTTCCAAGAGTGTTTTTTTATCAATCTTCTTGTACTTGCATGTACTTCTTGGGATCTAAATGAGATTAGCTGATTGGGGTAGTTGATGTTCTTGAATTGTTTTATCATCACCCCATTCCTAACGGTCTTTATTTTGAACTTTTCTAGGATTGGCCATTAAGGTGTGTCAGCATTTGCCCTACTGCATTAGCAGATATAATTTAGTTTGCTTTCCCTGTAATACACCCAAAGTGTTGATTGGTTTAATTCTAGGCATAGTTTACTTTGTGTAATCGCAGACCATGGATTAAGCAAGGATCTAATGGCTATCATAAAGATGGTATTATTATTTTAGTACTAAACACAGGTGATCCATGAAGGAGTGATACTAGAATTTTTGCATTTATCACAGTGATTGGCTGGTCCATCGGCATTCCTCCATAGATCCTTGAAAACTTTTTGACGGCTGTAGTAATTATTTCTGCTTTGCATTTCGTTATTTGAGTATGCAGCAATCATTTCAGCTTTTTGTCAATTGTTACACCAAGATACTCTTAACTTCTTACTTTGTCTTTCATTGCGTTAACAGTGTTCCATAATTTTTGCTTGCTACATTTCTCCAAACACAGCACGTTAGATTTGTAATGGTTGACCGTGAGAATGTTTCTGACATTAAATTCACGAAATCTTGATAGCTGGTACTGAAGACCTTTGGCTGTCAGTGAATAAATTACCAGGTTATCTGCGTAGGCTAGAGTCGTGATCAAGTTTTTTTCCTAGCTTTGGTGGTAGATCATCGTCAATGTCCAGTTGGATAGTTAGGTCAAAAATGTATTGAGAAAACAACAGAGGAGCCAAAATATAGCCTTGTATTAGTCCATTCTACGTTGGTATTTTAGGCGATAGGATGCTTTTATTTGTAGCCATGTTTCTTCATGCAACGCCATGATGAAATGAAGAAATTGATGGTCATTTCCCCAGTTCTTCAGCTTGTTCCACAAGTTAAAATGTCTGACTATGTCAAATGCTGTTTTGCAATCTATGTAGCAGGCACACAATGTGCAGTGCCTGTCAATGGCTAATAATGTCAAAGCAGCAATATTATAAACGGTAGAGCAGCCAGGTTGGAATCCTGTCTGATGGAAGTTTATTAGTTTTCTCTTGTTTGTCCAGTCAGCTAGTTTGTGAACTAAGTATTTTGCAAAGTCTTGCCATGTGAGTCCAAGAGAGTGATGAGTTTGTAGTTTTTGGTCGTCTTTCACTCCTTTTATATATATTGGATAAATGTTTGATCCTTTCCAAGATAAGGGTATTATACTGGAATGCAAAACTTTGAAGAATAAATAATATAAAAAAAGTGCTCCAGAGAAAAGGATCATGTTTAGGACTCCAGGTTTTATGGTATTTATTTTTGTAACATTTCCATCTGTATTTATCCATATTTATTTTTGACCACCTTATTGGTATTTACCCATGCTGATTTTGTGTTTTGAGAATAATTGAAGTCATACAATGGTATATTTTGACATGTATTTAACTGATAAACATGCGCTCATACTGTGATGCCTTCGTGTTTTTGCAAATTAAGAAGCCACATATACACTACACCCATGGGTAAATATCAGCATTATACTACTAATATATGTTAGCATATGCCTGTGTTTAGGGAAATTTCAATCTGTTTTTTAACTCCCCATGTTGTCTATCTGCTCATCTGCTGTCCTGGAATTCAGGAAAGATAGCATGGAGGGTCATTCACCAGAAGCACAATTTTCAGTATTTTTCTATTTTCAAAAATAAATACAGACAGAAAATATATTGTTTTCTGTCTTAATTTGTTTGTAAAAATCACTAAAACAGAAAACTGGTAGCCTTAATCATGTTTATTTTAGCATAAGCCAACCAACTTGTCATTATTAATGAAGGAATGTCATCTAGGGTATATTCAATGATGCATTGAGATGTGAGACTCTGATTATTGGTAATGTACTTGTCAATCGCTGGCCCGATGATCGAGTCTGGATCCGGAGACCATGGTCTTGGAGAAAGGGCAATCCCTTCCTGTAGCCACTTTGCCAAAAGGGAGAGATCCAAAGTCAGGGGATGCCCTGGAAAAGGAACCACCTCTGGTGGAGGAAAAGTGAGTCGCACAAAAACCTCCAAAAATCGTGACAATCCAGAAGGGCTGGAGTCAACAGAGAGGACCACCCTGGGAAGGGAAGCATAAAGGGAAAAACTCGCTCGGAACATAATGGACTAACTATAAGCGTGTACAAGGAACTGAGACATTTGCGACACACTCACTAATGGCTAAGGCTGCTTTATATACTGCTGAATAACCTGGAACAGGAAGCAATCCTCAAAAAAAGATTAGCAGCCATCTTGGATTGGGCCAACCCGAATTAGAAAGCAAGTCAAATGCCACCTTGGATCGGGCTACAAAGGATTCCAAGATGGCACCTTCCTACCCAGAATGAAGAGAGAGAACCCAAGCCAGACGAGGTAGCACACTGCAGCCCACAGCCCAGTCCTGTCTGCCCATACCACTCGCAGGAGAAACCATCACTGAAGCATGTTGGCCCTCACACTGTTTACACATTAAAAGCCTTGTCAAATTCCTGGATCAATGTGACAACAATGCTCCCAGATTAGCAAACATGTGGGTTCCTGCCTTCATGTTTACTGATGATACTTTAGTACTCTCCAATACCGTGATGGGACTCCAGTAGCTTTTGGACCAGTTTGAGTGTTTCTGTCGACTAAGGGGACTGGGGATTAACTTGAGCAAAGCTAAGTACATTGTCCTGAATCCTGGGTTCTTGACCAGGACTCACCTCAATCTAGCAGGGGCCCCACTGGAATGCGTGCATATTTATTTTATTTGCAGTTTTATATAGCGCTGGCTAAACCCGGAGGTATCAAAGCGAGGGGAGAGGGGCTGCCTATATCTCAGTACCTGGCTGGTCATGAGGCTGCTGCTCTTCCTGATTGCAAGAGGTGTGTTTGGAATCGGGGGTAGAGTGCCTTGTGCCTGTGCACGCCGATCACCACTGCGGGGCCCACTGGTACCTTAATCCTCGCTGAGACGGACTCCAGGACTGTGCTTTTTTCCGGGCTTCACTGTTGCCTTCCAATCTGCTCGCCGGGAGTTCGTGCTGTTAAAAAATTCCTTCAGTCCGAAAACATTCCATACGCTATGTTGTATCCTGAGCGTCTGCGTGTGGGATCGGAGGGGAATTTCAGAATCTTCAACGGCTAGCGAAAATAAGTACAAAAAAGCTCTCCTCAGTGGAAGACAAGGCTTGTCTAGCAAAAAGAAGTCACGGATGGATGACCCTGCAATCTTATGCCCACCTGATCCCACAGCAGTACCTAACCCTACCATTCACTGCACGAACAAAACTAAGTTTTTTAAAATTGAGAATGGGAGTCATCATTTTGTCGGTCCACTTGCCAAAATGGAAAAGAGAACACGGTCAGGAGCTCAATTTGAGATTCTTTAAATGCAAATAATCGCAATTTAGCGAATTCTCAATTTGCGATTTTTGCATTTGGGATGATGCATCCCAAATGCAAAAATACCGGTTGCAAAGGGGCAGATTCTGAGAATCTGCCTCTTTGCAAGCGGATTTTTGTTTGATGCATCTGGGCCTATGTTTCCATCAAGTGAAAGGTCGGCAATCTGTATAAACTGAGTTCCCTTGGGTCCATAGGTGATAGTGTTCTGGTAATTGAGCTGGGAACATGGGTTTGGTCAGACATGATTATAGTTGCTTGTTCTATTTCAGAGGCTCGCTACTGAGCTAGAGCTCTGCTGACTTACAAATGTCACTGGCAATAGCTGAATTAAATCAGTTGCGGAGAACTGGTGGTTAGTGTCTTGTACCCCTCCTCCTCATGGGCGTAGGTAGAGTTGTGCAGGCTTTGAATGTTTGGAACATTGCATATTTCCATTGTTACATTTGTTGTAGAAGGTGGGACTATCCTGAAATTTGTTTCAGTTAAGTTGTTGACGTTTGGGGTGTCGCACGCCCCTTCCTCATCGAGCAACGTAATTTAGACTCTACCCTCACATGTCACAGAGATACAATTATATACATGCACGTAACTCTATATTCACTGTGCGCCTTACATTTTATTAACATGAGTGAAACATTTAAACGCATTACTGAAATGTATTCATTGTAGAAAATAGAGATTTATATACGAGTGTGCACTAATGTTTAGTTTAAACATGATTTATGTATTCTTTATTATGTTTTACACTTGCACGTCAAATTAAATTGCATCTGCAAACATGTATTCTTTTGCTCACATTTTGCAGTTCGTTTAAAGTTTCATGTGTGCATGTATAACCATGCATTCAAAGTAGACATTAAATGCTCATTTAAGTTAGCCTGATTCCAAGCCTCAGTTGAAATGCTTTTTGCTTTGCCAGAATGTTTTCCTCTTTTACCTTGCAGGTTCATTATCATGATTGATGCTAGCTAGTGAAAAGTTTATTGTCTGTAAACGGCTTATAGAGAGGCCTGGGAGAGACTTGGCAGTGAAAATGGAGGAACAATGGTCTAAAAGAAGCTTTCTGTTCACCGTGTACCAGAATGGCACGAAGTTCAAGGCTGAAAGGGGCAGGCTGAGTCTGATGCATTGGGAAGTCAGAGCTACATTGCAGAAACCCACGAATAGCTCGCTGATTGTCGGTTGGTGGTGTGAACAGAGATAAAATGTTTGAATCTCATGTTTCTTTTATATTGGTGTTCAAACAGCTTTGAGTTAGTTCTGTTGGAGTTAGGCTTCAGGAGAGATCCTTTTTAGACTTTGAAAGGTTCAGAATTCTCATACTGACCTATTCTTGCAAGTGAGAAGCTTTATGCCAAATACTTATTTTCTTTTCTTTTAGACTTCTACTGACTACTGATTATGCTGACACCTACCTATTCCATTGCTCCCAAACTAGAGACCCTTCATAAATGATCGTTATTGGTTTAGTGCTAGAGGAGAGAAGGCAGTTTCTTTCTGGAACATCTGTTCACTTTGATTTGCTATTATATGCTTGTGGCTGTCACAATTCTGTATCTCATGTTATTGCATCTAAACCAACTGAGATATTATACTTTATCTATTGTACTAATGTACTTAAAAATCTGCATATTGCTAGAGTATTGGCTGGATTGATGAGTAATCCAAATAAACCCCTTTAATCATATTCATTGATTCCTGGTCTTCATTGTGGAGTTGCGTAGACTTCACATGTTAAATTGCATTGTTGCCGTTTTCTCCCTTTCAATGCTTTATGTGAGCAACAAAGGTTCATCGAATCGATTGAGTAAATTCTTCCACAATTTTGTTGAGAGACCACGTCTGTTACGCCCAGGACGCTCCAGCATCCATAGCTGTAGACAGAATCACTGAGTGAGATGTTCCTTAATGAACCTTGAATATTTGGGACACTGTGTATTTTTGTTGTAGTTGTAAATATTGTGATAAATGATGTTAGACTGCAGTTTGGCTCAGTTAAGTGGTCTATAATTTTGATTAATATCCTTGCTTCTGGTGTGCGCTGCGGTTTGATTCATGCGAATCCCGCGGCTGAGTAGATACTCAAAACATTCCAAGATACACAACTGCCTTGTTGGTAATTTATTTGGCTGCTTTGCAGTTTTTGTACTTGTAACTTCACATGATGTGTCCCAGGTAGTCATCATACCATTTCCAGGGTGGGGAGCAGCAGGTTCAGGGTTTGTACCTGATGAAAAATAAGCATGGCCGGAGACCGGAGACCAAGGGCCCCATTAGGTTGGCAGGGCGAGGGCCCCCGCCGGGTCGGCGGTAGCCACCGCCGGCCCGGCGGGGGCGATCTGCCCACTATCCGTGCAGAAATTACCCCCCCGCCATATTATAATGGCTAGAGGGTCCGCGGCAGATGGAAAGACCATCCGCCGCTTTTCCGCCCGGTCGACCGGGCGGAAAAGGGTTCTATATGGTGGGTGGCGGTGTCTTTCAGACACCGCCAGCCATATTAGAATGTGGGTTTACAGAGGCCTTTCCGTGGCAGAATTGCCGCCACGGAAAGGCATGCGGAGTCTGCTTGGGGGGCCCGTTGCGGGCTCCCAGGGACTCCGGAGGGGTGGGGGGTGCACATGGGGTATGGTACCCCCCTGCAGTTCCATTCACAACATGGCAGGCACCGCGCGGTGCCGGCCATGTGCATTGAAGTGCACAACATGCCTCCCTGGCATTGTGGCGGGCGGTGCTGAGGGCACCGCCCGTCACAATGTTAGGGATGCATGGTGCGCCCGTCACTGTGCCGGGCGCATCCTAATGGCACACACGGGACCCCCGCCCTTATGGTGGACGGTCCCTTTTTACGACGGGATGGTGGGCAGACAAAGTCCGCCCGCCATCCTAATGTGCCCCTAGGTGTGGATAATTTGAGGCTCCCTGATCCTAGGTTAGCATGGCCAATTCGGCCGTCTGTCGCAGTGTTTGACAAAGACATGTTTAATGGAACCTCGTGATTCTGTGTTCCTACAGTTTTGTGTGCCTTTTTGTGAGCATGTTTTAATTCCAATGTATTTGTTAGTCCAAAGAATCCAAAAGAATAAAAGGCAAATTAAAAACTTGATAGTATTGTTTTTTGTTTTTTAAAGTTAAATCAATTTATATTTTTTAATATGTTTTTCTTTACTTCTGGAGATGGACTTGGAAGCAGTCCAACAAAATTATTGGATGTAGCAGTTTGCAATTGCGATTGCAGGTGTAGCTGACACATACAGGCTAGGTTCTGCTCAAGGCAGCGAGTGTTTGATAATAACAGGTCGTTGGAATTGATGGTCAGCTACAATAAGTGTAACCCTGTCTGTAAGCTCTGTTAAGGTGTCAGGAGAACATGTGGTTAACCTAGCAGATTTATGATGGAGGTTGATCTGATGCTTGGGAGATGTACCACTATTTCTTCCACCTGCTGTCGCCTGGCATGATCATCTGGCGTAGCGTTACGTGTAGCGAGGCAAGTAATAAATAGTGAAAATAGGTGAGGGTGAGTGGAAGCTGACAATGGCTAGCCAGGAAAGAACATCTGCTGCCCTTTGCTCAGGTCCCGCCTTCAAGTGTGCTTGGCAGGCTATGTGTGACTATCTGCTCCCTGCCTCCCCCTGGCTTGAACGCCTCAAAACTGGCTTGCACAGCAGCCAACATAATGGGGACCCCGGCGGGCCTAACTCACCTTCCAGCTTCCAGGAGGTAGAACCACACAGCCTTGATGCATCTGACAGTTGCCCCCTAACTTCAGGGGCAGCCATCTAAGTCAGAACTGGGAAAACCAGGCCCTACTTGCATTGGACTGGGGGGTCAGCCAGGGGCAGGACTGGCCCCCTGGTCGGAGCAAGTCTCTGCAGTGCTCGCGTCCAAGGCAGGGCAGGCAGTGGCGGCTCCTCCGCTAAGGGGGAGGAGCGTCACCTGCTAATTCAGTAGTGCACAAAAGAAAAAGAAAACAATAATAACATAACGTTATTATCATTTTATTTTTATTTTCGGAGCTTGGAGGCAAGTGGAGGGCGGGGCGGGCTGGGCTCTGTGACTCCAAACAGAGTGAGGAGTGATTTGCACTCCTCTAAATGCACATGACAATTTGGCCGGGCCTTTATGACCGGGCAAACTGTCATGCGCACTTTGCATGTTCTCCATTGGGCTGTGTTGCACACCCCGTGGAGGACATGCCCAGCCTCCCCAGGCACAGCCTGAGCATCCAAACAGGACCCTCAGATCAATCACAACGCTGCTCTTGCAGCTCCTGCAGCATCGTGATTGGCTGGGAGAGCCCGGAAGCCTGGGTGCTACTGGTAGATCGTGAGGAAGAGGTCAGCGGAGAGACATAACACCCCCTCTCCCCTCCCCCGCCTCATCACCCTTTTCCGAGACGGCGGCCACTGGGAGCAGGGAAACAAGTATACCAGCACGACCATGAGCACATACATTGAAGAGAAAGTTTCCACCCTGACATTACAATAGCAGAGCAAGCTTCCTACTGTCACAGAACAGGTAAAGCTCAGGAAGTATCTGTGAAGCCTCCTTTCTCAAATAACAGGTACAGCAGAGTCTGCAGCAGCAGAGCAAATACCCCTGCCTATTTGATGCATAAGTTTCAGTATGGTTGCGGGGACAGGTAAGTACATGACCGGTTGAGCAGGTAAAATGTTCAGCTATGGATGATTCATCCATTATTCAAGGGCATAGATAACCCAAGAGGCAAATGTGTGCTGGCAAATACATATCCATTGTCAATTTATGTGTGGAGGTATGAATTACTGCATTGCTACATGAATAAATCAACAGAGAATTAGATAGTGGTTGAAGGTGAGGGACAATAGGGTGAGTGGGAAGCTGGATAGCTTGTGATTTTGTTTTGTTGAATACTGAATTTGTGTGGGCAGATGGATGAATAGATGAATGGAGAATGTGGCTGGAGAATGCATGTGAAATGAAAATGTCTATTTATTGATGGGTATTTGTGCAAGGATGGGTGATAGAGTTGGATAAAAAGGTTACTTTGTGTAAGTGGTATATTTGTATGCCTGTGGTGTGTGTACGGATGTGGGTACGTATAGATGGGTCTCATATGCGAGTGTCTTCAGATATATGTGCATCTGGATGAATGTGTCTAAATGACCTTGATCCTGATGTATTTGGAGTTGTTCCCCTTGTGCTCATGCTGAACTGTAAAAAGGAGATACTGACTTTGGAGGGCATGTTCATCTGCCCTGGAAGTGATTAAAGCTACATAGGAACTACTTTCCTTCATGTTAGACTGGGCTCACTCCTACCCCAGAACAAGAGACACCATCTTGGATCAAAATCCAGGATGGCAGAATGACAACATTTGCCGAATCCAGAAACTTCCCCTCCTGCTGGGGAGAAGAGGTGTCCTGCCGGCACCCGACTCCAACCTAGGGACCACCAGGGTAAGCCATTACTCTGCCCGTGGCCCGTGTAACTAAATGCTTGCATGAGCCAGGAGCGCCGATGCCCATCATAAAATGGAAGACATCAGCGCTTTTCCCTCTGATGAAGGGCTCTCCCTTGCCTGACACAATTTGTACATTCCTAGTTGCTAACAAGTATTTTCAATTCTTAGTCAAGATATAATCATAGATAAGAATCTATTGAATGGCCTGGACTACCCCATGGAGTGTGTACCGCACCAGAAGCTGCTCCCTCTCCCTTTATTTGAAGCAATAATGTGACAATCACGAAGAAACACAGGGTTGCAGATCAGAAGATTTACTGTACACTATACAGAGTGGAACTACCAGACAACTGACAATGGTGGAATTTTGATGCCAGAGTTTCCTAGTAGAGATTCCATAGCAGAGGTTCCACAATAGCTATGTAAACAAAGGATATGTACAATATAAAGCAATATATATTTAAAACACGAATATAGAACAAACAATTTGGATGAAAACATAATGTATATTCAACATGTCTACCTGTGAATGACAACGTTGCCAACACATCCCACAACAACTGGGTAACGGACTTCCATGTGATAATCTATCATTCACTCATGTCTCTGTTGCAGCGGAAAGCTGAGTGAAAATCTTTCGAATCTATTCACAATACATATCTAACCTGACTCGATCAAGTATCCTCGCTGGGCGCATAACTAAACATTAAACTGGCATTGGCCCTCCAATCGATCTTTTACGAGTGCTAACAGGGACTTGGATATTTAGAGAACGTGAGGAAATCCTTATGAGGACCTGGAATAAGAAAATGCCAAATTCATGCTAACAACAAATAAGCATTCATTAAAATCTTTCTCATCTTCAGACATGCGACAAAAGTTATTTCAAAAATGGCTCAAATACGATATGTTTGCTCATATAAAAATCTTATCTAAACCTCAATTTGAATGGTCAAGAGCATAAAACACATTTTAGATTCAATTTAATGAAATCATTTAGTACAATTAGTCACACAATGTCATACAGATTCAATAAAATGACATTAGCTGATTACCTAGAGAAAATACTTAGAGAGAGAGAGAGAAAACATGGGAAAATTTAAGTTTCAGCATTCAGGTTATACAAACCAAATATGCAAAGTGGAAACGCAATAAGTTACAAGAAATAGTCCACAAACTCTTTAGCTGAAGAGTTATACCTGCACTCTTCACCAGCCGTTAATGTACAGTTCGGAGTCAGTTCAGAATGTTCAGTTCAAAGGGTTTGGCATAGGATAGAAGGAATCAGAGTTCAGTCCGACAATGTCAGGCAGGGAAATTGAAAATGACAACCAGCCTGACTCCTCCTCCAAGGGGGCAAATATACTTCCAAAGTTCTCAGTTTATGCCCGCAAAGCATCCTTTCAATTATACGATGTGGTTTCCATTGGTTATCCACAGTAGGCTGCTCATGGTGTGATCAATACCTCACTAAGAAATCCGGAATGACTACTTCAGCTAGATTCTGCTCTTCAAACGAGGAAGAGGAAGCATTTGAGGCCCACATGAAGACTTGCTGAATCATTATTACGTTATGATTAATATTAAACACACATTAATATGAATAATTCAGTTTTCTCAGTTAATTCACTTATTATTCTTCTTTTAAAGTTACATCAATATTAGGTACTACTAAAATGTTTTCGCACTTAATTTATTTTCGAACAAATTAATATGTATGTCATTTTGTTATTCACATTGATATCACAAAATACTGGGGCGGAGTCAAGATGGCGGGTTGATGCCGCCAGGTGAGACAGGCAGCACGGGCTAGCTCTTCCCGATATCTCAGGGATAATCTGCAAAAAACTGCCTTGAAAGCAATTCGTCTCCGGCGACTGCCCGAATAATGACACGGCTTCTGAAAAGCCGGTGTCAGTATAACCCGTGACTTACCCGGTGCTTGAAGCTGATAGACGCTGGAAGCTGGGAACGGCATCTCGGCGCTTGACGTCTCGGGAGGCTGG
Organism: Lissotriton helveticus; assembly: GCF_964261635.1. Lineage (NCBI taxonomy): Eukaryota > Metazoa > Chordata > Amphibia > Caudata > Salamandridae > Lissotriton > Lissotriton helveticus. Next base: position 2,126,837,667 of record NC_136063.1, read on the forward strand.
GCATTGAAGCTCCGGTCACCAGACGGCGGGCGGAGAGAGAGGAAGAAGCCGCCCCTCGGCGGCGGCTGGAGCAGAGTGCAACTGCAGCTGTGGCGGCGGAGGACACGGAGCCGATTTCTTCGCTGGCTGTAGCTTTAGCTTCAGCTGTTCTGTATTTGACTACTGGCGGTGAGAGAAGAAGGAATCGCCTCGGTCTCTCGGGGGCCGGCTGACCAGAAACAGAGCAGTATTGAGGCCGCCAATGTGGAGGAGCTCCACCGCCGACATTTAGGAGAGATGCCTTCAGCTAGGGCGAGCGGCTGCAACTACAGCTGTGGCAGCGAAAAAACACTGGGAAAATACGGAGAACACGGAGCCGATTTTTCTCACTAGCTCACAGAGACTGAGCAGAGGAGAGGGAGAACGCTTTTTTTTCCGCAGCAGACCAGAGGGAAATGGGGACATGAAGCTCCTCTTAGTTGATTACTGATTGCAGGCGATAGCATCTCGGTGGCTGAGTGGACCTGATCACAGATTGTTAATTTTTGTTGACCAACAACAGTCGCTACCCCACAAGTTTAAAAAGTCTGGAAAACCTTACCCGTGGAGGGCGGGGGACTGAGGTTTTGAATGCTGCAGCTCCTGAACCGCCTGAGCAGAAGGATACTGCCGGCGTTGAAGACAAGAAGAGCTTTTAAAGCTCAAACTTACTGGTACAGTTGGACTGGAATAGGAGCTCTGGTTGCACAATTGAGCACAGCTATTGTTAGAACTGAGAGGAGAACGCCGGATGAACTAAGAGCGAGTGATAAGGAAACAGACACGGATATGGCGCCTAAGTTGAACACACGATCTGCACGGACTGAAAAAAACGGAGGACAAGAGAGAGGACAAGAAAGCTCAGGTACTGTCAATATCTCCACTTCTACCTCTAAGAGCAACTCTAAAGTAACAGAAAGTACTAATAATGGCAAAGGAAAAGTGGTGGTGGCTGCTGCAGGAACTACTGAAGGGGGTAAAGGAAGTATGATTCTGGACACTAGACAGATAAATAGCCCGGAGGTATTTGATAAAAAAGTCGATCGAAACATTGAATCAGAATCACTTACTAGGGGTGAAGTAAGCCATAGCGCTTCCCTAAGTCCAATTACAAATAACTCAATGCTAGCATTGAATACACCGACAGGCCTGACAGAGTATTCAGCGCTACCTATGATTGAGGGCGAGTTTACAGGGGACAAGAAGTCAGAGGAGAATCTCAATCAAACGATCAAAACCCTGAATAGAGACGGTGCCTGTGTTGGAAAGAAGACAAGCTCAGAATGCGAGAGAGCAGCAACAATTGGAAACCAACTAGAAAGCGCTAAAGAAATAAATACAGAAAATCTAGGAACTGGCAAAAATCTAGGAAATGATTTAACATCTGATACTCAGCTGACAATTGATCTTAATTGATCCAATGGATTACTAGATCAGAATTTAACAAGATTAACAGAGAGCATACTAATAGATGAAGCTGAGGTAAATGAATATGGACCTAATCTTAAATATGAAGAGGTGTCAGAAGGTGGAGATAGTGAGATAGAAACCACGCACAATAGACAGAACTATCTTAAACAAACAGCTTCAAGGAAGACAAAAAGTAAAGCTAGGAATAAACTGAAGAAAATTCTTGGCAAATCGGTGACTAAAGAAAACTCATCTGTATCCAAAACTGTGCCAAAGACTAAAGTCAATGTTGATGACAGTCCGCTTAGAAAATGGATACAAGCTAAAGGGGGAGTAAAGAATATGGCATTGAGGCTTTCTGGAGTTAGTTTTGATGAGGACTTCCACCAGAAGGGAGGCAAGAAAATGTCTTCGGGGTTGGAGAATATTGGCTCTATAGCAAATACAAGCATAACCATAGATGGAAACACATCGCCAATTGATACAGCCCAGAAAGACATGGCCATGGGTATAATAACAGATTCGAACTTGTCCTGTCTCACTACCAATTCTTCAGTCGATCTGATCCAAGAACAAAGCCCCAAAACCGCCCAGTCAACTATATTAGAGGTAGCTCCCAAACCTATGATGTCGAACGTAGTGACGGAGAAAGATGGGGCGAATGATTTAACGATTGATTCAGTGGAAGTGGTTCAACCCGATAGGGTAACAGAAATATCTGAAATATCTGAAACAGCTGAAACCAGTCATATATAATTTTCTGATAATATAGTGCCATCAAGTCTTCACAATATGGAATGTGCTAATGTGGCACAAGATGGAAAGATTCCAGGGGCAGCAACTATCGAAGATCAGCCAAGCTTGATTACTATGGACACGATAATGCAGACTCTCATTGCTCAAAGACAAGAAAGTCAGCAGCATTTTTTGCAACTAAGAGAAGACAATACCAAAATTCAAGCTTTTATGAGTGAGGTATGTGTAAAGCTTGGGGGAGCCACACAAGAAATTGAAGATCTCAAACAACGTGTTGTGGGAATCGAAGAAGGATCTACCCGCTCAGATGAGCTAACTAAACAACATGCCATACGGATATCCAACCTAGAGACTAAGGTTGAAGACATGGAAAACAGGGCACGTAGGCAGAACCTTAGGCTGTTTGGGATACCAGAGGGGGCTGAGGGAGCTGATGCCAGGTCATATGTAGTAAAATTATTTCAAAAAGCGTTTAGTGATCTGTCTGACTGGGATTGGGACTCTCAATTGCAGAGAGTACATAGACTTCCTATATTCCAAAAGAACAAAAATAGCAACTTTCCGAGACCTATCCTGATATACTTTGGAAACTTCTTGCTAAAACAAGCTGTGTTACTTAAAGCTAAACCCAATAGCCCGGTTCTTATCGACAACATTTCTTTTTTTGTACGGTCAGACCTAAGCAAGGAAACAATGGATAGAAGCTGGGAGCTTAGAAAGCTAATAGACTCCTTCAAAGCTATTAATTGTACAGTTTATTTACAGGAGCCCGCTCGGCTTAAGGTAATCAATAATGGGCGACCTTTCTTTTTTACCGACCAAGAAGAGGCGATCAAGGCTCTAGAAAAATTCACAGCTGAAAAGCAGAAATGAAAGGGATAGCTGGCAAGGCTATGGAAGTTTGTACTTAAAATACTAGATCACGTAGAATCACCAGGGGGACAAAAATGGGTTGAATTTATTCATGGTATGATCTAGCTCTGTTGTTCTTATATATATAATTCACATACTGCTACATTTGTTTTGTTTTTTTGTGGATTTAACGAGCAATTCTGTTTTCAAAAAGAGGGTTGAGTCTATTCCCGTGTTAGCCATCTCACTAGGCTGCCATACCAACGGCAGCAAGGGATAGAGGGGTACTCCCCCCAAAGGGACTTGGGAGGGAAGGAAAGGATCGGGGTCGAGGGAGGGAGGGGGAAGGGAAAAATGGGGGAAAAATGTATTGTAAGGAAGAAAAATGGTGTAGGCAAAATAATGAAATGGTATAATAAAGATTTAATGCAGAGGGAAGACAAAGAACTTAGACGGAAGCTATGTCTAAAACAAAATTGCTAATTTGGAATGTTGCTGGCCTTAATAGCAAGCAAAAAAGGAGATTGGTTCAAGAAGAACTGGCCATGTACAAACCTCAATTCGCTCTTTTATCTGAAACTCATATCAGCTATCAAGACAGGAAATTGCTCTTACAAATGGGGTATGAGCTTGTGGCTTGTTCAACTTTGGGTGCCTCAATTAGGGGAGTGGCCATACTTAAACAGAAAGGATTAGCGATAGAAATTACAAAAACATCATCGGACACACGGGGGAGGTGGGCGATAGCACAAGTCCCGATGGAACACCAGAAGTTTGTTCTATGCTTGGTCTATGGCCCTAATATGGATGACCCCAAGCTATTTGAATACTTAAGTATTGAGTTACTAGAATGGGAGGGAGAAAGATTAGTGATGGGAGACTTTAATTGCGTAATTGATTATAATATTGATTCTACTGGACATAGCTCTCCGCGCAGGATGCGCAAGGTTAGATCTGCGATTCTCGAGCTAGGTAGACTGCTTAACATAAAAGATATATGGCGTCATAAACACCCAAAACTAGCGGGACACACATACTATTCATCGCCCCATAGATCTTGCTCGAGAATCGATATGGTATGGGCAACCGATCGAATACTGAATAACTGTAATATTGAACTGTGTCCAAGGATCTCTTCCGATCACAACCCTATATTACTAGAATTTGAGAATGGTGAGTTGAGGCCAGATCTAAGACAATTTACCTTCCCGAGATACTTACTAACTGATTCGGGCTTCGTCACTTCCCTAAAGAAACATATTAAGGAATTTATCAAATTGAATATTAACTCAGCTAAAATCGATATAGTCTGGGACACATGCAAGTGCAGCATAAGGGGGTTTACTCAACAATTTATCTACAGACTCAATGCCGAAAAGCGTAGGACTACTGAAAAAGCTACTTCAGATATATTGTTATTGGAACAGAAACTAGCCGATATTGCTCTAAAATACATAAATACAAATTAAACCAATATCAAGGAGGAGACAGAATAGGTAAAATACTCGCATACAAAGTTGCAGATAAAAAGGTGAGAACTAACATCATAAAAATTAGAGGGTCTGATCTACAAGAATATGATCAACCAGAACAAATTCTAGGTCAGTTTGTCAACTATTACCAGAGCTTATACACTCCTGATAATACTCCTTCTAGAACAAGAATTACACAGTATCTGGATAAATATATGCCAATTCCCAAAGATACAGTCAAGATACAGTCAAGGAAAAATTGCAACTCCTTAATTAAAAAATAACACAATCTGAAATAAATATAGCGATTTTAGCCTTACCATCGGGAAAAGCAGCTGGGGAGGATAGTCTGCCCATGGAACTATATAAGGTATGCACAGAAGAACTATTACCTTTGTTAGAAAATGTCATCGATTCTATAGAAAACTTGGGAAAAGTACCTATATCATGGAAAATAGCTAAAATTGTATTCTTTCTTTAAAAAAATAAGCCACCGGAAGACTGTGGCTCTTATCGGCCGATTTCACTGCTTAACGCAGATGCTAAGATCTTTTCTAAGATATTAGCAAATCGTTTAGCACCCAATATGCCGACTTTGGTCAACCCACAACAACATGGTTTTGTGATAGGGCGAGACACAACTGCCCATGTTAACACAGCAATCACAGCCTTTGATGTTGCCTCGACTACCCTCACCCCACTCGGAATGGTAATGTTAGATGCCGAAAAAGCATTTGACCGAGTGGGGTGGGAGTATCTGTGGGAGGCATTAAAGAAGATAGGCAGAAGAAAGGCGAGGACGGGGGGAGGAGCCAAGCTCGCGAGCGTGATGGTCGCCTTTTAGCTCGGCTCCGGCAGCCCTCCGGCCTGACTCGTAGATCCTGATTCATATCCTGCCAGAAACTACACATTTTCGAGGAAATATGATCGCAACATTTCGCTCTTACTTACCATCTGACCTGGAAGCTCCGGCGAGCTGAGAATCCGAAGTTGTGCCCCTCCGAAGGGACCGGGGCCTCCATGGGGCTGGGACCGGGGCCTCGCCTATGAGATCCGGCCAGGCGTTGCTGTGACCACAGGCCCCGGCCGAGAGAGTGAACCGCTGGTGAGAGCCATTGTGCGAACATCCCGGTTACCCTGATCCGGGCCGGCCTTGGTGGCTGTGGGGCTGTGCGGAGCGCGGTGCTCCGGGGACTGATCGCGTGAAGGGGACCCCCCGCCGCTGCTCCATCCGGTGGCCCTGGACCCGCGCGCTCCGACTCTACTCGTTGGGAGCGCCGGGGATGGTGCGGGCGGACCCCCGCGTTGGGCGGTACTCCTCTTTGTGCCAGGGCCGCTATTGCTGGGACCCCCGGGACATCTGTAAAGTCCTGCATTTGTGAACTGTCCCGAGAGTTGCGGAGGGTTGTGAGGAGGCTTAACTCACAAAATGGCTGCCGACGATCTGGGCTGTGGATCTCCTCGTGATGGCGGCCTCAGGTCACTGAATTGCACGGGGGCTTGGACGTGTGCACGAAAATTTACTGTTGGAGACGTTCTTGGTGCCTTGCGATCCTGGCACGCGTCCTTGGCCCCCGGTGCCCCTGGAGACTCATTCCGATCCGCCGCCATCTTGGGTGGACGCTTCTTCATGACCCCTTCTTGTCCCGGTGATGCCGCTGCCTCGCCCCCCTCGGTCGCCATGAGGGTTGCTGCCGCTGTTTGTCGACGAGATTGTGGGCCGGTGGCTTTGGAATTTCCTGCTCTTCTATGGTTGGAGTTAGGGGACCTTGATATAGAGCGGAGGCACGTTCCTCCCCGGATGCCTGAGGAAGGTGGTGGACTGCTTCCTGTTGCTGCCTTGATGAGGTTGTCTCTTTCCTTTGCTAATACACCATCGCTTTTCCGACATACGAGACTGAACTCCTATTTTTTGCTGTTTGTGTCGCTATTGCTGAGACATTTGGACTACCTATCTGAACTTTTGTCCCCTTGCAGATCGACTGCCCTCCCTGGTCTACGTCTTGATCGTACTTTCTTTCAATTGTGTGCTTGTCTCGCATCGTGTTGCTCACTTCTGTTTGTCATGTGGTGGGTGGGAATTGTGGTTAAGAAAGGATTGGGGTGAGATGCACGACTCCCGGTGGATTATTGGTGTACGGATTCATGGCGCAGTTGACTATATTCATGGCGCTGTGGGAGACCCCTCTGTCAGTTTTTTTTATGGCTCTCGAGATCGTGGCGTTCTGGTTCACATGTAATATGATTATGGTTGGGCGGAGGGTTGTGGCCGACCGTATTGGTTTATGCCCTTTTGCTCCTCCCCCCCCATTCATTTCTTTGTTTTTTTTCTCCTTCTTTTTGTCTCCTTACTCCTTTTCTCTCTTCTCTCTACTGCATTTCGGGTTCAGGTTTAGGGCGACAGGCACGCTGTTTGGAGGGTAGGCCGTAGCCTTCTGCAGGGGTGCAGGGTGGGATGGCTGGGTTGGGTTTTCTATGATGTTTCTTTTTCCTCAGTTCTATGGCCCTTTTGTATATCTTTATTGGAGTGCTGCGTCTGTCCTGCATTCTGGGGCGTGAGTGGGGTGGGGTCTGTCCTGTCGCTGTTCATCTTATTATAGTTTTGCTACTTTCTGTCACGACTCCCATACCCCCCCTCGTTGCTAATATTCCTGCTCTCTTCTGTATTCCTCGCTACGGGACGCTTTTTCTGCGCGGCACTCCTTCATTCGTCTGTGTTTTTCTTTTCCTTTCTTCTTTCCCTTTCCCCCCCCCCCCTCCTTCCCCTCCCACCCTTCTTTCTCCTCCAAGGTTAGTATGATGGGCTAGGATTGGTGAAGTCGCTCCTGGTCCTGGTTCAGATGTGCTTCTGAGTGGCGGGCGGGCGAAATTGTTAATAAATTGCATATTGATTATATTTACTGCACCTGTTTTCATACCGATGTATACAGTGCTGCAACTCCTGTATTAGGGCCCTATCCCCTCTTTGTTGCCAATGGTTTATCTGGGGACTCCGGATTCTTCTATGTTGTCACTTAGCCTGTCATACCCCTTATCCCTATATTATAAAATTAACCCTCTTTGCTCCTATTTGCTGGCCGTCTAGATCTTCTTTTCTCCTCCCCCTTTTTAAGATTGTGTTGTTCATGCTCCTTTTATGATTGATTCTGTATTATTCGCTCTGGATTTTTCGTACGCTTTTCGTATTGTGGCCGGCCAGCTTGGTTGTAGGCCTTGACATGTATATCCTTTTTGTACAAATAAAGGTTTTCAAAAAAAAAAAAAAAAGAAGATAGGCATACAGGTTTAATACCTACAGTGGGTCTGTTCATTATATGACTGCCCGCAGGCTGTAATTAGCTACGGGGGAGAGAGTCAAGGAGCTTTGTAATAGGGAGGGGAACCAGACAAGGGTGTCCCCTGTCTCCCTTGCTTTTCGCTCTTTCCTTGGAGCCATTCTTAAATGCACTAACTAAGCAAGGAAATATTCAACCATTCGCACATGGTGGAGAGAGTTTGAAAATCACTGCGTTTGCAGACGATATAGCTGTATTTACCACAGACCTAGTAAAAGCTACACCCAAAATAATAAAAGAAGCTATTAACTATGGCCATGTCTCAGGCTACAAATTAAATGTAGGTAAAACACAGGTAATAGCCAACTATAAACCTCTGGTACCTATCCTAGGCTTATGTCCAAGCGCTACGTATTTAGGCATCAAATTAACATCTAATATCGATAAAATTATAACACTAAATTATGATTCTCTTCTAAAAGAAACTGCAAAGTCACTCCAAAAATGGCACAAGATCCCGATTAGTCTTTTGGGACGTATTAATCTAGTAAAAATGTAAATTCTGTTAAGACAAGCGTCGGAGTCGAGTAGGAAACAAGAGAGGAGAACTACATAAACCAGGAGCAAGCCCGCCCGAACTACAATCCCCAGAAGGCCGTGCGAGACAATCGCGCTGAGAGGGCGTACCCATTTAAGCAACCCGGACGCCAGCAGTAGGCGTCGAATATTTTGAACATTCACCGCGAGTACGGAGAGGCTGCCAAGCGGAAGGTGAGCTCCGTGGTATTCGGCGGCTTTGGGACAGGAGTCGGGAGTTTACGGTGAGGAACAACTGATGCCCGAGTCCGTGTCAGCGGGGCTCCGCTTCACGCTCGGTGGTACTTAATTGAACTCCGGTCTGCTCCGACCCCTTGTCAGTCCCCGCTCGAGGGTTCTCGAGCATAAAGGACAACGGTCCTTTAGATACTTACGCCAGTCCCCGCTCGAGGGTTCGAGCTCGTGGACTCCGGTCCTTTTAGGACATACGTCAGTCCCCGCTCGAGGGTATCGAGCAGAAGGTCCTTGGACGTGACCTGTGGCCAGTCCCCGCTCGAGGGTATCGAGTTAACAGGACAAGGTCCCTTGCTGTGACCTGTGGCCAGTCCCCGCTCTAGGGTATCGAGCAGAAGGTCCTTTGACGTGACCTGTGGCCAGTCCCCGCTCGGGGGTATCGAGTTAACAGGACAAGGTCCCTTGCTGTGACCTGTGGCCAGTCCCCGCTCGAGGGTTATCGAGTGTGGAGGACGTCCTTTGCGTTTGCCCTCCGTTGGACGCGTGTCAGGACTGACACGCATGCGGAGGACGATTAAACGATATCCATAACGAGGATAGACGCATCGAGTGGCATTTTCGGCCATTATTTAGCACGGGGTCCTCTGTTGGAAGGTGTTTTGACTAGCATCATTGCAGAGGACGGTTATACACTATCCCGAACTTTAGTGCTCGCTTGCTTTGCTTATGATTTGGCCATTAAACAAGCCTGAATAAAGAGCTTGTTTACTTCACCTATCGGTCTGGCACATCATTTGTGAGTTTAACAGGTGTGGTGTGTGGGTTTCGACTGAGTTACCCGATCCCGAGGGAAGCAGGATTACACAATATTCGACCTATCCAACATCAATCACCTCCCGGTCGAGTAACCGGTCATGGCCACCATGGAGGACGTATTGGCGGCGTTACTAGACGTCCAAAACGAATTAGCTGCTTCACGACAAGAAACGGCGGACTTAAGGGCTAGGGTGGATCAGCAACAGCGCAATCCGTTCAACGCGGGGGCATCTACCACGGGAACCCCGGCTGCAGTGGTGGTTGAGATGCCGGTAGCTATACCTCTGGCCACACCGGAACGGTATAGTGGGGATCCTACCACGGTTCAGGTGTTCATCACACAAGTGGCGCTGCATTTCTCCTGTAAACCGAAGTCATTTCCAACCAACCAGGCGAGAGTGGCCTTCATGATATCGTATCTGGCAGGAAATGCAGCACAGTGGGCGGTTCCTTTGGTAAGCCGGGACGATCTGCTACTGTACGACTGGGAACAGTTCCAGGAAGAGTTCATCAAGGTGTTCGATCGTAGAGCGGATTCGTACACAGCGGACAGGGACCTGCTGGAACTGAAACAAGGCACAACAGGGCTGGTCCATTATCTGAACGCGTTCAGGCGCTTGGTTGCTGAATCTAAATGGCCCCCTGCCAAACAAACCGCGCTTTTTCACCAAGGCTTGAGCGAGGACTTGAAAGACGTGATAGCTCAGATAGATCCCCAACCGGTGCACTGCGAAGATCTAATCAGCCTGGCCCTTCGCCTCGACCATCGACTTAGCGAAAGACGTGGGGGGGTGCATAAGAAGGACAAAGCACATGCCGCGTCGGGTCAAACGGCTATCACCGAGGCGACACCCACACCCCGCGTGGACTCCATGGACATAGGGGCCGTTAGAGCTAGCCTCACGGCCACAGAGAAGGAGTCGCGAAGAAAGCAAGGACTATGTCTGTACTGCGGCAAAAAAGGACACTTCGTTCGAGAATGCCCTGCAAAACCCAAGACTGGTCATCCTCGTCCCGGTCGCTTGTCCACGGCTTCAGTGGACAAGCCGGCGGAAAACTAAAGAGTTCTCAGAACCACGAAGGGGATTCTCGGAGCCATGGTTATATCCCTTCTGCTCATCTACACTCCTATGAGAGCAAAAGACACTTGTTCATTCCTTTACAGTTGTTGGTTCGGAACCGATGGGTTTCGGTCTCGGCGATGGTCGACTCTGGGGCCACGGGGCTGTTTATGGACAAGAGGGAAGCACATCGCGTAGGAGTAGCGCTTCAGGAGTGTGAGGTCCCGGAGGAAGTCTTTGCTGTGGATGGGCGCAGGTTGGTTTCAGGGCCCATCAGCCACCACACTGGGGATATCGAGGTAGTCTACGGGACTCAACACACAGAGACTCTGGATTTCAACATCATCTGTGCGCCGCAGTATGGGATCATATTAGGCTTACCGTGGCTGAAAAGACACAACCCTTCAATCAACTGGGAAACCCAGGAACTCAGAATGGACTCCCCTTTCTGTTCAAGTGTCTGCACAGAGAAGAAGTGAGCTCTGGAGGACCAGGGGTAGATGGTGGCCACAGCAGCTGAAAAGGAGATGGTTCTCCCTGAAGCCTATCGGGGGTACATGGACGTGTTCGATGATAACCAAGCGGAAACACTCCCGCCACATAGGGTATACCACTGTCAAATAGACCTGGTCCCGGGAGCAACGATACGGGCGGTAGGTTATATGCCTTGTCCGAGCCCGAAAACATCCACCTCCGGGCGTACCTGGATACGATGCTTCGCCTAGGCTTCATCAGGCCTTCAAAATCCCCTGCGGCCTCGCCACTGTTCTTCATCCCTAAGGCTAATGGGGAACTGCGCGCTTGTGTGGATTACCGGGCGCTTAACGCCATCACGATTAAGAACCGGTACCCGTTGCCTCTCATCAACGTGCTCCTGGAACAAGTAAAGAAGGCCCATGTATACACCAAACTCGATTTGAAAGGGGCATACCATCTGGTCCGCATGCGTCGCGGAGACGAGTAGAAGACGGCCTTCAAAACGAGGTTCGGCCTGTATGAGTATAGAGTCATGCCCTTTGGGCTATGTAATGCCCCTGCCGCGTTCCAGTTCTTTTTGAACGATGTGCTGAGAGACATCCTGGATGTATACGTAGTCGTGTACATAGACGACATTTTGATTTATTCGGACACCACAGAAGAACACGTGATACATGTGGCCTCAGTACTACAAATCCTCAGAGACAATTCACTTTATTGCAAGCTCAGCAAATGCGACTTCCACGTGACATCTGTGGAATTCCTGGGGGTCATGTTGAGCCCAGAAGGCCAAACCATGGCTGAGAGAAAGGTGAAAGCGGTAACGGAATGGCCAGCGCCACGGAACATCAAGGACGTACAGAGCTTTCTTGGCTTTGCCAACTTCTACCGCCGGTTCATAGAGGGGTTCTCTGGGCTAGTAACGCCCATTACACACCTATTGAGGAAGTCGGTGAAGTTCCATTGGTCTGAAGAAGCGGAGGGGGCATTCAGTGCCTTGAAACACGCCTTTGTATCCGCGCCTGTCCTTGCCCACCCTGACCCGGAACAGCAATACACGGTAGAGGCGGACGCATCCGACCTGGCGGTGGGAGCCATACTGTCGCAGAAGAAACCTGAGACGGGGGTGCTACATCCTGTTGCGTTTATGTCCCACAAATTGAACCAAGCGGAAAGAAATTACCACGTTGCCGAGAAGGAACTTCTGGCCATCAAGGACGCCTTTTCCGAGTGGAGACACCTGTTGATGGGGGCTAAGCACGTAGTGATGATCTACACCGACCATCGGAACCTTCAGTTCATGACGGCCGCCAGGCAATTGTCTCCTCGTCAGATGAGGTGGATGTTATTCTTCTCTGGGTTTCATTTCACCATCACATACAGGCCAGGATCAGAAAACAGGAAGGCCGACGCATTGTCGAGGCAAACCACAGAAGCGCGGAGTCCGCAACCGGCCGTTGAGTCCATCATCCACCCGAGCAAGGTGGTAGGGGCTATCCAGCCTGGACACTTCCTACGCGACGTTCAGAAAGGAGTCAACACCTTTCAATGGAAAGCCTGGTTGCGTAGACACGAGGAATGGCAGGTACGCGACGGCATTCCGGTTAAGGGAGGACGTGTATTGGTGCCTACCGCACGGTTACAGAAGCAGGTGTTCGGGTGGTGCCATGAGTCGGCCAGTGCAGGACACTTCGGACTGGAGAAGACGGTCGACTACGCCTTACGTCAGTTCTGGTGGCCTACGTTGAGGGCGGATGTGAGGAATTGGATCATGGCCTGTGCGACCTGCTCCGCCATGAAATCGGATCACCGACGCCCACAGGGGTTACTGCTTCCACTGCCAACTCCCACCAGGCCATGGGATTGCATCTCCCTGGATTTCGTTGTGGGGTTGCCCAGGGACAAGGGATGTACTGCTATACTGGTGGTCGTCGACTATTTAACCAAGATGGGTCGCTTCATCGCCTGTAAGGGTGTACCCACGGCCGGACAATTGGCTGTCGTACTTCTGAAAGAGGTAGTAAGGGCTCGTGGCCTTCCCAGCGTTATCGTTTCAGACAGGGGATCAAAGTTCACGGCAAGGTTCTGGAAGACCTGGTGTTCAGCACTCCATGTCACCTCAGCGTTATCAACCAGCTACCATCCACAAACAGACGGTCAGACGGAACGTCTTAACCAAACCCTGAAGCAATACCTCCGCTGTTACATAGATCAAGGAAAGGAAGAGTGGGTGGACCTGTTGTGGCTTGCAGAAGTCGCGTACAACAACGCCACACACGCCTCAACCAAGGTGTCACCTTTCTACAGCAACTAGGGGCACCATCCCCGATTCATCCCGTTGTCGCACCCCTCGTCAACGTCGGGAGTGCCTGAAACAGCCAAGAGGGTGGCACATATCAGGGAGACCGTGGAAAAAGCAAAGAAGTGCTTGGAGGAGGCCAAGAAGAGATATAAAACCACGGCGGATAAAAGAAGGCGACCAGGCCCGCTGTATCAAGCCGGGGATTACGTCTGGGTATCATCCAGGAACCTACGTTTCCGTAAACACAGCGTTTTCCATCCCCGCTTCATAGGGCCTTACCGCATCAAGGACTGCATAAGCCCAGTGAACGTACGGTTGGAGTTGCCTGACAATCTCCGGATTCACCCTGTGTTCCATGTTTCGTTGCTCAATCAATCAATCAATGACACTTGTAAAGCGCGCTACATACCCGTAGGGTCTCAAGGCGCTGGGGGGTGCCTCTACTGCTCGAAAAGGCCAGGTCTTCAGCTTCCTCCTGAAGGAGAGGTGGTCTTGGGTCAGGCGCAGGTCGGTCGGGAGGGAGTTCCAGGTCTTGGCAGCCAGGTAGGAGAAGGACCTTCCTCCTGTAGTCGCTCTTCGGATGCGGGGGACGGCGGCGAGGGCGTGGTTGGCTGATCGAAGGTGGCGTTTGGGAGCGTAGAAGTTGACTCGGCTGTTGAGGTAGCTCGGGCCTTGGTCGTGTAGGGCTTTGTGTGCGTGGGTGAGGAGGCGGAAGGTGATTCTTTTGCTGACGGGGAGCCAGTGAAGGTCTCTGAGATGTCCGGAGATGTGACTGGTTCGTGGGATGTCGAGGATGAGTCTGGCTGAGGCGTTCTGGATCCGCTGGAGTCTCTTCTGGAGCTTGGCGGTGGTACCGGCGTAGAGGGCGTTGCCGTAGTCCAGTCGGATGGTGACGAGGGCCTGGGTGACGGTCCTCCTGGTCTCGGTGGGGATCCACCAGAAGATCTTCCGTAGCATGCGTAGGGTGTTGAAGCACGCCGAGGAGACGTTGTTGACTTGCCTGGTCATGGAGAGGGAGGAGTCCAGGATGAAGCCCAGGTTGCGTGCATGGTCTGTTGGTTTGGGTGCGGAGCCCAGGGCGGGAGGCCACCAGGAGTCGTCCCAGGCGGAGGGTGAGGGTCCCAGGATGAGGACCTCCGTCTTGTCCGAGTTCAGTTTTAGGCGGCTGGTCGTCATCCAGTCGGCTACCTCCTTCATCCCTTCGTGCAGGTTGGCTCTGGCGGCGGCGGGGTTGTTGGTCAGGGAGAGGATCAGCTGGGTGTCGTCGGCGTAGGAGATTATGCTGAGGTTGTGTTTGCGTACGATGGCCGCGAGGGGGCTCATGTAGACGTTGAAGAGGGTGGGGCTCAGAGATGATCCTTGAGGGACGCCGCAGATGACTTCGGAGGCCTCTGACTTGTACGGTGGTAGGTGGACTCTCTGTGTTCTTCCGTCGAGGAAGGAGATGATCCATTCCAGCGCCTTGTCCTGGATTCCGATGTTGCTGAGGCGCCGTACTAGGGTGCGGTGGCAGACCGTGTCGAATGCCGCGGAGAGGTCTAGGAGGATGAGGGCCGCTGTTTCTCCATTGTCCATCAGGGCTCGGATGTCATCGGTGGCGGCGATGAGGGCGGTCTCGGTGCTGTGGTTGGCTCGGAAGCCGGACTGTGAGGGGTCGAGGGATCCGTTCGTCTCGAGGAAGGCGGCCATCTGCTTGTTGACGGTCTTCTCGATGACTTTGGCTGGAAACGGGAGGAGCGAGATGGGGCGGTAGTTCTTGAGGTCGGTGGGGTCCGCTGTTGGTTTCTTGAGTAGAGCGCTGAGTTCGGCGTGTTTCCAGCTCTCAGGGAAGATGGTGGTGTCGAAGGATGTGTTGATGATGTCTCGCAGATGGGGTGCGATGACAGCGTCGGCCTTGTTGAAGACGTGGTGAGGGCAGGGGTCGGTCGGAGATCCGGAGTGGATGGAGTTCATCGTGCGGATGGTGTCTTCGGTGCTGATCGGGGTCCAGGCGTGGAGGGTGGTAGTGGGGGGTGGTTGTTCGGTCATGGTGTGCGTTGGTTGGTTGTTGAAGCTGTTGTGTATGTCCGCGATCTTGTTGTGGAAGTATGAGGCGAGGGAGTTGCAGAGGTCTTGCGATGGGGTGATGTCGTTGTTTCCTGCGCTGGGGTTGGATAGCTCTTTCACGATGTTGAAGAGTTCCTTGCTGTTGTGTGCGTTGTTGTCCAGCCTGTCCTTGAATGCTGTTTTCTTGGCTGGTTGCTCAAACCCTCCTTGAAGCCCAAACACACCGCGCCTCCTCCGGTGTTGGTGGACGGGGAGAAGGAGTACGCGGTACACTGCATCAGGGATTCCCGTTGGAGAAGAGGCAAGCTGTGGTACCTGGTTGCTTGAAAGGGGTACGGGCAGGAAGAGAACTCATGGGAGCCCGTAGCCGGGATCTGTGCGCCGCGGTTGTTGGCGGCATTTCACAGGAAGTACCCGACCAAGCCCGGCCCAGCTGGAGGCCCTGACGGGAGAGGGATGTATTGTTAAGACAAGCGTCGGCGTCGAGTAGGAAACAAGAGAGGAGAACTACATAAACCAGGAGCAAGCCCGCCCGAACTACAATCCCCAGAAGGCCGTGCGAGACAGTCGCGCTGAGAGGGCGTACCCATTTAAGCAACCCGGACGCCAGCAGTAGGCGTCGAATATTTTGAACATTCACCGCGAGTACGGAGAGGCTGCCAAGCGGAAGGTGAGCTCCGTGGTATTCGGCGGCTTTGGGACAGGAGTCGGGAGTTTACGGTGAGGAACAACTGATGCCCGAGTCCGTGTCAGCGGGGCTCCGCTTCACGCTCGGTGGTACTTAATTGAACTCCGGTCTGCTCCGACCCCTTGTCAGTCCCCGCTCGAGGGTTCTCAAGCATAAAGACAACGGTCCTTTAGATACTTACGCCAGTACCCGCTCGAGGGTTCGAGCTCGTGGACTCCGGTCCTTTTAGGACATACGTCAGTCCCCGCTCGAGGGTATCGAGCAGAAGGTCCTTGGACGTGACCTGTGGCCAGTCCCCGCTCGAGGGTATCGAGTTAACAGGACAAGGTCCCTTGCTGTGACCTGTGGCCAGTCCCCGCTCGAGGGTATCGAGCAGAAGGTCCTTTGACGTGACCTGTGGCCAGCCCCGCTCGGGGGTATCGAGTTAACAGGACAAGGTCCCTTGCTGTGACCTGTGGCCAGTCCCCGCTCGAGGGTTATCGAGTGTGGAGGACGTCCTTTGCGTTTGCCCTCCGTTGGATGCGTGTCAGGACTGACACGCATGCGGAGGACGATTAAACGATATCCATAACGAGGATAGACGCATCGAGTGGCATTTTCGGCCATTATTTAGCACGGGGTCCTCTGTTGGAAGGTGCTAGGACTAGCATCATTGCAGAGGACGGTTATACACTATCCCGAACTTTAGTGCTTGCTTGCTTTACTTATGATTTGGCCATTAAACAAGCCTGAATAAAGAGCTTGTTTACTTCACCTATCGGTCCGGCACATAATTTGTGAGTTTAACAGGTGTGGTGTGTGGGTTTCGACTGAGTTACCCGATCCCGAGGGAAGCAGGATTACAAATTCTGCCGAAGGTGCTATATCTATTTAGATCTATTCCTTTGCAACCCAATAACATCTTCTTCAAAAAATTGGAGGGTATATGTAGCAGCTTCATATGGGCATACAAAAAAGCGAGAAGGGCGTTGAAATTACTAACACTGACAACTGAAAAGGGTGGATTAACATTTCCTGACTTTAGGTTTTACTTTTTAGCCACTTTTTTTGTCGTATCAGAAGTTTGCTAAAAAATGACAGTCCATTATTTTTCCACCGGTTTATGTTGGGACTGGATAGCAACCAATTCTTGCACCGCTTGCAAGACCCAAACTACTTCAAGCGAGTGAAATTTAAGACAGCCAAGCATATCAAAAAAATTTGGGATCAAATAATGACTATTGGGAAAATCACATATTACAACGCAGAGCTTAGAATATGGGACAACCCAGGGCTTCCTGATATCTTCTCTGATGGAGCAGGCTTTCTTTGGAAGAGAAAAGGTATCCACAAACTAGGGGATCTTTATGGTCAGAACGGTTTTCTGGATTTTGAAGCACTTAAAAATTATTTATAGCTTAAGTGATAATATGTATTTCAAATATATTCGGATAAGGGACTATTTACTTTCTAAAATGAAAATTATGGAAGCGATCGAATCAGACATACTTAAATGTCTATATTCTAACAAATTAAAATCATTAATAAGTGTAGGGTATGGATATTTGACACAAGGGAAAAACGAAGACTACACGAAAATAGCCGCTAAATGGTCTCTTCGATTGGGTATGAATATTAATCCTCTACAGATCTCATACTCTCTACGTCACATAAACTTGATCGTGCAGACCACTAGCTTGAGATTACAGACGTACAGAACCATCACTCAACTTTATTATACACCACAGAGGATAGCTAGTTGGGCACTGGGTAATCAAGTCAATAAGAAAACTAAGTGCCCGAAATGTGACCATGAAGCGGCAGGCATAGAACACATGCTTTATTCATGCCCAGCGCTCTTGTTATTTTGGAAAGAACTGTCTGAAGTATTAAATAATAAACAAATCGTCATACCACCACTCTCAGCACAATTGGTTTTACTAGATATCCAGGAAACGAATTAAACCTATAAAGAATTAATAACTATCATCTTTGCTTGCACCAGGTTAATCATCGCTAGATTATGGATATCGAAGGATATCCCAGCTGTTTTTGATTGGTGGCTTCTGATGAAAGAAATTAATTCCATGGAACTGTCATTAGCAAAGCATAGGGGCCTCAAGGCTCTACAAAAGAAAGAAAAAATCTGGTTAAACTTTTTTGAATCATGATCTAAATGAATTCGAAAGAAAATAAGGCCAGCTTAAATATTTAAATATTCGTATATTATTTGTAAATCTTTATTTCTTTATACAATTATTTCTGTCAAGGCTTAGTATTTGTCAGATCTCTGCTTCTAACGTCTTTCTGTCTATAAACTGTTTATTTAAATAATGTTGTAAATGTACAACAAATGCGTTTTTTTTTCTTCCTTCAATAAAAAAAAAAAAAGATATCACAAAATACTAATGAAATATTGTGAAACTTCATGTTATCAAGCATTCATATACTAAGCAATCTAACGGTTTCAGATTGTTCATTGTATAAGTATTCATTTCATTTATCATATTTAGAAGTCATCAACAGCACATTTTCTAGGTTAACTTATGTTTAAATTCTCAAACACGTGATTACATTGCATCAGCAAACAACCCTTTCTCTCTCTTTTAATTACATTTTCATTCATTTAATTTATCATATTTAGAAGTCATCAACAGCACATTTTCTAGGTTAACTTATGTTTAAATCCTCAAACACGTGATTACATTGCATAAGCAAACAACCTTTACTCTCCCTTTTAATGACATTTGTCACATTTCTACGTTTTCAAAAATGTCTGCATGCTTTTACGATGCAGTAGGAAATCTCATGTTTTTCGTTACCAATCATTTTTATATGTTCTTCTAAAAATAATGTGTCGTAAATTCTCATTTGATGGTGAGAATTGATAGAGGCAATTGTCATTAAACTTTTACGCTTCATCAACTCTTACGTACCACTAGACTTCTTCTCCTATTGCCAACTGTGCTTCCATTGCTACAATCTCTCATCTTGTAGAGACACACTGACAATTTAAGTCAATTATTTTGATTCCCAACATTACTGTCACTCAGCAACATGGCGTATTCATAAACTTTGAGAGGGCAGGCGTGGTTTGGAGCATCAAGATGGCGGTCGCACTCTAAGAGTGCTCCGGACCTCTCCGTCATCCGCCCAAGCATCCTCCATCATCGGCACGACTACTGCTGCCCAGCGCCTGGTGACATCCCGCTGGTGCAGCACAGAGTGACCTGACAAGAAGCGGCACCACCGGGTGGCCGTGGGCGGTATATATTGTGAGGCCGGAATCTGGCCACCCGCACAAGAAGACGGCATGGCCTGCGATCTGAGGCCATAAATACTAGTGACAGGTGAGAGCCGCAGCCCATCGGAGGCGCTCCAGACCCTATGGCCCTGCGGGGCCTGGAGCAGAAACCCTGCTGTGGAGCTTCCTGAACTCACAAGAAAGCCCACCACTGCCTTGTTGTGCTATCGAGATGTGGAGATCGCGGCCTGGAATGGATGCGGGCTCCACCAATGAAGAAATCCTGCTGCTGTGGTGGGGGAGCGAGGAGCCCGCCTGCAGCTACTGTGGTGTGTGCGGCCCTGAAGGAGGAATCAGGCCTTCGAGACTGAGCTCTGGCCCCATAGGTGAGACCCAGATGTGCTTCGGCGGCCCGCGCCAAAGGCTCCCTCTAACTGTGCAGCTGAAAGACTCTCCTCGCTGGGGACGCAGACTGCTTGATTGCCTCGGACTGGCATGACGCGGCCCTCTCCACCTAGCATTAACTAATGCACCCAGACGCCGCGCCATGACTCCAAGGAAGTAGACGAGCCTGATGAAGCACGGTCTGGACTTGGGCAATTGAGAGGTGGCTCAGGGGGCTACTTCAGGTCCGATGAGGGGTGGCCCGCCATAGAACACACAGTGAGCGGGGAGGCCTGACCAGAGCTGGTGTGGCGGGGGTGACCTCGGGGGACCCAGCCCTCGGGACTTCGCCTGCGGCTGTGCGGCTGGGGCCCGGTGGAGCTGCGGCAGCCTGCACGGCCCTGGGCTCCCTCCCACAGTACCTGGTGAATGGAATCCTTCACTGGGGGAGACCTGAGGCAATGAGCCGTCTTGGCCCTGGTGCGTCTCTCTGTGCCTGGTGTATGCCCAGGTGGCACGTGAGGACCAGGGGAGAAAGATAGACCCAGCGGATAACGGCCTGGGTTAAGAAGTCAATCCTGTGGACTGATGCTGGGCAGCTGGCTTCACCCCCCCTCAGAAAATCCAGAAAGCGGTAGGGCTTGGGAGCAGGTTTGATGACGGAGGCTCAACCTCTCCCCCCACGTAGACTATCCAGTTGGATTTAGACCAACTCAGGAGACCCAAGAGAGTGCTGTGGACCCCGAGTCAACCTGCTGCCCTCGAACCAGGCCCTGTGCAGCCAGTGGCGGGTTGGGATGGCCCAATACTGATCCCCGCACCCCTACTGTGAATGGTGTTCAGCGGCCTCCGGTGGTGGCCTGATGGAACTCCTGGGGCCTGAAGACACGGGACAACAACTGGGAGATGGACACTCTGCCCTGTTAAGAGCTTGTGCTGGGACTGTGCCAGGCCTTTGACTTTCCCCAAAGTTGCACTGTGGCTGACACTGGCTGTGCCCTACCCGGGTGCCCAGACTGCGGATTGAAGATCCGGAGAGACCTTGAGGGAACTGGATTGCTCCTCTATCGCTCCACCCAGTGGTGACTGAAGGCCCCCTCCTTCACCTGGGACACACGCCTGACCCCGACTGGGGCCTTAATCCAACATCCTAACACCTGTGCGATACCTCAACGTGCAGCATACCTGACAAGGCAAGAGTCTAGAGGCCGCCGAGATCCCTGAGGAGTGTCCCGACAACGTACCTCTGCACGAATACTTACCTGTAGAGCGGCGAAACAGACCTAACAACCGCTGGGCTTGATCACTTCCCTCCCTTCCCCACGTATGTCAAAGAAACAGTGACTATCTCCCTTCCTCAAATTCAAATTCAAAATATGCTTTATTCGATTTTGTAAAAATATAAAATCATAAAAGCCACATTTTTTAAAAGTCGAATAAACTAGTGCATACATACATGTTTCCTGAGCAGTTCAACAATTACTAAAAGATACAAACAGAATATACCATTTGACACTATTTACATCAAGTTAATATGTTTCTTTTCTTTAATATACTTTTTAAAAAAAAAGGTCATGAGCACTGTACAGTATTCGTCATTTAATTGTTGCAAGAACAGATATGCTGGACGGTATTGCCGCCAACCACCTTGTCTCAGATATTGCTTTAACCATTTCGCGCGTTCTTCACTGTAGATTATTGTAAGGGCAGAGTGCCAACTCCCTCGACCAGTTGTTTTTGATTGGAAAAGTCACCAACTGGTGGAAAGATTCGAATCTAAACCTTATTAGGATATGTCTATCGAACCCTTTCAGACAGTAACATAGGTATGGTTGAATCCTATAATAGGTCAGGGTCATTTGATGCCATAAGACCGAACTTTTACATAACTCCCCCGTTAATCTTAACAGTTCAAGATGACTTATACATAACAATTTTAATGTCTTTATTGATATGGCACAGATCAGCTCAGGATCGTCGTAAATCTCTGGTCTGTTGAGATCATTAAAGAACTTCCTTACATAATTTAGCCAGGTAATATTTCTTGACTGATCCAGGCCCATTCCGTCCATAATAATTTCTCTATTTAGGCTTAATGCCTGAGAGGACCAAACTCTGTGCCATAAAAGAATAGGCTGTAACTTAATTAAGTCAGTAATGTAGTCAATACCCAGTTCAGCGTGGCAATTAAAAACAGACGTAATCTGTGGAAACGCAAGAACGTATCTAAGAAACATATTTTCAACTATTTGAATTGGTGCCACATTGTTAAAACCCCAAACACCCGCCCTGTACATGGCAATGCTCCTATACTTTGCTATATATATCTTCAGCAATATTTCGGGTGGTCTTTTGCCCAGTTTACATGCAAAGTTCATTAAGGCCGCTATGGATCTTTTAAATAGAAGAGTCCTACTCCTAATTGCCGGAACCCAGGAGCCTGCTCCCTCTAGGAGGACCCCTAGATAGGAGAAAGTTTCCCACACACAATAACAAAAGTTTTCTTGGGATTTAATTTCAAGCTCCTGTGTGCCATAAATTCTGAATATGTGGCAAGTGCGCGTTGAATACCTACTTTGGTTCTGGCCATTAGTACCGCGTCGTCCGCGTAGAGAAGGGAGACGACCTGCTTGTTGTTGTATCTTGGACAGTCGATGACATTGGCCCTCAATTCCTCCTCCTAAGATTTGGTATATATGGAGAAGAGGAAAGGGGCCAGGACGCATCCCTGCCTAACTCCCTTCTCTACGCGAAATGATTTGGTACACTCACCCTTCATACCGAATCTCACTTTAGCTGAAGGTCCTGTATACAGTTGTTTTAGAAATTGTACTATTGCAGGATCGACCTGTATATCCTCCAGGGTACTCCATAGCTTTTTATGTTCCACACAGTCAAAGGCGGCTGTAAGATATGCAAAGATTACGTACAGCCGCCCCTTTTTTGCTTGGGTGTACTTTCCTTGGAGGAGAGTGAAATTTAAAACCTGCTCTATGGTCCCCATCCCCTCTCTGAACCCGTATTGAACCGGGCTCAGGATACTATTTTCATCAGCCAAGTTTGAAGTTTATTTAATATCACCCGTCCTGCTACTTTCATTAATGAATCCAATAACGAGATTGGCCTGTAACTGGATGGGCTTTCCCGGTACCCTTTTTTGTAAATGGGGACAATTACTGATTCAGACCAGGAACTTAAAAAACCTTCAGAGCAACAGGCCTGTAGAACACGTATTAAGAGTGGGCCCCAAAGATCTACAATAGATTTAAATAAATCAATTGGAATCCCGTCAGGGCCAGGGGCCTTGTTGCCCTTACTTTTGTTAATTGCCATCGAAACCTCCTCCTGGGTAATGTCAATGAGAAATGGCTGATACTTAGTAGTAGGTTCTTCCATCTCATTTCTCCCATGTGTACTTATGGCGCTATTCTTTTCCTGACCATACACTTTTGAGAAAAATTAAATCCGCTTGTTCTCGTCAATGGCAATTTCAATCCTTGAATTTTCTTTATTCACAAGGAAGGGTGCATTAACGGCTTGCCAAAAAAGGCAAGTGTCTCTGCTCTGGGCAGCCTGGTACAGGTTTTCCCATGCCTGCTCCTTAATCTCATTTTTACGATTTTTCCTCGCCAGATTGTAGGCCTTTCTGCATACTCTGACTTCCGTCCTATCCCTAGTTGGTGAGCTCAAGGCCGCCTTAAGTAATTTATAAGTCTTGGTACATTGTCTATCAAACCATCCATCGTTTTTTACTTGCCTCTTGCTTCCAGAGGTGGTCATGATATCCTTGATGGTTTGAGTAATCTCCAAGAAAGCTTTTAAAACATCACTATGAGCAGTATCCTCGTCTAGGCATTTTAAAATGGGTATTTGGGCCTTTGTAATTATGTTTTTATTTGTAAGAGCCGGATTTTTTGCACCCCATCTCACTGCAAAGCCGTTTTGGCGACTCAACACTAGATCTTGAGTCCATGTTAAACATTCTATAGTAGACCTTACGCTGTGTCTAACCAATATGTCAACATTGAAGGGTAGATGGTCGCTTAATCCAACCGGGTGAATCGTAAATTTCTTTACCATGCCAGCAAAACGTGTTGGCATAATAATGAAATCGATCACCGTCCTGAAGTCCCTTCCAATATAGGTGGGATCAAAGTTATTTGTAGCAGGGCATATGGTGTTGACAAAATCAATATCAAGCGTTGCCATAACTTCGTTTAGTTTGTCTCCCCTGGACGTATGCACAAAATGTTTTGTCAGACCCAATTCGTCATTGCAGATTTTTCCTGGTATGCATGAGTGTTGAATACAAATACTAACATTAAAATCCCCCAGCCAGACTAGGATTACATCATTTGCCATGCTGCTCGAATGGGTAACTAAGTCCTCACTTAAGCTAGTCATCACAGTCATATACTTATCACTGTCAATGTTATTATAAAAGTTAACAACCAAAAAATTAACATAGGATGACGTAGTAATCAAGACCATTTTGTAATAGTGAGTACTCTTTACCATGTTAATCCTCAGTGCCTTTACCAGATTTGACACGTAAATACATATGCCTCCCTTATTTCTCCCATGTGTAGTCTGGATTGCTGGGACGTGGAAAGTTTTATAGCCATCCAAATGCTGCTCTAGTAGTGACCATGTCTCTTGTAGGCATAAAATGTCATGTTTCCTGATGAAATCGCACCAAACATGGTTTACCATTTTTGACTTAATACCGCAAACATTCCATGATGGAATTTTATTTCTCCCTGGTTTAATATTTGCGTAAGCGATCTTTCAGTTACGCCCTCTACATGTACACTCCTCCCTTCAGCCCATAAATCGCTATCCACTTTTGTTTTACAAATTAGGGGGATTTCCGGGTGCTGCTCAGCTCTACTACTAGTTTCCCCTCGATTAATATCTAGGATGGTAAGTTGTGGGTAGTCCTTTCTTGTATTTTCCCTTTGTTCGTCACTCGTCTGGTGGGACTGTAGTTTCCAAGTGGGTGAAACATGTGTAAGAGCCTCTATTATATCACTGTTTTTGTCCTGGTAACCAACTCTCACCCCAGCTGAATTTTGCCTACTTATCCATTTTGGATTATAAAGTCAATCCACCTCCTCCAGGTTTTGTAGGGAATCAAATCTATTGGAAATTGGGACCGTAAATAACTGGTTGTTTACATGTTTAGCATTCCCCTGGTATTGATTCCCCGTAGTGGAGTTTCTCCCATACATGGAGGGCCTATAGAAGAATCCAAGTGGAAGGACATTTATACCATCCTGGTTCGTCTCATAGAGACTGGAGCGATTTAGAACCTCACGGACCAGCGCTGGCAAGCCCAGTGTTAGAACTACACAGTCCCCCTTAAAGATCTTTTTACCCCTCCCCACCCAAGAAATTCGTCTTACCATTTTAAAGGCCCCATACATTTCCTCTGTTAGGCCGATCTTATTGGCTAAGTGGTGAATAGTCTTGTTCCGTAATTTTGCCCATGATTCTTTATCAGGTTCTGTTAGTGTTGGAACATTTGCCAGTATGATTTAGCGTATTCCATTCTCTGTGGGCGCTGTGCTTTTCCCTTTCTGTGCGGTGTTGCTTAGTTCCTGGACCCCCCCTTCTCCCTGCTCACATGGCCTATTATTCCTTTGGTTGGTATCCTCCCTTGCTAAATATGTACTGTTAGTTTGAGCTTTGCTATGTACGCTAATTCCTTTTGGTACGTTTTGCATGGGGGCCTTGTCGGTACTATTTCTGATTATTAAATAATTTTTTACTCCGTCTGTCATATGGGTTCTAGGAGCTAGGTCGCCAATTTTATTCAAGAGGATCGTTTGATTAAGCTCAATCTGTGTTAGCCTCTTCTCTATGCGGTCTGGAATACCCTTCAGCCCACTGTTTAGCTCCAAAAAAAGACTCTCAAATTCGTTTGTACTGTTAGCGGTTCTTTGGGTCTTACTGATATTTTTCCTGTTGTTAGCTATTTACCCCTGGTTTGCCTTATTCTTGGTCTTATTTACCCCCACAGCTGGAAATATCTTTTTTCGAGTTAAATCGATGACTCTACTCGGTGTGTTCTAGTGTGTATTAGAGGGAGGAGATTTGCTGGCAAGGCTTTCTTGTTCTTTATACACGCTTTCTTAGGAGGTGGACTTGAACGTGCTTCTGAATCGTCTAACGATATCTCCTTTCCCCCTACAAAAACATAGCCATTTTTTAAATCCAAGGACATTTTTGGTGATTTAAGTAACTCAGGAGATAGTCCCCCCGCTGGGCTCTGGGCTCTACTACTCTCCATAGATTTCAAGGCCTCCTTTTCTTTAATCATAGCCCCTTCCACGTTGGAGATTTGTTTTTCGATGGCCCCTACTGCCCCGGTTAGATATTTCATCAGGGACGTGCTGTCTGTATTCAGGGATCGAGGCGCTTTACCCAATATGGATTTATTCTTTTTCCTCTTCCCCATGATTAATCAGGAACTATTTCCTTCAGTGAATTAGTATGATTGCTAGCAATAATAGGGATATCAGTAGTATTCAGAAACAATTAAATGTACATTTAACCCAGTGTGAACATTGAGGTACTACCGAGTCTTCATGTAGGACAGAAGAGGTTCATAATTCTAATACAGGCATATGGGCTCTCGATCTTACTTGGCTTTCTGCTGTCTGTTGCAATAGACCAGGAGCAAGAGAACGGGCCCGGCCCTGCCTTTTCCTGCCTCTGACAGCCACAGACGGTCCCGCCCTTGTCCCGGGCTTCTCCCGGGACGCTCCCGCGCAGCGGATGCCTGCGCTTAATATATATGGCGTGTGATATCCTGTGGGAGTGGCTGGCGGCAGAACGCGGGACCAGGTGTGCTTAGTGAAGCAGGGACTCCTGGTACATCGAGTCCCTGCTAGCGTTCGATGCGCGGTTTCCTTCCACACTGTGCCGCCCAGGTCGCAAGCAACAACGTGGCCCCAGGTAGGAGCTCTCTCCTTGCTCCTAACGGCGATGCGGCACCCGCGAAGCTGGTGCGGCGAGCAGTTGTGGTAAATCTCTCCCCAAAGGTGGCAGGTAAGTTTGCAAAGTTCTCCTCACTCCTCGAAATGCCGCATCCAGGGAGCTGTTATGCTTGAGGGTCTTTAACTGGATACTGGGACCTGTGGGCGTGGCTGGCGGCAGAACACGTTACCAGGTGTGCTTAGTGAAGCAGGGACTCCTGGTACATCGAGCCCCTGCTAGCGTTCGATGCGTGGTTTCCTTCCACACTGAGCCGCCCAGGTCGCAAGCAACAACGTGGCCCCAGGTAGGAGCTCTCTCCTTGCTCCTAACGGCGATGCGGCACCCGCAAAGCGGGTGCCGCGAGCAGTTGTGGTAAATCTCTCCCCAAAGGTGGCAGGTAAGTTTGCAAAGTTCTCCTCAAATACAACAGCATGCACCCCAGAGTGATGAGAACAAGGACTGCCAAAGCCCAGCTGCTTTCTTAGGGAAAGATCGAGGGGCTAAGCCTCCCTCTACACAGACCAAATTGGACCAACATACAACCACTGACATGGGGACGGAGGCCGGGTCCACTGAGAAACCAGCCCCAATTGCTGCTGACCTCAACACGATCCTACAAGCGATCAGTGCTTCACAGACCTCAGTCGAAAACAAGATTTGTGAGGTCCGAGTAGACGTGGCTCTCCTTCGGCAAGACCTCCGAAACGCGACGACCCAGAAACCGAATCCCGTATTTCCACCGTCGAGGACGACGTTACTTAAATAAAAGAACTAGTTCCCCGCCTACAGATCCACACTAAGTGACTGCATAAAAGGGCAGAAGATGCCGAAAATAGGTCAAAGCATAATAACTTTCGCCTAGCGGGGTTCCCAGAAGGAACGGAGCAGGTACAAGTGGGTGATCTTATCGAACAATGGGACAGATCCTGGATGCCTAAGGACTCCCTATCCACATGGTTCGCGGTGGAGCGGGCCCACCATTCCCTGGCTCCCAGACCTCCACTTGGAGCGCCGCACAGACCCATAATTGCCAGGATCCTTAATTTCAAGGATAGAGACTCCATCCTGAGTGAGGCCCACAACCAAAAGACTTTGGCCTACCACGGACACCCTATACCGATCTTCCCAGACTAAACACGGGAGGTCCAGACCCAGAGCTGCTTATTCATTGAAGTGAAACAGAAACTGCATGCCTAGAATCTTCAGTACAAGTTGCTCTTCCCAGCCCGCCTCTGAGTGGTGTTCCAGAACAAAACTAATTTCTTTGAATCTCCTGAGGCAGCCTGGGCCTGGCTGATCAAGGAGGGCCCTCTCAGGATGGACACCCCGGCTACGCCCTCGGCGGCCCTAGCTGGGGGTGCCCGGGCGAGGTCCCCCAAGCCGAGAAGAAGGGGCACATGCTCCCGCAGGGGGCTGGGAACTCGCCCGGTCGGGCACACCTGCGTGTTCCGGTCTACACCCTGGAGGACGGACACTACTGAACCGCTCCCACTCCCTGCAACGATCTGGATCCATAGACCGTCGGAAACCAGAAGCACCTCACCTTAAACTCTCCACATCGACTCCGCTGAGTCGGACCTCTCTCATAGTCCCTCACTTCTGGAGTTATTGGCCCTTGCTGTCCAATGAACTACTAAAAGAGATACATTCAAATGGTCACATCTTACTAAAATCTATAGACCTTCCCTGCCATGATGATGAGTATCCTTATGTAAGGAGGGGTCCTCCACGCAACTTCAAACCTGAACGTTTTGGTTTGGTCAGTTAATCTCATTTAATTGGAATGCCAGGTGCTTCTGTTCTCGAAGTATAGGGTTGTGGGAGGGAGAACGGAGGGGGGTTGGGAACTTTGTCCCGAGTTTTTGTCATTGTATCTCATTTGCCACACCAGAACTCCTATTCAGCAACATGAAAGTGACATATACCACCTGCAGGACGGTGCCACAATTAATGCCTCACAGCTAGAACACACACTAACCAATCCCACATCCAGCCTAGGCCTTGCAGGCCTCCAAGTGCACCCAAACCCCCATGACAGGCACAGGTAATAGCGGAGATCCTCTCTGTATACTTGTAATGGGGTGAGGCCGCGTGCCGTAGGTGATTGCGCTACAAGAGACTGGTGGGCACCTGGTTCTGACCCGGTACGTCCTCCTTCCTTGCAGACAGAAACATGGGGAACGGAGTCCGAGGATTACGACGAGGAAGAACGCGGCTCCTTTAAGTGGACTTACACTGAGGAGGAGGATCCGCCCACTGTACACGTCAGCCGGCCCGGATTGGCCAAAAGAGAGGAAGCAATGTGGATGGCGTGTGACGTCACCCCCGAAGTGCCGGAGAAGAGTGAAGACGGAGAACTAAGGACAGGAGACGAGAGAAACGGAGGAAGAAGCGGAGAACCCGACGAACAGCTGGGAGCCAGCGGAGGAGCGACCGAGGGGAAGCCAGGAGGCCAACGACCCTGCGAGTCGCCGTGCCACTCTCCCGGGGGAGGAGCGTGGCTTGCCCAGGTACGTCAGCGTATGGCGGCTTGGGTGGGTAGCAAGCGTGTAATTTAGTGTAAAAAGCCCCGTTTGAGATCCTGCGTCCCCCTTTCCCCCCTTGTGTCCATTTATCCCGCGTATACCCTCACAGTCTGTTTCCTCCCCTCACCCCCGCACTGAAGTATATTAGAGTTGTGTGATCACGGGTGGTGTCTTCCTACACTATACACCTGGGTCCCCCGGTGCATGCCCTCCCCGCGGACGCTGGAACTAACAGCACCTTTCTGCTTGGTCTCCCCTTTCCCTGAGTCACCGGAGCCACGACGACGGCCAAAAACACCCCATCAGTGACCAGACCTCGAAGGGGCAGCGACACCCAGCCTAGGAGGAAGACCTTCCGAACGCCACAACGGAACCCAGTCAGTTCGCGAGGGAGAGACTTACGTTCCGAACACGGAGAACTCTCATGCTAAAAACCCAACGTGGAATTCCAATAAAGCCCTCGTTAACCCCAAGAATTAGTGTCCTGCCTGTTCCTACACCACCATCCGAGTCCGCCCCACCTCCTGGTGGTATACACCCGTTACAACGGATCTTTTACTCCGCAGACCCATTACAACGCGACCATTACTTCGCATACCATTACAACGCATTGCGCTGGGGGGTGCTCTAGGATAGGGGATAAGTATAATTTACTATCCAGCACCTTCCCTAGGGTCCACGGGGACTGGAGTTAGAATAGTAAATTATACTTACCACTATCCAGCGCCCCAAGGCGCTATGCGTTGTAACGGTATGCGGAGTAAAAGTCGCGTTGTAATGGTCTGCGGAGTAAAAGTATGCGTTATAACGTCATACATCCCCTCCTGGTACACAGGGCCCGTCCACAGTGGTGTCAGAAGTGGGATCTACTCCCTCGGAGCAAGACCCGATCATGGACCAAGTGATACAGACATTGATTGGCGGTCAACAGAAACTAGAATGGGCCATCGGCCAACAAATCAGTACAGCGGATGCAGACCGAGCCCTGTTTCGTAGCACCATGACCCAACAAATGGACAATCTGCAGAAGGTGGTGGCATCCCCCGGTCCTGCTATGTCAGCAGATCGACGGCCTCTAGGACCCCATCCTTCGGGGGTATCCCTGCAGAAGTATGTAGTGGGCGAAGACCCGGATGCCTTCCTGGTCAATTTCGAAAGAGCTGCCCGTGCATGTGGGTGGGCAGAGGACAAGTGGCCTTTCTTTCTCGCTCCCTTGTTGACGGGAGAAGCACAGACAGCATACCAGGTCGCTAATCAAACAGGAACCGCCGCCTATGTCGAGATCAAGGGGGTGATCCTGGACCACCTCGGTATGGACGCAGAGGCCTACAGACTTAGGTTTCGTAAGGAAAAGGGTATCACCGGAGAAAACCCAAAGACGTTATATTTACGTCTGAAAATGGCGGCGGAAAAATGGTTGAGACCCGAAACCCGGAGTAAAGAAGAAGTTATGACAAGCATCATCCTGGAACAGTTCATGGAAACCCTGCCCTACGGCACACAAAGATGGTTGAGGCAACATCCAGGACTAACTGCTGCTCAGGCGATTGAAATGGCGGCCAACTATACAAGGGCCGCTCCACGCTCCTTTCCCTGGGAACCGGAGAAGCAATCCAAAAGCACCATCCCTCCGCCCAAACCGGAAAGAAAAAAAGCCGTCTTTGAACCCCTGAAAACACGGCCCTTCAGACCGGACATAACCCCTCTACGAGGGCCTCAATGCTTCGAATGTGGGGAGTGGGGCCACATCGCACGGTTGTGCCCCAGAAGAAAACCAACTGAGGAACCCATGGAAGTGGGTTACATTCCCAAGGCCGTGATGTACAGCGCAGAGATGGGGCCCTCCTACTACGTAAGGGTACGGGTAAACCACACGCCAGTGAAGGCACTCCTAGACTCGGGCTGTAGACAGTCTGTAATACGGGGGAAACTAGTACATCCATCACAGATAGGGCAGGAGGGTGAAGTACACATAAGGTGCGTCCATGGGGATGTCAAGACGTATCCCATTGCCCGTATTACCATACACTCCACGGGGAGGGAACCCTGTACGGTAAAGGTTGGAGTGGTGAGTGCCTTGCCTGAAGAACTGATATTAGGGGTAGACAATCTGCAGTTCCTAGCCTTGTTTCAACGGGAGTTGGCCAAACTACCGACAGAGGCCTACCTGTCCTCCGAACCATGGGTCCTAGACAGGGGGTTCAAGTTTGCACAGTCCAATGACCCGTCTCTCTTGAGCGCGTGGGAGGCCGCCCACATCGCCCAGACCACGGGAGCACCTCAGAGATATCCCCGCTTCACTATGGAAAACGGCCTGTTATATCGGGAGGGAAAGGAGGGAGAGCCCAGGCAACTGGTGGTACCAAGTGACTTCCGAGAACAGATATTGTTCTACGCCCACACACATTTGACAGCAGGACATAGCGGGACAGAGAAGACCACACAAAATATACTCCGATTGTTTTACTGGCCGGGGATCTACAAAGAAACCGAGATATATTGTCAACAATGCGAGGTGTGCCAGAGGAAGAACATGGCCAGACCTCCAGCAATCCCTTTGCAACCCCTACCCGTGATTGGCAATCCATGGGAACGTGTCGGCATGGACCTCATAGGGCCACTGCCCCGCTCCTCGTGGGGACAAACCTACGCCCTAGTGGTGGTGGATTATTCCACCCGTTTCCCGGAGGCCTTTCCACTAAGCAGCCCCACCACGAAGAACGTAGCCGAAAAACTCGTTGAATTATTCTCAAGGGTTGTATTTCCCCGGGAGATCCTGATGGATCAGGGGACGCCCTTTGTGTCTCGCATGATGAAAGAGGTATGCAAGACTTTGGACCTCCACCACATCCGCACGTCTGCATACCACCCCCAAACGGATGGCTTGGTGGAGAGGTACAACAGGACTCTCAAAAACACCCTCAAGAAACTGCTGTCCTCAGAGAAGAAGGACTGGGACCGAATGCTCCCGTTGGCACTGTACGTAGTAAGGGCACAGGTCCAAAGCAGCCTTGGATGCTCACCCTTTGAACTGCTGTATGGCAGGCAACCAAGGTCCCTGCTCGACATAACCAAGGAAGCGTGGGAGCACGAGGAGGCCAACGAACAGCGGTCCCTCCTGGACTATACCCAGCAATTGAGGTCGCGATTGGGGAAACTGAGGGAACTGGCGTATTCAAACCTGCAGTCGGCACAAACACGACAAAAGCGACAGTACGATAAAGGCAAACGCTGGAGAACCATGAATCAAGGGGACTGGGCTCTAGTGCTGCTTCCTTCCTCCACCCAGAAATTCAGGAGCGAATGGAAGGGGCCGTATCGTGTTCTAGAAAAGATTGGCAATACCACCTACCGACTGCTTATGTCTCCCACCCGCAAGCAGACCTTTCACATGAATCTCTTTAAAAAATGGCTGGGTCCTATACCTCGATCAGCCAATTTGACCCTTCCAGAAGGGGGCGAAAAATCAACCCTATCCGACCTACCCATCAACCCGGAGTTGTCCGACAAGGAGAAACAAGAACTGCTGAGCGACCTCCGCCCTTTTTCCCCCTTGTTTTCAGACACTCCTGGTTGCACTCACTTGGCAGAGCACGAGATCAATACAACCCCGGGTAGCAAGGTAAAGCTAAGAGCCTATCGCATACCAGCAGCAAAAAGGGCTGACGTGAGGAAGGAAGTCGCGAGCATGTTAGACCTTGGCGTCATCAGACCCTCAAAAAGCGACTGGTCCTCCCCAATCGTAATGGTGCCCAAACCTGATGGGTCCACCCGTTTTTGTATGGACTTCAGGGCGCTAAACGCCGTCTCATCCTTCGATGCGTTCCCCATACCCAGGGTGGACGAATTGATTGAGCGAATAGGGGAAGCCAAGTACATTACAACACTGGATCTGACAAAGGGATACTGGCAGGTTCCCTTGAGAGAGGAGGACCGCCACAAGACCGCCTTTGCCACTGAGGAAGGGTTATACGAGTTCAATGTCCTTCCCTTTGGCCTACACGGGGCGCCTGCCACGTTCCAGAGGCTCATGAACACGGTGTTATCCCCTCATGCCGGCTACAGCTCCGTTTATTTGGATGACATAGTCATTTTCAGTCATACCTGGACAGAGCACCGAGAACATGTCACCAGGGTTATGGCCTCTTTGAGAGACGCCAGATTGCACGTGAACGCCAAGAAATCCAGAGCGGCTTACTCTAAAGTGAAGTACCTTGGGTTCATGTTAGGGGACGGAGTGATAGCTCCCCAAGCGGAGAAAATCAAAGCCATCACCGAAACTCCGTTTTCATCGACAAAAAGGGAACTTAGGGCCTTTTTAGGCCTCATGGGCTACTATCGACGGTTCGTAGAGAACTTTGCCGATATCGCCACCCCCCTGACTAATCTACTCCAGAAATCCGTCAGGAATAGCCTGCCTGTCCCTCCTACACTGGAAGCCAAAGCAGCCTTCGAACGACTGAAGACTGCCATCACAACCAGTCCGGTGTTAATACCCCCAGACTTCGATAAACCGTTCATACTAGCCACGGATGCGTCCGACTCAGGAATAGGGGCGGTACTGTCTCAGATAGGGGAAGACAATAGGGAACACCCGATTCTGTATATAAGCAGGAAACTACACCCCCGTGAACAAAGGTACCCCACAGTCGAGAAGGAGTGTCTGGCGATCCGATGGGCAGTAGAAAAGCTACGTTACTATCTGGAGGGGAAGGCCTTTACCCTGTACTCCGATCATGCCCCTTTGCAGTGGATGCATAAGAACAGGACACAGAACGCTAGGGTACTGAGGTGGTTCCTCTTCCTCCAGCCTTATGCTTTCACGGTGGTACATAGGAAAGGGAGGGACAACGGGAACGCCGATTTCCTCTCTCGCATGCCTGTTCTCCCCAACTGGGAGAAAGCAGGGGGGGAGGTGTGTAACGGGGTGAGGCCGCGTGCCGTAGGTGATTGCGCTACAAGAGACTGGTGGGCACCTGGTTCTGACCCGGTACGTCCTCCTTCCTTGCAGACAGAAACATGCAGAACGGAGTCCGAGGATTACGACGAGGAAGAACGCGGCTCCTTTAAGTGGACTTACACTGAGGAGGAGGATCCGCCCACTGTACACGTCAGCCGGCCCGGATTGGCCAAAAGAGAGGAAGCAATGTGGATGGCGTGTGACGTCACCCCCGAAGTGCCGGAGAAGAGTGAAGACGGAGAACTAAGGACAGGAGACGAGAGAAACGGAGGAAGAAGCGGAGAACCCGACGAACAGCTGGGAGCCAGCGGAGGAGCGACCGAGGGGAAGCCAGGAGGCCAACGACTCTGCGAGTCGCCGTGCCACTCTCCCGGGGGAGGAGCGTGGCTTGCCCAGGTACGTCAGCGTATGGCGGCTTGGGTGGGTAGCAAGCGTGTAATTTAGTGTAAAAAGCCCCGTTTGAGATCCTGCGTCCCCCTTTCCCCCCTTGTGTCCATTTATCCCGCGTATACCCTCACAGTCTGTTTCCTCCCCTCACCCCCGCACTGAAGTATATTAGAGTTGTGTGATCACGGGTGGTGTCTTCCTACACTATACACCTGGGTCCCCCGGTGCATGCCCTCCCCGCGGACGCTGGAACTAACGGCATCTTTCTGCTTGGTCTCCCCTTTCCCTGAGTCACCGGAGCCACGACGACGGCCAAAAACACCCCATCAGTGACCAGACCTCGAAGGGGCAGCGACACCCAGCCTAGGAGGAAGACCTTCCGAACGCGGCGCAATCTCCCTTTCGTACTCACACTGGCCGATAGCGACACTCTGGGATGTTTCATGGGTCTAACTGGAGCAATCGGAGGGAATGCCCTTAACTTAGTCTCCATATATTCTTCTCCATTGATGCTCACAATGACCTTGAAGAATACTGCCGGTCTCATTGCCTCTCTACCCCTGGTGATGACAATAGTTGGAGGCGACTTCAGCGCGTTCCTGCACCCAGACCTTGATACCGTAAGCCCACCCTCCACTGCGAGAACCATGCACGCCAAGCACCTAGCAAACTGGGCAAGTAGCCTAGGCATCTGTGACACCTGGAGAATTTGGCACCCCCACAGCAAGCAATTCACTCATACCTCTGCAGTGCACCACACACACGTGAATAGACAACATTTTTATGCCTGCTCTTGACTGCCAGAAGATCAGAGATGTCACTATCCTTCCCAGGGGCATCTCAGATCACTCGCCATGCTCCTGAACATGGGAGACCCCATTGACATACTCTGCCCATTGTGGAGGATGAACGGCTGGTGCCTCCAGGACAAAGACTTAAAAAAAACAGTTGAGACAGAGCTTCAGCAATACTTTCTCACCAATAACGACTCTGTCTCCTCCCCGGGTACCCTATGGGAGGCAGGTAAGGCCACCATCTGTGGCTTCACCAAAGGCCACCGCAAATCCAAATGTTTAGCTCACGACAGCCCGATTACCCTCCTGGAGGCCCTGGTGACCCTCCTCGAGAAGCACGCGCCTAGAGACCGAGACGATATTCAAACGAGGCAGCTCACACACTTCAGAGATGAAATCAAACAAATCTCCAAGGAAGCCGCTAAACTACTATGGAGATCCTCCGCAGCTAGGGTGTATGGCTGGGGGGGACAAGAATGGGAAGATTCTGCACAGACTAGCCACATACCTTATGGCCAACCGCATAATCCCAGAGATCAAAGACTCAAGAGACCTCATCCACCACTCTCCCTCAGAAATGGCCCTGATTTTTTGCCACTGATTATTGTAAGCTCTACTAAGCGCAGGGCCCTGTAGTTTCCCTCTCAGAGTTTATCAGCTTGGAACGCCTCCCACTCCCCCGCCGTAATGTGGCTGAATTCGCTGAAATTGACCTCCCTATCACCCGTGAGGAACTCATTGAAGCTATATCGCCTACTGCCTCAGGTAAAACCCCAGGCCCTGATTGTCTCCTACAGGACTACTACGCCGCCTACCAGGAGACACTGATCCCTCACCTCCCTGATTTGTTTGCTGAAGCCGCTGAGAAGGGCTCATTTCCATCAGAAACAGATGCCGCGACCATTTTTTTATTCCTAAAACACAACCACCCTCATTAAATTGTGCCGAATAACGCCCAATCTCTCTCATAAACACAGAGGTAAAAATATTTGCCTCAGTTCTGGCCTACCAATTGAGACCTTACCGTACCAAATTGATCCATCTCGATCAGTGTGGAGTCATGTCATCTCGGGGGACTGGGCACTGCTTCCAACGCCTTCACCTGGCCCTAGCGATTTGCCAATTATTAATACCCCATCTAGCACTTCTCCTAATTGATTTTGAGAAGGCCTTTGACTCCGCAATCTGGTTAAAGGCTTGTACTCTCGACCTCAAGTGTGGGTGCTCGTTAATGAGGTACGAGACAGGGTTGCCTCCTCTCACCCCTCCTCTTCTCCCTGGCGATGGAGCCCCTGGCATGCCTCATTTTTTATTTTTTTTTATGTTTAAAAGACCTTTATTGGTTATCTTGAATTGTACGCAGCATTTAGCTTACAACCCAACCGGGCCAGCTGCCAGTAATGAGAAGGTAAAGGAGAAGCGTTGCTCAGTGGTTAGAGGCGGCAGACCCGGAAGCTGAGATCGACCGTGGACCAGGGTTCAATTCCCTGCCTCGGCGGGTCTCGGGCTCAAAATTCCACGGACTCGACAATTCTAGCTCTGGTGCCTACTCAACTCACGGGGTCACACTCTGCGACTCTGGGCAATAGCTTGCTTAATCTCCACTACGGCCCCTCGCGGCGGGATGCCTGGCTTTCACCTTGTGGACACCCTGCCGGGGTTTCTCACAGGGGAATACCAGGACGGGTTCCCTAAGCAAGCGCCGGGACGCTTACGGGCAGCTGTGCGCTTTACAAGTCCAGCACATTTACATTTACATTTAATGAGTGGTGTTGATAGTGCAGCAGAGGAACACAGCCTGAAGGCCGACAACCCGGGGGTTCGGCGGCGTACATCAATTTGCGACAATACTGTACAATCATAATATCATCCTGTGCTGTAAAAAAAGAAAAGTACTGGTCTATGGTGTTTTTTCTTTTTTTCTTTTCTGTTGTGTGTCATGGTCTCCCCTGTTCTCATTTCGCATGTGAACTCAAGGTCACAGCACTAGGCCGGCACTCATCAGCGATTACAGGTGTTGCAACGCCTCCTATGACACATGTGGTCTGTACGAAAGAGTGTCTGCGGGAATCGTTTGTCAGTGGGCGTGGAGTGATATAGATTGGGGATGAGGCTGTTCAGTGTCCGAATGTGTCGGGGAGCGCGGATTCACGCAACCCATCCAGTCTGATGTGTGTGCCTGATACCTGTAGTGGTCCTGAGGTGGAAACTCTTAGGCTATGACCGTTATTTCCGAAGGCCTCATGGTGCAGTTGGTGCAATCACCAACTTACAAGGTCTTGATCCAAAGAGAGCTAGGATCGGAGTGTCAACAAACTTCAAACTTTAATATTAAACAAAGAAAGTGTAAGAGGGGGAAGCAGGAAGGGAAGGGAGGGGGGTACATAAAGCCATGTGTCCGAGGAGGGAAGTGTAGTATCAAGGTGTCAGTAGCGGTCTAGTGAGTGGGTAGCGAGTGCACCCGTATGGCAAGCGCACAAGGGGGGAGTCCTCATTACACTGGCGTGTCAGCTATGGCCGTGCAATGCAGGCCGGGTCTCACCTCGCGGTAGTGTGTCTGGTGGTGTAGGTGTGGGAGGGGTAAGGCAGTCGCCATCGCACGACAGCCGAGCATTCAGTACCTGTCAGGCAAAGCATCGTGGTCGTGTAGGCAGCGAATGGAACTATATACATGTCTCTGGGTGACCAGTACAGGGAGGGGGGGGCAGCATGTGTCGCTTCACGTGATCCCTTGCTCTAAGCATTTCTGCTGGAAGGAGTGTAGGATGTCATCCCAGTGTTGTGCTATCGGGAATTTCCTAAGTCCCGCTGTCTCTTCTCGCCGCAGGACAGCGCTCTCTGCTCGCGCCCAATTCTCTAGTGACAGGGTCCAGTGTTTGATATGCGGGGGAGTATCGGCCTTCCATCGCCTGGTAAGCAATCTCTTGGCCGTGATCAGCCCAAGATCCCAGAAGCGGGCCTGGACCTTGTTGAGCCGTGTACGCTTGTACAGTCCCAGTATGCAGGCCTCCCATGTTCTCGGCACTTGCTCTGCAGTGCAGTGTGTGAGCAGTGTGGTCACATCTTCCCAGTATTGTTGGAGGGCAGGGCAGAGCCAGAGCATGTGAAGAAGGTCCGCTCCTAGTAAGGAGCAGCGGCTGCAAGCAGTGTCGGTGACTGAAAAATATCTGTTGATCTTGTCCGGAGTGAGGTATGCGCGGTGCAATATATATAGTTGTATAATCTTGAAGCGAGGGTTACGGGGGACGTTCACTGGACCTGCCAGGACCATATCCCATTCCTTGTCTGTCCATTCCCTACCTCTGTCCGTCGCCCATTTCTCTCTCAATTGCACGGTGGTTGGATGGGTATGGAGAAGTAGTGCTTGTGCTAACCAGTGAATTACGTGTGTGCCGTTGCACATAACATGCAGATATTGTATGAAGTGATGTGTGGGCAACTCGGCAGACATATCCCCGCAGGCGACAGTCAGCGTATGGATGAGTGATGCATGTAAGAGGAATTGTCCAGCCGATAGAGACGTCTCGTCCGCTAGAGTGACAAAGGGGAGGAGGGCGCCATCAGAGTACAGATCTCCCAGGGTTTCCACCCCCGCAGAGGTCCAATTGTCCAGCTGGAGAGCCGTTAAGGCCCCTGTAGTGGTCGGGGTACCCAACAATGGGAGTGTCGAAGCATATGGTGCTGTTGCTCGGGTTAGCCGCAAACAGCGGAGGAAGCATTTACGCGCCACTGCAAGCAGCAGTTGCGGCGGACGGGGAGTACGGGTCAGCGGATGAAACAACAAATGGACCTGCATCTGGGACCAGACAGCGGTGTCTGTGGCTGTGTCACCCAGGTTATTGCCACCTAGCCAACCCGACACCCACTGCATTTGCGCCGCGAGATAATATAACTCCAGGTTGGGAACAGCCAGCCCTCCCGCTTCAGTAGGCATATAGAGTTTCGTCAACGCAACCCTTGGCCGGCCTTTATTCCAAATTAGGTCGCGAAGTAGAACC
The DNA here is from genome assembly GCF_964261635.1 of Lissotriton helveticus. NCBI lineage: Eukaryota > Metazoa > Chordata > Amphibia > Caudata > Salamandridae > Lissotriton > Lissotriton helveticus. The sequence continues at coordinate 2,126,876,863 of NC_136063.1, forward strand.
TCAAGGTCTCGGAACACCCGGGTTGGGACATAGGTCGGTATGTTTGCGAAGTAGTACAGTAGCCGTGGCAGTACTATCATCTTCGTTAGGGCTACGCGGCCGGGAACGTTCAGTGGCAGCGTTTTCCAAAACCCAATCTGCGATCGGGTAGACGCGATCGCTCGCATCAGGTTCCCATCTAAAACATCCGCTGGGTCACGGTAGATGTGGATCCCAAGGTATCTGAACGTCGTGGGATACCACCGCAATCTCCCACCCCCGATGTGTATCTCACTCTCGGGAACATTTGGGTCAAAGGAGTAGGCCCCTGGTTTGGTCCAATTCACCTTCAGGCCCGACATGTCTTCAAAGGTTCTGAATATGTCAGTCAGGGACCCCGGAACGTCACTCAGGTCTTTAACATATAAAAGGAGGTCATCAGCGTACAATGACACTACATGGAGTCCATCTGCCATCGGTATTCCCCACTCCGTTCCCTGAGACCGTAGCATCGCCGCTAAGGGCTCCACAGCCAGGGAGAACAACAAGGGTGAGAGGGGGCAGCCCTGCCTGGTGCCCCTCTGCACACGGATCGGGTCAGAGAGCAGCGCTCCAGTACGAACGCGAACTATGGGTCTGCGGTACAACAGTCCAACCATAGCCAGATAGTCGTCTCCTAGCTCAAACTTGTCCATGACTGCTCGCAGGTAGGGCCATTCCACCGAGTCAAACGCCTTTTCCAGGTCAAGTACCAGGCACCCGGCACGTGGCCATCTTCATGTGGCGTATTCCTGTACGCGGAATAGGCGGCGGATGTTGTGTGACGTGTGTCGCGTCGGTACAAACCCGTTCTGGTCGCTATGTACCAGCGTGGGAACAAAAGGGGCTAACCTGCGAGCCAGCGCGGAGGCAAGGATTTTATAGTCAGTGTTGAGGAGTGCCAAAGGCCGGTAGGAACCCATCTGTGCACCATCCCTGTCGGGTTTGAGTAGTGATATAAGGGTGGCTTCATCAAGCGTCGGGGGCAAGGAGAAGTCATCTGTTGCCGCAGCATACATCTTCACCAGGTGGGGAATAAGGATGTCCGAGGTGGCTTTATAGAATTCAGCTGGCAAGCCATCCGGTCCCGGAGACTTGCCGTTTGAGAGGTGAAAGATGGTCTCGCGGAGCTCCTCGGAGTCCAGCGGTGCTCCGAGTTTGTCTTGTTGTCCAGATGTCAGGGTGGGCAGCTGTACAGCAGAGAGATATTCTGTTATGGCGGCCTGCGAGACACTTGTTCGGGAGCGGTACATCCTCGAGTAATGAGCCGTGAACGCCTCGTGTATTTGACGCTGGGAGTAGAGTATACTACCATCGTCCGCCTGTATAGCTGAGATGGGGGCCGAGCGATCTTCTCGTGCAATCAGCCAAGTCAGCAGTTTGCCAGGTCTATCACCCTGCCTATGGACCCGGGCGGAGTGCGCTGCGAAATTGACGTTACGTAAACGGTCCAGGAGGCGGCCATGTTCTGTCTTGGCCTCCGCCAGTCGAGCGCTTGCAATTCCCCCCACATCCTGTTCGAGGGCTAATAAGTCGGCCTCTAGTCGCGTCAGGTCGTCTTCAAGTTGCCGCCGTATGTGCCCCTGTGTTCCCAAGCAGTGTCCCCTGACCACCACCTTGAAGGCATCCCATTCAGTTTGTGGAGAGGACGCCGTACCAGCGTTGGATTCAAAGTATTGAGCCGTCTGTGTGATGAGGGAGTTGCGGAAGGTCGCGTCGAGTAAGAGGTCTGGTTGGAGGCGCCAAGTGGGAATGGGCGGGTGTGGATTGTCCCAGGCAATGGCCAGTGTGTGGGGGTTATGATCTGAATGTGTGCGGCCCATATATTGCGTGTCTTTCACTAGCGGGAGTAGATCAGTGGAGACCATGTATCTATCTAAACGCACATGTAGCGCATGCGCACCTGACCAGAAGGAGTATGTGCGTGTTGTGGGGTTGCGTGTCCGCCATGCATCTTGTAGATTCCATTGTGTGGCCCAACTGATGAGGGCTTTCGAGGTATTGTGCGTCTGGGCAGTGGCCGGGGGTGCGGTAGATCTGTCTAAGTTTGTATCCAGTACGCAATTGTAGTCACCCCCAAGGATCCATGAGATGCCATGCCAGGCCGCTAGTGTCGTGGAAAGGCTATCGAAGAAGCCGCCTTGATCGGTGTTCGGGGAGTATATAGAGGCGAGCACTACAGGGTGACCATTGAGTCTGCCTCGGGCCATCACATATCTACCCTCTGTGTCAGTCTGTGTGTCAGTGGCTGCCCACGGAGTGCCCGGTCGAATCCATATAAGCGTCCCTCGGGCATAGGAAGAGTACTCCGTGGCGTAAAGTTGGCCGCGCCACCGACGGCGCAGTGCATGCACTTCAGTTTTATTTAAATGTGTTTCTTGCAGCAATGCTACATGAAATTTGTGGCGTTTCAAGTAAGAATAAATTTGGTAGCGCCTCGACGGTGTGTGCATACCTCTCACGTTCCACGTGCACATTCTGATCTCAGCCATATTTACTGTAATGGTAGGGAGCGTTCGCCTCACCCACCATCCACCCCCAAACAAGTGCCTCCACAAGGCCCCTGGTCCATCCCTCCCACTCAATTCAGACACAGGCAGTTGCATATAAGGAAAGGGTGAAGGTAGAGTCCCAAGGGCGAGGGTGAAAAGAAAAACAGAGTGTCCAAACATTGCAAAACAGTAATAGATACCAAAAGGTCGGCTACGTAGCATGTCGCCGTCCAAACGCACCAAAGAGGCAAAAGAACAGTAATCAAGTCTAGGGGGTAAACGTGTGCTAGTCACAGTTCTGGCAGAGTACGCAGCAAGGGAAGGAACGGGGATCATCGGCCTTCCCCTGGGCCATATGTCGTATACATCTTGTGGACAATGTTAGTACCCAGAAAAGCAGCGCCGGTACGTGCTATGGGGTCATCTGTTTGCCGTAGCCGGCAGTGGGGAGACAGGAGCGCCATCACCCCCAAGTCTCTGGCGCAGGACAGTCTCCAGGCCATACAGGCAACTGGTGGGCGGGAGAGAATGAATAGTACTGCAGCATGTTCCCACGTCCCATCCACCCCGACAGTAGCTATAAGGCCGGACAGGTACTCACTGCGTCAGGGTCACGCCCCATGTCCTCAGGTCGGCGGTGGGCATCTCGGGCAGCGGCTTATAGGTTCAGGTTCGCCGCAACTGCCCGGACCATGTTTTCGTCCCCGCCGCCCTGGCGGGATCCGGTGTGATGATTTGCGTGCGCCTTCAATTTAGCATGTCCGCCGTTTGAGGCGTGACTTCTGGTAGATCCACGGACAGCTGGGAGTCTGGTATCCCATAGATTGCTTCATCATCGCTGGGATCCACTCGCGGGCTGAGGACCTGGACTACATCCGAGGTCGGCGAGGCGCTCAATTGGGAGACCCTTCGGAGTGCATCACGTTGTTCCTGGATCATCTGGTCCGGCGGTGGTGAGTGTCGCGTCGGTTCCTCTAGGTGGCCAGTTCCCTGTTCTCTGTTCCTGCGGCGACGGCGTTGTCCGCGTGGTCGTGGTCTCGTCTCGTAACTTTGCGCCTGTCTGGGCGTTGAGGTAATGCCACTATCAAGCCATTCGCTGACCTCCTCAGGAGTATTAAAGAAGTAGGTCTTGTCTCGCGCTACCACTCTCAGTTTGGCAGGAAAGAGTAGGGAGTACTTGAGGCCCTCGGTGCGGAGACGTCGTTTTACGTCCAAGAAGTTGTGTCTCTGACGTTGCACCTGAATGGTGTAGTCCGGGAAAAACATCACAGTGGTATTGTCAATGCGAACTTCCCTGAGCCTTCTAGTTTCTCTCAGGATCGCGTCTCTGTCCCGATAGTTCAGAACTTTGAAGAGTAGTGGCCTCGGGTTAGCGCCTGTGGTGTGGGGTCTCGTGGGTACGCGGTGTGCTCGTCCACTACAAAATGGGCCGATAGCGTGCCCTCAGGCAGCAGTTCTCTCAGCCAGTCCTCAACTCGTTGGGTAGGACGAGGGCCTTCCCATTTTTCCGGGACCCCCACGAGTCTGATGTTGTTGCGTCTCGCCCTCCCTTTGGCGTCCTCAGCGCGATCTTCAAGGAACTCCACTCTGTTGAGAAGGTCCTGTACCTGCTTATCTGTTTGCGCGACTTTGGGTCCAAGGTCCGTCACCGTTCCCTCCAGGGATTTGGTTCGATCAGACAGCTTCTTGTGGTCATCTCTTAGGTGGGTCAGGTCTATGGCAACGCTGTCAATTTTGGACTCCAGGGACGTTCAGGTCAGTTGGAGCGATTGTTCCATGCGTTCCATGGCGGCCAAAACGCTGTCCAATCTCGCGGTCACCTGATCAGCAGCCATCTTGCGCAGTGATTTATCTGATTTTCCCGTTGGCGGGGCTCCTCCGGTTCCAGTGCGAGTTCTCACCCCTCCGGACATGTGCAAGGCGGCCTGACCAACTGCGCAGTGCAAGCGCTTGGATATTGGTGAGCGAATCTAGCGGCGCCCACGGTCCACGGCAGTTGTTTGGTCGTGTTGGCGTAGTCTCAGCGCAGCAGTAAGGTGTGGCAAGTGTCCACCAATAGCTCGAATGATTCCACACACACTGCAGGCGGCCGATGTCGTGGCAGCAAAATGTCTCGTGTTATTTTATTATTTATCGATTTTCGTTTTGTCTCTGGCTGTTGTTTGGGGGATCCACAGAGGTCCTCGGGTGATCAGGGCAGGCCAATCCACGCAGTGTGGATGTTGGAAGGGCCAGGAAGGCGGGACTGCAAGTCCAATGTGTCCTCAAATGACACGGGGTAGCCAGGCCTATGCGATGGTGAGCGTCAGTGCCCTGATGTCCCTTACCGTCCGCCAGGCCCAGAGCTCCCGCGCTGCGTCTCATGCGTCACCGTCGCTGTCGACTCAGCAGGCGCGTCTCGCAGCGCCCCCACGGGCGAGGCGAGGCGCTCGTTGGGTTGGGGGCCGCGGTCGGGTCTCAGCACCGCCGACCCACGGGCTATGATAGGCGCTTCAGGGCCGTAGCCATGCCTGATTGTCCCAGGATCTCCACTGCAGCGTGGGAGGGGGGGCCTCTGCTTGCAACCACGGCCGTCTCACAAGGTCGCAGGATTAGGTACCTCGTTCCCAGGTCGCAACTAAGCGACGACGCTGGCATCTCAGGGGACCGCCGTACTCTGGTTCAGGAGCCACGATCAATGGCGTCCGCAGCCCGGGTCACCGCCGGTGGTAGGGCCAAGTCGCGCTGGCCAGGCGTCTTGTTTTTCCCAGCTCGGGCCTCCAAGAGTCCCCGGGGACAAAGCGGGGGGCAGGACCGGAGCGGCAACACGGCCCCAGGTCTCGGGTTTCGTGTGTGGGTTTCGTGTCAGGTCCCGCGCTTCACAGTGAGGCCCGTATGGCAGGCCCAAGCCGCGGGCTCCCGTGTTCTCGCTGGCCGCCTGGGCGACAGCCAAGCCCGCTTGCTGCCCACAGGAGAGTCCGGTGCTGGCGCGGTCGGGTCCCAAAATCGAAAATCAGCCTGCTGGTCGAGAATGGCTTCGGGACGTTCCGCCTGCGATTTCAGGCGATTCCAGGGATAATTGGCGGAGAATCGGCCCGGGGAAGGGGAGCTCGACTCGGAGCTCTACCCGGCTGCGACCTCCGCCATTGCGTGCCAAGCCACGCCCCCCGCCCCTGGCATGCCTCATATGGTCCCACGACCGAATTCAGGGATTGAGGTGGCCAGACTCAGAGGAAGATAAAATCTTCTTGTACACGGATGACGTCTTGCTTTTTCTCGCGGAACCAGCTCTGTCTGGTCCCTGCTGCAACCGGGCGTTACACTCCTTTGGACAGGTCTCCAGCCTGCGACTGTTCCCCAGCAAGTCTGTCCTGGTCCCTCTACACATGTCAAGAGATTCTTTCGATTGGCAATCCACAATACCAATCAGGCGGCAATATTTTAAATACCTGGAAATCTGGGTAGCATTGCTCCCTGACCTCACCTGGTCACTCAACGTTACCCCCTTAGTGAAGAGAGCCAGAGACGACCTCCGTAAAGGGCAGACGCTGCCACTTAACCCCCTAGGGAGAGTTGCCCTTTTCAAAATGATGATCCTCCCCAGTTTCCTCTATATGATCTACAACACCCCATTCCACTTCCCACGGACCAGGTTCAAAGAACTAGATAGCCTGACCACCAAATTTCTTTGGGGTGGTTGGAGACCTCGTATGCCTTATCCCAATGCCAGATCCCACCCTTTGACGGAGGCATGGGCATTACCAATATATACCTGTACTACCTGGCAACTTGCTTACTCACACTACATGACTGGTTTAATGGAGTTTGGTCTGACCCGGCGTAGTGACTCGAACTGAGCGACCTGGGCCTATTCAAGATCCAGGCGCTGATGTACAGGGGGCCTATACCCAGAACTCTGCCTGTCGTGATAGAAGCAGCTCTCCTGGCATGGCGCGCCTCCTTGGATGAACAAATTGACCCAATCCACACCGCTCTGACAAGGCACATGCTCAAGGAGGTTAGCGAATTGGAGGGGTTGCAGGCGTGGGACCTCATTGGTATCTCTCAGCTGAGGGATGCGTGGGCCGGCTATCATATGTGCACCTTTCAGGATTTGCAAACCCGATATCCACTAAACTCATCACAATTCTACAAATATTTGCAACTACGCCACACTCTCCATACACACATACCAATTGGCACAACACAACCAGAATGCAGCCCTGCAGAGGCACAGACCATGATGGGAAATCTGAGTAAGGGGGGAATCTCACGTATTTATTGCTCCCTAACTAACAACACTTCAACCGCACTGGATCGGCTCAGGAGTCAATGGGAGGGCTGGGTGGGACCCCTTGAGGAAGAAGTTTGGAGGGACGCACTGATGGCACCCAAAACAGTCACCACCTAAGCCAGGCTCTGTCTGGTCCAACTGTACTATCTGCATGCTGCCTACTTTTTTTTTTATTAACATTTTTATTGTGTTACATACTATATATATATATATATATAACAATGTAATACAACAAAACAGTCAGGCAATAACATCATCCGCCACCACAGTGAGACTGTCTCCTGTTTGATCCGAAAAAATAGAGTACCCTTTATACATACACATTTTTACATTAGGATAATGACAATTACATATTGGTAGACTTTAACATGGCTGGGTGATTCCGCAAAAAGTCCGTAAGGGGTGCCAATAGTCCCTGGGTTTTGAGCCTTATGGAAGCTCTTCTTCGTAAGTTTTCAATGTGTCTTTACAGTATACCATATTCTTTAGCCATAACCATAGCCTACTGCTCGGGCTGCTTTTACTATCCCACCGGGTCGGCAGAATTCATTTGACCATCACCACATTGAGCGAGAACAGCGCGACTTCATAGAATCCAGAGCGCAGCTAGAGACCCCACGACCAAGAACCAGCATTGAACATTACCGCCCACTGATTTGGAAGAAAAGCTAGGGTCGACCGCCGCGCTCCTTTCAAAATGACCGGGGAACGCGCAAACTGACTACTTTCTAAGAACAGCCTGAGTTAAGAAAACAACCTATAAATACCACGTGTTGGTGTAAAATTCAAGCTCACTCGATGCCCAATCTTTGAAAAAAGAGACTTCGTGAAATAAGGTATACAGCCCAGCCCTGAGGAAGAACCCCATTGACTACACAAAGGGTTTGGAAACGCGTCGGCGATTTGGCTGTTGAAAAGAGACGCAAAATAATATAGGGCAGCGTAAATCACACAACTAATATACCACAACCTCATTTGGTGTACTTGATTTAATTCTGTTTTTCTCGAAATATTGAATAAGTAACTGTTTCTGATTTTTCTTTATTTATGTCAGTTTGAATATACTGCAATATTTGAAATGTAAGAAATGTTGTTTACATTGTATCCCCAGTAGAAGGGATGTTTTTTCTCCCTCTGTATATTGCCGAAATGTGTAAATATTTTTGAAATGTTGAAAAAAATGACGATTGCATACCTTCTAGAAACTAAACAATGAAGGTTTACACCAGCTGAATAAACAAGTTTGGTAGTTTCAAAATCGAGCCCTGGCACTTTTCTTCTTTAATAACGCTTTTACTATCCCAGCATATGGAGACCCTTCTTTTGCTAATAGCATCGCTATCGTGCATAGTTTTTTCTTCACAGAACGCAGGTATTTCACTAGGCCCAAGAGGCAGGTTTGTTTTGTACATTCTATTGTGCTTGCTAATATTTTACCTAATATATTCACCACCTCCTCCCAGTATTCCCTAATCTTTACACAGTGCCGCACTAGGTGGATAAAATCAGCATTGTCTGTCCCACATCTTTTACATCGAGCATCGTCTCATAATCCACATTTCTGCAGCTTCAAGGGAGTATGGTATGTTTGGTGCAGATATTTATAATGTATTATTCTCAAGTTTCCGTTAGGACTCAGCATTTCAGTCAGTGCACAGCAATCATACCACTCAGCCTCTTCTAGTGGTGTGTCTAGATGTCCATTCCATCTTTCCCTAGCTTTCCCCGTATGTCCTGCTATATCTTCTTGTAGTAAATTATATAGCTTGGCGACTAAGTGTGCATTATTCGGGCTGGTGACGACCATTTGGAGAGTTGTTATTGTTGATGGCTCTGCAGGAAAGTCCAGATATAGCTGCCTAATTGCCCTCTCAGTCTGTGATGGTAATTTATGTGTTAATTTACCCATTTGTTGCCTTGCTGAATTGGTTGTATGTATAGTATTTATTTCATTTCTCGCTATGTGTGGGGGATGATGCGTATGCATGCTACCTACTTCACCCCAAAACGCCTTCATAGTGCTGGCCTGAAGCCGACCACATCCTGCACTCGTTGCGAACAAGACCAGGCAGACGTCTTTCACATGGTATTTGCCTGCCCCTCCCTGACCAATATAGGGAGTCCATAGAAAAGAAACTCACAGAAGTCCTGGGTTGGGAGGTCCCGCATAACCCACTGAACATGCTCCTGGGGATCACAGATGGGCTGGATGGGTCCAGGGCTGATACGCAATTCCTCAACACAGCCATGGTTGTAGCTAAAAGAGACATGCTGCCAACTGTAAAAATCCTGTCCCACTTATTATAACGAAGTGGCGCAGAGGAGTGGACGAATGCGTGGCACAAGAGAAACCGCTGTACGTAGCCAGAGGCTGCCCGTCTAAAGATTGCAAAGTTTTGGGCAAATGGTTGGGTCTGATAGAATAAACGTGCTCCATTTCACGGACTATATGTATTGTATCTGGCCTCATGGGATCATGGACTGCAAAAGTACTTCACATCCGGGGACATAATGTGGTGATGACCTATAATTACTGTAATGTGCTGTATTTGATTTTCACTGGTGTTTCCCTGTTCAAGAAAACCAATAAAATTGATTATCAAAAAACAACACTTTGAGAGGTTGAGAGAACAGTGACATTTCTTATCTGTTCCTTTTCTGCTTCTTTACTCTGACTCAGTCACCCACTTCAGATCTCGCACACCTCTCGTTACTTGTTCCCACCTTGACTTGCTTCTTGCCTCCTGGTACATTATACACTCTTATCGGACTTTTGTCCATTTATCTAGTCCACAACATTGTTCTTGACGTCCTTCCATGCACCATCTCACAGTGAGTGTACCTCGGTCAGCAACAGGAGTGGTGTGATGCACCCAGGCTAACTTTTTGATGCAGATCTTGCAATCTTCAACTTTGCACTGTGCGAGTTGTATCCATTCCCTTAGGACTCTGTTCCATCTTGTACTTGGACTGTTACCTAGGGAATTGTAAACAAGCAAAAGAGTGCAAAGAGCCCCAGATCTGGCATTACTTTAAGTTCCTCGCCTTCTATTGTGATTATGCAATATAGGTTGCCCCTTTCTTTCATTCTGACTTCACTAACTTGCAGAATACATTCTTCCCTAACCCCACCATCCTCATTGGTAGTCATACTCACATTTCCCTTTGCCTTGCTGTAATTCAATTTCTTTGAACTCTGCAAACCTGAAGCTAATGCATTTCATCTCATACTTACAACTTGACTTAGCATAGGACAGCTATTATTAGATGCTAGATGTCACTCATGACCACACTGAAGAACACATAGCTAGCACTGTTTTGATCAGTTTCCCCCCTTGGTGTCTCTCAACACTCTTGATGGATTCCTGGCTTTAACACTTTCCACCTTTCACCACCAACACCTCTCCAACGTGGGTAGAAGACATTGGCTCTTTCCACCCTATGGACAATGAATATTGCTGTACACAGCTTCCTTGATGCAACTTGTGTTGTAGGTACTAGAAGTAATTTATTCTCCTTGTGGCATTCAATTAAAATGGTTTGATTTTTTTTCCTTTCCCAAAAGGCAACACATGCACTGGCCAGGAAGTGTCTGCCAGTGTACGCTCTCTGATGTTGTAGCAACTTGTCGATGTGTTGCTGAGCTTCGCGCTGTGCACTGGCGCAACATTGCATCCAGACGGCCTTGTGCAGCTTGTGCAGCACTACTGGGAGCATAAGCAGTGGTCGAAGTGAGCGGGGTTTTACTTAAACAAAAACAGTCCCCCTACTTTGTGTGGAAAGACAACCGTCACAGGCCGCTTAATTCTAACCCTTGAAATGCTTCAGCTAAAGTGTACAGCAGGGAGTCCTGGGTGCTGTGAATCCGAGGGACGGGCAGACAGCTAAACAAGCCTTCTTGCCAGGGTGCCTGCCTGCCTGCCTGCCTGCCTGAGTGAAATGTAAATGTGTGCAACTGGTCCATCTGCAAATATAAAGGGTGCTTGGAAGCCGGTAATGACTTTCATTAACTGAATCATTTGAAGCTTCCTGATGACATAAATTAATTATTTTTGAGTGGTATTGAAAGGGATAACATCTAAGCTGTGAAGTGTGCGCTGTTAAAAGACAGTTATAAAAAATTGCACAATGAGTGTAATGCTGCAACTTTAAATAATGACTTAACTGTTCACAGTGCTTTCTGTCACAGATTAAGATCTTGTAGCACTAAACATACACAAGTTACTATTCTCCCACCAGGTATCATTCTGTGGGTCTTTAGTTACCCACATAGACCTCTGCAGTGCTTTCACTAATGACGCTTTCGGAGAAAAAACTAATAAACATCCACCAACTACAGGTTATAGAAAAGATGACAAAAAACAAGATAATTTAGTTACTGCACTGTAAAATCATGCTGAAAAAGTGTAGCTTACATGATATTACTCGTACAAGTAATATAGATTGTGATTTTTTAATGGACAAAGAATTATAATAAATTAACGTGCACTAAAAAACGTGTAAATGGTGAGCTCTCACGGTATGGAGTTTATCTCTAATCATACTTCATTGTCATTCATATGTGTGTACAACTAATGTAAACTAGTTAAACATCAAGATTTAACCTGAATATGATGACACATTTAATTAAATGTTTCTTTCTTGTGTAAAAAGTGTGCACCAAAATGACAAAAGAAAAGTGGGTGCCACACATTTCTAATTAATGATGGCTTCATGAAACTTTCATAGATTGTATTTCATACCTATATTAATAGCAAACACATAGAACAAGTCTAATACATTAAGACTTAAAATGTATTCACACGTCAGTACATTCGTTCGAAAAGTAGAGGTCTGTCGTACTGACACGTATTTGTGAACCATATTAAATGATTTCAAGTGCATCAAAGTCATACTAGGCCCTGCCTGGTGGCGGTTCGATTGGGACACGTAATGTATGAGTTTTGTGCATGTACATGATGGGTTCACTGTCTGCAAAGGCGGCCTAGACTGCAACGTTCCTTCCGGGAAGGCAATAAGCCTTCGCTCAATAACTATATTGACACAGACCAATTGATCTCGTGCGTATAGCACAACCACCCCCTTAGACTTGAATTTTGTTGCTCTCCCAGAAAGTATGGACGGGGGCACGTTTTGCATCCAACCTTTTGGTATTTTGAATGTTCATATTGTTCACTGGCTTATTGTTCCGTTACGATTCAGAAAAGGGGGTGGTGATGAACAGAGTGTCTGAATTAAGCAGACCACTCTTACCCAGTCCAAAGATCAGGGCTTGATCCATCACCGTTATTTAGCTCACTGCCCCATCCCAGCTCAGAACCTGGCTATATGCAAATTAGTCTGTCCCTGGCCCAGTGCATCATGGGAACAGGGCAGACCAAACTACCAAGCCAATTCTTCACCAGAAAGGAGACAAGCTACCGGGGACCGGTTTCTGGCATTTCAGCCTCGTCTGCCCGGCTTGCTTGAATCCTGATGGAGCAGTGAGCAAGGGACTCATGTCTGAGTATACCCTGCCACACCTATAGTGGCCAAAAACGATTCAGAAAAGGGGGTGGTGATGAACAGAGTGTCTGAATTAAGCAGACCACTCTTACCCAGTCCAAAGATCAGGGCTTGATCCATCACCGTTATTTAGCTCACTGCCCCATCCCAGCTCAGAACCTGGCTATATGCAAATTAGTCTGTCCCTGGCCCAGTGCATCATGGGAACAGGGCAGACCAAACTACCAAGCCAATTCTTCACCAGAAAGGAGACAAGCTAACGGGGACCGGTTTCTGGCATTTCAGCCTCGTCGGCCCGGCTTGCTTGAATCCTGATGGAGCAGTGAGCAAGGGACTCATGTCTGAGTATACCCTGCCACACCTATAGTGGCCATAAACGATTCAGAAAAGGGGGTGGTGATGAACAGAGTGTCTGAATTAAGCAGACCACTCTTACCCAGTCCAAAGATCAGGGCTTGATCCATCACCGTTATTTAGCTCACTGCCCCATCCCAGCTCAGAACCTGGCTATATGCAAATTAGTCTGTCCCTGGCCCAGTGCATCATGGGAACAGGGCAGACCAAACTACCAAGCCAATTCTTCACCAGAAAGGAGACAAGCTACCGGGGACCGGTTTCTGGCATTTCAGCCTCGTCGGCCCGGCTTGCTTGAATCCTGATGGAGCAGTGAGCAAGGGACTCATGTCTGAGTATACCCTGCCACACCTATAGTGGCCAAAAACGATTCAGAAAAGGGGGTGGTGATGAACAGAGTGTCTGAATTAAGCAGACCACTCTTACCCAGTCCAAAGATCAGGGCTTGATCCATCACCGTTATTTAGCTCACTGCCCCATCCCAGCTCAGAACCTGGCTATATGCAAATTAGTCTGTCCCTGGCCCAGTGCATCATGGGAACAGGGCAGACCAAACTACCAAGCCAATTCTTCACCAGAAAGGAGACAAGCTACCGGGGACCGGTTTCTGGCATTTCAGCCTCGTCGGCCCGGCTTGCTTGAATCCTGATGGAGCAGTGAGCAAGGGACTCATGTCTGAGTATACCCTGCCACACCTATAGTGGCCAAAAACGATTCAGAAAAGGGGGTGGTGATGAACAGAGTGTCTGAATTAAGCAGACCACTCTTACCCAGTCCAAAGATCAGGGCTTGATCCATCACCGTTATTTAGCTCACTGCCCTATCCCAGCTCAGAACCTGGCTATATGCAAATTAGTCTGTCCCTGGCCCAGTGCATCATGGGAACAGGGCAGACCAAACTACCAAGCCAATTCTTCACCCGAAAGGAGACAAGCTACCGGGGACCGGTTTCTGGCATTTCAGCCTCGTCGGCCCGGCTTGCTTGAATCCTGATGGAGCAGTGAGCAAGGGACTCATGTCTGAGTATACCCTGCCACACCTATAGTGGCCAAAAACGATTCAGAAAAGGGGGGTGGTGATGAACAGAGTGTCTGAATTAAGCAGACCACTCTTACCCAGTCCAAAGATCAGGGATTGATCCATCACCGTTATTTAGCTCACTGCCCCATCCCAGCTCAGAACCTGGCTATATGCAAATTAGTCTGTCCCTGGCCCAGTGCATCATGGGAACAGGGCAGACCAAACTACCAAGCCAATTCTTCACCAGAAAGGAGACAAGCTACCGGGGACCGGTTTCTGGCATTTCAGCCTCGTCGGCCCGGCTTGCTTGAATCCTGATGGAGCAGTGAGCAAGGGACTCATGTCTGAGTATACCCTGCCACACCTATAGTGGCCAAAAACGATTCAGAAAAGGGGGTGGTGATGAACAGAGTGTCTGAATTAAGCAGACCACTCTTACCCAGTCCAAAGATCAGGGCTTGATCCATCACCGTTATTTAGCTCACTGCCCCATCCCAGCTCAGAACCTGGCTATATGCAAATTAGTCTGTCCCTGGCCCAGTGCATCATGGGAACAGGGCAGACCAAACTACCAAGCCAATTCTTCACCAGAAAGGAGACAAGCTACCAGGGACCGGTTTCTGGCATTTCAGCCTCGTCGGCCTTTTGCATACAGCCGGGTTCTGAAACTGGGATGGTGCAATGAGCTAAAAAACGGTGTTGGATCTAGCCCTGATCTCTTGACTGGGTGAGAGTATTCTGCTTAATTCAGAGACTCTGTCCATCACCACCCCTTGTTGTAAATATTTTTGTCCACCCTAAGCGTGGAAGGGTATACTCAGATGTGAGTCCCTTGCTCATTGCACCATCAGGATTCAAGCAAGCCGGGCCGAAGACGGCTGAAATGCCAGAAACCGGTCCCTGGAAGCTTGTTTCCTTCCCAGTGTAAGAATTGGCTTTTGTAGTCTGGTCTGCCCTGTTCCCATGATGCACTGGGCCAGGGACAGACTAATTTGCATACAGCCGGGTTCTGAAACTGGGATGGTGCAATGAGCTAAAAAACGGTGTTGGATCTAGCCCTGATCTCTTGACTGGGTGAGAGTATTCTGCTTAATTCAGAGACTCTGTCCATCACCACCCCTTGTTGTAAATATTTTTGTCCACCCTAAGCGTGGAAGGGTATACTCAGATGTGAGTCCCTTGCTCATTGCACCATCAGGATTCAAGCAAGCCGGGCCGAAGACGGCTGAAATGCCAGAAACCGGTCCCCGGAAGCTTGTTTCCTTCCCAGTGTAAGAATTGGCTTTTGTAGTCTGGTCTGCCCTGTTCCCATGATGCACTGGGCCAGGGACAGACTAATTTGCATACAGCCGGGTTCTGAAACTGGGATGGTGCAATGAGCTAAAAAACGGTGTTGGATCTAGCCCTGATCTCTTGACTGGGTGAGAGTATTCTGCTTAATTCAGAGACTCTGTCCATCACCACCCCTTGTTGTAAATATTTTTGTCCACCCTAAGCGTGGAAGGGTATACTCAGATGTGAGTCCCTTGCTCATTGCACCATCAGGATTCAAGCAAGCCGGGCCGAAGACGGCTGAAATGCCAGAAACCGGTCCCCGGAAGCTTGTTTCCTTCCCAGTGTAAGAATTGGCTTTTGTAGTCTGGTCTGCCCTGTTCCCATGATGCACTGGGCCAGGGACAGACTAATTTGCATACAGCCGGGTTCTGAAACTGGGATGGTGCAATGAGCTAAAAAACGGTGTTGGATCTAGCCCTGATCTCTTGACTGGGTGAGAGTATTCTGCTTAATTCAGAGACTCTGTCCATCACCACCCCTTGTTGTAAATATTTTTGTCCACCCTAAGCGTGGAAGGGTATACTCAGATGTGAGTCCCTTGCTCATTGCACCATCAGGATTCAAGCAAGCCGGGCCGAAGACGGCTGAAATGCCAGAAACCGGTCCCTGGAAGCTTGTTTCCTTCCCAGTGTAAGAATTGGCTTTTGTAGTCTGGTCTGCCCTGTTCCCATGATGCACTGGGCCAGGGACAGACTAATTTGCATACAGCCGGGTTCTGAAACTGGGATGGTGCAATGAGCTAAAAAACGGTGTTGGATCTAGCCCTGATCTCTTGACTGGGTGAGAGTATTCTGCTTAATTCAGAGACTCTGTCCATCACCACCCCTTTTTGTAAATATTTTTGTCCACCCTAAGTGTGGAAGGGTATACTCAGATGTGAGTCCCTTGCTCATTGCACCATCAGGATTCAAGCAAGCCGGGCCGAAGACGGCTGAAATGCCAGAAACCGGTCCCCGGAAGCTTGTTTCCTTCCCAGTGTAAGAATTGGCTTTTGTAGTCTGGCCTGCCCTGTTCCCATGATGCACTGGGCCAGGGACAGACTAATTTGCATACAGCCGGGTTCTGAAACTGGGATGGTGCAATGAGCTAAAAAACGGTGTTGGATCTAGCCCTGATCTCTTGACTGGGTGAGAGTATTCTGCTTAATTCAGAGACTCTGTCCATCACCACCCCTTGTTGTAAATATTTTTGTCCACCCTAAGCGTGGAAGGGTATACTCAGATGTGAGTCCCTTGCTCATTGCACCATCAGGATTCAAGCAAGCCGGGCCGAAGACGGCTGAAATGCCAGAAACCGGTCCCCGGAAGCTTGTTTCCTTCCCAGTGTAAGAATTGGCTTTTGTAGTCTGGTCTGCCCTGTTCCCATGATGCACTGGGCCAGGGACAGACTAATTTGCATACAGCCGGGTTCTGAAACTGGGATGGTGCAATGAGCTAAAAAACGGTGTTGGATCTAGCCCTGATCTCTTGACTGGGTGAGAGTATTCTGCTTAATTCAGAGACTCTGTCCATCACCACCCCTTGTTGTAAATATTTTTGTCCACCCTAAGCGTGGAAGGGTATACTCAGATGTGAGTCCCTTGCTCATTGCACCATCAGGATTCAAGCAAGCCGGGCCGAAGACGGCTGAAATGCCAGAAACCGGTCCCCGGAAGCTTGTTTCCTTCCCAGTGTAAGAATTGGCTTTTGTAGTCTGGTCTGCCCTGTTCCCATGATGCACTGGGCCAGGGACAGACTAATTTGCATACAGCCGGGTTCTGAAACTGGGATGGTGCAATGAGCTAAAAAACGGTGTTGGATCTAGCCCTGATCTCTTGACTGGGTGAGAGTATTCTGCTTAATTCAGAGACTCTGTCCATCACCACCCCTTGTTGTAAATATTTTTGTCCACCCTAAGCGTGGAAGGGTATACTCAGATGTGAGTCCCTTGCTCATTGCACCATCAGGATTCAAGCAAGCCGGGCCGAAGACGGCTGAAATGCCAGAAACCGGTCCCTGGAAGCTTGTTTCCTTCCCAGTGTAAGAATTGGCTTTTGTAGTCTGGTCTGCCCTGTTCCCATGATGCACTGGGCCAGGGACAGACTAATTTGCATACAGCCGGGTTCTGAAACTGGGATGGTGCAATGAGCTAAAAAACGGTGTTGGATCTAGCCCTGATCTCTTGACTGGGTGAGAGTATTCTGCTTAATTCAGAGACTCTGTCCATCACCACCCCTTTTTGTAAATATTTTTGTCCACCCTAAGTGTGGAAGGGTATACTCAGATGTGAGTCCCTTGCTCATTGCACCATCAGGATTCAAGCAAGCCGGGCCGAAGACGGCTGAAATGCCAGAAACCGGTCCCCGGAAGCTTGTTTCCTTCCCAGTGTAAGAATTGGCTTTTGTAGTCTGGCCTGCCCTGTTCCCATGATGCACTGGGCCAGGGACAGACTAATTTGCATACAGCCGGGTTCTGAAACTGGGATGGTGCAATGAGCTAAAAAACGGTGTTGGATCTAGCCCTGATCTCTTGACTGGGTGAGAGTATTCTGCTTAATTCAGAGACTCTGTCCATCACCACCCCTTGTTGTAAATATTTTTGTCCACCCTAAGTGTGGAAGGGTATACTCAGATGTGAGTCCCTTGCTCATTGCACCATCAGGATTCAAGCAAGCCGGGCCGAAGACGGCTGAAATGCCAGAAACCGGTCCCCGGAAGCTTGTTTCCTTCCCAGTGTAAGAATTGGCTTTTGTAGTCTGGTCTGCCCTGTTCCCATGATGCACTGGGCCAGGGACAGACTAATTTGCATACAGCCGGGTTCTGAAACTGGGATGGTGCAATGAGCTAAAAAACGGTGTTGGATCTAGCCCTGATCTCTTGACTGGGTGAGAGTATTCTGCTTAATTCAGAGACTCTGTCCATCACCACCCCTTGTTGTAAATATTTTTGTCCACCCTAAGCGTGGAAGGGTATACTCAGATGTGAGTCCCTTGCTCATTGCACCATCAGGATTCAAGCAAGCCGGGCCGAAGACGGCTGAAATGCCAGAAACCGGTCCCCGGAAGCTTGTTTCCTTCCCAGTGTAAGAATTGGCTTTTGTAGTCTGGTCTGCCCTGTTCCCATGATGCACTGGGCCAGGGACAGACTAATTTGCATACAGCCGGGTTCTGAAACTGGGATGGTGCAATGAGCTAAAAAACGGTGTTGGATCTAGCCCTGATCTCTTGACTGGGTGAGAGTATTCTGCTTAATTCAGAGACTCTGTCCATCACCACCCCTTGTTGTAAATATTTTTGTCCACCCTAAGCGTGGAAGGGTATACTCAGATGTGAGTCCCTTGCTCATTGCACCATCAGGATTCAAGCAAGCCGGGCCGAAGACGGCTGAAATGCCAGAAACCGGTCCCCGGAAGCTTGTTTCCTTCCCAGTGTAAGAATTGGCTTTTGTAGTCTGGTCTGCCCTGTTCCCATGATGCACTGGGCCAGGGACAGACTAATTTGCATACAGCCGGGTTCTGAAACTGGGATGGTGCAATGAGCTAAAAAACGGTGTTGGATCTAGCCCTGATCTCTTGACTGGGTGAGAGTATTCTGCTTAATTCAGAGACTCTGTCCATCACCACCCCTTGTTGTAAATATTTTTGTCCACCCTAAGCGTGGAAGGGTATACTCAGATGTGAGTCCCTTGCTCATTGCACCATCAGGATTCAAGCAAGCCGGGCCGAAGACGGCTGAAATGTCAGAAACCGGTCCCCGGAAGCTTGTTTCCTTCCCAGTGTAAGAATTGGCTTTTGTAGTCTGGTCTGCCCTGTTCCCATGATGCACTGGGCCAGGGACAGACTAATTTGCATACAGCCGGGTTCTGAAACTGGGATGGTGCTATGAGCTAAAAAACGGTGTTGGATCTAGCCCTGATCTCTTGACTGGGTGAGAGTATTCTGCTTAATTCAGAGACTCTGTCCATCACCACCCCTTGTTGTAAATATTTTTGTCCACCCTAAGCGTGGAAGGGTATACTCAGATGTGAGTCCCTTGCTCATTGCACCATCAGGATTCAAGCAAGCCGGGCCGAAGACGGCTGAAATGCCAGAAACCGGTCCCCGGAAGCTTGTTTCCTTCCCAGTGTAAGAATTGGCTTTTGTAGTCTGGTCTGCCCTGTTCCCATGATGCACTGGGCCAGGGACAGACTAATTTGCATACAGCCGGGTTCTGAAACTGGGATGGTGCAATGAGCTAAAAAACGGTGTTGGATCTAGCCCTGATCTCTTGACTGGGTGAGAGTATTCTGCTTAATTCAGAGACTCTGTCCATCACCACCCCTTTTTGTAAATATTTTTGTCCACCCTAAGCGTGGAAGGGTATACTCAGATGTGAGTCCCTTGCTCATTGCACCATCAGGATTCAAGCAAGCCGGGCCGAAGACGGCTGAAATGCCAGAAACCGGTCCCCGGAAGCTTGTTTCCTTCCCAGTGTAAGAATTGGCTTTTGTAGTCTGGTCTGCCCTGTTCCCATGATGCACTGGGCCAGGGACAGACTAATTTGCATACAGCCGGGTTCTGAAACTGGGATGGTGCTATGAGCTAAAAAACGGTGTTGGATCTAGCCCTGATCTCTTGACTGGGTGAGAGTATTCTGCTTAATTCAGAGACTCTGTCCATCACCACCCCTTGTTGTAAATATTTTTGTCCACCCTAAGCGTGGAAGGGTATACTCAGATGTGAGTCCCTTGCTCATTGCACCATCAGGATTCAAGCAAGCCGGGCCGAAGACGGCTGAAATGCCAGAAACCGGTCCCCGGAAGCTTGTTTCCTTCCCAGTGTAAGAATTGGCTTTTGTAGTCTGGTCTGCCCTGTTCCCATGATGCACTGGGCCAGGGACAGACTAATTTGCATACAGCCGGGTTCTGAAACTGGGATGGTGCAATGAGCTAAAAAACGGTGTTGGATCTAGCCCTGATCTCTTGACTGGGTGAGAGTATTCTGCTTAATTCAGAGACTCTGTCCATCACCACCCCTTGTTGTAAATATTATTTTTCCGTTAGCCATGTTTTTGTTTCCCCCCCCTATGGTCACAGTGCAGCGATGCGCCACATCAGGCGCTTATTGGGTGGCGGGGGCCGTTCACTTGACGACAAATGCCTTTGCATGGAGGGGTGGAGGGAGTGCTGAATGGGGGGTTTTGCTGCAATATTGTAATGTCGCCCATTAAGATATGCACGTGGAATGTGAGGGGTATACATACGCCATCCCGACGTTACCAAATATATTCATACCTCAAACACCACCACATACAAATTTCCCTCCTACAAGAAACGCACCTTACTAACACGGAAACTCCCACGCTACGGCGCAGGTGGCGAGGACAGCTCTATGCCACAGGGTTCTCGTCGTACGCTAGAGGGACGCTGATATGGGTTAGGCCGGGCACTCCATGGACCACACAAGATGTACATATAGACCCCGAGGGCAGATACGTAGCAGTCCACGGCAAGCTGGATGGCAACCCACTGGTAATAGCCTCCATATATGCACCTAACACGGGGCTGGCAGATTTCCTCACACACTTGTCGCACACATTGGCCCCCTGGCATGGAACCCCTTGGGTACTTGGCGGGGATTACAATAGTTCACTGGATTTAACACTAGACCGCTCCCATCCTACACCACCCAACTCGCAGGCGCAGACCACTACGAAAGCGCTGCAGGCGTGGTCCGCGCAATGGGGCCTACAAGATGCGTGGCGCGCTCGCAATCCACGCTCCCAGGTTTACTCGTATTACTCGGGAGCACACGCCCTACATGTGCGCCTTGACCGGTACATGATCTCCGACCACAACCCGCACCTCTTGGACCTGATGTGGGACCAACCTAGACCACAAATACCCACATGGCGGTTACAACCCGACCTCTTACTAGACAGTACATTTAGGAGTTCCATAAGCACGCAGACAGCACAATATTTCGAGGACAACGCAGGCTCGGCATCGACTCCACAGATAGAATGGGACGCGTTTAAAGTGGTCCTCCGGGGACAATGTCTGGGCACACAGGCCCACTCCCGACGGCAATTGGAAGCAGATCTCCGACGCCTAGAATCAGACTTGCTACGACTAGAGCAGACAACAGCCACAGACCCAAACACTGACTTATTACAGGCGCGGGCAGAACACGACAAACTGATTGACAGGCTGAAAAATATCAACTACAAGGCTCACTCAGCCCGCTCACATCACGCTGGAGACAAACCCGGCAAACTGCTGGTATGGCTGATACAACGCGAGACTCATATGACGCCAGTGACGGCGATACAATCGCTAGCTGGTCCAATGGTCTACACACAGGCGCAGATCCACGAAGCCTTTGTGACACATTACGGCGCGCTTTACAAATCCCGTCTGCTGACCACGCAACCTATCATAACTGCGTATCTAGAGAATATCATGTTGCCTGCCCTGACAGACGACCAACGGGACGACCTGGGGTCGCCGTTGCTGACGGAGGAACTCCGTGAGGCCATCTTTGCCCTCTCGAATGGCAAGGCACCGGGCCCCGATGGACTGCCAGCGGAATACTATAAAGCATGCTCAGACATCCTGATTCCAGAGCTCCTACGGGTCTATGAGGCGGCGCTGGAGGACATGACCCTACACCGGTCAATGAATGAGGCAACGTTAGTATCCCTTTTAAAACCGGGCAGAGATGGCACACTCCTTGGCTCATATCGACCCCTAGCACTGCTAAACACTGATTATAAGATACTGGCCTCAACTCTCGCCCGACGGCTAGCAGGACTAGTGCCTGACTTGATACATACTGACCAGAACGGCTTTGTGCCCACCAGATGCACCTCTCACAACATACGGAGGCTATTCCGAATACAAACATACGCGACGCGAGACTGGCCTCGGTCGGGCTGCCTGGTCCTTGATCTAGAGAAGGCATTCGACTCGCTCGAGTGGCCTTACCTACTGGCTGTATTACGCAAATTCGACCTTGGAGACGACTATATTGAACTAGTGGGACTGTTATACAGACACCCAACGGTGCGAGTCCGCACAGGCGGGCTATTATCCGATGCCATCAAGGTGCAACGCGGCACCAGACAGGGCTGCCCCTTATCCCCATTGCTCTTTTGACTAGCAATTGAGCCCCTAGCTGCAATACTGCGCAATAAGGGCATGCACTGGGGAATCCCGCTAGCGGATGGCACGCACACAGTCTCGCTGTATGCAGACGACCTCCTTTTGTACGTCAGAGACCTTACTCACATACCGCCAGACCTTTCGGAGATCTTCAGGTCCTTCGAGACCATGTCAGGTCTCAAGGTAAACTGGGCAAAGTCAAGGGCATACTCGTTCAACCCAGACATCCCAGACCCTGGAATCAAGATCAATGGTGAGCGACTACCATGGCACCACACTACGTTCAAATACCTAGGAGTGCACATATACAGGACGCCACAGGACATACTAGACGGCAACCTGACACGGGCCATAACGTCAATAAGGTCCCAGATTGCCTTTTGGAAATCCCTACCGCTCAATGTCCCGAGCAGAGTGACGCTGACGAAAATGATCGTACTCCCCAGGCTCTTATATTACTTCGCCAATATACCAGTATATGTGCGGGCACACACCTTCAGAGAATTGGCCTCCCTGATCAGGGACCTGATATGGAACACTGGGCGACCCAGAGTGGCCCTCCAAAAACTATATGCTCCAGTCGATGAGGGTGACCTCGCGGTACCGAACCTCGAACTTTACTATCTGGCAGCCCAGCTACAATGGGTCACTGCCTGGCTCGCGGGAAACCGCCTGGAGGACACGGCCACGACTACAGATGTGCTATCCTCCACACAAATCCATACCCTATTCCACCCCCTGACACACCCGAGGAAATCAGCTCAACTACATGTAGGTGTAGCGGTACGATGTTATGTCAGAAGCCTGCGACTTACGAGACTGACTAAACCATATGCCCCGGCTCTCCCACTATTGGGCACCCCCATGACTGCCTCCATAGTCACGGAAACAGCACTGGAACACTGGACGCGAACTGGAGTAGACACCATGGCAGACCTGTACGCCGACGGCGTCCTGATACCGTTCGCGACACTAGCTGCTGACACAGGTCTCCCACCAAGACAGTTTTTACAGCACACCTCCTTACTTTTAGCATACACGAAGCGGTGGGGCAGCATCACTGCAGAACTACCAACACATCAATTGATTCAGAGCCTCCATGTCATGGGAAACGGTACACACGTGGTGCACTGGCTTCATCAAGCGCTGTTGTCACATACGCAGCACTCGTTGCAACCGCTCCGTGACAAATGGGCAACTGACAGGGGGAGGAACTGGACAGATAAGGAGTGGAAAACGATACTGCTAGGCCCCAGACACGTTCCCCGCAACGCACGCTTCAAACTGATTCAGTTCTACATACTGCATAGAGCGTACCTCTCACCCAATAAAATTAACCAATACTTCCCGGGTGCTGCAGCCAGCTGCCCAAGATGTGCACTGGAAGGGGCAGACCTGCTACACATGCTGTGGCAGTGCCCACAGATTCGGACATACTGGGGGGCGGTACTGATGACACCAGACAAATGCACAGCCATGGCGATACCGCACACGTGGGAGGCATGCATACTGGGCCTCTATCAGCGGACTTCATTGAATAAAGTCCCCTCTCGTTTCTGGGACCTTGGCCTACTCACAGCTAAAAGATTGATCACGAGACACTGGAAACGAACCACCCCACCACTACCGGAACACTGGCACACATCACTAGACACCTGGGCGAAAGCGGAAAGCACCACCCTCCATAACGAGGAAACAGCAGGCCTACGACAGTTTCCGATAGCGGTGTTATGGGATGTAATGCTCAACTCCTTTCATAAGGAATACCGTCTAACACGGAACCCTGCAGAGGCCGACCACCCGGTTAGTGCCACCGGCACACCCCCTGCTGATACACCGCGCGGACAGACTTGATGATGCTCCCCCCAGCACACCCCTCACTCGGCACACCTACCACAACAGACACATTGCCCCCCCCAAAAGCCATGCTCGCTCCCTTAGTCCATTGTGAACGACACCCACACGACCCCCCCACGTTGACACACCCTCGACTAGCTGCAAGCGTAGCAGCCTTACATCCGATGACCATAACCAACCCTTCCCAATCCCCCCCTTAGTCCTCTGTTCCCTCTCCTTCCCTCCTTCCCTCACTGTTTATTTCGGAATGTTATATCCTCTGTAGCGCTAACATGACCTGGAACATTTGTGATGGGAAAAATAGCTGTGAAATATGAAGCGGAGAACCACTGCATTGGGTGATATGCCCCGTAAACATGACAGACATCCCAGAGATGTAATGCTATATATGTTGTAGAATTCATGTTTTACTTCTCCTGTGTTTCTAATAAAGGATATTTAAACAAAAAAAAAAAAATCAAAGTCATACTAGAATCATGACATCTTTATATTTCTTATGAGTGTATGTTTAATAATGTTATATATTTCACGTTAGATTAGCACGATTTAATGTAGGCCAAACTAAAATTTCTTGACTTGCTGAATCTACTGCTTGTGAGAATTCTTCACTATGACACAACACGAAACAGTGTTTTTTTTCCTGAGTTCTCCTGTACTGTATGAGATATTGTGCTACAATATTTGTTACAATCCTAACCAGCTGCCTGGGAAGATGTCCTCTTGCTCTTGCCTATTTGTTTTTTCTAAAGGAGCATTGTTCTAACATTTCACACACTGGATTGCTTAAGGACTGTGTAATAGTCCCAGCTATTTCTCAGCATTTTGTTTCTTGTTTATGTCACCTGACACTTATCCTATATGAACTGACCAATGGACTGAGTAGTCTGACCAAATGAAGTGATTCCAGAAGGTGTAACCTTTGAAACTTTAAGAATATAATATTGCTCGATTTAATGGAAAGTAGGCTATTGCGGTCTATGCTTGAGAGGAGACGAGTTGGATGGTGACGGATGGGCTGCTCGTTATTCTTTACCGAACATTCCTATTGGCAACTCAACTTGCCTAAATGCAGACATATCTGGCTTCTTTCCTGAACTGACGCATACGCTGTGTGTGCCTTCCCTTTGGGAGACTGTTTGAACTGGCATATTTCATGTCTCTTCCTGAAATCTTGAGCTTTGGTATCTTATTTCAATTGTCTTAATAGATTTTAACCAAACTTGTCCATTACCTGATTTATTGATGCACTTGTTTACCTTAAGTTCGATAAACTAAACTAAATGACTTTATCGACTCAGTTATCATGATTGTTTCCTCTTCAATTAAATGTGCATTCCTAATTTGTGACTAATGACCAGAGGAGATCATATTAGAGAGATCTCAGAACATCAAATACTAATCTTGTTATTCTGTATAGCTTTAAACGAGCTCTTAGTGTGTATGATTTTGTCTCGCCTCCGTTTCTTAAGGAGATTTGGGCTTGCCATGTGTTACGGGGGGCGTGGGACGCTAGGTGGAACAAGAGGAACTGACACTGAGCCCTTAAGTGTGCTTTTCAATGATGGCTTTATTTTCCTGAACACCCTTCTCTGGCGGCTTGTGATTCTTTCTCTTGCAAATGCTGCGGGATCGGTTCTGGGGTTCTTTAAGGGATCCAGTGTCTGGCCGGTTATGTCCTGTTAAGTCCCAAGCAGGATCTCAGCGGAGTGGCAGGAAATACACCTCCCGGATGGTATCACGCACCAGAGAAGACCCAAAACAAAAGGGAAAAAAACACAAGTATTTGGACGGTCGTTTTGTTTTCGAGACTCGTAAGGGACCGGGAGTGAAGGAAACCGAGTGTTCGGGTGGTCGTCCTTTACAGAGGCAGTACGATGAGTGCTCGTGAAAGGGGGGGGACGTGCAGAGACTTCCGGATTATTTACACTATGTACAACGTATGCAGCTCATACGCGGGTGGTGTTATTTTAGGGAGGAGGAGTGGTACTTTGTCCCACCCAACCCGCTAACTTGCCCCGTACCTGTTGGAGCCACGCTCCTCCCGTGGGAACGTGGCCGGGCGACTCGTGGGGTCGTTGGCCTCCGGGCTTGCTGGAACTGCCACGGATGATCAGGTCTCTGGTCTCCTCGTCTCCTTTGTCCTCCGGTGCTTCTCGATATGCTCTCCTCTGCTCTCGCTCACACCTCGCCTCCAGGGAAACGCCGTCCGTCCTTTTCCGGGTTCCGTCCTCTTTTGACGGGTCCTGTGCTACGTCATCCAAAGGGGGAGGAGTCTCGTCCGGTTGATATCCCCAATTAAAGGCGCCGGTGTCCTTTCCTTCTTCCCAGCTCCATGTCGGTTGCTCGTCCGGATCCCATTCGGCGCTTTGGCGAGGTTCAGACTGCTGCTGCAAGGGGACACAATTGGGTAAGAGGGGCACGGTGGACCACCAGTCCTGCATTGCTTCTGGACCCTCGGGTGTGAAGCCCGCCCCGTCACACCATGATAATCTTTTATCTTTATAATATTGTCCTGCGAGTAATCTACATGAGTTAAATTTCTAGTTTGTAGTGTTGTCATCCAATTCCTGGTCATCATTTGATGATTGTTGGAAACCTTATATCCAACCCCACTCAGCACAAAATAAGATCCATCGGAGGACCGAGCGGGAGGAAACTAATCATTGACAGGGAAATAGAGACTAAAAAGTTATTTGGATATATATAAAAGAAAACAATATCTGACATGGCTTAGTAACGCTCCAACATTACTTTATATGTAGTTGCTTGAAGGCGAAAGACAGAAAAAAGTAACAGAATATTTAGTTTTTTAGCCACACCTTTGACCCCGCCCCATTATGCGAAGCATCGCAGTTCCCTTATTTTTTTTTAATACACTTCTACCCCTGAGCACAAGGCTCCTCTGCAACTCAAAAACGTATGATGAGATGATCAGGAGCATGAGCCCAAGGCAAGAGAGGGAGGCTTGAAGCAGAAGTTTAACAGGTGCATAAGACTGTAAGGCCCCGAGTGCAGAAACCAATTGTAGCAAAGCTTACTCACAAGGCACAAGTCTAGAAAACAAGTTTGTATACACATTTCTGCTTGCACATCACAAGCCTATCAAAACTATCTGTTTCCTTACTGCTCTTCATCTCAGAGTTGTTCTCCTCCTTGCAGAGAGTACTCATCCCCAATGTGGCAATCAAGAAGAAGGTGTAGAACAGGGATGTAGAGAAAAAGAGTTATTGTAAACCATACAGCAATGAAACTTCCAGACGACTCATGTTGATGGAACCAGATGTTCCGAGTGGACGTTCCAGAGCAGGTGATCCACATCCACACTGCAGCCCTCTACATATTTTTATATGTTTTGCAAAACACCAAGTTCTGGGATCTACACTTTTTTTGTGAAACTGAAGGCTATGACATATCTTACTCTGCGATGGGGTAATCTAGACCTCTAGAATATCACTAGTTGCCTTTGAAGCAGTGTAATTGATGGTGAAATTGCCCTCATAGACATAAGGAAATTATATTGGGTACCCTAGTTAGTAGTTTGGAATGATTTGGTGTTTTGTTTCCAACCAGAGCCTTTCTTGACCACAGTGAGACATTTCTGGGGTACGGAGGTATCCTGGGGTCTTTTATTGTGGGAGGGTTCAAGAAGCTTCCCGGTTCCTACCAGACTGGTGATACAAGCTGGAAAAACTGCTGAGTAATCTAAGCAACTTGAAGGCACTCCAGGGGTAGGATCTGATTCAGATCTACAGGGTGGGAAATGTGTGGGATGTAAACTGCCTGGAAACCTCATGTCTGCTTGAAGAGTTCACCAGGGAGGATTCCCAATAGTATAGATATGTTCAATTGAAACATGCTCAACATAAACATGCTGATAAGCTGTGAGATTTGCAGAACAGGTTCCCAATGGAATACTGGGTGCTGTCAGAACCCCTTTTGGAAAAGGCAGATTCACCAATATATAAAACTTTGGTCAACAACGCTCCCAGAACAATTCTTAAATTGAGGTATAAATGGCTTAAGTGAGGTAGACTGGAATGAAGCAAAATGATATCCCAGCAAGGTGGCAGTCTGATCAGGATTCAGGCTGTTACAGGTAAATTCCTACCCAGGATATACTCTACATGTACGAAGTCAACCAGGATGGGAATTATTTGCCTAAGAATATGCAGGAATGAGAGAACCCTTCTCTGTATTCTGCGGCCATTTCCCTAAGTATGGTGTTAAGAGAAGGTGGGAATATGTTGAGATGTCTATGTGCGGTCCTGAGGTCCTCTGCTATGCTCTCTGAAGGGACAGAGATTCAGAAATATGGGGAGAATTCACCCTCAGAAGCACAATGAAAGTTAATGTGCGTCTGGGTCTTATGTTGACGAACAAGAACATCGCTTGACTTTGGGTAAAGTAGTCTCTGTTGGGGATGGATATCGGGAGTGGACATAGATTGGTGCATTATAGGAGAGGATTGAAAGCAGGCAAGGTTGCCCAAAGCAGTTTGGGAGAGTTTGGAACCCCTGACAAAGACACCTTAGACTTATATAGTGCCATGTTACTCATTGCCAGATGCAATATGTTAATACATACCATGCTCTTACCTGTGTCTTATATACTAGTGCTTTGTTTCCAATTGTGTCGCCAAGTGGACGTTGTGCTTTTGAGATCTGGTTTGGAGATGCACTTCCATGGGGAAAAGAGAGGACTTATAGCTGATCATATATACTGTTGATTAGGTTATGCATAAAAACAGTAAATTAAAGTAATTATTGTCTTTCACGTGTATTATGATCGCAAAGATTGAATATTGGCTGGAGAAGGTTTATAGTTGGGGTCTGGCAGAGAGTTTGGCCATTAGACGGGAAGCATACAGGGGGCTTCACAAATCACCCATCTCCATGGTATGGGATATGCTAGTGGAGAGCTTTAAGGCACACAATCCTACACCGGGAGGGGGTCGCAGGCTCACAGTGAGGTGTGCAGATTGGTTTGGTACTGACTGCGCCCTGGAGCATCTGGTCTAGCAGAGGCTTCGTCGCCGCTGGTTCTCACTCAATCCCTTTCTATAGTGCACTACATTTGCTGAAACACTTTCCTTCTACCTGTTCGGAGTGATAGCTCCAGGGCGACACATCGAGGGTTTTCGGATCAGGGTGGGGGACTGTTCACACTGTGAGGTCCTGGTATTTTCTTATTGTATTAGCGCCATCGCGAATGGACTAGGAGACTATACCCACTGTGCTCGATATATTATTTTTATTTTTTTTTGTAAATTTGTTTATTACATTTTCTCTAGGCTTCAATACAAATAACATTGCAGTAATGCACATTAGGTACATCCATATACATAATCCTTCGTGCGATGTCTGTCGGGTTAGAGCAGTGGGATGGACAAGCAGCAAATAGCAGAGAAACGGTTCCAGCAGTCATTCATGCTTCCTTGCTTGCAATCCTCAGACGTTGACCACGGGGAAGGCCCACCGCACAATGCACAGTCATCCCCACAACTACTCAGCAGGCACATTTAATTGATTTTACTATAC
This sequence comes from Lissotriton helveticus, assembly GCF_964261635.1. NCBI lineage: Eukaryota > Metazoa > Chordata > Amphibia > Caudata > Salamandridae > Lissotriton > Lissotriton helveticus. Next base: position 2,126,906,371 of record NC_136063.1, read on the forward strand.
TCTACTCCTTCACTTGATGGAACACATACGGCTGTAATGCAACATTTTTGAGACTGAACATACAATAAAGTTTGTTTTTAAAAAAAATATATGTATTATAATCTTAACCAGTACTAGATTTTTATTTTCAGTAAATACCTTCTGACTCTCAGAAAATCGTCGAGGAGGGGAGTGGTGATGCAATCCATTATATATGATGAACACATAACTTGTTTGATTAAATTAAATTTTTATTTCTTGTAAATTCACTTGTCAAGAAAATATCCAAATGTGGTGGGCTGCTTTCTGTTGGTGAGGATCCCAATTACTCATAGTAAAGTTCTTCTCTCATGGTTTCCATGTTAAAGTGTATTTTTCTCTGCCTCTGCCTCTGTGTGGAACCAGAAAGGTTTCCTCATGTTTCCCTTCTGCTGGCAAACCCCAAGACTTCGCTTGCCAACAGGAAAGCACACAGGGACTTGGATGACAATGGCGCGTTGCTTAACATCTTAGAGTAGATATCCTTCACAGACTGGCTCCGCGTTTACGCAAACACCTGCAGCGTGCCGATTAATCACTTGTCAGTTTCCACATATAATAGCAGTGAAAACCTGTACTTACCGAGCATACGCCGGGGTTTACCTGAGGTTATTAGAAGAGACCGCTCAAGTACATCTGATCTCGAAGTTCCCTGTTTGTCCATGGCTGGCACGTGCTTCCTGGCTCCAGCCATGGCCACAAATGTCTTAAACAAGATAGTGGTATATACAAATCTTGCAGGAACATATTAAACAAATGAAGAAGGATAGAAATTGGGTGAAGAAGAGTGAACCGGAAGCCTCGAGATTGATTTATTGGCTCCCCCACACCAATGCATGCTCTTATGACCTCTGGCAAACCTGTCGATTAAGTGTCCTGCCGCTGCAAGTTTGCTAAAACATAAAGGTTATACAAGCTTTTTTTACAGAAGGATAGAAATTGCCCCTTTGATGTCAATGTTGGTCAAAAACATTCTGGTACACATACATTGTATTGATTAGATATTGTGCTTCCCATAGACATCGATTTACCAAAATTACAGGGTTAGCCGGACTGACATCATGTGCCCTTTTGACCCTGAATGACATAACAGGAAGTGACATCATATAGCCTTTTAAGCCGATTACTTAATTGGAAGCGTGTGACCTTTTAGCAAAACTCAACACAGCAAGTGCCATTATGTAAGTGGATGGTGGAAAATCAGTACAAAGAGCAGCAGCGGACCCTTTAAAGCCGCACCTAAAATCCAGTTCCAAAGTTAGTCCTATTTATTGTATACGTTTTGTGCTGCCAACCCCAACGCCAGCTGCTGTTTGGCGTTGCTGTGCTATCCAGATCAGTTAGATGGTTTGTTCAATGTTTAAGGGGGCGCACCAAATAGAAGTCCAAAGAAACCGTTTTTATATTTATGTATGTAGAAAAAATCTTTATTTATCTTTATCCAGTCTTAAAATACAGATCACCAAATGGTATACAAAAAGGTCAGCCAACGCGTTTCACTCTCTACCAGAGAGTTTCTTCAGGGCACTGTGATCTTTTCTAGTAGCGTGGGGTCAAGTAATTCCCTTTTCCAAGCTGTTTCTTTGTCGGTCCTATCCACTTAGTTACTCTTATATCGATCTGTTGCCTGTATAGTTTGTATCTTCCCTTTTAAGTATCCATGCTCCCAATGTTGGTAGTTGTTGCCACAGAATAATTCAGGAAGTCTATTGTCAGGATTCACCGAATCGCCACCATCTGGACTCCCAAACGGCGGTTTAAGACTTCGACAGTGTCTCAACTCAAGCGGGCAAATGTCTGGTATCCTTGTCCTACATAAACTATTCAGTTCCTTTGTATAACGCCCCTTTACTGTTGTGAAGGTTTCCAAAGTTATTGTACATAGTTCACCCCTCCCAAGATGGCCGCCGTAAAGTACCTTAGAGTTTTCTTAGTAGCCCGCACATTCTAGTGTTCATGGAAAGGCGCGAGTTCCTAACTGCGCACCTTAACGACGTTCGTGAGGAGTCAGCAGCGAGATATCCTAACTCCGCGTCTATCCTTCATGACGGGAGTATTTATAGAGGTTTCAGTTTGGTAATAACTTTCGGAGTACAGAGCAAGTTATTCAGGGGGAATTCTTCATAGAAAGAGTAATTCCCGTAACTCCCGCAGCAGCAGCCCCAGAGACGATATTCATAGTGAGAGTGTCTTCAGGAAGCGTATGCTGGAAGAATTGCCGAGCAGAAGTATTCGCTCCGTTTTCTGTAGTTCAGAGGCAGAATTCAGCGGAACTACGGCAAATTCGTGTTCGTCTCAGCCCAGAGTCAGCTATTCAGTCCGTCGAAGAAACCAAGCAAAGACAGTAAGACAATCTGCTTGACAGAATAACGCAGCGTATTCAAAGTATTTTCCCCTTCCTTTCTTGCGCTTGCCCTCTCCTTTCCTTCCCCCTCTGATCCTTCCTTGTACCTTTTTGCGCGCCAGAAAGGATTGTGTACTTCAAAGACTGCTACTGCAACTAAAGACTTACCTTGACTTTTACCTGAAAGGAACAGTACACCACTTCACAGGAAGCTTTGCAGGTAGCTATAGTTAGATTAGTCAACATAGGGAGAATAACAGTTATTGAGCTATTAGTAACCAGTTCTCCTCTTTGCAGTTAAAAGCTCCTGTCAGAATATCACCTAAAATACAGAAGAGTAGCCAGACCTTGGAAACAGCTGGTAGGAGACGACTAATTATTATTTTTAGAGAATGTTGTGTTAGGAAAGGTAGGTTGCTGTTGTTTACTCTTCCCTTCTGTGTATTAGGCACCCCGCTTCATTGAACTGACAGCAGAAGAATACTGAAAGGTCAAGCAGCACAAGTGGGTGACAGCAGCTTACAAGGTGTCTCTTCTTTCTCTTCCACTTCCCCTTTTCCCCCTTGCTGGTGCACTCAGCTGTAGCAGAGGCACTGGGAGGTGGGCGATTGGGATCAGCTTCTAGACTGCCTCTGCGAAGAATTGGAGCCTTCTCATAGTCCTGACATCTATATTCTTCTTTTCCCTGGCCGTATTTATGTAGGGTCGTATCTTTCGGCGTTGATGTCTTATCGTAGCGGCATGGCTGGAACCAGCCATGCCGCTACGATAAGACATCAACGCCGAAAGATACAGAATTACAACGACCTTACATAAGAGTAACTAAGTGGATAGGACCGACAAAGAAACAGCTTGAAAAAGGGAATTACTTGACCCCACGCTACTAGAAAAGATCGCAGTGCCCTGAAGAAACTCTCTGGTAGAGAGTGAAACGTGTTGGCTAACCTTTTTGTATACCATTTGGTGATCTGTATTTTAAGACTGGATAAAGATAAATATAGAATTTTTCTACATACATAAACAAAACGGTTTCTTTGGACTTCTATTTGGTGTGCCCCGTTAAACATTGGATGGTGGAAAATGACTACCAGAACATCTCACTGTAGTAGGGATACATTAAACTCCTTTAACATAAAGAATACCACAAATCCTGATAAAACTCCTGCCTCGGATGTAGTCACTCCTGCGGGGAAAAGACTGAGGGCCAGATGTAGGTAATTCCGATTTACCGACTCTTAAATACCGACTCATACCGAATCGGTATTTAAGAGTCCGTAAATTGGAAGGAGGCAGATGTAGGTAAAAAATTACCGAATCTGTAAGAGTCGGTATTTACCGATTCTGTAAATACCAATTCTGTATTTCCCATTGATTCCTATGGGCCTTGAAGCCCATAGGAATCAATGGGAAATACAGAATCGGTATTTACAGAATCGGTAAATACCGAATCCTGCAAGGGTGCAGGGGGTGTCACTTTGACACCCTCTAGCACCCCAAGTACAGGCTAGTGTGACATGTGGCACACATACATGCCCTAAGGGCATGTCTGTGTGTCACATTGCACAGGTGTGCATGCACAGATGTGCATGCACACCTGAATTCGGTATTTTACCACCCAATAGGATTGGGTGATAAAATACAGACTCTTAAGGGCCTGTGGCACTCTTAGGAGTGTCACCTACATATGGATTTACAGAATCGGTATGTTTACCGATTCGGTAAAATACCAAAGTGGTATATTTACCGAATCGGTAAATATACCGATTCTGTAAATAACTACCCACCTACATCTCAAAAGCCAAATACCGGTCGGTAACGGCCGAATTCGGCCGTTACCGACCGGTATTTGGCTACCTACATCTGGCCCTGAATGTTTTTTTTAAAATTAAGTCTCTCTTGAAATATTTTTCAATATTTTATGCATGTTCATCAATGGAATTATGTAAAGGGTACAGTTTACTATTTTAAACTTTTGATCTCAGCTGAGATCTTAATACATTTTTAACTGAACTGAATTTATGACTTTGATTAAAAAAAAACTCTGTCAGTGAGACTCAGAGAGGGGCATGTTATGTGAACATCCATATAATCTTTGAAAGCACATTACATAAGACATATTTGGACATGGCCAGGGTCGCCGCTTCCAGTAGCCTCAGCCAAGTATCATAGCATGCAGCAGAGAAAGAGAATAGGTTCCATTGTCCAGACCAAGACTTAACCTGTTACACTTTGACTAGACACCTATAACTCAGACATATGTTTTTAATAGTGACTCTCTGTGCAGCACTTTCTTTATTTAACTGCACTACAGAGCAAAGACAGTACACAGTACTCAACTCTGACAACTGGTACCATTTATTATGCAGAGCAACAATGCGGCACAAAGCATGAAATATAGGTCTGATAATTTTATTAGCAACGATATATCCCTTCAGCAGTTCACAGACATGTATAGGAATGATTCCATGTCATATAAAGCTATAAAAAGTGTTTATTGTCTGCGGTCTGCCCGGAGCACTCTATTGTCTTCACTGGAGCGCTCAACATTCCAACGTTCTAATATGCGATGCATCCCATAACACGTCAAGCACATGTCTGCGGTCGCAACAGGAAAACATTTCCCACTGAGTCTCGAGATAAAACCAAGTTCTTCCAACCTCACACAGTCCATGGTGAAGCATAATACTCATGTTGGCAAGTGCTTCAGCACGCCACCTAGGGGTAGTAAGCGATATATAAATGCTGCACTGCAATACTGATATTTCGAGGGACAGATTAATTCATAGCATGTCAGCCCTCACTGAAAAAAATGTTATTATACGAGTTTCATTTGTTTCCTAGGGAGGCAGTACAAAAGCCCTATTCTTAAGCACCATCTCTTGTATTACAAATCTCTGCAGCCTGAATATCTTTAATCAGTGGATGAAATCACATCCTTATGAGTCTCAGCTATAAAATACTTCTTACCTGAGGCCTAAGCTGCTAATGGGAAGAAAGGGGGAGGGAGAGCTTTTGATGGAAGAGCTATGTGCTACAGCCCTGTTTATTTGGGGGCTTTCCTCTTAGCGCGGTTTGTTCTATTGAGGTGGATAATAAACTCACCGGCAGAATGTCTGACTTGCAGGGTTTATCATCCAACATATATCTAAAGCAGGCTATGTGCTTCATAAAGATTCTAACCTCAAGCAGAGTTTAGTACATTCCCGCTTCGATAATTTAAATAGTATCTCAAGCATTCTTTAACAAAATTAAGAGTGGGTATTGGCCATTTCTGCTGTAAGGAGAAGAAAAAGCGCTTAGACTTGGCCAGTGTTAACTGTGTTAATGCACTTTTTTCTTTAAGGGTGGGGGGTAAGCAACACAGTGGAGGTGTGGGGAGGACGGAGGGATCAGCAACACAAGGGAGAGTGGGAGGAAGGTGGAGCCAAGAGCACCGACGGTGGGAGGGTGGAGAGACAAGACCCATGCACTCTAAGAGTTCATGTGTAAAAATAAAAGTATCTCCACAGCAGAGATAACATTGATTGAAGCCCTGGGAGAAAGCAGAAGGCACTGACCAATCAGAAACAAGGGGACAAGTGACGTGGAAGCCAGCCAATGTAAGTCATGAGTGGGCTTGAAGTCTGTTTTAAGCTTTTTTTGTTAATAGATTTTGCAGACAGCACATGCATGCGGTCAGTGAAACTTAAAAAGCGATAAAGGGAAAAGATGGAGTGAACATCGACAAGGGTAGAAAAGAGGACAAGTCAAAGATCAGGGTAAAATTGGAAGAGGAATAAGTGGGGCAGTGGTGATTAAATTCCAACTCATGCATGTAATGTACAATGGAAATAATGACACAAGTGATTGAGCCAATGATGCAAGGTTGGCTGCATTCACACTGAGGTCTTTACAAGCCTATTTCAAGATGGTACTTGTAGAGCGTGCTACTTACCCGTAAGGGTCTCAAGGCGCTGAAGGGGGGGGGGGTGCTGCTACTACTGCTCGAAAAGCCAGGTCTTGAGGAGTCTTCTGAAGTCGAGTAGGTCTTGGGTCTGCCGTATGTGGGTAGGGAGGGTGTTCCAGGTCTTGGCGGTGAGGTAGAACGATCTGCCGCCAGAGGTCGTTCGTTGGATGCGGGGGACAGCAGCGAGGCTGGCGGAGCAGAGCTGGAGGGTGGGGGTGTTGAAGCTGAGTCTGCTGTTAAGGTAGACTGGTCCGGCGTTATGGAGTGCTTTGTGTGCGTGGGTGAGGAGCTTGAAGGTGATCCTCATCCTGGTAGGCCAGGATGAGGTTTATCTGGGAGTCTGATGAATAAGTGCGTGGGCTGAGTGATGGGATATGGGTAGAGTAGAGGAGGTAGGATGAGTGAGTTAATGGACTAAATGTGAGCTCGAGGGGGTGCTAGATGGCTGTGTGCCTGTGTAGCCTTGTTGAACCAAAATAGAAAGGAGCTTGAAGGACTCTACTCCATGTTTGCAAGTTGTCCAGACAATCCTTCAACTACCAGCCTCCCTGGATACTGGAGTCTTAGATGAGTGTGCCTAGGAGCTACTGAATGGTAATTGTTCCAGAAAATGCTCTAGCACACGAGCCCCTGGCATCTACTTTTACTTTATTTATCTTTATACCAAGGGACTGTCTCCGGCTTTCAGGAGTGCTCGCTAAATAGTAAAACTGTCATAAACTCTGTAGGCCAGCAGTTCTTAACATTTTGACTTTTGGGGATTCACTTTTGGAAGCAGAGGCTCCCTGCCTAGGCACTTTCCATGACTTGAACCTAAAAAAATGTAACCAAACGAAAGAATCAAGTACACACAAAAATACATAAACTATTAAATATATTATTTAAGTAATAATGCGAAGTATACAAAAATCAAAACTAATGGGAAAGTTGGAGCTTTTCAAAATGTGTGTTTATTTCTAAAAGAAAAATCTATTGGTCAGACTCCAGTATAAAATGTTCCTTTTTTGCTTCAAATGCATCGGTTTCATTGTAAGTGTATACTAGAGCTTCAATTGAGGCCACCAATCATCCATTTTACCGTTTGCTGTAATTGTGCTGCTCCGACAAATCAACCTAAGGATAACAGTTTTACCCCCAGTTTCGAATTCCTTCACATTTAGAGAATTTTAAAGTGTTCAGCATTGCTCTTAAGCGTTTCTAAGGTATAAATTTGGTAATATTTAACTTTCTAAACCATGGTAGACGCCTTCCCCCTCAAAATGGTGTTGCGGATCCCCAGGGGTCCACATACCACAGGTTAAGAGTTACTGCTTTAGACCATGCTGTGTAGGATGTATGACATTACAATGCATGCTTTTACAACGGATGTATGACGTTACATCGCGAACTTTTACAACGCACACCGTTACAACGCAATTTTTACAACGCAGATACATTTACAACGAATGCTTTTACAACGCATGACATTACATAGCAGATGCTATTACAACGCGTCCAACTCCTGCAGCTTCCTTGGTTCTTCTCCTTGGCAAAAAGGTTTCTTGTTCCAGAAGTGATCTAATCTCTTGGGAGCAGGGTCCCAATATTTATACCCAAAATCCTTTGTTCTCTGGAGGCAGAGAGGACTCTGCCTCCAACCAGTTCCTGAGCCCTTTGTTGACATGACTCTTCTTCCTTTCACTGTGCAGGGCAGAGGCATCAGCAGCCCCACAGGAGGTAGAGCCAGCACAGGGGAGGGAAGATACAGCACTGGAGCACTCTGTTGACATGATTCCTCCTCTACTTTCACAGTGCACGGCAGAGACATCAGACAAGCCACAGGGGGTGGAGCCAGCATTGTAGAGGTAAGGCCCAGCCCTATTCAGGTCCCAGGTGCGACTCCTCCCTCCTATCTAGATGCAGATCTCTCTATTCACCACTGGGCTGCCCCATCCTGACTTCTGGAATTCCCCAGCCCTGTCACATACAAACCCAGACAAGGAATACACAACTCAGCAGAGGCAGGCTCAAATGGTTAGGCAAGCAAATGCCTACTTTCTAAAAGTGGTATTTGCAAACACAGAATATTAAAATAAAATGTACTAAAAGATGTACTTTATTATACTAAATTCGAATTTCTACCATGTTCCCTGAGTCAGTTAGGATCATAAGAATGTAATGATCTAACTGCCCATTCTGGCCTATGAGAACAGGTAGCCTTCAATAGTCAAAAACGAAAATGGCTGTAATTCACTATTAGAACATGCTACACACATCAGAGCATGTCCTACCCTATACTTACAATGCACCCTGCCCTTTGGCCTACCATAGGGGTGTCTAACATGAAGCAAAGGGAAGGTTTAGGGACTGGCAAGTGGGTGCACTTGGCTAAGTCGACATGGCAGTGCTAGACTGCACACAGGCCTTCCAATGACAGGCCTGAGACATACTTTACAAGCTGCTTCTGTGGGTGGCACAACCAGTGCTGCAAGCCCACCAGCAGCATTTGATTTACAAGCCCTGGGCACACATGGTGCACTGTACTAGGGGCGGACTGTTAGGTGTGTTCCCACAGCAACTGGTCTGCCCACGTAATCCTGAGGTACATTGGCTCGCTAAGTTTCTAATTTTCTATTGTTAAAATGTAGAAACAACTTTGTAATTCTCTGTTATTAGTTTTAAATTGGAAACTTGAGCCATTTCTGTTTGTTGTGCAATGTTATAGTAGATTTGTGTAGATTTGCCTCAGCCAATGCTTGTTTGTTTGTTACTTGAAGACATGTAAATCGTGTATCAGCGCGAGATAACTAAGAGACTGACTCGCGCAGCTTCTCGTGGGCGGAGGCTACAAAGGACATTCTTGTTAACGGCTCTGCGCTTGCTCTGATGTTGACGTGACGAGGAGCGCTTCAGTTGCTGAGCCGCCCGAGATCTAGAAAACCTGAAAACCCTTTCTTTTTCCCATTCAAATCGCTCGAGACTTTCAAGCAGTCCCGCGACAGATTCCTGTCACTTTGATTAAATATTATTCCCTTAAATAACCTCAGTTTGGTCACGAAGAAGTGTTCGAGGACTCGTGAAGAGAAACGCACGCAGACGACAGAGGCTGCATTCCCTACGCGGCGTTTCATTTATCGGAGCTTCCTTCCTCACCCGACTTGAATTCATCTCGTAAAGGACAGTAAAATTTATGACTTTTCAACAGAAGAAATTATCTTCCTGAGACAGCGCAGGAGTGTGCTTATTTTACGAACAGTTTAGTATCGCTTGACAGATTTAAATCCTGGTTTAGGACTGAAGACAGAAAACAAATAAGCCTTGGTAAAACCAAATGGTTTAGGCTGTTCAGATTATTTAATAAATTCTAAAAGAGGATTTTAGGCTTAAATGTTAAATGATAAGAAATGTTAAAAGTGTAAGTTGGGGGGGGAGGAGCCAAGATGGCGATCGCAGCGGCTGCTTAGGCTCCCGGCTCCGGGTGCCCTCTCCCAGCACGCAGACATCCTGATACCCATCCTGAGCGGACGCCGCAGATTCGTGGAGATGAAGTGCAGGGGACACCGGCGATATGCTCCGGTGATCCCGACCTGCGGTAGAAATGCAGAACTCTCCCCTCGGCCTCTCCGGCCTTTGGAGGACTGAGTCCGGGGTCCCGAGTGCGCAGCGAGGCCGGCCACCAGCGGGACCATCTCGGCCATGAGCGGGTGGCAGGAGTAATCTGCCTTAATTGAGACTCCACACGGTCGCCTCATAGGGCATTCGTCCAGCCCGCGTCGAGGGATGACATTGTGAGCCGCGCGGCGCCGCGGCTTTGGGGACAGCTGTGGTCGCCCTGCCCTTCTTTGTTGTCGAGTGCGGCCATTGTTTCGATTCCCTACCGGGACTTGTGGACAGCCTACATTGAGATACGGGACCCTGTTATCTACAGCAGGGGCTCCGACCTGCACCGCCAGTTGTGTAGCCCACTGTCCCTGGCACTGACTGTTCCGGGCCATATCGGGCCGTTCCACGTTATTATTTCATTGACCCATACCGGATCATCACGGGCTGAACAGCGCCAGGTTAGCTATGCCGGGGGAAGGTGCCCTACATTAGGTACCCCCGCCTGGGAGGGAGAGTGTTGTGGATTGTGGTGTTGCCCCGCACGCATCTGGAAAGGAGCCCGACTTGAACGATCTCATGGCGGCACTGGGTTCCCTTCGCGTGCAGCGCCTGGGCTTTGGAGAAGAGGGTGGACGCCATTTCCTCCTCCTTGGGACAAAGAGAATTGCGCTGCCTGCGGTGGCATGATGCTGACGTTGCACCTTCCCCAGCAAGGAGTGTCCCGTCTTCTCCCGAGATACCGACTGACCCGAGGTGTGGTGCGGACGACTCTACTTGGACGTGTCCTGCTCCCCGGACGAACGACTACCACCGGACAGCTCCTCAGAAACCCCGGCCGTTGCGATTGCCACGAACCGTAGCAGTGCTTCTTTCCTCGATACTTTGTAGCCCACACTTTGGCCGCAGGAGCTGTGAAGTGACACCAACGATATGGCTCGAGCCTAGCAGGACAGTGACGGTTGGTTCTCGATTGTTTGAAACTAAATGGGGGTTGGAGCAACTTCGTTTTGCCGTAAGACCGGGCTTTAATGTATGTTATCAAATACTGCTTGCTCAGCTTACGCACAAGGAGGGGCCGGATAGACGGGGACAGGGTTGAATACTGTTTGCTGAACCGGGACTGATATCTGATGGCTGGCTGGCAGAACTGTGTTTGTTACGGGGCTCACGCTGGTGACCAGGACTCCTACGATTTGTCTGTATACTACTCTGTGTATATCTTCCACGAATTGGCTCTGCTTTTTGTACAATCATGGCGTGCGTGGGGGGGGCGGAGGGGGGACCGGGGGACACACCGAATGGCCCTCCTCCGCATTCTTTCCTTGCTGACCTTCGGGCTGGGCGGGGGGATTTTCCTACATTTGGGAGGGGTTTCTTTATTTTTGGGGCGACAGGCACGCTGCTAGGGTTTAGGCAGTAGCCATCTGCAGGGGTGCAGGTTGGGGGGTTGGGGGGGGTTCTTGTCCGGGGGTGTTTTCATTTCTACGGCCTTTTTGTTCCTTCCTCTCTCTTGAGTAACACTTTGGGATATTTCAGCCTAAAGGGTTTCTTCTCCCTTTCCTGTAACTATATTTCGGGTATTCTTTATGGGGAGACAGGCACGCTGCTAGAGGGGGGTAAGCCATAGCCTCTGCAGGGGTGCAGGGGTGCAGGGGTGCAGGGTGGGGGGTAGGGGGAGGGGTCCTTCCTTCTTTTTTTTTTTTTTTTTTTCTTGTCCCCTTTTTTAGTTTCTATGGGTCCTTTTTTTCCTTCACTCACTTATCCTTCTTCGTCCTCTTATTCTTTCCCTTTCTCTTGGGTCATTATGGAGGTTAAGTATTACGCCTCTTGTCGTATCTGTGTTTTGGTATATTGGTATTTTCTTAAGGTGGTCTTGCGTTCATGGGGTGGGCGATGACTGGTGCGAACTGTGATTGCTTATTCCTTCATTCCGATATGTGTACTGTAGCACCGACAAGTCGACAACGGTTACTAGCTCTGCTGACATCCTGATGTGTGCATTGCCCACCCTATGCCCTTATCTTGATTGTATGCCATATGATCCTTCTCATTATATAATTCAAAATGAACCTTCACTGATCCTTTACCTCGGTGGGCGCGTCCAGCTGAAGTGCTTTTTGTATTGTATGCAAAATGATGTGAGGTGGAATACTGAGGTCATTCTTGATGGCCGTAATTGCTACAAACAGATTTCGAGGCCGGCCAGGTTGGTTGTAGGCCCGTAATTGTATTTACGTGCTGCATAAGAAAGGTTTAATAAAAAAAAAATTAAAAAAAAAAATTGTACGTTGGGAGTTAAATTCAAAATTATTATTGAGCTAACAAGTTAAGGAGTTGGATGCAGTTTGTCTCTTTCTGCTTTCTTTATAACTACAGACTCCCAATTGAGTAGATGAAGACTGGGACCTACAGGTATGAAAAAACTGCATGAGTTAGGAGTTGAATTAATCTAATAAGATTAACCTACTAATTTTCAAGTTATCAAAATGTTTATTGAGTTATTAAATTTTATTTAAGGAGTCAGAAAAGCTAATCAGCAACGTTAGACTCAAGTCTCAGCAAGTGTGAACAAAGGCTGTTAATTTCAATGGTCAGTATATAGTAGTGCTTAAAAACATATTGTTAAGGATTGTTTAAAAAAATAGAATTGTTAATTAATTTATTGTATAACAGGATTACGTGAGTCCAGTTTGCGAAGGAATAATTAACGGCCTGGAACACTACCAAGAGAGACATCAACAGGAAGCAAATTGTTTTGTTGTTTATTTCTCTCTCCACTTCCCCTTTCCCTTGAGGACTAGTTAACATAGTCAGAGTAGTAACATTCCTGATTGTGTTGGTAAATCCTTGAGGGAGCTGGGAGTTTGCGTCTTCAAGAGGAAACGTCTGAAGTGATCTTCGTTGCAACTCAACAGAAGACGAAGCCAATTAAAACTAAATCGTATCCTCTTGAATTCATTAATTCACCCTCATGGATGTTCCTCAGTTGACTCAGTTAGTGCAGAAGTTGAATTTGGAAATGGAGAAAATGCGTTTGGAGAATCAATCGCTTCGTCAAGAGTTAGATGAAACTAGGGCGGGTTTTTCGGTTTGGAGAGATCCAACTGAGGAGAGAAAACCAATTCTTACTCCAACTAAGTTTGGAACAACCTCTCATCAGACTTCCACCCAAAGAGATCAGTCTAGTTGTCAACCTGTTCAAGTCTCAGTAGTTACTCCAACACCAGTTCCTTTAGCAAACCCAGAAAGATTTTCAGGAGATAGTAACATATACACTACTTTCATTAGTCAATGTCAATTGCATTTTATGTGTAAACCTCAGGTTTTTAACACTGATTCAGCCAAGATAGCTTTCATAATTTCTTACCTTGGAGGAGTGGCTGCAGACTGGGCTATGCCATTGGTTGATAACAATGATCCTTTGCTTCACAATTTACAAGAATTTAAATTAGTCATGTCCAAATTATTTGCCAAACACACTTTTATACAAGCATCAGATAATGAGCTTCTGAGTTTACGTCAAGGAACAAAGGACCTTATTTCTTATATAACCACTTTCAATAGACTTCTTACTGAGACTCTTTGGCCTGAGGAGAAACGAATATCTTTGTTTTATAGGGGTCTCAAAGACGATCTGAAGGATTCCCTTGCACATATTGTCAATTTTTTTTTTTTTAACATTTATATAGCGCATCTGTCACCTGGCAGGTATCCTGGCGCTGAGAGATTACTCCTAAAATGAAAAATAACGAGAGACTAGGAACGGGTAACGGTGAGGGATTTAGGGGAAGAGCCAAGTTTTAATCCTCTTTCTAAAAGGAAGGAGTTGTGAAATTTGGCGGATATCGACCGGCAAGCTGTTCCAGAGTTTAGCGGCGGCCACTCTGAAGGATCTTCCCCCCGTCCTTACCTTATTGAATCTGGGTACCATGACAAGGCAGGCTGAGGCGGATCGGAGAGTTCTGGTGGGAGTGTACCAGGAAAACATTTTTTGTAGGGGTCTGGGGCCAGTTCCGTGTAGTGCTTTAAAAACCAGGCAGAGTGCTTTAAAAGCTATTCGCTGCTTCAGAGGGAGCCAGTGTAGCTCGGCTAAGGCTGCTGTGGCCGAGGATCTCCTGGTCCATCCGAGGGCAAGTTTGGCTGCGGCCGACTGGACTCTTTGGAGTCTGTCCAGTAGAACAGCTGGGGACTCGAGCAAAAGTGCATTGCAATAGTCAGGACTAAGGATAGTGCACCTGACTATTAATGCTCGTGCCTGTGCGGGAAGTAGTGGCATAATTTTGCGTAAAGAGCGCAATAGGGCTGAGCAGGTGGAGACTGTTTTGATTACCTGCGTTTCCATGCTGAGTTTGTTATTTAACATGACACCCAGATTGCGGACCCTAGTGACCGGCAGTGGTTTTTCTGGGGTTTCCGGGGGCCAGAATTCCGGGGGAAATAGGCGAGGAATCCGGCTCCCATCGCAGAACAATACCTCTGTTTTAGAGGAATTAAATTGCAAAGAATTTTTGTGCAGCCAGCCAGCTGTGTCTCTCAGGCAGTCGTGGAACGATTCCATGGGAATTGATTCTTCCCCCTCCCAGGAAAGGATAAGCTGGGTGTCGTCCGCATAGTTTATAGTTTTCAGTCTGTGGGATTTAATCAAAGTAACTAATGGTTTCAAATAAACATTAAAAAGGATCGGGCTGATGGACGAGCCCTGGGGCACCCCGTGAGGTACCGGGGAAAAGGCGGATTGAAAAGGGGGGAGGGACACAGCCTGTTTCCTATCTCGCAGGTATGAGTGGAACCAAACCAAGGCGGTGCCGTCGACCCCTGCCTCTTTGAGTCTTTTTAGCAGAATCGCATGGTTGACTGTATCGAACGCGGCAGACAGGTCCAATAAGATCAAGGCCACTGCGTGGCCCCTGTCTGCACACATACGAAGTTCTTCCATGGCTGTAAGTACCGCTGTTTCGGTGCCATGGGTTGGGCGAAATCCAAACTGGAAGTTGTCCAGAATGTGATTCTGCTCCAGATGAGTCGATAGACAGGAGCTAACCCAGAGTTCCACAACTTTCACCGGGAAGGGTAGGAGCGATATAGGCCGAAAGTTGGATAAACACTCAGGGTTCAGTGAGGGCTTCTTCAGCAGTGGGGTGATAAGTGCTTGCTTCCAGGGGGTAGGGACAAATCCGCAATGCAAAGATTGGTTGCAGATCCTGCGGAGGGTGCTGAAGAGTTCAGTTCCGCACACTTTCCATGTTTTTGGGGGCAGCGGGTCGAGGGGGGACCCAGAGGTGATTCCGTGTGCCATTCTCTCGAAGTCTGCTTCCAACATAAGAGGGAGAACTTGCAGACATTCCCTGGGTAGGTGTCCTGGGCTCAACGGACACCCGGGGGCGTAGAAATTATCTTGCGAAGGGGTGGTATTTAGTTTGTTCATGATGGTCTCGATTTTGTCCTTAAAAAACAGTGCGAGATTATCGCAGAGTATCTGTGTAGGAGGGATGGTTTTTTTGGCACAGTCGGGGTGGATAAGGTTGTTGAGAATCTGGAAGATGCTTTTGGGGCTATTTGCGGCATTGACTATGGTAGAGCAGTAGTAGGTGGCTTTGCTCTCAGCGATGGCAGATTTATATTCCAGGAGCTTATTTTTCCAGATAGTTTTATTTATGTCGCGATAGCCATGTCTCCACTTCCTCTCAGCCTGTTTACAGGCTAATTTGAGGGTTTTCAGGGAATCGCTAAACCATGGGGCAGATGCTCTGCCTTTAGGTTTGCATCTTTTTAATGGAGCTAGGGATTCCGTAGTGATTTGCTAGATGATTTTAAGGAATTTCAAGATCTAGTGGTAAAGCTGGATCCTAGATTAGGAGAACGGAGGAATGAGAAACCGAGAAATGATTTTAGAAATCCTCAACATAGAGTAAAGTAAAGTCCACATTTGTAAAGCGCACAATCACCCGTAAGGGTCTCTAGGCGCTGGGGGCCGTCGGGAAGATTAAGCGAGCTATTGCCCAGAGTCACATGGTGCTGGGCTAACCTGCCGCCGGAGCCGGGGATCGAACCGTGGTCCCCATATTCCAGCGTCAGTCGCCCTGGCCGCGGCGCCACACCTCTTCCACTAGACAAGAAAGAGATTGATGAAAAGCATTCTTTGGTTGATAAAACTCAAATTGGTGGAATCAGGGGACCCTTGACTCCAGAAGAAAAAGAACGTAGACGTAAGGGTAATCTATGTATTGCGGTAAATCAGGGCATTTTGCTAGAGATTGTACTGTAAAAACAATTTAAAAAAAAGCTTTGGTGATTGAGACCATTCCTCAAACACAGTCGGAAAACTAGGAATCGCGAAGAAAGTTGAGATCGTTTCTTCGAGTGATCCTTTTTTCATGATCTCTCAGTATGCTACTAATGTAACCTCACTCATTCCTAAACATTTTACAATTCAAATGGTTTTTATTTTAACCACATTACAAAGGCATAGTACTCCAGTACTTTTAGACTCAGGAGCCACAGGGAATTTCTTCGATTTGGAATTAGCTCGAAAACTAAATTTGAAATTTATTCCTAAGAAAGAACCTGAGCCGGTAAGAGCTGTTGATGGATCAGTTTTAACTTCAGGTCTAATTCGATTTAATACAGAGCCTTTGACCATAGTAACAGACAATGGTCACGCAGAGAAAACAATTTTTGACACACCTACCTTTGGAGTTATTTTAGGAATTCCTTGGTTGGAGTTACATAATCCTAAAATTGATTGGATTAGGAGAACTGTTACCTTGGAATCCGCTTATTGTAAATTACATTGTTATCAGGAAATTAAGGATCCAGTTATGCCGCTTTTTTGTGCAACCCTGAAATCTGAAATTAGTTGTCTACCAAAAGAGTATCAGAATTTTGCAAAAGTTTTTCACCCTGTTGAAGCTACCAAACTTCCACCTCATAGAGTCTATGATTGTCGGATTGACTTAGTTCCAGGAGCTGTTTTACCTTGTAGTAGAGTTTATGCTTTGACAGAACCTGAGAATGACTACTTAAGGAAATATTTGGATGAACTTTTAGATCTAGGTTTCATCCGTCATTCAACCTCGCCCGTTTCGTCGCCACTTTTCTTCGTTGCGAAGAAGACGGGGGATTTGAGGGCGTGCATTGATTATCGCGCTGTCAACAAAGCAACCATCAAGAATAGGTACCCTTTGCCTTTAATTCCAGTGTTACTTAATCAAATAAAAGGCTCCAGTATTTACACCAAACTGGATCTCAGGGGAGCATATCATTTGATACGAGTTAAAGAAGGCAATGAGTGGAAGACAGCTTTTCGCACGAAGTTTGGTCTTTTTGAGTATACTGTCATGCCGTTTGGCCTTTGTAATGCTCCCGCAGCTTTTCAATATTTTATCAATGAGGTGCTACACGATTTGTTGGATGTTTGTTGTATAGTATATATTGATGACATTTTGATCTATTCAAAGAGTACCAAAGAGCATGTGCAACATGTTCAGTCAGTTCTACAGAGATTGAGGGATCATTCTTTATTTGCAAAATTAGAGAAATGTGTATTCAATGCCACCAAGGTGGAATTTCTGGGTTACTGTTTGTCTCCTGAGGGTATTCATATGGATCCCAAGAAGGTAGAAGCAATTTTAACTTGGCCAATTCCAACATCCATTAAAGACACTCAAAGGATTTTGGGGTTTGCCAATTTTTATCGACGTTTTATTTCTAAATTCTCTGAAATAGTTACTCCGATCACTCAGTTGTTAAAGAAAGGGAAAAAAATTCTTGGAATGAGGAGGCGAACCTGGCTTTTTCTTTGTTGAAGAAGGCTTTTACCACCACACCTTTCTTGGTTCATCCTGATCCAGATAGACCTTTTTATGTGGAAGCAGATGCTTCGCAAACGGCCATAGGAGGTGTTTTGCTTCAGAAAGACCCTGAAAATTGTCATTTTCATCCGATAGCTTTTTATTCAAGGAAGTTATTGTTAGCTGAACAGAATTATACCATTGCTAAACGAGAACTTTTAGCTATTAAAGATGTGTTTCAGGAATGGAGACATCATCTCTTAGGGGCAAAACATACAATCACAGTGTACTCAGATCACAAGAACCTGATATTGTATTCTACTGTGAAGGCTTTCACTCCTAGACAAATGAGGTGGTTGCAATTTTTTAGTGAATTTGATTTTTTAATCACTTATCGGCCTGGAAACAAGCAGTTGTTGTCTGACACACTCTCGCGATTAGTTTGTGAAAGAAATTCCAATGTGAATAAAGAACCACCAAGTATCCTTCCAAAAGAGAAAATAGCAGCAGAAATTCATTCAGAAAGTTTCTTAGATTTAATTAAGAAAGAATTAAAGATTTGTAGTTCTCAAGAATGGTTATCTAAGGAAGGAAATTCAATTTAGAGAGGGTCTATTCTTTCATAATCATAAAATATTCGTTCCCACAAGAGATTTACAAATTAAGGTGATGCAATGGAATCATGATTTGGCAATTGCTGCACATCCAGGAATTAACAAGACCTTGGAGTTGTGCCAGCGTAATTTTTGGTGGAACAAAATGGTTCCTGCTATTCAGCAGTTTGTTAAAGCTTGTCCAGTTTGTTCTCGTCAGAAGGCCTTACATTCAGCTCCAATGGGGTTACTTCAACCTATGGCAATACCCCCGCAGCCTTGGCATACAATCAGTTTAGATATTATTACGGATCTCCCTAAATCTAATGGGTATACAACAGTCCTGGTTGTGGTGGATTTGTTATCTAAGATGGGACATTTTATTCCTTTGCAAAAAATTCCAACCGCAGCAGAATTTAGTACAGTATTTCTATCTACCATTGTCAAGCTTCACGGTTTACCCACTAAGATAATTTCAGATAGAGATCCTCAATTTGTATCAAGGTTTTGGTCACAACTTAGTAAACAACTGGGTATCGAGTTGGCCTCGTCATCCTCTTTTCATCCACAGACAGATGGTCAAAGTGAAAAGGTTTATCAACATGTAGAACAAGGTTTACGTTGTCTTTTAGCAACTTCATCTAGTCATTGGGATGAAGTCTTACCTTGGGCAGAATTTTCTTATAATAACACTACACATTCAGCTTTAGGTTGTTCTCCATTTTATTTTCTTACTGGACAACACCCTAGAAGATCTCTTCCCATTCTTCTACCAGATGAGCAACAAACTATGCCTGTAGTCTCAGATAGGTTAACATCTCTGTTAGACATTCAAGAAAAGGCAAGAAAACAGTGGATTAAGAGTAAAGAAACTATGAAGAGCACTGCAGATTCTCATCGAAAACCTTCGCCTTTATATCAGAGGGGTCAGTTGGTTTGGTTATCCACAAGAAATATTCAGTTAGAAGGTCCTAGAAAGTTAAAACCAAGATTTTTAGGTCCCTTTGAAGTTGAGAAAATTTTGAATCCAGTGTCTGTGAAATTAAAATTACCTGATGATTATGCCATACACCCTGTATTTCATGTATACCTTTTGAAACCCTTTGAACCCTCCACTCGACCTGATAATCCACCTCCTTCAGTGATTATAGGGGATCATATAGAGTATGAGGTAAAAGCTATTCTTGATTCAAAAAGAGTGAGAGGAACTTTGTTCTATTTAGTTGATTGGAAAGGTTACGATCCTTCAGAGCGATCTTGGGAACCTGAAAAGAATGTTCATGCCTCAAGACTCATTAGGTCCTTTCATGCTTTACATCCAGACAAACCAAGACCTGTGAGACGACCTTTGGGGGGGAGAACTGTTAGGGGTGTTCCCACAGCAACTGGTCTGCCCACGTAATCCTGAGGTACATTGGCTCGCTAAGTTTCTAATTTTCTATTGTTAAAATGTAGAAACAACTTTGTAATTCTCTGTTATTAGTTTTAAATTGGAAACTTGAGCCATTTCTGTTTGTTGTACAATGTTATAGTAGATTTGTGTAGATTTGCCTCAGCCAATGCTTGTTTGTTTGTTGCTTGAAGACATGTAAATCGTGTCTCAGTGCGAGATAACTAAGAGACTGACTCGCGCAGCTTCTCGTGTGCGGAGGCTATAAAGGACATTCTTGTTAACGGCTCTTCGCTTCGTCTGATGTTGACGTGACGAGGAGCGCTTCAGTTGCCGAACCGCCCGAGATCTAGAAAACCTGAAAACCCTTTCTTTTTCCCATTCAAATCGCTCGAGACTTTCAAGCAGTCCCGCGACAGATTCCTGTCACTTTGATTAAATATTATTCCCTTAAATAACCTCAGTTTGGTCACGAAGAAGTGTTCGAGGACTCGTGAAGAGAAACGCACGCAGACGACAGAGGCTGCATTCCCTACGCGGCGTTTCATTTATCGGAGCTTCCTTCCTCACCCGACTTGAATTCATCTCGTAAAGGACAGTAAGATTTATGACTTTTCAACAGAAGAAATTATCTTCTTGAGACAGCGCAGGAGTGCGCTTATTTTACGAACAGTTTAGTATCGCTTGACAGATTTAAATCTTGGTTTAGGACTGAAGACAGAAAACAAATAAGCCTTGGTAAAACCAAATGGTTTAGTCTGTTCAGATTATTTAATAAATTCTATAAGAGGATTTTAGGCTTAAATGTTAAATGATAAGAAATGTTAAAAGTGTAAGTTGGGAGTTAAATTCAAAATTATTATTGAGCTAACAAGTTAAGGAGTTGGATGCAGTTTGTCTCTTTCTGCTTTCTTTATAACTACAGACTCCCAATTGAGTAGATGAAGACTGGGACCTACAGGTATGAAAAAACTGCATGAGTTAGGAGTTGAATTAATCTAATAAGATTAACCTACTAATTTTCAAGTTATCAAAATCTTTATTAAGTTATTAAATTTTATTTAAAGGAGTCAGAAAAGCTAATCAGCAACGTTAGACTCAAGTCTCAGCAAGTGTGAACAAAGGCTGTTCATTTCAATGGTCAGTATATAGTAGTGCTTAAAAACATATTGTTAAGGATTGTTTAAAGAAATAGAATTGTTAATTAATTTATTGTATAACAGGATTACGTGAGTCCAGTTTGCGAAGGAATAATTAACGGCCTGGAACACTACCAAGAGAGACATCAACAGGAAGCAGATTGATTTGTTGTTTGTTTCTCTCTCCACTTCCCCTTTCCCTTGAGGACTAGTAAACATAGTCAGAGTAGTAACATTCCTGATTGTGTTGGTAAATCCTTGAGGGAGCTGGGAGTTTGCGTCTTCAAGAGGAAACGTCTGAAGTTATCTTCGTTGCAACTCAACACGGACAGTGAATCAAATAACCCAATCATGGAATAAACAATCACTACATTAATTTAATATAGGGAGTACTTGCACGGTGGCACTGATTAGCAGTGGCACAGTGCCCAAAGCAAAAATCCAGCAAAAACATATTCTATTCTATTCTATTCTATGGATTTGGTAAAGCGCAAAACAGCTGCCCCAGCAAAGAGGCGTCCCGGCGCTAATGAGGCCCACAGACCCCAGCCTAAGCTAGGAAGAGAGGGAAAAGAGAGGGTGGGTTAGAGAGAGGGGAACACGTGTGTCTTAATGGACTTACGGAAGGTGGGGAGGCTTTCTATGCAGCGGATATTTAGAGGGAGAGCATTCCAAAGCTTTGCTCCCATGACCCTAAAGGAGCGGCCGCCAATGCGGCAAAGCTTTGTGCGGGTAATGCTCAAAAGAAGCTGGCTGGAGGATCGTAGATCACGTCGTGGAACATAAGGAGTGAGGAGAGGTCGTAGGAGTATAGGGCTTCCGAGTTTGAAAGTCATGATAAGGGTTTTGAAGTGGATCCTGGAGTTAACGGGTAGCCAGTGCAGTTTACGAATAGTGGCTCTAACCGAGCATCTACGGGGAAGGCCGACTAATGCTCTTGCCGCAGCGTTTTGCACGCGCTGCAGTCGTGCTATTTCTCCTTTGTTAGCACCTAGGAGGAGGACATTGGCGTAGTCTAAGCGAGAAAGGATTGTCGCTTGGATGACAAGTTGGCGAACTTTAGCATCAAAAAAGCCAAGTATAGGGCTGAGACTCCTCAACAGACCAACACACGTGGCAGCCACTTTCTTGGTGTGTGTCTGATAGCTAAGTGAGGCATCCATCCAGACTCCTAGATTTTTTACAAGGAACTTGGGAGGAGGAATGGGGCCTAAGGATGAAGGCCACCAGTGCTCATTCCAATGGCAGGTGTTTTTACCAAGGAGCAGCACTTCTGTTTTTCCGGCGTTAAGCTGTAAATAGTTATCCGTCATCCATTGGGCCACTGCCGCAAGACTATCCCTGAATCTAGAGGCCAAGATGGAAGGGCCTTCCGTGAGAGTGATGGCCAGCTGTGTGTCGTCAGCGTAGGACACCAGCATCAGGCCCCACTCTTTGGCCACTGCTGCAAGTGGCTTCACGTAAAGGTTGAAGAGGGAGGGGCTCAAAGCAGAGCCCTGTGGAACTCCCTGTGCAATCGGATGGGGTTTGGATAGGAATGGAGGGGCTGACACCCAGAAGGATCTGTCTTTGAGGAAGGAGCAGAACCATGTCAAAGCAAGGCCGGAGACTGCGACCATCTCCAGACGCTTAAGAAGAATGTCGTGAGATACCGTGTCAAAGGCCGCTCTGAGATCAAGAAGAATCAGCGCAGCACTTTGACCGGAATCTAAGATCGTCCGGAGATGTTCGGAAGTAGCCAGGAGGGCAGACTCCGTACTGTGGCCTGGTCTGAACCCATTTTGAGATGGGTCCAGGATGTTATTCTGGTCCATGTGTTGGGACAGGACGCTATTAACATGGGCCTCTGCAAGCTTAGACAGCTATGGAAGCAGAGATATGGGTCGAAAATTCTCTGGTTTGGATGGATCTAAAGTGGGTTTTTTGATGATGGGTGATACCCAAGCTTGTTTCCAGGCCGTCGGGACACTAGCAGAGGAAAAGGAAAGGTTGAGTATGGCAGCTAAGGAAGGCAAAAAAAAGTTGAGTGAGTCAATGAAATGAGTGGGGCTCATGGGTTCTGCAGGGGAACCGGATTTAACTTTCCTGCACAGTTTGGTAAGATCGTCATAAGAGATTTCTGGGATGTGAGTCAAGAGGGCGCAATTAGGGGTGAGATTGGTAAGGTTGGTAGGATTGGGGGAGTGCTGTGGGAATGAACTGTAGATTTTTTGAACTTTCTCTATAAAGTATGTGGCAAGATCCTCACATTGCTGCGCGGACGAAATGCTGGGGGAAGGAGACCTACTGCTCTGGAGTACTTGAACCAGATTGAAAACTATTTTGGCAGGATTAGGACTCGAGTTGATTTTGTCTGCGTAGAAGGTAGCTTGTGCGGCACAAATGGCTTTATAGTACATTTTTAGAGTCGATAAATAGTTGATTTTATCCCCAGTGTTGTATTCTCTTCTCCAGATACGCTCGGCTTTTTTACATTCCTTGCGCATGGATTTAAGGGTATCATTGTACCATGGCATGGAGGGTGAGGTGCGCCCTTTACCCCATTTAGCTGGAATAAGAGCGTCTAGTCCTCTAGTGATCCAATCGTTAAGCGCGCCATAGGTCGTATTAATGTCCTGGTTGGCCTCTCGATGGAAATCACCAAGGGTGACGTAAAGGTCACTGGTTGATAATTTGTGCCATGGTCTTTTAAGGCGGCAGGTTGGTTTGGTTTTATACGCTAAACCATTGACCAGTATAGTTAGTTTAATGGGATAGTGGTCCGTCCATCCCATTGGAACAGGCATCTCAGTTTTAACCTCCTGGATGTTAGTAAACACCGGGTCTAAAGTATGTCCGGCAGAATGTGTTGGGGCCTGAATTAGGGAGTTAAGTTGTAAGGTAGATAGATCTGCAAGGAAGTTTTTAATAATGGAATCGCTAGGTACATCAAGATGGAGATTGAGGTCGCCTAGTATAGTAAAATTTGCAGATTTAGTCACCAGAGAGTTTGTTGCCTCAAGGAGGGCTTCGATAAATCTTGAGGCAGGACCAGGTGGGCGATAGATATAAAGGCCCGACAGGGCAAAGTGTGGGCTAGTTGTAATTTTAAAACGGGCACATTCACAGCCGGGGAGATCTTCCTTGGTGAATGAGCAAGAAAATAGTTTTTTGTAAATTACAGCGATGCCTCCCCCTCTAGCATCTCGATTTAAAGTCAACATATGGTAGTCGTCTCTTGGGAGCTGCTTTCTGCTCGTGTTGCTGCTTGCTTACGGACTCTGTGGCGCAAGAACTATAAGGATGTCGTTCCAATTTCACCTCTCACGGCCCCCGCTCCGCGGGAGCCGTTCGTGCTACAGTCTGCGTGGGAGGCAGTTTACAGGCTGAACTTTGTGCTCTAAAGCCCACTCGGGACTGCGAGGACCAGCAGCCACAGCTGCGCTGACAAGCCGCAGCTGGTCCTCTTCCCGACAGCGCCCCTCACCTGATAATTACCGGAGTGGGATTTCATATCCTCAGATTCTCTTGGGAGCTGCTTTCTGCTCGTGTTGCTGCTTGCTTACGGACTCTGTGGCGCAAGAACTATAAGGCTGCCGTTCCAATTTCACCTCTCACGGCCCCCGCTCCGCGGGCGCCGTTCGTGCTACAGTCTGCGTGGGAGGCAGTTTACAGGCTGAACTTTGTGCTCTAAAGCTCACTCGGGACTGCGAGGACCAGCAGCCACAGCGGCGCTGACAAGCCGCAGCTGGTCCTCTTCCCGACAGCGCCCCTCACCTGATAATTACCGGAGTGGGATTTCATATCCTCCGATTCTCTTGGGAGCGGCTTTCTGCTCGTGTTGCTGCTTGCTTACGGACTCTGTGGCGCAAGAACTATAAGGCTGCCGTTCCAATTTCACCTCTCACGGCCCCCGCTCCGCGGGGGCCGTTCGTGCTACAGTCTGCGTGGGAGGCAGTTTACAGGCTGAACTTTGTGCTGTAAAGCCCACTCGGGACTGCGAGGACCAGCAGCCACAGCGGCGCTGACAAGCCGCAGCTGGTCCTCTTCCCGACAGCGCCCCTCACCTGATAATTACCGGAGTGGGATTTCATATCCTCCGATTCTCTTGGGAGCTGCTTTCTGCTCGTGTTGCTGCTTGCTTACGGACTCTGTGGTGCAAGAACTATAAGGCTGCCGTTCCAATTTCACCTCTCACGGCCCCCGCTCCGCGGGAGCCGTTCGTGCTACAGTCTGCGTGGGAGGCAGTTTACAGGCTGAACTTTGTGCTCTAAAGCCCACTCGGGACTGCGAGGACCAGCAGCCACAGCGGCGCTGACAAGCCGCAGCTGGTCCTCTTCCCGACAGCGCCCCTCACCTGATAATTACCGGAGTGGGATTTCATATCCTCCGATTCTCTTGGGAGCTGCTTTCTGCTCGTGTTGCTGCTTGCTTACGGACTCTGTGGCGCAAGAACTATAAGGCTGCCGTTCCAATTTCACCTCTCACGGCCCCCGCTCCGCGGGCGCCGTTCGTGCTACAGTCTGCGTGGGAGGCAGTTTACAGGCTGAACTTTGTGCTCTAAAGCCCACTCGGGACTGCGAGGACCAGCAGCCACAGCGGCGCTGACAAGCCGCAGCTGGTCCTCTTCCAGACATCACCGCTCTCTATTTATACTCTAGCCTGAGCGCGCACGCGGGACTCGTGCGGGTCAAAGCGCGGGGCGAAGCCCGGGCAAAGGGCAGGCCCTCAGAGGCTGAAGTAGGCTGTGCTGTGCCCACCTCTCTTTAAAGCATTGTATACATATTATAAGTTATCGTTAGGCTCGTAATCTGATTTATTGTGAACCGCCACCTTTGTAATACGTTTGCAACTCCCTAGAGCTTTTGTTTAAAATGACGGCCAAAAAACTTAGGTCTGGTAGAGTCTTGGTTGGAAAGTCGTGTTCCAAAACAAAATCTAATCCCCTTCGTAATAAGGATAATCATGCAACACAACTTAAAGGTACCTGTCAGTTATTTAATCTCTGGGAACGGGGGAAAACTAGAGCGTCCAATATCGAATCTGCCCACTCCACTTTGGTAAAAGTTACACCTTCTCCAACGGGATTGAATATTATGGGTTCAGGGTATGAAAAAAGTATGGAGAAGGAAGTAATCAATGTAGCTGCAGTACGAGAAGTTTTTGACCATATGGAAAATTATGTCTCTCCCACCCTGAAAAATTCAGAAAATAAAAATACCCATACCTCTTTCACTTTACAAATTCCCTCTGAAGCTAGCCTCCAAGCTGTGGGAGTACGGGAGCAAATCTCTTTTTCTAAAATCTGTGAGCCCCCTTCTGAAAAATATGAACCAATCCCTCTTTCCTCTAGTGAACTGCATAATAATGATTTAGCTCTCTGACTCGGATTTGGAAGTCTGTAAGAGATATATCGAGGTCGATACTGATAAAATCAGGGAGTTTGTAAAAACACCAATAACATCAGTGCCACCTGTTCTCCATCTTTATAACAGTACTCCCTCGAATATCTCCCAGTCACACATCTCAATGAGCCCTACCCTCAACATAACAGGTATTGATTCTTTGCCTCCGCCTAGGGTGGATAAACCAGTTTCTGACTGTTTATCCTCTCTAGAACATTTGCTCTCTTCCATTTTAGTACTACTGGAGAAATGTGTTGGGGGTTCCGATTGTGTAATAGATACAGTAACTCAAATATTAAAGGTTTTATTACATGGTAAACTAGAGAAGGAACTTGGCTCAAACTTAGAGGTGGTTGCAGAAGACTCTTTAGAGCAGAAAACTGTTTGGTCAAAGACTGGGTTCCCTAATACTTTCCATTCTCTTAATGACAGGGAACAATCATTCCGCTGTTTGAAACCCCTCACCTCTAACTGTGCAGTAGTTATGGTCCCAAGAGTGGAGGAGTTACAAGAAAGGGTGTTAAAGGATGATTATAGTTCCACCCCGACTAATAATGGACCCATATGTAACAGACCTTAAGGAAGATAAAGAACTTTTTCCTATCTTCAACAAACAGCAGGATGTGGGTGATAAGGAGGTTCCTGAATCAGATGGAGTTAGAAATAAGGAGAATTTAGGGAAAGTTAAAAAGTTCGGAGCTAAAAAGAGGCGATTAATCAGAAGAATTGAAAAAAATAGACGGCGGAAAATTCGTTGGAAGGAAAATTCGGAAACAGTTTGTAATCATGAATTACATCAGATCTCCTCTATGGCACAAAAAGATGAAAGTAAGAATGAAAAAATGGCGGAGGAGATTTTTTCATCCACAACACAGAATTTGGTTCCCTTGCTATTGAATCCCCGCCCTCTTGAGGGGCCTTCTAATACTAAAGTGGTCTTGTTGAATTCTATGCCCCAAAAAAATGAGATCATCTCTATAAGTTCAGGATCCCCTAAGCTTAATCCTCTGGCCAGCCCCTTCTCCGTTAAAAGAGAAGCAGTAGCAGTTTGTCAAAAAAACCCTGACATCCCTATGGATGAGAGCGTTGATACTCTTATCCTAGATTTTCTTCCTTTATTTGATGCAGACTGCATCTTAAATAGATCACTGCTCCTTAAATATTTTCAGGAATCTGCAAATTTGAAATTATTACAAACCTCGGATATAGATTTAGTACGGATTTTGAAGATTGAGGGTGGTAGTTTAACGAGGGTAAGATTCTACTCGAAATTAGTGGTAAATCTTATTTTACAACGGTCTGAATACTTTCAGAGTAGAGGGATTGATGTGATGCCTTTTTGGGGGAATTTCTCCTTTGTCAAACCCTCTAAATCTCTAAGGCCTTTAAGATCTTCTATACCCCTCCTGAAGGCAGTACCTGGAAATAAAGAACAAGTTAGTGGTTTCGATGATCTTAAAATCCAACTATCAAAAGATCTTCGCTTTGTGTCTTATCCAAATCCATCTATATCCCTCCTTCAGGATAAGGTGGAAGATGAATCTCTCCGATGGAACTGGCTTCCTGGCGTTCTATCGAAGAAATTGTCAATTGTGTACCCCCCCAATCCTCATCTTTAGCGACAATATAATGTTACTATCCTGGAACTGTGCAGGGCTAAAGAATTGTCCGGAAAAAATTAAATTCCTTATGTCTCTAAAAGCCAGTATGATCTGTCTCCAGGAGACTTGGTGTTCCGAGAAACTTCAGTTAGGAAGGGATTATTTTGTTCTTGAGGGTCAAGCAGTTCCTTCCAGGACAGGACATGCTAAGGGGGGAATTGCCTGTCTCCTATTCACGGAGATAAAATGGAATTTCTCCCATTACCTGGATTCTAGTAACCTTTTTCAAGCTGTAACGCTGTTTAGTTATGATAATGTCAATGTATCTAAACCCCTGGTATTGATTAACGCATACATTCCCCCTGAAGCTAATTTTGACACAATTTTAAAAAGAGTTTTTGTTTACATTCAGAGTCTAAGGGAGAAATCTTTTCCCCCTAATATAATTTTAGTAGGGGATTTGAATTGTAAAATTTCTAATTTATGCATGAGTGTTTCGCGATAAAGATAAAGAAGAATCAAGTCATATCCCCCAAGCTACTCTTCCCGAGAAAATTAAAAAAAATAAGCGCGGGAAGATGCTTCTCAAAGAACTCTCTGAAATGGATGGGATTATAGCGAACGGAAGACTCCCCTCTGACTCTCCTGCAAATTTTACTCACAAATCTCATCAGGGAGAATCAATATTAGATTATGTGATAGTTGAGAACTCTTCCTTTTTCTTACTAAAGGATCTCAGGGTCATTGAAACGGTTTTTAGCGACCATAAATTACTTCTTTCTACCATGAATATAAATCCTCAGAAACCCGATCAATGGTCACTTAACAGTGACCATGTAAGCTTTGGAGTGAAATCAGGAAGATGCTATTGGAACCCTCAAGCTGAACAAAATCTGGAGAGCGTTCTCGACGCTGCAATTGATGATCTTGCCAAGTGGCAGGGTTCTGAAATAATGTGCTTCCAAGATTTTATGTCGTCAGTAATTTCAGTCGCTAAAAAACCAAACAAGAAAAGGTGCTTTTCAACTCCTTCTTGGCCACTACGTTCTATTAATATAGAAATAAATAAGCTTGTAAGGAAACAATACGTGCACAAATCAGCAGAAGGATCACGTAAAGTAAGCCTATTAAAAAGGAGGAAGAGGTTGCAGGTAAAATTACGGAAAGAAGGGGAGGATGTTATTTGGATAAAATTAAGAGAGGCAGCTTTTAAAGGGGATATGAGACAGTTTTGGTCGCTTATAGGTGAGGGGTGTGGATCCAGAACACGACCACTTCCTATCCCCATTGATGAACACACATGGGTGGACTATGTTACAACTCTTTATGCAATAAATGGAATGCCGTCTCCCTGTGTAGGTGTCAATGAAAAGGATCAGCTTCTGGTTCCCCTAACTGAAAATGATATTTCAATAGCCATAAGGGAAATGCGCTCATCTGGGGCAATGGGGCCGGATGAACTTCCAATTTCGGTTTTAAAACATAGCAGCGAAAAATGGAGCAAGTTGTTACGTCCAGTGTTCAATATTTGTTTCTGTAGCGGAAAGATTGTTCCCTCGTGGAAAGGAAGCATTTTAGTGCCCCTTTTTAAAAAGGGTGATCGATTAGCTCCCCAAAATTATCGCCAAATAGCCTTGTTAGACGCAATTGGAAAAGTTTTTGCTAGATGCCTTTTGAAACAAATTAATGATTGGGTAGACCAGGCAAATATTCTTCCCCTTGAACAGACGGGATTCCGAAGAAATCATGGTACCTTGGATAATCTAACTGCTCTCCAGGTAATAACGGATAAATATGTCAAGGTCAGAGGTGGGGGAGTCTATGCTGCCTTCATAGATTTCTCCACGGCCTTTGACAAAGTTGACCGTCCGCTATTGTGGAAGAAATTATTTGCTTTGGGTATGCCAGTCAGGCTATTAAATCTAGTTCAGGAGCTTCACTCTGAGACCTGGTGTAGAGTATTGTTGGGGGGGGGGGGGAAGAGGCCTATCCCAAGCAATTCCCACAGCCAATGGTCTTAAACAGGGTTGCTTATTAGCACCCTTATTATTTTCCCTTTATGTTTGTGATCTCCCCCTGACTCTTTCCCTGAGCGAAGGAATTGCCCCCACTCTAGGGGACAAACCGGTAGCATGTTTAATGTATGCAGATGACATACTTCTTCTTGACCTTACGCCGAAGGGTCTTAATAGTCGTCTGCATGCTTTGCAGTTATTTGCTGAATATCATCATTTGAAGATTAACATGTCTAAAAGCAAAGTAATGTGCTTCACGGGGAAGAAAAAACCAAAATTGTGTAATTTCAGTTGGTTTTTAGGGAATGAGAAATTGGAAGTTGTAAAATCTTATGTTTTTTTGGGGAAAATAGTATGTGGTAATTTGAGTGACAAGGCACATATAGATGGTAATATTAGGAAAGCCCTGACTCGGGGAAAGGGATTAAGCGCTCTTTATAAGACCACCGGCAGAAGACATTTTGCCATTCTCCTAGAGGCCTTTCGAGCAAAAATTCCTGCTTCCCTGCTCTATGGCACTGAGCTAATAGATCTGAGACAATGGGGCTTCTTGGACACTATTGAGGGTAGACTTTTGCGTTGTTTATTGTCGGTTAATAATGCATGTACAGTGGAAACCCTTAGACTTGAATTGGGCATACGAAGCAGTTGGGTTCAGGCCCTGGCAGGAGTAATACGCTGGGTTTTTCACCTAGCCAAGGGCACACCGGCTACATTAAGATGCCTAATTAAAAAAGAATTACTGGGTCCTATGAAAGAACATTCTTTACTTATAAAGAATTTTAGAAGGGCTGTTATGTTACTAGAATTGGACGAATCTTCGCTCTTTTTATTATCCTTGCATCAGCTAAAGCAGTCATTAAAACGGGCTACATGGGAGTTAAGTTTTAAGAGGGATAGAGATGTCCTTTGTACAAAGAAAGGTGTTACCGAGGTTGTTAATTCCTATTTATTTAAAAAGATACAACCCTATGCATCTTGGTCCCTCCCTCATGGCTTACGCCGTTTCTGGTTTCTCTTGAGATATGATCTTCTCCCTTTAAATAAACTATTAGCTAGATGGCATGGTTGTTCTGATAAATGCAATCTATGTAGCATGGATACCTCAATTCAGGATATTCCCCATATCCTTTTCATATGCCCCGCCCTAAGGGGCCACCGTCGAAAGTGGTTGAGACCTATATGCTTAAAGTTAAACATTTCTTCTGCAAAATCTCTACTGGACGCCATGTGCAATCCCCCTAATGAAATGTTCTGTTACAGAATTTTTAATTTTTTTAAATGTTTCCTAGATTTATATTAACAGATATGATCTTACCTTTTGTAATATTTGAAAGTACTATGTGGATTGGTCACTTTGTAAATGTTGTTGTAAATTTATGTTTTTTGTCCTTTTATATATGTGGATCTCGGTTGAGTTCCGAATCATATTCAAATAAAAATTGAATTGAATAGTCGTCTGGAAGCGTGAGGTTAGGTATGGCAGACGTGCCGTCACGTAGCCAAGTTTCACAGAGGAAAAGGATGTCCGGGTTCTCATCAAGTATGAGAGAGTTAACCTCAAGGTAATGTTTGGTGAGGGATCTGACATTGAGTTGAAGGATTGTGAGGGGGGTAGATTTAGACAAATCTTGTTCCTGTCGAACACGACGGGGGCTAGCTGTAGTAAAGAGGCAGGACTTACATTGGAGATGCGTGTGGCCAAGAGTACCTGTAATGTCAACACAGCTCCGCCCAGGGTTCAAGGCAATGAGGTATTCTCTATCGTAGTGAAGGGGTTCCTGAGGAATCCGGCCAGGGGGACTGGCGAGAGGCGATGACTTGGCGATGACTGGCGCAGACGGGCTTGCCTTAGGCGCGCAAACGGCGCGCCCGCTGCGCGTCCGGTGAGTACACATTTTTATCACAGGAGCGAAAATGGGCGGGGGGGGCGTGGCCTCAGAGTGGGCGTGGCCTCGCAGCACGCCGTCAATGGCGGCAGGTTTGTTTGTGGTTTGGCGATTCCGCTGCAGCGCTAGATCCGCTGCGCGGTCAGTTCAAGATGCAAGTCCTTTAAGGTGCCAGGGACAGAGTGAGTACAAGTTTCTAAAAACAACAAATTATTCGTGACACAAAGATTTAAAATGAAGCAGTACAGACTCCCGGCTTCCGCCTCAGGAGGGTATGTGTATCAAAACAGAGGAGGCAATCTGTCAAAAATGGAAGGGAGACTCACGCCAATGATGTCAGGTCTAACAGAGATCCACACCAATTTTAGAAAAATAAGCTTCTTTCAAGATTTATTTTAAGACCGAGAAATTTGCAAAAAGGTAATTACACTTTTCAAGAACAATACTTTCCATTTTAAAAAGTGGTCACTGCACTTTTCAGCTCAGCAATGTTAACCTACGGGAAGAAAACAAGAATGTGGTTTTGCAGGTAAGTATACAAATTACAGTCTTGGTTTTCACAATGAAGAATCAGCACCAGGCACGGTTCAGGTAAGTAGCAAATCTGCGCCTCCAGAGGCACAGGGGCGGGTGGGTGCAGGTTTAAATTTGGAATCTGGCGACAATGTTATTCAATGGAGACAGGTGGTAATCAAAAAGACACTGCTCACAGGTGAGTAACATGCTTTGGTAACCCAGTCTCCAGGAGTTACGGTAAGCACAGGTGGGGAGCACAAAGCAACACCAAACTTGCACCCTCCGTGGTACAGGGGCAGCCAGGTGTAGAGTGCCAGCACAGTGTCAGGCCTTCAAAGCAAACTAATGGGGGAGTTCAGTTTTGAAGAGAGGCTGGACGAATAAAATACACAGCTGCCCAGGTAAGTAGTGAGGCTAGGGGACAAAGGGACACTGTTGGTCACGCTCATCAATGCCCAGGCTTCGGGTGCAGGCATCTCCATAGGTGTTGGAAAAGTTTAACCGGGCAAGTCGTGGGGAGTCTTCGAGTTGAGGCTGCAGGCATCGAGGTGGAGTCTGTCAGGGGTCAGCTCACTCTGGACTCTTGTTTAGAAGAGCTGGGGAACCTTCACAGGACCGGTTGGCTACTTGGACTTGAGCGTCTGGTGCAGAGGTGGCTCCAGTGGTGGTTTCGCAGTTCCTCAGGGCAGAGTTCTTTTTTCTTTAAATTTGGTTTCTTTTGGACAGGTCCGCTGTCCACAGGAGACCTTTATCTTTGTCGAAGGCAGGCAGTACACCCAAAGTTTCGAAGTTGCTCGGTTGCAGGATGGGCCTTTTGGGGCAGGTTTGTTGAGGGCTGCAGACAGGCCGGTAGGCCAGGGGCCAAGTCAGTTGGCGTCTGTAGTCTTCTCTGTTGGTGCGATGCTGTAGTGTCTTGCTCTTCTTAGGTCATCAGGAATCTGATTTCAGGGTCCGGGGATGCCACCTAAATACCAGATTTAGGGGCATTACAGGGGAGTGACAGGTAGGGACCAATAAGTTTCTTACCTGGTGTGTCGACACCCACTAATATGCCACCCTCCTGTGGGAGGGTGGCACAGCCCTAGCCCTGATTAAGTCCCACTATCTTCAAGATAGTGGGCACTGAAAAATGAGCTTCACTTCGTCTCTAGCACCTGAGGGCTGGAGTTGGTGAAGGGGGGGCACCAATTTATTTATTTATTTTGAAAGTTTTATATAGCGCGAACAAGATCTTCGCAGATATCAGAGCGCTTTACAGAGGAGGGGAGCATATATACATAGATACATCAATAGTGTTAAAAGTACAGTGAGGTGATATCATAAACAATCAAGTAAGTCAATTTCAAAGTCGAACAAAAATGCAAAGGGTTCGAACAAGTAGTACAGATCAGTATCGAGTCTTTGAAGTTGATCCCCAGTAGTGGTTCAAGTGTATTTAGCCATGAGGATCGCTTTTACTTCTTTCTTGAAAAGTATGGTAGAGGGGATGAGCCTGGTTTCAGGGGGGAGTGAGTTCCAAATCCTGGGAGCCATTCCTGAGAGAGCGTTTATACGTTTTTTCTTTGCGGAATCTTTTAGGCTTTAGCAAAAGATTGTTTGTGCCTCTAGTGTTTCTGGAGCCTCCAGAAATCGTCAGCTTCTGAGCGAGGTATCTAGGTGAGCTCAGGGGGACAGCCTTGTGCGTCAAACAAGCGATTTTCAGGTGTATTCTGGCTTCAAAAGGCAGCCAGTTCAGGGATTTGAAGTCAGGGGAAATGTGTGAGTGTTTTTTTGATCCAGTGATAAGTCTCGCTGCAGCGTTTAAAGAGGCTCTTATGGGTGCCGTAGTAGCTAGGGGGAGACCGCAGAGGGCGGTGCTGCCATATTCTATTTGAGGTATGACTAGTGATTGTACAGCAGTTTGGAAGTCTTTGGCTGGCAGGAAGGGTTTAAGTTTCTTAAGGGTGTTGATTTGGTAGTTCGCTCCCTTAGTTGCTTTGTTGATGTGTTCCTGCATGCTGAGATTGGTGTCAAGTGTTATGCCCAAAGATTTCGCTGAGTCCACGATGGTGGGTTGAACATTGAGTGCCGTTAGGTGTTTAAGCCACATTTGTGCGGTAGTGATCTTTGCGGGAGGTGAAATCAGAAGGAACTCTGTTTTAAGGGCATTGAGTTTGAGATGATTAGCGGCCAGCCAGGATTGGGTGCTTCTGATCGTTGAGTTCAAGAGCGTGATGTATTTGGGTGATTGTAGTTTGAGATAAAGTTGGGTGTCATCAGCATACATGTGGAAGTGTACATTGGATTCTTGTAGCAAGGTGGTGAGAGGTTCCATAACTAGGTTGAACAAAGTTGGGGATAGGGAGGATCCTTGTGGTACGCCTAGCGATGCAGGTCTTGGCGCAGACATCAAGTTGTTGCTCTTGAATTTCTGCGACCGGTTATGCAGAAAGGACGTGAACCATTTGAGCACAGTTCCAGATAGGCCCATTCTTGTGTTTAATAGTTCGAGACTTTAACAGCGTTAGCAGGAAGGGGGTCCGTGAGGTGATTGGATGGTTTCAGAGTGCTGAGCAGTCTGCCAATTTCTTCTTCCGTGTAGGTGACAAAGGTTGACCAAGTGGCATTGTTTTTTGGTTTAGTGGGTGCTATGCAGTGGGGTTTGGGATAGAGGCTTGCGTCCATGAGGAGATCATTCTTTATGTTGTCAGTTTTTTGGTTAAAGAAAGAGGCGAAGTCTTCGCAGGAGGGAGCTTCGCACATAGTGTTGAGAGGTTGGGGTTGTTCTTTGGATTGTGTTCGGATAAGCTCAAACAGCTTTCTCGGACGATTTTTGGCTTGGTCGAGCTGATGGCTGAAGAAGTCTGATTTTGAGCGTTTTATTTTCCTGAAGTAGGCATTTCTCTTTTTCTTCAGGGTTTTTAGGTTCAGTGCAGAGGGAGCTGATCTCCAGGTGCGCTCTGCCATTCGCGTGGCGCGTCTATCGTCATTGAGACTCCCGTCGTACCAGGGATTGGAAATTTTTGCGGAGGCTTTTTTTAGCTGCAAGGGTGCGACTTCATTAATTATTGAGGTCATAGTGTTAAGATAGTGATCAGTCAAGGATTGGACGTCCTTAACGCCAGTAGGAGGAAGCAGTAAGTTACAGCTGTTGGGGGGCAGAGAGTTTGAGTTTAGTTTTTTCATGTCTCTTTTCCAGACTTTGGGCCTGGCGGATTGAACAGGGTTAAATTTAACTTTTTCATTGATGAAGAATGTGATAATATGATGGTCTGACCGGTCACAGGGTTGGATAGATTCGAGTTGGATAGAGGCCTCTTTGGAGATGATAAGGTCGAGGATAGAGCCTTTCTCGTGTGTCGGACTGTTGCAAATTTGAGTGAGGTCAAGGGCGTTAAGGAAATTCTTCAGACCTTTTACCACCGCATCATTATGATCGTTCCAGTGGAGGTTGAAGTCACCAAGGTATATTTGTGCGAGTTGTCGCCCGGAGTTGGTTGAGATCATATCCATGATTTGTTGGGAGAAGGTAAGGTTGTCGCCGGGTGGATGGTAAACGCCGTGAAGAGTGCAGATCTGTTTGCCCTCACTGATTATATCGAGGCAGATGTATTCACAGGAGGTTGGGGAGGGTAAGGAAGGGGAAGTTACTTTCAAGACAGAGAGGTTGCTCCTGTATATACATGCGATTCCGCCACCTTTTTTATTGCCAGACCTGTCAAGTCTGGTGATGTGGTAGTTGGGGGGAACCAGAATGTCCATTATAGGTGTAGAAGATTCTGTTAGCCATGTTTCAGTCATGATGATTAAGTCAAGATCCAATTTTAGGATGAGATCGGCCATAGCGGAGGAGTGTCTAGCGGCTGATCTGCAGTTGAGGAGAGTGCATTTGAGACGGGGTGTGTCGAGGGTGGAAGGGGGTTCTAGAGCGAGGGGGACTTTACTCAGGTTACTATGGATAGCGATTCTCTTGTTCAGTGTGGGGGGGGGTCTAAGGGGATTGGAGTGAATCGTAGGAATGGCAGTGAGAGTGTCGGGTGTGTTGCTATGGGGAGCTGAGTCGTAGGAGCGGAGGAGGGTGATTGTGTCGAGGTCCGAGAGAGGGTTGCAAGAGCGATGGGGGCGGTTTTCACGGTTGTGAACAGGGATTGAGGTCCAGTGCGGTGGGAGTCGAGTGCGAGAGTTCGCCGCCCGGGTGGAGGACCAGTTGGGAGGGGAGGTGATGGTGGAGGCGCGTGAGGGGTGTCTGGGGTGTGTGCTGAGTGATTGTTTGATGATGTGAATGTCTTGTTTGATCTGGTGGAGGGTGTTGGGTGACTGGAGTGTGATAGACAGAGTAGTTGTTGTTTGATGATGTGCATGTCTTCTTTGAGCTGGAGGAGGGAGGCCGTAATGTAGTCCAGTGTGGGAAATGTGTTGGAGGTGGGGATGGGAGGGTCGGGCGTGGATGACATAGGGGAGAGGTTGGTGGTGTGGATGAGAGTATTGGTGGTAGGCGGAGAGTGCAGGGTGGAGGATGGGCGTTTATTAGTGGTGAAGGGGGTGGAGGTTGGGTAGTGGGGGGTGAGACTGGGGGGGGGGGAAGTGGGATTGTAGATGGTTCTTTTTTGAGGGGGTGTAGTTGAGTTGATGGAGGTGGTGTGTTCTGTGCGATTAGTTAATGGGTGGAAGTGGGGGCTGAGAATGGGGGGGATAAAGGATGGGGGTTTGCCTTTGTGTGTGTCGGTCTGATGCTGATCTAGGTTAGGCGAGTTGTGGGTGGGAGCTGTGGTATCAGGGGTGAGAGGAACGGGGATGAGGGCTGGTGTGTAGGGGGGAAGGGGTGAGGTGGTTGGTGTATGAGGGAGAGAGATCTATGTCTGTGCTTGAGGGGTGTGGGGTAACAACGGTAGGTGGGTGTATGACTACGGTGCCTAATTATCACTAAAATGTCCTGCTCGTTGTCATACCAAAAATGGGGGTTTGGGCCAGGGGCAGCCATTTGCTGATAGCAGCAGAAGCTGGTGCCGTATTACAAAGGTGGCAAGACCTTTGAAGCTTCCCTCTCAATCATGGTGCTCATCTGAGAGGGGGGTAGACAAGCAGATTTGACAACTCCACCCAGGATGTGCTTTGTTACTGGCCTCAAAGAGCAGGGGCTCTCGACCCAGGGATCCAGAGAGCGCACCAGGGTTGGTAGGTTTTCAGGGTGCACCTCTGAGGTGCCCTTTGAGTAAGTTTTAATAAATCCAACACTGGTATCAGTGTGGATTTATTAAGAGGAGTGGTTTGGTACCAAACACCCCTGGGTTCAGTGAAGCCACCATGGTGCTGGGGAACTCGAGTTGTCAAGTTTCCAGCACATGTACTCTCTATGGCTTCCCTGGCACTTACAATATTAGGAATAGACTTCAATATTGAACGTGTCATATAGATGTACCCACACCTGAGATTTAGAGCACCCTGCCTTAGGGCTTGTAAGGTCTGTTAGAGGGATTACTTACCTAAACCATAGGCAGTGCTGCTTGGGATGGCACGCAGGCAGTGTGCCATGTCGAGACAGTTTTTGTCTGCACCAGGCCATGCAGGCTGCGGTAGCAGTTTGCACAGCCCTGGTGAGGAGTCCCTAGGAGAACCTCTTTAGTCCCAATGCAATAGGTACATGGGGTACCATTTACTGGGGCCTGAGGTTGCCAATTGTGGTACAGCTTTAGGGAAAGAACACTGGTACTGGGAACCTGGACAGCAGCGTCCCAATACACTTCAGTCAAAGTTGCATCAAAAGCCAGGCAAAAGGGGTGTGTGTGGAGGAGAGGGGGTACACAGAACAGGAACCAAACCTTCGGGAAGCAAAGTAGAGAACACTGGTACAGGGAAGCACAGAAACAGACGCGGGACAAATTACAATACAGTTCTGGATCGAAAAAGGAATACAGTACCCTGCCTGATATAGATTACACCCCGATCCAATATCTAAATAAAGATCAGGCCACTCATTTAAAAAGCTAGCTCTATGTTGAGGTGAAGAAGAACCACATAATGGCTATCAACAAGTTATGCTGCTCAGCTAAATCAAAAGCACCATCGTCCACCAACATATAGGCAATTACAAGTCCATGCTCTGTATTGGCGAGACCACAAATGGTGGGCTAAATCTCCACAGCTGACTCGGGACTGACGGAGGACCTGAAGATCCACACCACCATTGTGACACCACAGAGAGCCTGAAAACAAAACCGCTCTACACACTTTGACAGCAGGTCACAAGACGGCTTCCCAATTGACTCAATCCGCATGAAAACACTAGATTAATTCCCTGCTGCATTTACTCATTGGGTGGGTCATACCAACAGACATTTTATGGAGGACTGCTCCTTGGTAAATAACTGCAGACAAGTTCTTCACCAAGGTGTTGAGTGAAAGTAATTTTTGAGTGTGTGCTATACAACAACCCAGATTAGGTACGTAGGAAATAGATGACCAAGAGAGTAACATATCCTAATATACAAGAACAGGGAAGGGCAAAGCTGCAAGAGGTTTAATTACGATTTAGGTTAACATTGTTGCAATGGTTGGATACAGCAAGATGCTTAAAGTTACAGCAAGCAATAAAGAAAGCTTTAAAAAGGGTGACATTACACACATTGCCTTGTATTATGCCTGCTGCACTCCATACAGTGGCACTTAAAGCAGACAGACCTAGACTCTGGAGAAAGTTACCAACAGCTATTCCAGATGACACATCAACAGTAGGTTGCATAAAATAACTCAACACACTACCAAAGAAGCTAACTACTTCAACTCTCCAAAAAACCATCACAGCACAGCTAAAAGAACACAGTTGGACAAACGGCGCCTGCACAGATAGGCACAAATGTTCTGAAAAACACAAGCTACAGTTTCAGAATGGAACAAAGAAGCTCTCAGGTGTCAGGCAATAATAGGTCTACTTTTGTAAATCCCCAAAACTTTTTTAATAAAAACAGGAAAAGTAATTAGTTGGAGCAAAACATGTTTAAACACCTAGTGCAATTTACAGACATGTCCACCTAAAGAATAAAAGGAATTTACAGGTAAGAAGGCGGGTATAATTTTATCTCGATTAAAATACGTAAATGCAAATGGACTTTAATGGCTTATCAGGTGTAAGTAAATGTGTCCCAGACAGACCGTGCCTCATGCAGGACTGGGACAAGCATGAAGCTATGTTTGCTTTACTCTTAGACACCAAATAAAATCCTCCCAATGCTGGTCCTATAAACTAATTTACAGAAATAACCACCAAGAACAAACTCACGGTACTATAACATTTCTTTAAAAATTCTATAATTGTTCCAAGTGTTCGAGTAGTTACGAGATATTCTAAACCAGCTATTGAAAAGTGTGATAATTAACGTTTAATGGGTAAGGGATAACACTGTGTTAAAATGTAAACACCACTAGATAGTCATGTTAGAAATGGAAAAACCAAAAAAAGAAATAGACAGGAAGATTAATCTCCATTCCCTATTTTGCACCATTTCGCACTGAACAACATTTATCTGTCTAGTTGACAAGATAAACGGACTACTTTTCAGTTCCTGACCATCAAAAAGTAATACGTTTCGAAAACCAGTAAATTTCTAAGGGGCACTTAATGTTGTTTTTTTAGCAAAACAAAAATAAAAAAGCACTCAGCTCTCAGGTCTGCAACAGCCATGATTCTTGATCTCGAACAGACGGTTAGGCTGTTCAGTCTCAGTTTAGCAAAAGAGCAGTTAATATGCTGGTGTCTTAGTGG
Organism: Lissotriton helveticus; assembly: GCF_964261635.1. Lineage (NCBI taxonomy): Eukaryota > Metazoa > Chordata > Amphibia > Caudata > Salamandridae > Lissotriton > Lissotriton helveticus. The sequence continues at coordinate 2,126,946,316 of NC_136063.1, forward strand.
GATACATGATTTCCTGGTACACATGGCCCTCTGGAAATGGAATGTTACTAATATGTGGCAGGCTTAAGATAATTAACTACTCAAATTATTCAGATACGTTCCAAGTTCAAACAACAAAGAGGCAAGTTTAGATGACCTTGATTGCATGGAAAATGTTTTGTGCCCATCCTGGGCAGATACATTCACTATGTATTCCATTCTGTAGCATTATCCTCTATAATGATACTTTCAACACACTTGGAAGGAGATACAAAGGCAGATGCGTGAGGAGCAATTTTAAAGGGTCCTACACATACTCAGCAGATCCCGTTCAAATTGTTATTCCCCATATACAGGGATCCTAAAACAAATGGTGTTCCTCATTCAACTGGACCATGCAAGTAAGGTTGAAGATGAGTCTGTTGGAGGTCATTCCGCGAATTGTGCCATCTGCTTCATAAAGAAAAGGCTCAACTTAATATCTGTAATATGAACGATGCACCAAGAAAACATTCAAAAATCAAGGACATAAGCAAAAAACAAACCAATAAAGGGTACATTGTTTTTCAGGCTATTACTCGAGAGACGTGACATGCAGTTATGTTTCAAGCTTTCAGGTGTAAGCTGCTCAATTTTGTCATGAAGGTCGGACTAAAGTATTTAAAGAACATATCATATTAAATGATTTATTCCATTTGTAAATGCAACATGGATATTTTGGTGCATGTGATGAAAAAAAGCTTATACATATATAGACTTCTTGGAAGAAAAGTCATTCTTATTTTTAGAGCAGGTGTTAGCCAAGGCCCTTTGATTTTAGTCAAATTAGATGTATAATATGCTTACTTAAGTCTCCGAGCCAGCTCTCTTCATCGATTGGTCTGTTAGTGTGCCATTCACATATATATATTTTTTTTTAACTGTAGCATACAGCATGGGCCAGTAGGCCCACCCACTTCAGCAATTGGCTAACTTCACTGTAAATTACGGCATCCCACACTTTCACAAGTTCTTCAGGGCCAGGCGCTACAACAGCATTGTGTGATTTCGGAGACCAAATATTTTTGCTTTTAGTCAACTTTTGGAGGTGGAGGGGATTGACAATGTCTCAACAGCTTCCTCAAAAATCAAGTTTTGCAAAAATCAAAACAAAAAAAACATTAAAAGCCAAAATGCTGTCTGCTAATGCCAGACCAGTTGACATTGGCAATATTTATTTGTGCAGCAGTAAAAAACACTTGTACCTTTAACTGAAAAATCTAATGACTATTTGGAGACTGAACAACACCTTCATTTTTCACCTCTAACTTGTGAAAGTACCATTTTAACTTCACATTTTCAGGATCAGGCATAGGTTTAAAATGAATTATACAACAAAAACCTCTAAATCGGTCAATAATGTCATTTGAGTATTGATCATTTCAAGATTGCTATTGGCTCACACCTGGGATAACCCAACTATTCTTGTGCAACAAACTCCTTTACTGCAAAGGATAGACTGTCACAATCACACAACATCAAACTCTGTCCTAAGACCCCAAAATTCCTTCATTCCAAAAATTCAGCTCATTAACATTTTCAACTGAAAGAACTAGGCAGTGAGTGCTATATGACAGGCAGTTCAATACTACAAGAATGAACACTAAACCCTAGCGAGACAAATCAGTATATACCCAGTTTAAACACAGTAAACTTTCTGATAAAGATCATTGTAGGCTCTTCTGGCAGAGATACGAGACAGATAGTTTTCTTCGCGCTATGACATCTCAGCGAGAGACTGCCTTAGATATTTTAATATCATCCCAAAAACAAGTTTTACTATGCCAACAGATTTGGTTCAACAAAACGTACTTGAAGTAAAATGTGAAAGTGTATTGATGAACTGGGAAATGTCGGTGCTGACAAAACACACAAGCAGATTGTATTTACAAATTTACCAACTGTCAGCTAATTTCAGAATGGTTGAAAGAAATTAACAGAATAAACGCAATCTTGATATGTCAACTAAATAAATTATTTTCAATGACAGTAAAATTGCCATTTCTAGGAAAGAACAAACACCTATGCCGACAGCAAGGTATCTGTTGAATAAAGATTTTTTGGGGAAAAGTGAGTTAGTAGAAAGAAATTTGAGATTACAAATCCTGTAGAAACAGAAAATGTTTTGCTCTTATTCAGACGTCATTTGAAACTCAGCTAATTTAGGAAGAATTTCTCTATCTATAGAACTGTATGACATTTTAGAAAACCCCCAACAACATACTTTCAGTGCAAGATATTTTGATTTTTATCATTCAATAAATAAATCAAATAGGGAGAATTTATCGAATTTTAATACCTTATGTTATACTAGTGCTTTAAATAAGGTATGTTATGTTTTTTTAATTATTAGTTCATTTGATTCCAGTCTAACTGCTGAGCAATATTTGATATCATTTTATTATTGATGTCTTTTATATAAATGGGAGAAGGTATTGTTCAAATTTTACAATTACACACACACCATAATATATTGTATGAGGAAAAAAACAGCAGCAAATCAAATTCAATTCAGGGGTGGCCTTTCATATCTTTAAAGTGTGAACACAGCAATCTATAGGTTAAATGTAGGCAGAAACCATCTGCCACACTTTGACAATAATGCAGAGTTTGAACCAGGATCTAAAATTTTAAGAAAAAAAAATAGCACGACAGAATAAAACAAATGGAAATGAAATTTTGTGTAATACATTTATTACATATAATATGCCATATCAATAATGGCTAGAGTCATAGAACAGATCATGCCTGGGTGTGGCATAAGCAAGTTCAAAAAGAAAACAATCAAGACAGTTCCAATTTGATAGCAGTTTGTAAGTCTGCATCACTGGTCCTTCCATTCTTTTGGGGTAACTCGACCAACAGGTGAAAAATTCCATGTAATTCCAGTCTGTGTTAATACCTGCAAAAAACAAAAGAAAATAGTTAACCTCTGGTTAAAAAAGGGGCATCAGTTAAGCCTACAGAAAGAACATGTTTAAAAAAGTGGTAATAATTTAAAATAGAAATAACTCCTGACACAAACATCATCCCTTCGCACTGAAATCAGTGCTGTAAACTGCCCACATTGTAACGGATTTCCCAGCTTTGCAATCAAAAGCTCCCTTATGTTTGGGGAACAGTATTTTTTTAATTTCTGGGGTATTAACACCGATTTTCTTGGTTAACAATTCAGCTTGCTTGATACCTTAAAGGCTGCAGGGGAAGAAAGAGGTAGAATGATGCAAAAGTTCGGATGTATGCGTTTGTCCAAAAGCAATTATCTCCTTCACAGGGCCCACGTAGCAGCTGAAATCTATTACAACAGGCATGGACTGGAAAGCAGGAAAAGTTGAACGGCGGTTCAATAGCATCCCAAGTATTGACCAAGCCCATAGACAAGTCACAATACAAGATATGTTTCTCGTTTAAGGAGACGATGGGAGATTTGTTTATGAACATAAAGAAGTTTTCTAATATCGAGTGTTAAAATTAGGAGTAAATAACTGTCTTCACGATTACAGGATTATCTCCCATTTGACTAGGTTTGTGCTACACAAATCCCATAGTACATATATTCACATTGAACAGAATAGCAAGCTCAACCTCCCCTCCCACCAGGAGGGAAAGGTGACCAGTGAGAATACATATAACTATCATAGTTTAAGTTAGATTGCAAGCAATATGCTGGTAAAAAGCGTTAACAGACCTCTATGTGGTGCCTCTGAAAATCTCAGCAAAAAACAGTCTGATACCTGCATCAGAACAAGCCTTAGATTTACCAGGCAGGAGCTCATTTCAATGATGCAGAAGACTATCCACCTACAGAAGTTTTATTTTCAATACACTTTGTGAGTATTTATGTGCATTACCTACATCACATCTATGAAATAACCGCTCAGTTTGAAAGGGTAGGTTTGGAGTGCCACAAATTAGTCTGAAGTAAAAAACCAAATTGGCGTTTGGAAGGAAGGAGTGTGTTCTAAAGGTCGTATTATAAATCAATACAGTATGTTAATGAGAGCAGGTGTGGAAAAACTGCCTTCAAGCCAATCTAATGGTCAAAAGGAGCACTACTTCCAAGGAGAAATGTCGCAGGCCAGACTTGGGTGGGCCCATTCATAGCGAATAGGCAGTGATTGATTCCAGAGAGAATATAGTCTTCTAACTGGAGGGAAAAGGGTCACACCCATAAAATCCACGTTCGTACTGTTGGCGTTTGAGCTTAATGAAATCCTTAGGCAGAACAGGAGACAGAAAGAAAATGACTAGTCAATCGAGTTTTGAGATGTTGAAAATTAAGTCTCAGCATTATAAGTTTCTTGTTGTGTTGAATAAGTCCGAATTTGGGACCTCTCAGTTTCGAAAGGCATATGTCAGAATTTTGTAGTTGATAAACCATCAATATTCAGACAACGGATGCCTCCTTAGTTTGTCTGCTCAAGTTTTTAGTTCAACTGATAAAAAAAAATGTTTTAGACAGGCTACAAGTAGAAGCCATTGTTAAAACGAACAAAGCTCTTCCACGAGAAACATAGACCAGGTACATCTGAGTTAGGTGACCGAGTGCAATACATGAGAGCAGCACTGTATGACTGAGTTAAGATAAGACTTTGCCATGAATAACGTGAGAAGACAGGAGTCTCATGTGGGTGGCTCTAGAACACCCATTGCCATAGTTTTTGTCAATAGCGTCAAGGGAGCTGCAGGTAACCCACAATGACACCCTGATCTAGCATGGCTGTATCCGTTATTACTGTTTGAGTCAGATGTTTTACAACAGGGACTCGACTGAACAAGTTCTTTTTCTGGAACTAAAAGGAAAGCAATGTAGTCCTGTTTTGGTATGTGTCTTGTTTGCCCTTCCAGTTTTCAGACTTCTAAGATCACGTTTTTTTTTTTTAAACTGAGATGTGTGTTAAACGATGAACTAGGAATTAATATGCAGGTAACCAGCCCGGCTGGAATGACATCTTGCTTGCTGATGGAAGGGGAATTTGTGTGAGGAGTTATACACTTCTTATCAAATAGATAGCTGCTCAAGGAGATATCTAGTGTTGGGAAGTGCCGTCAGCTATTGTATCGACATTCCCTTGTCCCCTGGCACCAACAAATCCATGTCGCTGTAAAGAGGGGCTCATAAAGCAGAATAAACAAAGAAATCGCTTCCCCGAAGATGGAACAATTGCAGAGTCCGGATCGGCATCTATCTCGCTGACATCTCATGCACAAGCCTAAGGAGTGGAGGAGTAGATGTTTCCTGACCTGGGTTTGTAAATGGTCAAATTCCTGCTTAATTCCAAAAAGATCAAAAGCCATATGCAGCTCTGTTGTTGGTTTGGGTTCCCACCCTTAGACATCAACTTGCGACACATGCAGATTGTGCTTTGAACTGCCTAATGGCATCGAAGGTTACATCAAATTCCTTTGGTCAGTGTTTTCAAGGAAAGTACATTTCAAAGATGAGAAATCTCTTAAAAAACTTCCAGCACACAATCAGAAATTTTGAAGACTATGAATATCAAAAGGTCAATCCATGATTGAAAACGTCATTTTTTTCCAGAGAGGAATGTTAATCAGAGGAGGGAGCAACGGGAGACTCCAATAACTATTGGGTAATGAGGAAGGATTTCAGAGTACAGTTTCTACTGTGAGGCCTAGAAGTGTATCTTTGATATTGAAGAGTGACAGTTGTGCCTCACTTTGAAAGGCAGGCTATTAGGCTGAGAAGGGAATAAAAATTGAAGTATTGAATAAGCCCGACTGAAATTTCAATGATTTTGGTGTAATTTGCCTAAGTTCCAGATTTTTGCATAATGCTTTTTTGTGCAAAAATCCACAATCACACCACATTGGGAAAGAGACAGATTTGTGTTTCGCATAATTCAGCATCATTTTTTTCGAAACTGCTCGTAATTATACGAAGGTAAATGTAGTGAATCTCACACATCCCCGCCTTGGACAGTGGTAGTTTTTTTCAAGTATCTTTGCTAGGAAATGCCAAGGAGGCCTGTAATTTTTTTTTATCTCTAGTAAAATCCAAGGTGGGTTTCCAGAACAGAAAGTTACATTTTTAAAGGGAAAAACAAATAGATTATGAGGAAAGTAATGGACAGGTCTAAGACTTGGTGGATAAAATGCTTTAAAATAAAATCTGTAGCTTAATCTTCTAATGATGGAAACGGGGAATGAGAAAACTATGAACATTTGACTGCTGTGTTTTATCATAGTCTGGTATAAGTTTCTAGGTAAGCATATTTTGTTGTATTGTTCAATGGCATTGCATTTTTTTTTACATACGTGCTGCAATTTAGCATTTCGACTTAGCAGACTGGCTTAATTCCAGAGAGAGTATGTTGTACAAATGACTGGGCACTTCCTTGCACTAATATGGACATGGAGATTTTAGATTGGGATCCGTAGGATAAGATTAGTGACTTCCTCAAGACTATATTCAATTCTTACATATGTATAATATACTGCTTTGCGAACTTAGTGAACCAACTGCTGTTATTGCTGCGGAACAGCTGGCTTATTCTGGGGTAAGCTGCTCAGCACTGGTAGCAGAAAACAAAGACTGGTGGCTTAGGTCACGAATGAGTTCAAAGGTTCAAATAATGGCAGGTCCACTTTCATCTTTTTTTAAGTCAATAATTCATAGATTACAACTTGCACCAAAAGGTGGCAAATATTTTTAAAAAAGGGTTAAACTCATAGATAATCCCTGTTGTACACCACATCAGAGTTTGGTGGCTTTGGACTGACGGGGTCCGAGTTCTGCCAGTAAGCGCAGCTAGATGAAAGTTCTCAGAAAGTCACCTTTGTTATACAGATGTTAAAAAAGAATGGCTTGAAAATCATGTAGAAAGGTGCGCTGCGATCAAGACTGATCAATGTTGCCGATCGACCCTGATCCTGCATGAGATTAAGGTAGTCTACCACATTCAAAGGTGCAGTTTCTGTGCTCTGGGCCACCCGAAACCTAGATTGAGAGGGGTCCTATAAACTGCTAGATTCAATATAGTGCTCAACTTGTGGAGTACATTTTTCAAGGTGTTTCACTGTATAGGCGAGATATGGGTCTGTAGTTTGTTAAATCATTCGGATCCGCGGAGGAGAAAGATTGGCTACAAAGAACTGTAAAAGCTGGCTTAATAAGGCAAACACGTGAGGAAGACAAGGATTGATAGAAGCACCCGATAGTATGGTTGGAATAGTATTGATATCTGTAGCGGGATCAAGAGTGGTGACGTTCTTTAGTGAGGCACCATTACCAGAAACTAGATGTGAATTAAAGGAAGAGAAGAAAAGTGGGGGATCAAAACTGCTTTGAATTTTCTCAGAGAAATGGAGTTAGAGAGCACCGCAAAACTCCTAGGAGGGCTGTATCCCCATACTGCAGGCTCTAGGCTGAGCAAAGTTCTTCATATGAGATTTCCCATGAGGAATTGGTACTGTTACTAATGTGTTTGGCAAAATATACACAATGTGTGAATGGCCACTCGAAAGAAATTTTATAATGGTCTGTCCAGGTTACAAGAAACAGTGCCTCAGCTACTGTGCCTTCCAGGATGAAAGAGAAAGGAGCAAGAATATGGACTGCTAAATGGGTTGGATTATCAACAAGCTGAAGAAGGCCAAGTGTTTTGATATCATCAGTGAGACAGCATGTGACTTAAATGGAAAAACTGGGGCCACAAAATATAAGGGAGGATAAGTTCTACCAGTTTAGGAATCAAACCTCCCCTTGTGGGGTAGGAAAATAAATGAGAGTTCCCTAGAAGCCTGCGTTAGGCTTGCATCTAATTTTAAAGATCAAATACTCCATCTAGGAAGTTGGAAGACAAAATGAAAAGGTCTAGGGTAACACAGAACGTTTTGGCTAGTCCACTGTCCTACCTCTTGGGTCTACCTTGTATTAAAATACAACACCATAGTTAAAGACATGCAAGTTTCTGAACTTCCAATGATACAGGTAGCTGAATAGAAAGAATGTCTGGAAAGTGGGAGGTAGTAAAAAAGCAAAAACCATACAATCTGCAAATGTTTGGATAGTAAGACGGCAGGCCGGATATGGATTGGAAATTGAGAAATGTCGACAGATGGTGAGAGGGGTGTATCAGTGGTGACACCTTAAGTAATCTTTGCAGGTGCATGCAGAGAATATGCACCAGAGGTCCTGGTGCTGGGCTTGGTCCAAGCATGGAGCAGACACACAACAGCATCAACGCTGTAGTCCACCAGAAGGTGATTGTAATACCTGGGTATTTCAAGCAGAATCTGTTCATGCGAAGCACCTGCGAGGACTGCGTATGCACTAAAAATGCAAATTGCTATTTTGCAGGCAAAAATTATGTTTTTCTCGAAAGCTAAGCTGGTGTGTTCAAATTAGAACTTGGTATTGATAGAAAAATATTCATATTTTCAGTAACCGATATGCTGATGAAGACAAACACTGAAATTCCAAAACGCATTTAAAGTTGATAGATGAATAATAATTCAGTCGGGAGGGGTGTCTGGAGGTGCCCGGCACCAATATTTTTCAATGTGACTAAATGCAATGAAATAAGAGGTACTGATGGCTACCAGACAGGCTCCCAAGTCGTGGTAGAGTTTCGTTCATTCGAACGCAGACTTAAAGCACAACAGTACTATGGGCCGATTTTGCTGCCATGTTTGAGCAGGTTGGCCACTGCTGCTCTTAACAGGAGGAGGAAAGTCTGGCTTGTGCTATGACATCACACAGAAGTCAGAGAGGTTCCCATTTTACACAGCACTGCAGCCAACCGAATAAGGGCTTTAGAGAAACAGGTTCCGTGGAGTGAGAAAGCACTAACTGTACAGAGCTCCTCGTCCTATCCAACAAACTTCTCTGTAACACCAGGGCTCTTGCAGGCTTTAGCGTCTGGAAGCTAAGGTAAGAAAGTGCCCATCATTATCCTGAGCAGTATTTTGGGCTGTTACTCAAGTCTCTACTGAAGTAATGGTAAGCATAAGCACGTCAGCATGGTTTCTGCCAAGTCAATGGCTAGCGAAGCTCACTTGCTACATAAGATTTGATATTAGTAGTCTAACTTGTTTCTAAGCACTGCCAGAGTTAACAGAAAGAGGAACGGAGCTTGACTTTGACAACATCAGGATAATCCAGGCCTCATACGCAGTGGAAATAGACCTCAAACTGCTGATCAATGAGTAGTCCCACATGTTCAACCACTACCAATATGCGAACACTCTGAAGTGATAGCAAGAAGACATGCTATCTCTATAGAAGAAAAAACAAAGAAATAAGCTTATGTAATAAAAGGCTTATTTTCGCCCATCATTCTTAAATATGAGCACAGAGTTTCTGTATGTGACACACACATCTACTCAATATATATTGTGTGCGTCAATTTATTTGTTTATATACAATTCTTCCAGTACAGTTTTAATCTTTGCATATACGAATTAACCTTGGCTACTATAAAATAGCACTCTTTATTACATGCTGCGCATATTATTCTGCATTAGGATTTTAAGTTACGGCATATACACATTCCACTTTTATCAGGTGACACTTTCAGCTATGATCTAAAGACTTATACTTGCTGATCTTTCCATCTTCAGCCACTTCTTTCCACCTGAAAAGGTTATAGCTACCATTCGGCAAACTCCTGTCAATCACATTCAATGATTATCCCTGGAAAGCTCCTCCGTCATTCCCCCTCTTCGCCGCTGTATGCAGCAGCATCCCTGACCACTGTAGTGGATCTTACAATACCTTATCATCCATCCTAACCTTTCTCAATCTAAGTTCCTTTGCTAGTGACCATTCCAGTAAGCCCCTTTTGCAATAAGCCACAATTAGGACTCCTGGTCAAATCCATCGAATAGATAGGAGTCTTTTTACCAATACAAATACCAGCAGAGCAAATTTATGTTCAGCTCTAATGCCTCTGGATCTACGTATGGTCCCTAATACACAAATGTTTGATCAATGCATTTATGGTTATATTTGTTATTGTTGTTAGCCTGTTTGTTACCTCAAGGCAGCATTTACTGACCTTCTTGCATGCCCATACAGCTAGCCTGTATATGACATTATCACGTCTGGTAAAATAAAAAACATGAGGTCAGTCAATCACACATGCCATAAAACAGTATTTCCCCAACACAAGCTTTGTTTTGAATGAAACGTTTTCACTTAGATGTTATATAGCAGGGACGTTGGGTTTATAGTATTTCACCAACCAGCATGAGTACCTTTGTAGGGTTGATGCAGTATCCTTGTCGTACGAAACAGAGTATTTCAATTTGTTTCTATATTCCATTAGCAACCCGTGATGGGCTTTCAGCTCCTGGTGTACACATTCCTAGCATTTAAGGATGTAGTCCTGGACAAGACAAAGCTTACACGCCTGTCCATTTTAGTTTGGTCACTAAAGAGCAAGATAGTAGAAAGTCTGTTATGCAATAAAACTTAAATCGCACAATTCCCCGACAGTCCTACATATTGGGCATATATCTCTTACGTAATAAAGATGTTTCCTACAAAACAAACAAGGGACTATGCAATGCATACTCAAGAAAATAAGAAGTAACAAGCATCTTCAGTTCAGGGGGCACCCGCACGAGAATAGCCTTACCTAGAGGCAAATGACCAGTTAGGAACCTCCAAGCTCACAAACCAAAGATCTTACACTCAGCCACATTCGATGGATGCAAAGCCTGTGCGCGACACGTGCCCTTGGTTCAGACAGCAAGTCAAGGGAGCCTCATTAAAACCTCATAGGGGACGTAATCCTAAATACACTAAAAGTGGCTCAATCCCTTTAAGAACGCTGATGTTACTACCTCACACCAAGTACTGAACTTTAAAAAAAGTCTACCAACATGAATAATTGCATCAAAAAAAGCCCCCACCAAGCAAAACCAGCAACTTTACCTTTGCACTGGCAAGGCTTCGATTTTCACACCATATAATCATTAACGACCACACTGAGTTACATTAAAAAAAAAAAATTGCAACAAGTACAATCCACCTGAAGACGCTGCACACTATAAATGCCTCACACACAACAAAAAGCATATTTTCTAACTTCCTAAAAGTGGGTCAGAATCTCAGGTGAAGCCAACCATGGCTAGGGCAAGCTACACAACTACCACTCCAGTACCCTCCTCCTCTTAGGAAAGTCACTCGAAATAGAAGTAGAAGCATATACCAATCACAAGTGAAGGTATTTGCTTGACATCGTGAACCTTAAATGCTTCTCAACCTACCTTTCCACATATGCTAAGCGTCTTTGACTGCATCTACTGCAGCCCGTCATTAAGGGCACACAAAACATAAGAAAACCAGGGAACGTGACTCAGGGAAGCCTTTCCTCAAACCCACAAAGCTGCCAAAACACTGTACCAGCTCTCAACATTTTGTGCATTGGAAAACACAAGTATGCTGTATGGCTTTGCATACACAAACCACCCTTTCACCACTGGTCAAGTTAAATTTAACATTCCCAGAAAAGAAAACTGGTGTTTTTACGCCACCAAATATAACGCAAAGTCTACCTTTGTCACTTGCTTGCCGATCAACTTCAACCAACCAGGTAATTTACTATATAGGATCCACATCAACAGTGGAAGCCACACAAACCGTTGCTTTTCCAATGCATGAGTGAAACTTCAAAATACAAACAAATTATCAAAAGCAGGCTTTCTCAACGCTGCCCCAAGACTTTGGAGCAATTTAACAACTCAGATTATCCTTAACTGTCCATACAGTCCCTGGCAACCACAGATAATCACTCGCCCAAGACCCACACCACAACTCCCATGAAGTTTTCCTTGTCTCCCATAATACGTATGTGTTGTGCATTCTGCAACCTCACAAGCCAAACACATTCTCCTTTCTTATGTAAGATGTTCCTTTCTCTATTGGGGTCAGACCAGGCCCGAACTTGAGAGCAAAGAAATCTTACAAACAGGCGTGCATGCAATAAATCCACGGGAGCCGACTGCGTGAAACTACACGTTCTAAGAAAGTACTTACATAACTCCATATGGAGACACAGAACACGAATCCAGAGGCTAGGATAGCATTGCCATATTTATCATGGAAATCGGGTCCAGTTTTATGATGGCTCTGTCTTGCCGCAATCCTCTGAATGCCACGAGCTAAAATATATGTAAAACGAATTACCTACAGCTTTAAAAGTGTAAACACCTACTCAAAGCAAAAAATCTTAAGTATTAGAACAAAACAAGTGAATAAATACAGCAACATTCAGCATTTAGATTTTATGACAAAAACGGAAGCAAACAATTTATTTCCTTGTAATGGTTACTACTAACATTTGTAATTAAGATTGCAGACATTACGGTGTGTACAATACTTAGAAATCCATGGGCTGCAGAACGTAGCCTATCCTCCTTTCTTGCTGCTCTTTCAAATTATTTTTCCCTCCTTCTTGATTTAAGTTTATCAACTCTCCACTTTTACTTGGTCCCTGTCACTTATGTTTGCACTGTCAACAGAAGGAACAAGCATTTGCAATGCAATAGGTCTCGCATTAGGAAAGTTTGAGCTATTGGTATTGGAAATGACACATTTTTTATTTATGTAATGGTTTTGAAATTAGCTAAATTAATCGGTTTGTCATTTACAATGCAAATAGTTATAACTTTCACAAATGTGACACCTATAGCATTTGTAATGCAATATGTGTTGCATTTACGTGACTTAGATGTATTGATATTACAAATAACATTGGCTTTTCATTTTTTTTAATAATTAATACTTATAGTTAATTAATTTATAATGGCAATAGCTTAAACTTTTGTAAATAACTTTTGTGAAGATTATTTTCACTGTATTTTATTGTGACGAAAATCCAAGAACAGAAGTGAAATACTAACATATTTTTGTGGCATTTGTAATAAAGCTTGAAATATTGATAGAACATATTTGAACCAGTTGTTGTTGAATGGTTGCACAGATTGATGCTGTGGTGGCTCTGAGTGATGTGATGGGGACGAGTGATGCTGTGGCGTTCAGTGATGCTGTGGTAGAGCATAGTGATGTTGTGGTGCCCCGGAGTGATGCTGTGGTGGTGCTGAGTGATCCTAAGGTGATGCGATAGATAGATAGATAGAGTGAGTGCGATAGATAGAGGGAGGGCGATCGATAGATAGAGGGAGGGCAATAGATAGAGGGAGGGCGATCGATAGATAGATAGAGGGAGGGCAATAGATAGAGGGAGGGCGATCGATAGATAGATAGAGGGAGGGCAATAGATAGAGGGAGGGCGATCGATAGATAGATAGAGGGAGGGCAATAGATAGAGGGAGGGCAATAGATAGATAGAGTGAGGGAGATAGATAGATAGATAGATAGAGTGAGGGCAATAGATTTAGTGAGGGTGATAGATAGATAGAGTGAGGGTGATAGATAGATAGAGTGAGGGTGATAGATAGATAGAGTGAGGGTGATAGATAGAGTGAGGGTGATAGATAGAGTGAGGGTGATAGATAGAGTGAGGGTGATAGATAGAGTGAGGGTGATAGATAGAGTGAGGGTGATAGATAGAGTGAGGGTGATAGATAGAGTGAGGGTGATAGATAGAGTGAGGGTGATAGATAGAGTGAGGGTGATAGATAGAGTGAGGGTGATAGATAGAGTGAGGGTGATAGATAGAGTGAGGGTGATAGATAGAGTGAGGGCGATAGATAGAGTGAGGGCAATAGATAGAGTGAGGGTGATAGATAGATAGAGTGAGGGCAATAGATAGAGTGAGGGTGATAAATAGGGTAAGGGCGATAGATAGATAGATGGATAGATAGAGTGAGGGCGATAGATAGAGTGAGGGTGATAGATAGATAGAGTGAGGGCAATAGATAGAGTGAGGGTGATAGATAGATAGAGTGAGGGCAATAGATAGAGTGAGGGTGATAAATAGGGTAAGGGCGATAGATAGATAGATAGATAGATAGATAGATGGTGATAGAGTGAGGGTGATAGAGTGAGGGCGATAGATAGAGTGAGGGCGATCGATAGATAGATAGAGGGAGGGTGATAGAGTGAGGGCGATAGAGTGAGGGCAATAGATAGAGAGAGTGAGGGTGATAGATGGAGTGAGTGCGATAGATATATAGATAGATAGATAGATCGAGTGAGGGCGATAGATAGATAGAGTTAAGGCAATAGATAGAATGAGGGCGATAGATAGATAGATAGATTGATAGAGTGAGGGCGATAGATAGAGTGAGGGCGATAGATAGAGTGAGGGCGATAGATAGAGTGAGGGCGATAGATAGAGTGAGGGCGATAGATAGAGTGAGGGCGATAGATAGAGTGAGGGCGATAGATAGAGTGAGGGCGATAGATAGAGTGAGGGCGATAGATAGAGTGAGGGTGATAGATAGAATGAGGGTGATAGATAGAGTGAGGGCGATAGAGTAAGGGCGATAGACAGATAGATTAATAGAGTGAGGGCGATAGATAGATAGAGTGAGGGCGATAGGTAGATAGAGTGAGGGCGATAGGTAGATAGAGTGAGGGCGATAGGTAGATAGAGTGAGGGCGATAGGTAGATAGAGTGAGGGCGATAGGTAGATAGAGTGAGGGCGATAGGTAGATAGAGTGAGGGCGATAGGTAGATAGAGTGAGGGCGATAGGTAGATAGAGTGAGGGCGATAGGTAGATAGAGTGAGGGCGATAGGTAGATAGAGTGAGGGCGATAGGTAGATAGAGTGAGGGCGATAGGTAGATAGAGTGAGGGCGATAGGTAGATAGAGTGAGGGCGATAGGTAGATAGAGTGAGGGCGATAGGTAGATAGAGTGAGGGCGATAGGTAGATAGAGTGAGGGCGATAGGTAGATAGAGTGAGGGCGATAGATAGAGTGAGGGCGATAGAGATGGATATGAGGAATGTGTAAAGAAGTGTGACAAAGAGATAGATCTGAGGAATGGGTAAAGAAGTGTGACAAAGAGAGATGGATCTGAGGAATGGGTAAAGAAGTGCAACAAAGAGATGGATCTGAGGAATGGGTAAAGAAGTGTGACAAAGAGAGATGGGTCTGAGGAATGGGTAAAGAAGTGTGACAAAGATGGATCTGAGGAATGGGTAAAGAAGTGTGAGAATGGATTAGTGGTGAATTAGTATAGTGAAATGTGAAAGTATTTTGAGTGGTGGATATGTTAGATTGGTAAAAACAGCACAATACGTGATTTGTTTTTACTTTTAGCACAAAGGTGCAAAAAAAAAAAGAAAAAAAAGAATGGAAAAGCAGGTTGGGGCAGGGAGTGGACGGTGGGCGAAGCAACGTGGGGTGTGGGCAGGGGACAAGTGCATGGGTGAGAAATCGCAACGTTGAGTGCCATCCAGAGGGAGAGCACGACACAGGCAAGAAAGAGGACAATGTGGAACACTGGGCGGGGGAAGAGAAGGGTGTGAGAGAGATCAACGTGGGGAGATCAAAGTGGAGCGCTGCATAGGGATGGGGTGAGCACTCTGAGAAAACAATGTGGACTTCATATCTAATGATAGAATGGGAGGGGGGAAGGCACATTCATTCCTCTCCAGACATTTCTCAGACATTGACCCACTCTGTGCCCACTATAGGACACTCTCACCTGCCGGCTGGAGCAGGCCACACCTCTAGCAAATAACGAAGAGACCCTCCTTGCTTGCCTTAGACTGGGGTCGAAAGGGCCCTGAGAATGGGTTTGGTCTCTTGGGCACACTCCTAAGGAGCCAGTCAATCGAATGCATGCCACTCTACAGTTTGTGTGCCAGCTATTGCCTTTGTCCACAGAGCAAAATTGCTTTACTTTATTTTCTAAGTTTTAGACAACTTAATTAAATTTTAAGACGGGCGAGAGAAAGTCCTTGAATTAAGATTAAACTTATACATATCGTTGCAGAAGTAAAACAATACACTGGCTGTAAAAGAATGTTATTGTTCACCCCCAAAAACATATATCAAAATCTTCATGGCTGTGCTGATGTCTAAAGTGAACTGTGGAATGAGTGTATCTTGTGATAAATATAGAGAGGGTCATTTACAGCCTGGTGGGATATGAGAACGGCCACACTTTAGGGGGAGTGGGGTGTTTTTGCAAAACAAAAAATCTCTAAATACAGTGCGAGTTCTTCTGGAAGGAGATGGGGAGCCAATGCCCCTGTCAACCAGGCATGCTAAACCCCATCCCTCGCCACACTATAAATACACCCCAAACTAAACAAAACCTGCTCTTCATGTTTCTTTCAGAAATAAAAAGTTAAACATTAGGAGGATGGAAATGGTTCCCAAGTGATGTGTGAAGCTTTAGGCACTTGGTCCTGTGAGGGATACCGAGTTACAGTAAAGGTTGAAGTAAAAATGTCACCTTTTTAATTTTTCTTTGAGTTTTAAAGAGATCATCTAGTTTATAAAGTCACAATAGGTCTAAAAACCTGAGGCGGCATCTTCAGACAAGTTTTTCTAGATTGCCTGTGGTTGGTGACTGTTAAAAATGCAGCCCTGGGCAAAGACCATAATTTCTTTCTCTATACTGGACGGTCTCTATAAAAACAACTATAAAATCAGTGTCTGATGTTTGCAGAGTCCACTGAAAATAGAAGCTGTCCCCATAATGAAAACCCTTCAATGGCTCCCAGTGAAGACCACAAGCAACTGTGCTTTGCATGACTGAACGATGCTATGCTGCTCTCACCCACCTTCTTGATGTGGCTTCTTAGTATAGTCTTCTGATACATTCCCAATCAAGATGGCTTTTCAGACTGCATTTTCCTCAACTGGCACGGGAATGGCTGTTTCTCAGGAAAGGACCTACATGACATGCCCATCATATCTCAAGAGCACCTCCCCCAATCCCAGCCAACAATCTGAAGGGTGGAAAATGTCCTCGTCACCAACCCATATTGCCAGAAGCCCTAAATAGTCCTTCCACCAATGTGAGACCAACTTTTGTGAGTTGCGAAAGTTGGTTTACACCAATAAAGAATGGTATCTGCTTGCATTAGTCAAATGTTAATGCTTAAAATGCTTTGGGAATAATGTAATCTACCTCTAGACAGAACTGTACTAGCCCTAGAGGGCAGGCAGTCTAAGGTGCTCACAAATGTGACATTCTAGCGAAAGAAAGAAAGAAAGAAAGAAAGAAAGAAAGAAAGAAAAAGTTAGTTTAATCCCCGTTTTAATCTTTCAGCATTTGATAGTGGCTATTACATGTTAACAATAGATATATAAATAAGGACCCTTAGGTATGAAGTTTCTCAGTTCCCAACTCTCAATTCTTTCATGGTGGCCTCACATGGAGCTATTACGATGTTTTCCCGTGATATTTATCTAACAGAAAACACACATCATATGTTTCGGAGCCTGAGCCTCTCTTTCTTTGGTCAGAAGTAAGGCAAGAACCAGGGCTAAATACCTCGAACTGTTTATTTAAATATAACCTTTCAACAAAACCAATGACTCCTACTAAGTGGAACAGGGAACACAGATTTGTTTAGTTATTGTACACAAGTGGTTCCGAGAATCAACAATCCCAAATTTAGATCCATTCCTGGTGCATGTCCAGGGCTAAAGCCAACCATGCCCTCAGCAGAAACACCACTGTGGCTGACGCATTAATTATATTAAATTAAATAAAGGTGCGATAGAAAAAAATGAATGCCGCCCGATTAATTTATTATTGCTCACGAATATAACAACACCATACAGGGCTAAGGAGCCATGTGGATTCCGCAATTCCGAGGGAGCAAGCCAAGGCTTCCCAAACACCAGTGACATGACCCCTTCATACCTCCTACCTCTTCTGCAAAGCTAAACACAGATAGATCATGAACGCGTCGCCCTCGGGAGAACAGTTAGCCCCCCCCCCCACACCCCCCCACCCTGCCGTGCGAGCGCGTGGGGTTCTTCTCACATGCAGTTCCAGCATCACTAATAGTGCGCTTTTCATCGCAGTTCCCCAAATGCCTCGCACTGTATGGAAAAGGTTGTACTACCATGCTGATTACGGCTCAGGGCACAAGTTCTAAAACGAGACGCCAGCGGCCAGTCGCGTGCACATCTCCTGTTGTTGTAGTGATCGGAAGAGTGCCGCCACGCTGCCCGCGGCGACCCGTAAGCTCTTGGCCGGCCGGCCAATCCGCTCGCGGCCGCCCGGAAGTCCCGCCTCCTGATGTCCGTGAGGCGGCCTGCCGGCGCATGGAGCGCCCTGCCGGTCCTGGGTAGCCCGGGTCCCCAGGAGGGGGCCAGGGAGAAGGAGGAGTGTGGCGCCTGTTGCGGGGCTCCTCTGACCTGAGGGAGCCCCGATTGAGAAGATGAGACGCGCCGTGAGGAGCCCCGCCGGAAGAGCGCAGTCGGTGAGTGGGGCCCAGGGCTGATGTGAAGTCTGTGCGTGCCTGAAGAGGGGAGAGGGGGGGTGCGCGCGCTTGTATGTGCCTGCGTGTGTTGTGCCTGTCTGCGTGTATGTGCGCGCGTGTGCCTGTGCGTGCAGGGGATGGGGCCTGCCTGTGTGCGCGCCGTGTTTGCATGCAAGCACTGCGGTCTGCGCAACCGCGCTCGCTCCCGCGGTGAAATCCGACACTGGGAAAGCTCGTGACACTTTGGTGTCCACTCTCCCAAATACGGATAGCATTAGTTGTCGAGCTGACAGCATTCATGCTTCGCATGAATGCCACATCAGCTCGACCTAAAAATTTTTTGCCGTGGTCACAGCGAATAAAAAGGAGTTGTGTTTACACATCTTATCGTACATTCTGAGTTCATAACCAATGTTGCATCGGATATGATAATGCTCTTTCTTGACAACAGCCACTATCTATTACCTGCTTCCTATTACCTTTCTCTTAAATAACTATACTAACCGTACTAACTAAATCCAATGATGGAATCTCATGCTTGGAGGCGCTGACCTGCACCCAGCTAAACAAACTCTGCCTCATTACAAGTCAGGTAAAATTATGCAGGCAGCTAATCCTATGGGGCATCATAAGAGTATGTTATCCAACAGAATAGCAGTACAGATCAGGGGTCATCTTCCACGTTTGACTCGTGTTCACGGCACACAAGTAGGGCAGACTATCCCACCACTAGAGTAGTAAATGGTGCAAACTGCGACAAACGTTCACACTTTCTGCAGGACTTTCGACTGTTTTCAGATGGCTGGGAAAGTAGTCTATACAGTGAGGGGAATATAAAGAGAAAGTTGTTAAAATAATGGGACGATTGGAGGATTGTAGAGATACAGATTGTGAAATTTGATAGAAAATGGTAGGTTGACAAAGGGATTGACTAATGTGAAAGGCATGGGATAGTATTTTATACAGGGGCCTATGCAATTGATATGTAGAGTACAGCGAGGCCAAAGTGAGGGGGCTTTCAGAAAGTGGCTTCGGTCCCTGGAACGGTCCTGGCACTATGAATTTGCCAAAAGAAACCCTACGGGCCATGAAAATACAACATAATAATAAGAAGTCAATAACTGCATTCGCTGAAGACATTTTACACGCAGTCAAAATTAAAATGATCAATAGAATTATATAAATTGGTATTTCACATTATTTAGGATGGCTCAAAATCTTCCAATGTAACATCCACAGTTCAACTATCCAGAGGTGTACGATGTGAAAATAAATCACAACACCTATTAACAACGTTATTTTGTGGAAAGGCGGTGTCACAGTGGATCTGATCATCAGAAGGTGAGGTTTCAAGCTTGGACCCTGGGAGTAGGAGTTCAACTTGAGCCACTATACTAGAAATTGTGATCATGAAAGAATGCTTCCAATCCCTGGGCCCTGATAAACACAAAAAATCTATACACACAAGATTACAAACAACACTTTTTTTAAACACGTGTTTCGAAATGATAGAGAAATCCAGGAGTACTCCTCGGAACCTGCAGAGGTTGCAACTTTTCATAAGTACTCACATGGGCAAAACGTTACAAAGGCATAGTTGCATATGGTGTACAATTTCAAAAAATCTAATACTCACAAAGTACATGTGTAACGCCCTTTTCTCCATGAGGAAATATTCTTCCCGGTGGAGAAAATTCCCCAAAAGTTTGGGAATATCAACAAACAAGTCTATGCATGTTTGCTAAATATCCAAGACATTCCAGCCATAAACACCCATTCCCATCAGCAAATTACCTCCTGATGGCGCTCATCGATGCCGAGGCCAAGTATTATGCATCTCTGGTGTTAACTGACCTCACAAAATGGTCTGACGACAACAACAAAATCCCGGTAAACCAGTCAGGGTTTCGCCGAGGCATAGGTACCATGGCAAACGCCATAGATATAAGCCTAATAGCCGAAAAAAGCCTGCAAAACCATCAAGTATTATACTCATGTTTTGTGGACTTTAAGGCGGCCTTTGACCGGGTCAGCCGACACCTACTCTGGTCCAAATTAAAACAGCAGGGCCTGCCGAATGAGATTCTAAATCCATTAATGTATTTATACACTAACACCTGGATGCAGGTAAAGATTGACAACGGCCAGCGGCTAACGCGGAAGATTAGAACCTGCGATGGATTAAAGCAAGTTTGCGTCTTGGCCCCTCTTCTTTGCAACTTATTTATGGCCGATCTGACACCAAGGCTAGATGGGATCAATGCACACCCACCCCGACTAGGAACATTGCCCATCACGCATCTTTCCTACGCCGACGATGTGGTTCTCCTAAGTCAGAGGAAAATAGGTCTGCAACGACTCATGCAAGAACTGGCAGGATACACCAAACAGAACCTCCTGGAAATAAACAGTAATAAAACAAAGGTCATGATAATAACCCGTCGCCGTATAACATCGCCAAATTTTGTAATTGATAACAAGAATCTGGAAGTAGTGAACATCTACAAGTACCTGGGGATATATTTGGACAGACGGTTTACCTTTGCTGCCCATTTTGAAACCATCGAGAAGAAAGGTGTTGGACCCGGCCTCGTGGCGCGGTCCGCTCTGTCCCTCCACACCCTGCGAGAGCAAGCCTGCACCCTGAGTCTCCTGCGCAGCATCCCCGTTAGCGTAGCCTGCACCCCGAGCCTGGTCGTCCTACTCCCGATAAGCCCCGACTCTCGTAACCAACGACCAGGCCTGACTATCCTGTCCCACTCCCGGCTCCGAGCGCCTAACCTTGCATGCCCCACAAGGCCCGGCAGCCATTTTCCCTTCCCGAGATCCCTGTCTCCCTGGGCCTAGCGTGACCCCAGCCCCAGCGAAGCCCAGACTCCAAAGGCGCGCCAGTCCCGGCTGGGGGGTAAAGGCCTCCCCGAGTGAGATAAGCCAGGGAGTTTCGATGGCACCTCCGGCCTCCCCTGAGAGACCGGTATCTGTCACACCTCTGGCCTTCCCTTGTGGGCCAGTTTCGTTCACACCTCTGGCCTCCCCCAGTGCTGGCTCCAGACCCGCTGGCGTCTGGGACCCATCGTCAAAGGATCAAAAAGCCAACCGCCGGACCTCGCCAACGACCAGCCCCCAGGGCATGAGACCTCCGCCTGCGAGGGTCCGGACATCAAAGGGCCAATGGACTATATCTGGGCCCGCTCGACAACTAGCGGTCAGTTGTATCTTGGACCTGAAGCCCTGCTGATCTGATCGTGGCTGACCCTGAGACGAACTCAACCTCACATCCCTGAGCCCTGCTGACGCTGTCGCGGCTCCCTCTTCGCAACAAGGAACTGAACCACCTGAGCCCTGCTGTCGCGGCTCGCCCTCTCTAAGACCTCGGAGCCCTGCTGACGCTGTCGCGGCTCGAGCTTGAACTCGTAACCATCGGAGCCCTGCTGACGCTGTTGCGGCTCGACCTTGCAAAGACCTCGGAGCCCTGCTGACGCTGTCGCGGCTCGAGCTTGAACTAAGTGACCACCTGAGCCCTGCTGACGCTGTCGCTGCTCCTCAAGACTTTCTCTGGATCAAGCCCTGCTGACCCCGTCGCGGCTCGAGGAGTACTCTGGTCCGGCTGGACCATCGAGACTACCATCACGACCCGAGCCGACTCGACGTGAGTGAAGCAGCCAGTACAACCATCATCCCGTATCCCCCGGCTCGAGGATTGAGAGCTGTGCGTAGGGTACGCCTCGTACTGGCCCAAAGGCTAAAGACTGTCCCGCTTCCCTCTTCCCGAATCCTCAGAGACTCTGTGATCCCTCGATCATTTCTGTACATAAGAGTGCTTCCTTCTTTTTACTGCTTATAAAGAACTTGTCATTGAAACTCAACGTTGTGGTGTCTGTTCGTAAGTGTGGTGTGAGCTCAGTGTGTACGATCCTAGACTCGAAGTCCTCCCCGGTGAGGACCTCACGATAAGACTCGGCAAGATCTGTGGGAGAGGTGGGTCCTGGGGTGGTTGGGTGAGCACAACCTGGCCCTCTGAGATCGCCCCTTCTAACATTGGTGGCAGCATCGCGATAAGAACCTACGTCTAGGGATCGTACAGTACTGACACACTACCCGAACAAAGAACAACCATGAGCCTCACGAACGACAAAACCACCTTCCAGATGGAGCTTCTGGGAGACTATTCGCACCGAGAGCTCAAACAATTCTGCTAAGATCTCCATATCCCGACAACGGGATTAAATACCAAAGAAGACCTTTAACAAGCTCTAACAGCCTGGGTGGAGACCGGAGCACCACTTCCAGCACCGACAGAAGTCGATGGAGAGGGAGCACCCCTGACCGAAACCCACGCACAAGAGCTTGAGAGAGCTGAATCCCCGACGCGGAATTCCAGCACGGAGAGAGGTCTGTCGCAAGAAGAGATGACCGACCGAGAAATCAACCGAAACCACGAGCTCGAACTAGCCCATCTGAAAATAGAAGAAGAGCTCAAGCTGGCGGAGAAGAAGCTAGCCATCAAGCAGCTGCGGCTGCAAGGAGAACTGGAGGAGAAGAAACTCCAGAGAGAGCACGAAGGGAAAAGACTCCAGCTGGAGCACGAGCGTGGCCTGAAGGAGATCGAACTAAAGGCCCGGAACGAAGACAACAGAACATCGGGGACCCGAGAGGCCGGTCCCCCGGTGGAACCCAAAGTCCACATCCCCAAGGATGTGGTCAAGGAGTATTACAAGAATGATGACATCCAGCAATGGTTCAAGGCCTACGAGGTCGCCATGACATCCCACCGAGTTCCGCAGAAGGATTGTGGGGGCGATTCCTGAGTGAGGGGAGGGACACCCTGCTCGATCTACCTTCCGCCGAACAGACCTCCTACAGCCACATGAAGGAGGCCCTTCTCACAAGGTACGGACTCACCCCTGAAATGTACCGCCAACGCTTTAGAGAATGCAAGAAAATCCCCGGCACCACCTGGGTGGAATATGTAAACTTCTACAGCAGGGCCCTGGAAGGGTGGATCAAGGGCAGCAAAGTATCCACCTTCGAGGGGCTCATCGACCTCATTGCCTATGAACATTTGTCCCTGAACTGCTTTGTGGAACTCCGACAGCACCTTCTGGACAGCAAGTTGGCTGACCCCCGGAAGCTGGCCGTCGAGGCCGCTCGATGGGTGAGCACCAGAGTCCCCCGGGGGCCCGGAGGAGACTCTGGCCGAAATGAACAGGGATCTTCCCGCCAGAGGGGAGGGGGGAGTCAGAATAGACAGAGGGGATCCCAGGTAGGGTCCCCGCGCAGTCCCCCCAGAAACCAGCCCGGCACCTCGCCTCCCACAGCGCGCGCAGGGTTTCCCCCAACCAAGCCAGGGCCCCGAGTCAGCCAAGCCTGCTAACATTGCCAGCAACCAGGGCACTATGCCAATGACCCCCGATGCCCGTTGTTCAAGAAGCCCTCCGCTGCGGGGCAACCAGCGCGCCACATCACCTCAGTAGCCCTAGAAGAGGAGGGGGAAGAGGAGTTAGAGGGGGCTGACCCAGCCGCCATGATGTTAGTCTCCCTGGGAGATAGGGAAATGGTCCCGGGAGCCCCCCTGCCCGACAACACGGAAAAGTACCGACAGCAGGTGACTGTCAATGGCCACCACATAGGGGTGCTCCGAGACACCGGGGCCAGTATCACCGCAGTCAAACGTCACCTGGTCACCGAAGCCCAAATTGTTCCCCACATCTCCTGCAGGGTGATCGCAGCTGACAACTCCATCCGCACCTGCCGAATTGCTCAAGTCCCTTTCGAATGGGGGGGCGTCTCCGGAGAGTTACGAGTGGCAGTCCGTTCAGACATGCCCGTGGACTGCCTGCTCGGCAACGATCTAGAGAGCTCCCCATGGAAGCGGGTGGAGAAACTGACCCACCTGGAGATGGTGGGCCTGCCTGAATGGGCCTGTGTGAGCACCCGGTCGATGACCACCCGGGTGGCTAACCCCGAGGGGGTGAACCTTGAGACCGCACCGCCAACCCCTGAGGACCCCGAGGTCCCCAAGTCCTCTGAAACCCCCGAGCTGTCCCCCGGAGAGAGCTCCCCCTCCGACGCAGTCCCCCTCGGCCCGGACGTCGAACCAACCGCGAGCCTGGACGACCTTCCTGAGCTGGCCCAGTGGCGCCAGGAAGGAGGACCGTCCCGAGAACAATTCTGCCTAGAACAGACCTCCTGTCCGTCCTTGGTTGGGCCGCGGAGGAAGGCCGCCGCCCAGGCCGCCGGTGACCGGTCCGGCTCCCACTTGGTCTATTGGGAAAACGGCCTCTTGTACAGCGAACAAAAGTCTGCCGAGCTAGGGTCAGCCCGAGTGCTGGTGGTACCCCTACGCTTCCGCGGCTTCCTCCTCAACCTGGCCCATGGTGTGCCCCTGGCGTGACACCTGGGACAAGACAAGACGTATCATCGCCTGGTCACCCACTTCTACTGGCCAGGCATGCGCTCCGATGTAGAGGCCCACTGTAAGTCCTGCCCCACGTGTCAGTCCAGCGGGAAGAACGGAGGGAAGCGCAAGGCCCCCCTCCAACCCTTCCCCGTGGTCAGTACCCCCTTTGAGAGGGTGGGAATCGACATCGTGGGCCCTCTCGACCCCAGGACCTTCTTAGGTCACCGCTTTATCCTTGTCTTGGTGGACCATGCCACCCTCTACCCCAAAGCCATTCCTCTCAGAACGGTGACGGCCCCCGTAGTGGGGCGGGCCCTCATGGGGATCTTCTCCCAGGTGGGATTCCCCCGAGAAGTCGTCAGCGACGGATGGACCAACTTCATCTCGAAATACATGAAGTCCCTCTGGCAACAATGTGGGGTGACCTACAAGTTCACCACCCCCTATCACCCCCAGGGTAACGGTCTGGTGGAGCGATTCAACCGGACCCTCAAGGGAATGATGATGGGTCTCGAAGAGCCCCTGAGGCGTAAGTGGGATGTCCTCCTCCCCTGTCTCCTCTTCGCGTACCGCGAAGTCCCCCAGAAATCCCTGGTGTTCAGCCTCTTCGAGCTCCTCTACGGGCACCCTGTCCGAGGACCCCTCAGCCTGGTCAAGGAAGGTTGGGAGACGGCGGCCCCAGAGCCCCCTCCGGATGTGTTTCGCTACATCTTGGCCCTCCGGAACCAGACTAGGAAGTTCCGAGAACTGGCCGAGGCCAACCTCGAGGCCAGTCAAGAAGAAATGAAACGGTGGTATGACCAGAATGCCACTCTGGTCGAGTTTCAACCCGGACAGCAGGTCTGGGTGATGGCCCCCGTGGAGCCCTGTGCCCTGCAAGACAAGTGGACAGGGCCCTTGAAGGTGGTGGAGCGCAAGAGTCAGGTGACCTATCTCATCGATGTGCAGTCCCCCAGGAACCCCTTGAGGGTCCTCCACGTGAACCGCCTCAAGCCCCACTTCGCCCGGTCCGAGTTGAGTTTGCTCCTCGCCACGGACGACGGAGAAGAGGAAACTGAGCCTCTCCCCGATCTCCTGTGCGCCAAGGAAAAAGATGGCTCCGTAGAGGGAGTGAGTCTCTCCTCCTCCCTCTCCCCCGAGCAGCACGAGGACTGTCGCCAGTTACTGGGACAGTTCTCGGACCTCTTCTCCCTCACCCCCGGCGTCACCAGCTGGTGCGTCCACGACGTGGACACCGGAGACAGCCCACCGGTACGGCACAGAGCCTACCGCGTCCCTGACAGAGTCCGGGCCTGTATCAAGGCCGAGGTCTCGAAGATGCTAGCCCTAGGAGTGGTCGAAGCCTCCGACAGCCCATGGGCTAGTCCTGTGGTTCTGGTTCCGAAGGCAGCCGCCCCCGGCGCTGTTGCAGAGTCGAGGTTCTGCGTGGACTACCGCGGGCTCAACGCAGTCACCAGAACCGATGCACATCCCATGCCCCTAGCAGACAAGCTTATTGATCGCCTAGGGGCTGCTCGCTTCCTTAGCACGTTCGACCTGACCAGCGGATACTGGCAAAATCGCCCTCACAGAGGGGGCCAGGGAGCGATCCGCTTTTTCCACCCCGGATGGTCACTACCATTTCCGCCACCTTTCAGAGGCTGGTGAACCAGGTACTGGCTGGGTTGGAAGAGTTCAGCGCTGCGTATCTGGACGATATCGCAGTTTACAGTTCCCACTGGTCCGAGCACCTCCAGCACCTCTGGGCGGTGCCGACAGCCCTGAGGAGGGCTGGCCTCACCGTTAAGGCAAGCAAGTGCCATTTCGGACAAGGGTCTGTGGTCTACCTCGGGCACCAGGTCGGAAGCGGCCTCGTAACCCCCCTCCAGCCCAAGATCGATGCAATCGTAGCCTGGGAGGCCCCCACGACCCAGACGGAAGTGCGGGCGTTCCTAGGGCTCACGGGGTACTATCGAAGATTTATCAAAGGGTACGGCAGCATCATAGCCCCTCTCACGGAGTTAACCTCCAAAAACCAGCCGAAGAAAGTCAGCTGGACCTGCCAAGAGGCGTTTGAAACCCTGAAAAACGCCATGTGTACTGCTCCAGTCCTACAGGCCCCCCCCCGACTACTCCCGAGAGTTTGTAGTCCAGACAGACGCGTCCGAGCATGGCATCGGAGCAGTCCTGTCCCAGATGAACGAGGACGGCCTGGACCAGCCAGTGGCATTCATTAGCCGGAGGCTACTCCCTCGAGAACAAAGGTGGAGCACCATCGAGCAGGAGGCCTTCGCGGTGGTTTGGGCCCTGAAGAAGCTGAGGCCCTACCTGTTCGGTACTCACTTCCGGGTCCAAACTGACCACCGACCCCTCCGGTGGCTAATGCAGATGAGAGGGGAGAATCCCAAATTGCTGCGCTGGTCCATCTCCCTCCAGGGGATGGACTTCACTGTTGAGCACCGGCCTGGTGCTGACCACGCCAGCGCAGACGGCCAGTCCCGATTCTTCCGCCTCAGCGAAGAGAACCCCCAAGAGGATGGGTAGTTCTCCCCGCCTTCAGCTGGGGGGGGGGGGACGCGTGTTGGACCAGGCCTCGTGGCAAGGTCCGCTCTGTCCCTCCACACCCTGCGAGAGCAAGCCTGCACCCTGAGTCTCCTGCGCAGCATCCCCGTTAGCGTAGCCTGCACCCAGAGCCTGGTCGTCCTACTCCCGATAAGCCCCGACTCTCGTAACCAACGACCAGGCCTGACTATCCCGTCCCACTCCCGGCTCCGAGCGCCTAACCTTGCATGCCCCACAAGGCCCGGCAGCCATTTTCCCTTCCCGAGATCCCTGTCTCCCTGGGCCTAGCGTGACCCCGGCCCCAGCGAAGCCCAGACTCCAAAGGCGCGCCAGTCCCGGCTGGGGGGTAAAGGCCTCCCCGAGTGGGATAAGCCAGGGAGTTTCGATGGCACCTCCGGCCTCCCCTGAGAGACCGGTATCTGTCACACCTCTGGCCTTCCCTTGTGGGCCAGTTTCATTCACACCTCTGGCCTCCCCCAGTGCTGGCTCCAGACCCGCTGGCGTCTGGGACCCATCGTCAAAGGATCAAAGAGCCAACCGCCGGACCTCGCCAACGACCAGCCCCCAGGGCATGAGACCTCCGCCTGCGAGGGTCCGGACATCAAAGGGCCAATGGACTATATCTGGGCCCGCTCGACAACTAGCGGGCAGTTGTATCTTGGACCTGAAGCCCTGCTGATCTGATCGTGGCTGACCCTGAGACAAACTCAACCTCGCATCCCTGAGCCCTGCTGACGCTGTCGCGGCTCGAGCTGAACTCGTAACCATCGGAGCCCTGCTGACGCTGTCGCGGCTCGAGCTGAACTCATAACCATCGGAGCCCTGCTGACGCTGTCGCGGCTCGCCCTCTCTAAGACCTCGGAGCCCTGCTGACGCTGTCGCGGCTCGAGCTTGAACTCGTAACCATCGGAGCCCTGCTGACGCTGTCGCGGCTCGACCTTGCAAAGACCTCGGAGCCCTGCTGACGCTGTCGCGGCTCGAGCTTGAACTAAGTGACCACCTGAACCCTGCTGACGCTGTCGCGGCTCCTCAAGACTTTCTCTGGATCAAGCCCTGCTGACCCAGTCGCGGCTCGAAGAGTACTCTGGTCCGGCTGGACCATCGAGATCACCATCACGACCCGAGCCGACTCGACGTGAGTGAAGCAGCCAGTACAACCATCATCCCGTATCCCCCGGCTCGAGGATTGAGAGCTGTGCGTAGGGTACGCCTCGTACTGGCCCAAAGGCTAAAGACTGTCCCGCTTCCCTCTTCCCGAATCCTCAGAGACTCTGTGATCCCTCGATCATTTCTGTACATAAGAGTGCTTCCTTCTTTTTACTGCTTATAAAGAACTTGTCATTGAAACTCAACGTTGTGGTGTCTGTTCGTAAGTGTGGTGTGAGCTCAGTGTGTACGATCCTAGACTCTAAGTCCTCCCCGGTGAGGACCTCACGATAAGACTCGGCAAGATCTGTGGGAGAGGTGGGTCCTGGGGTGGTTGGGTGAGCACAACCTGGCCTTCTGAGATCGCCCCTTCTAACAAAAGGAATAACCTTATTACACGTATTCAGCAGTCTATCTAAGCAGTTAAAAGGCCCTCTTTTCACTCCCCTCCTAACAGTTATCAAAGCTAAGCTACTTCCAACAATAGGTTACGGCAGTGTGGTACATCATGGAAGGAGTGCACTGCTCCTAGATAAGATTCAAACGAGGGTGTATAAGCGTGTATTCAGCCTACCAAGTGATGCCTCTCCTGCGCAGGTGTGTCTTGAATTTGGCCTGCAGGCTCAAACATTGCTTAAAAAATACGAGGCAGTTAAATTTTGGTATGGTATCTGGATGAACCGCGAAACATAAATTAATCTCGCCATTTGGGAAGCCATGCAAAGCAATCCTAATTCTCAGTACGCCAAGTACTTAAATTCCTCTCTTGAAACAACCGAATTAGCATCACTGTGGAAAAGGAAGCTACCGGTACCCCTATTTAAGCAAGCTGTAAAAAAGGCAGTTAACATGCATTCGTTTATCAATGACAAAACCACCTTAAGCCATCGCTCACACGCTTGGATGACCATACAATCTTACAAAAAGCCGGCACCAGCATCCTATCTAGGGCCTGCCTTCTCATCACACATTAAACTAAAATATCTTAGCCTAAGGATGGGAAATTTGCCAAGAAGTGCTGATCAACCCGGCTGGAGGTCACCAGGCCCCAAAGAGTGCGAATTATGTGGCGCTGCTGTACAAGATATTACCCACATGATCTGCATTTGTCCTGCATTGGACAGGGAACGCCGGAGCCTACTAAAGCCCAAATTCAACAAAAAAGGAATACGCACATGTCGCTCGGCGATCTTACAAGCACTGTGCTCAATAGACCCATTTGTCGAACAATTAAACATGTCATTAATTTTGAGGAAAAAATTAAAAAAAAAAAGAAGAGGAACTCTTGCGAAGAGCTAACAAACTTGAATCTCAAGGTTTCTTAATTTGCACTACTTAATGTAGAATTGTTTTGTGAATCATTAAGTGCAACAAGTGCACCGTGTTTTTATCATTTTATTAACGGCTGTTTTAACCCTTGCACATGAATGTATTTTTTTGATATTTTTAAATATTATTGCACTCGATGTTTTAACTGTTTTTACTAACTATACAATAAAAGATTTTCACTCCCATTAGTCACACCCACAATGGTGATGCAAAGAGTTTGTAAACCAGACAGCCTGTGCCTAAAATTGTAAATATATCAACTAATAATGTATTTCAAATGACGAAACCCCAATTTGGCACACATATTCTTTAACTGTCTTCAAAATCAGCAATTAAATTAGTTGACAGCAATCTGTTGCTCCCCAACTAAATTCAAGTCCACTGTGGCAATACTGTATTATCTAGTTAGGTACATTAATGGTTCCAGTAATTTAAAACCGAGCTCAACCCCAGTCCCTCCCTAACTAATATGGTCAAAGTTCCTAGGCTAACCCTCCCCAGTTTAGTAGCCGGTCCTGTGAGCCCTACTGCAAATAATTCCACACTGCCCCATACACGCTAATTCCAAGATAGTGATACTCTTATCCCTTTGTGTGGAGTTTGTCCCCACCTAGAGCAGTGGCCACAGTAGTTGGCTACCCCTCTTCTGTGGTCACTTCAAACCAGTACTGGAGCTGCTCCCTCTACACTGGGCTTGGAGCCTGCCTAACTGGGGGAGAAAGTGGGGCAAACAATGAAAAGGGCCAGTCTAGGGGTCATATGAAACCTGCCTGATATGGGGGAGGCCCCTTTGAAGTGGACTAATTTCCTGGGCACTGCCAAAGTGTTTATCCTGCCAGATGAAGAGAAAAGCCTCTCCACGCCCAGGACTTCGTCTCTGCTCGGGAGCAGTTTTCACACCTCATTAAGGGCACAGAGAGCTGGAGGGTAATGCAAATTAGTCTTCAGAGGCTTTAGGCAGGGAAAATGAAATGTTCCTAGAAATACCTTTTCCTTAATATTTAACCTTCTACATGCCCTACTTTTTAATACCATGCACCCGGCCTGATGGGCTATAAGGACTACTTAGAGGTGACATTCTTACTTAAGAGTAAGGTTTAGACCTCTTGAAAGGGATTATTTTGGCAGGCTGAATTGCAGTTTTTTCACATCCAGTCAGGCTACAATGGAAGACATGAAGCAGTGTTTACACTGTTTGTATAGTGGACGGCACAATAGGTGCAGCATTCCACTAGTGGAATTTAACTTACAGCCCCTGGGTACACTTTGTACCATATATTAGGGAATTAGGTAAAATGAACATGACAATAATTTAGAATTATAACCAATTTCAGCATGTTTTAGGGGTCAGCGCTCCAGTATGCAGTCTAAAAACCAGCAATAAAAATGATGACCCTACACACACACAAAAAAAAAACAGAGCATTTTCTCAACAACTGCATATGTTGAATCTGGGACAAAAGCCTTTGCCAGGTATACACCCCATGGCCAATGTGACAGCTAACAAAAATCTAAAATATATATATATGTATATTTAAAGACATGAAAAGTGGACATATATCAAAATTTAATTATTGTTTCAAGTTGCTTAAAAATACTACAATTAGTCCAAAATGGATGATAAAATAAAGAGAGCAAAGAATCCAATAAGACTAAAAAATAGAGGTTAAGAAAAATTATAGTTCATTAAAATCAAACTTAAACCGTGGTCTCTTAAACTAAGGTCTTGTTTGAGGTCACTGTGTTTCAGTATCAAATTCCTCAATTCATAAACATGTTTGCCATTGAATATTCAGAAATTGTTATTCATGGAATATTCAAATGTTAACAGTGTCTATGAAAGTGTACTTCCTCTTCTGGCTTCTGCTTCAGATGGATAGATGTTGATGCTTTGCAAAATTAATGTTTATTAAAAGGTTTAAATCTATTAAATATGATGCTCATAAATTTGCCAAACTGAGCTATCTCGGTAGGACCTAATGCGAGTATTAAACCCTCTGAGAAATATCCCATATTTGTTTTTTTAGAAACGTTGGTTTAATGATAGTTTGGTTGCTAACATGAATTCTGGACAACGGCTAAGTAGGTGCAAGATGAATTAGCTTCTATAGTTGCAGAATCTAAAACGAAGGGTTGTAATGGCATCTTCAGCCATAAGTATTGTGAAGCAAGATGTCTCAGCGAGTTAAACACTTGACTCAGTCTTCCATCCTTCAGGTGTTGCTGCAAAACCTACCATTAAATAGGGGAAGTAACAGATAAGGAGTGGTTACACATGGCTTAAGTGCATTATCTAACACTATATTAAAGAGGTCAGTCACGGTTACATTTTCAATCAATCAATCAATCAATCAGGTCATTTGTATAGCGCACTACTCACCCGTAGGGTCTCAAGGCGCTGGGAGGGGGGGGGTGCCGCTACTGCTCGAACAGCCAGGTCTTGAGCTTCTTCCTGAAGGAGAGGTGGTCTTGGGTCAGGCGCAGATTGGTCGGAAGTGAGTTCCAGGTCTTGGCGGCCAGGTGGGAGAAGGATCTTCCTCCTGTTGTCGCTCTTCGGATGCGGGGGACGGTGGCGAGGGCGTGGTTGGTTGATCTGAGGAGGCGCTTGGGAGTGTAGAAGTTGATCCGGTTGTTGAGGTAGCTCGGGCCTTGGTCGTGTAGGGCTTTGTGCGCGTGGGTGAGGAGCCGGAAGGTGATTCTCTTGTTGACCGGGAGCCAGTGCAGGTCTCTCAGGTGTCCGGAGATGTGGCTGCGTCGGGGGATGTCGAGGATGAGTCTCGCCGAGGCGTTCTGGATCCGCTGGAGTCTCTTCTGGAGTTTGGCAGTGGTTCCGGCGTAGAGGGCGTTGCCGTAGTCCAGTCGGCTGGTGACGAGGGCTTGGGTGACCGTCTTCCTCGTCTCGGTGGGGATCCACCGGAAGATCTTACGTAGCATGCGCAGGATGTTGAAGCATGACGAGGAGACGGCGTTGACTTGTCTGGTCATGGAGAGGGAGGAGTCCAGGATGAAGCCCAGGTTGCGTGCGTGGTCCGTCGGTTTGGGTGCGGTGCCCAGGGCGGGGGGCCACCAGGAGTCGTCCCAGGCGGAGGGCGTGGAGCCCAGGATGAGGACCTCCGTCTTGTCTGAGTTCAGTTTCAGGCGGCTGGTCGTCATCCATTCGGCTACGTCTCTCATCCCTTCGTGCAGGTTGGCTCTGGCGGTGGCGGGGTCGTTGGTCAGGGAGAGGATCAGCTGGGTGTCGTCGGCGTAGGAGATGATGTTCAGGTTGTGTTGGCGTGCGATGGCCGCGAGGGGGCTCATGTATACGTTGAAGAGGGTTGGGCTCAGCGAGGATCCTTGGGGTACGCCGCAGATGACTTTGGTGGCCTCTGACTTGTACGGTGGTAGGCGGACTCTTTGTGTTCTTCCGTCGAGGAAGGAGGTGATCCATTCCAGCGCCTTCTCCTGGATTCCGATGTTGCTGAGGCGCTGTACTAGGGTGCGGTGGCAGACAGTGTCGAAAGCCGCGGAGAGGTCCAGGAGGATGAGGGCCGCTGTTTCTCCGTTGTCCATCAGAGTTCGAAGGTCGTCGGTGGCGGCGATGAGGGCGGTCTCGGTGCTGTGGTTCGCTCGGAAGCCGGACTGTGAGGGGTCGAGGGATCCATTCGTCTCGAGGAAGGCGGCCAGCTGTTTGTTGACGGTCTTCTCGATGACTTTGGCCGGGAACGGGAGGAGCGAGATGGGACGGTAGTTCTTGAGGTCGGTGGGGTCTGCTGTGGGTTTCTTGAGGAGAGCGCTGAGTTCGGCGTGCTTCCAGCTCTCAGGGAAGGTGGCGGAGTCGAAGGAGGTGTTGATGATGTCCCGCAGGTGGGGTGCGAGGACAGCGTCGGCCTTGTTGAAGACGTGGTGAGGGCAGGGGTCAGTCGGAGATCCGGAGTGGATGGAGTTCATGGTGCGGATGGTGTCTTCGGTGCTGATCGGGGTCCAGGTGCGGAGGGTGGTGGATGGTGGCGTCGTTGCGGTTGTGGCTTGCGTTGGTTGGTTGTTGAAGCTGTTGTGTATGTCCGCGATCTTGTTGTGGAAGTAGGACGCGAGGGAGTTGCAGAGGTCTTGCGACGGGGTGATGTCGTTGTTTCCGGCGTTGGGGTTGGAGAGCTCTTTCACGATGTTGAAGAGTTCCTTGCAGTTGTGTGCGTTGTTGTCCAGCCGGTCCTTGTATGCATTTTTCTTGGTGGCGCGGATCAGTTGGTGGTGTTTCCGGGTGGCGAGCTTGAGGGTGGTCATGTTGTCCGTCGTTGGTTCCCTTCTCCAGGCTTTCTCGAGGGCTCGACAGTTCTTCTTGGAGCACTTGAGTTCGTCGGTGAACCATGGTGTTTTTCTGCTGCAGGATCTGCTGGGCGGGGTCCTCAGAGGGGCGAGTTCGTCCGCGCAGTTGCTGATCCACTTCGTGAGGTTGTCGGCGGCCTGGCTGGGGTTCGCTGAGTTGGCGGGAGGGTGCTGGCTCAGGGAGGCGGTGAGCTGGTCGGCTGTGATCTTGTTCCAGCTTCTTCGAGCAACCTGTTGCTGGAGGTGGTGGATCGTCGTTCTTCTGAAGGTGAAGTGGATGCAGCTGTGGTCCGTCCAGTGGAGTCCTGTTGCGTGGCTGAAGGTGACGTCTTTGCTGGATGAGAAGACGGCGTCGAGTGTGTGTCCGGCGAGGTGGGTGGGGGTGGTCACTAGCTGCTTGAGTCCGAGGTTGTCGAGGTTGTCGAGCAGGGTGATGGTGTTGCGGTCGTTGTTGTTCTCCAGGTGGAAGTTGAGGTCCCCCAGGAGGATGTAGTCGGCGGAGGGGAGAGCGTGCGGGCTGACGAAGTCGGCGATGTCCTCGCTGAATCGTGTGCGCGGTCCCGGGGGTCGGTAGATCAGGGTGCCTCTGAGGGTGGTCTTCGGGTTGGTGTGTATCTGGAAGTGCAGGTGTTCAGCGGTGGTGAGGGTGTCGTCGGTGTTGGTCGTGATGCGGATGGTGTCTCTGTGGATGATGGCGATGTTGTTGCGGTCCCTCCGGGTGATCTTGTAGCCCTCTGGGATGGCGATGGCGATGTCTGGGGCTGAGGAGGCGTTCATCCAGGTCTCGGTGATGAAGGCAACGTCGGGGGCGGTGGTGTCGAGCAGGTCCCAGAGTTCTACGGCGTGTCTGTGGACGGAGCGGGCGTTGAGCAGGATGCACTTGAGGTGGGTGCTGCTGGAGGTCGGCTTGGCGGGTGCAGGGAAGGTCCGGATGCAGGTGAACTTGCAGGCGAGGCAGCTGAAGGGTCCGTGGGTGTGCTTCGGGGCGGCTCGGTGACATCCTGGGATGAGGCCGGTGTTGAGTGCGATGAGGTCGGCGGCGCTGTAGGTTCGTCGGGTCGGCTTCCGTCGGTGGGGGCCAGGGGTCCTGGCGCTGGTCGCGGTCCGGTCGCGGACGGGCGCAGACGGGCTTACCTTTGGCGCGCCTTCGGCGCACAATCGGCGCGCCCGCTGCGCGTCAACGCTGCGCGTTCGCACGGTCGCCATTTAAGGCGAAGTGCGCGGGTGGGCGGAGCAGCTGGGAGGCGGGAGCGGGGAGGGAAACAGAAGAGAAAAGGGGCGGGGCTGAAGGCGGTGGCGGGAAGCGGGAGCGGGGGGCGGCGAGGTGGGCAACACGACGAGAGACGGCAGGAACAGGAAAACAAGCACAGATTCTGGACAAAACGGGGAAAAAATACAGTTACACGCGATCAGGGCACAGGGAGAAATAGTAAATAAACAAGCACAAATTCTAGACAAAAACGGGGAAAAATACAGTTACACGCGATCAGGGCACAGGGAGAAATAGTAAATAAACAAGCACAAATTCTAGACAAAAACGGGGAAAAATACAGTTACACGCGATCAGGGCACAGGAAGAAATAGTAAATAAACAAGCACAAATTCTAGACAAAACGCGGGGGAAACCAAGGAGAGCTCTCAGGGCGGCTGCGAGGCCGGCGCTGAGGCAGAGGCAGGCACTGGGGGCACACGCAGCAGCTGGTGGCCGTGCGGCGCGGGGGTGTCCCACAAGTGGGTCACACTTACCTGCGTCGCACGGTCGCCATTTAAGGCCAAGTGCGCGGGTGGGCGGAGCAGCTGGGAGGCGGGAGCGGGGAGGGAAACAGAAGAGAAAAGGGGCGGGGCTGAAGGCGGTGGCGGGAAGCGGGAGCGGGGGGCGGCGAGGTGGGCAACACGACGAGAGACGGCAGGAACAGGAAAACAAGCACAGATTCTGGACAAAACGGGGAAAAAATACAGTTACACGCGATCAGGGCACAGGGAGAAATAGTAAATAAACAAGCACAAATTCTAGACAAAAACGGGGAAAAATACAGTTACACGCGATCAGGGCACAGGAAGAAATAGTAAATAAACAAGCACAAATTCTAGACAAAACGCGGGGGAAACCAAGGAGAGCTCTCAGGGCGGCTGCGAGGCCGGCGCTGAGGCAGAGGCAGGCACTGGGGGCACACGCAGCAGCTGGTGGCCGTGCGGCGCGGGGGTGTCCGCGGTGGCCACAACAGAACTAGCCAAATTAGTAACAAACTGTTATAAAATGTTTGAAAATAAAAATCAAGAGCCTGCCTGGTGGCACTTAAGGACCTGGAGTGACAGTTAACAAACCCTGCATTTTTCGTTACTAAAGTGAACTTCATGCTCAAGGGCACGACTTACCTCTGGCATGCAAAGGACATTACTGGGTTTAACAGATGCAGTATAGAATGCCCTTTCAATATTACTATAACGTAGAATTAATCTTTTGGGAACAAAGGCAGATCAGAAATGTCAGAAGAGTTTTACAAGCGGTGGGGGTGGTGCAGCAAGGGAGTGTACGCATGTATATTTAATTGGTCAGTGGTCTGACAAAAACTAGCTCTATACAGGAAGCAGGTTAACCTTTGGACTAGATCATTACTACGCGAATAAAACAATACTTGTTACCCAACATTTAAAAACTGCAGTTATGCAAATGTACTCCTCTCCCATTAACTTGTTTGCGTAAAGTATACTCTGCCATTGAGAACACGAAGAGTGAGGCTGCACTGACAGAAGCGAAACCTCGATAGCATTTCACTCGAGTCGGATGAGATACAATAACAGAGACAGTCTGGACTTCAAGCACCACAGCGAAGGCTTCCACAGAATGTCACCCCGTCCTTACCAGACAGCGAAAGAGCACTTCTAGCCAGAGGAAACATGACTGCACCGAGAGCAGGGACACCGGCAGCACTTCCCACTATAGTACCCTTGAAAGGAGTGAAAAACAAAATGGCCACTATCCTCAACCGGAACTTCCGGCAGTGGAAAAGACGCTGCAGTGAAACGCACCGGGTTCAGCCTTCCAATCTGGCTCTGTTGGAAACACGGAGAGACTGGTGTTTTCTAGAAGTAGCTTGGAGAGAAAGAGTTTTTTTTGTCGAATTAATTTGGAACTGTGAAGTAAGTATTTGATATTTTGTATAGGAGATTATTTACCCATCTGTCTTTTGGGCCGTGGTTCTCCTAATTTAAGTGGCGCCACTCAAGTTTATCTACGTTTTAAGTTGAGCAGAATTGTTTTTCAAACATAGAGGCAATCGGATGCCTTAGATGGGGTACAACATATATAGGGGTTCGAAGTGAACTGTTGGAAGTAACTCAGACTAACATTTTTATCGCCGCCATACATTTTGAGAACACCGGGTCTTTAAGAGTAACACCAAGATGTGAGTGTTCTCCGTCACATGTATTCTGGGAAATGTAGTTTCTGTGACGCTCGACCTTTAGTTGGACATTGTAAACAAAGGCTTTATCAGATGTCACACTTAAAATTAGCCATGTTGTATATACATTGTGTTGTACGCGCCGAAACTGTGAAACGCGCTTAAAGACAAACCAAAAGTGGAAGGCAATCAAGATTTTTTTTTCGCTCGATAAATTATCGGTAGGCTGTGCAACTGAAGATCTTCGATAACGCGATTGGTGTTCATCCACCAAAAACAGTATGTCAGCGGATCATTGGTTTGTGCTTCTTTAACTATGTTCACTTTTCAGTTGTCGTCAGAGTGTCAGGATGGCCGAGTGGTCTAAGGCGCCAGACTCAAGAGTAAATTCTTACCCGTATGGGTGTTCTGGTCTCCGCCTGGAGGCGTGGGTTCGAATCCCACTTCTGACACACTCTTTTGTTTTTTGTGTAATGTTATATCAACATATTTTTCCCTAATAATTGGCAGCTTTCTTTTCCATCTATAATTTGCATTAAATACGCATTTTAATTTCAGTAACCAGTTCGGAGTCATCCACTACGTACTATGTGTTTTCATAAAGTCAGCACACA
This sequence comes from Lissotriton helveticus, assembly GCF_964261635.1. Lineage (NCBI taxonomy): Eukaryota > Metazoa > Chordata > Amphibia > Caudata > Salamandridae > Lissotriton > Lissotriton helveticus. Next base: position 2,126,984,405 of record NC_136063.1, read on the forward strand.
ATTGATTACCCTGCTGAACAACATGATTAAAACAAAGTCCAACACATTCAGCCATTTGTTTTTCAGACTTCAGAACTCATCACTGACTTCTGAGCTGTGATTAGTCTCAGTCTGCTAAATGGGTGAAACTAGAAACAATTGTAGCCTCATTTTTTCCGTTATGCATTAGCTCATGAAATACAATCTGAAAGTTGATACTACTAGAGTTTTCTAACGCTAAGGAATTATAATGGTTCCAAAAAATATATTCTTCGTAGTAGATGACGAACGGCTTAAACCCACCCGTATCGTTCAAGGGTAAAACGACAATGAGTTATTGCAGTGGTTCTTAACCCTTCCTTCCCTCGCTTCAAAAAGGACCTGAAAATCCTTCTCCTCAACCAATACTTTATTGACCAAGTCAACCAACCTAGGCATCAATGACCTGATGGACTCCCCCTAACTCTGACCTTCAAGGATGGTGATTATCTGACTGTGTCACCCACCTGCCGTCTTTCTCCCCTCACTGGATACATAAGTATTATGTCTTTGCCTATATCTTTATGCATCCTCATGTCCTGCGATGTTTATGCAATTTTTCTTTCCTTCGTGTATGTAAAGCGCTCTGATACCCACGGGTCTAGCTAGTGCTATATAAAACTTTATAAATAAAATGAAAAGAACACTTTATCATTACTCGAATCCGGGGACACCCAATAAACCATTATTGGGATCCGGGGACCCCTACTCAGTCATTACTGAAAGCCTGGGACCACAGCCTAAGCATTTTCGATGATTTGCAAACAATACACAAACAATTCAGAAATTAGCATTCATCAAACAAATAAACAAATTATTACTTTTTTTAATTCACAAACAAATATTAAAAAACCCTCAAGATTTTAATTTTATTAGGAAAGTTGGAGCTTTTCTAAATGCATTCAAGGCTATAATATATTTTGTTTGATACACTTACGCTGTTCCCACTAATCAATCTGAGGATACTAATTTAATTCTTAGCATCTGATTTTAAATTCTTTCACGTTTACAGAACGTTTAAAAATTTAATTTTACAATTTGCTTCTTTATTTATATAAATTGTATTAATCTGCTAATATTATATACATTTCTAAGCAGTCACAGGCCACGTTAGTAAGGTTCGCAGACCCTCAGGGCTCCCGGGAGCACTGAATCTCTAAATTTTTGCTTAAATTACTTACAGAGAAGCAAGAAAGAATGGATTAAGACTACAGGAATTACCGACAAGCAGTTTAAACGTTACCCTTTAGTCCACTTCCTAGTTCCAGTAAATTTCTATGAGGAATCTCCAAGCAGAGCAAATATGGGTGTTGGACCTGCGATGGGCAAGCCCAGCACAAAGGGGGTAGCTTGGCTCAAGTGACAAGGCAAGTGAAGGCTGTAGTGTTAAGCCGGCTCTGACCCAATAATAACTCCTTGTACATCCACACCAAAAAGAAGGACACCACACCACTGCTGTAGAAAAATACGATTCCTTTATATAAAAGTTCTTTGTTGTAAATAGGGTTGACTGGGAAAGCACATATACATTTCTTTTGGTCATACAGTTCTGGTAATAAATAGTATTAATAAATAGAATAACTTCAGGAATGAGTATCACAATAAATATCAGAATACATATCAGAATAAATATTGGTTCATTTAAATAAACAACCACATGTTTCTTCTGGTATCGCTGCCACCAATTAAATACTTTAGAATCATTACATGTGCAATACGTTTCCAATGGGAAAGATAACTCTTACAGTTTATGCTGTTTTCAATGACCAGGTATACGGCTTCTCTGAGCACAAAATAAGGTTTGGGATTCTTTAATGATCATTCAGGGCGTATGCGCGTATATCTAAAAGGCAAGGAAACACAGTAAATACATCATTTGCACTCGGCGGTCACCAGGATAGGATCTCTGCTTTTGCCGGTGAAGTCTATGCGCGCCTACGGGCTTTAGCACCACTAGAGCACAGGCGGCACCAGTTCAAAGTCTTTAGACTGACGAACGGGCTGCCGGAGAGGTCACACAACCTTCGCGCACAGTCAAATGAATGCCGGTTCACAGTTCCTTCACAACGCTGCATTCACTATGAAGAAACGGGCCCACCTCACATCGGCTGCAATCAAAATATGATTCAGTCGGGCACAGCACTTCTCTCGTCAGCGACGGGGTTCTCAGGGGCTCCACGGACCTCCCTCCGACTTCCGCATACAGGGTGGTTCCCGCCCACAGCTACAGCTCCCGGGTCACTGGGGAGTGCCAGAGACGCTAGTCCCGCCCAACGTAGGCCGGCCTTTCCCCACCCCGGCGCACCACCTCACCTTCAATCTGCGCAGGCAGCGCTCTATGCTGGTGGGGCTCGGAGACGTCCGAGCTCCCCTCTAGAGGCACCTGTCGCGAAGGGGGCACAGCTGACGATCGCGGCGAACTTGCTCTCGCCTCGCGACTCGATAAATCGATCACAGTTCACCACCGGGTGGGCGGGAAGGCATACGAATCTGGCCACAGTCTTTGGGGGCAATGAGGTACTCGCTGGGCAGGCGCTGTAGGCGCTAGATCACTTCTCACGTAGCTGACTGGAACGCCAGTCAGACAAAACGCCAGCAACCCTTTGCTGCTCTACTGCCTGCGCTACCAGCCACCTCTGGGGTCAACAGGGCAGGTGTCAATCTGGTGTCAAGTCTGGAATCTCTTAATCTCCTCTTCTCTAGTCTAATCTTCTCATCATCTAATCTAATCTTCTCATCATCTAATCTAAAATGGCCGCCAGGGACTGGGCCTTATATAGCCAGTACCCTGGGGTACTGGCACGAGCCAGAAGGTTCTAGAACCTTCTCTGGCTGTGACAATGACATGGCACTCTTGAGGGGTATTTAGGAGACTCACAGCCACCATACTGGGGTTCTAGAGCAGCCATTTTGTGTACCTGAGGAAAATAAAGGAATTCCTGTCAGAAATGCGCGCCAAACAAAGGGCGCCAAAACCTCAAAAGGCCAGGGCTCATGAAGGCTCCAATGGGAGTCACTCACATGAGGAAAAAGGGTGTCCACCATTTTAGGTCCATTTATACAGGTTGACAACCCCAGTTTGTAATGCCACAGGTTTGGGCCAGGCGCCTTGTAAATAGGTGCCACAAACCTTGTGAGCAACTGGGCGTCAAGGAACATCTAACCACATGAGACAACACATAAACAGTCCTGGTAGACAAATAAAAAGCGACAAATTTTGGGAGGTACAGGGGAACAAAAGAAATCATAGTGGTGAGGGGACTCTCAGAAGCAGACGGGTCCAACAATGGGTCACACACATCAAACATTATTTATTGTGTTTTATAAACCGCGTACAAGATCGCCAAGGTATCAGATCGCTCTACAGAGATCTAATGAGGGTTGCAGTACAGTAAAACATCTATTTCTAATGATATGCTGTTCATAGCAGTTGAAGATCAGGGTACCAAAACATTAGGATACAATAATAAATATTAACATCCACAATATACAATAGTTATAGGGCTTTTACTTAATTCTTGAAGATCCTGAAGAAGGTAGCTGCTCTTGTTGAGGGTGGTAGGGAGTTCTATATTTCTGGAGCAGATCCGGCAAAAGTGCAACCTTGTATCTTTTTCTTTTTTTAAATTGGCTAATTGTAGTATGAGGGATATAGCACTTCTAGAAGCCCTTCCTCCTCCTTCTGATAGTTTGATCCTATTCACCATGTCTTTAGGGCTAGAATTGTGTAGACTTTCTGTGTAATGTATGCAACCTTCAATAAGACCCTTGCTTCGACTAAGAAACAGTTGAGGGTTCTGAGTGAAGGGGAAATGCTGTCATAGTGCATTGTACCTGTTAAAAGTCTTGCTGCTGCATTTATCGTCAGTTTTATTGGGGCAAGGCTGGCTTTCAGTAGACCTATGAGGGTGGCATTCCCATAGTCCAGCCTTGAAAGCACTAGCGATGAAACTGCCATTTTGAGGTCTCCAATCAGTATAAAGGTTTTATTTTTCTTAGAACGTGCAGATGTAGGTTAGTGCTTCTGGTTGCAGCTTGTATGTGAGCTTGCATGTTTAGCTTTGCATCTAGTATGATGTTTAGTGATGTCAAGGAGTCGCAGATGGTTGGGATGCAGTTCATTTATTGAATGGTTTTCTGTATTTCCCCTCTCAGACAGAGATCTGAAACTGTTCCAGAAAGCGTAGTATGTTTTTAGGACAGTTGAAGTGAGGTGGTCAGAGTTCTTGCTGTGATCATTAAGATTGGGGTAGATGGAAACCCTAGGTTGGGCACTAGCATGACTGGGATTAGAATAGCGAATGGTTGCAATTTTCTCTTTAAAGAAAGTTGAAAAGGTATTACAGATTTCCACCGAACAGTTTGTAATTGTGGGTTCTGCAGGTTTTCCTGATTTTTTTTTTTTTATTATGTGGAACAGTTTTCTGGGCATTTTCTTTGCTCTGGTCAGTTGTGATATGATCTCTGTTGTTTTGGTTTTCCAGATAGTCTTTTTGTATGAGGTTCTATGCATTCTCAGCTGTTGTAGATAGCTGAGAATGTATCCTCCATATTAGTTCCAGATGTCCAAGTTGTCTTTTTTCATTGTTTATGTGTTGTGCCGCAGAACTGGAGGTTTAATCTTTTGCCTCTTTAGATGTAGTGGAGCAGCCTTCTGAACCATGTCGGTCATACCGCTGTTGTAGAGATGTCAGAGCTTGAACAGAAGTTTGGTCCGTCCAAGTTGCCAATGATGCTTGGCACAGACCCACCATGTCATAAATATACAACTACCCCACAATGATGCAACATCTCTGATACTTTAATTCCAAAATAAAAAAATCAGGACCACCAGAAATTCAACTATAGCACGCTAGAAAGAGCGCTGGTATCAAAATCACCATAGCCCTTATCCTCATACAAAACCCAATACTTATTTCTAAAAGTTGAAGGTACTGCCCAAGTAGCAGCCCTGAGCCTCCGCACCAGCTGTTGCCATACTCCTGGTATAGCAACCTTGCCACCATGGGGGCAAGGCAGTTTCTAATCACTATATACAAATGCAATAATGGAAGTACCCACCTCCTCATAGTTAGTGCGGAAAGCTTAAGGCTTGCAGGAACAAAATTCAAAATTGAAGAATTTGACCTTCTAAAAGAAGCAATCCTTGCTATAGAAAGTAAGCACAACTCTTCAGACATCAAGCACATGCAACTGAGTTTGTTCAGGAAAGGAAGGGTTATACATTTATTTTGGCAAAATTATTTGATATATATAAACAGCAGTAGAAACTTTGCTAACAGAGGAAGAACCTAAAAGTAAAATTAACTTGTTTGGGAGAAGCTTAAGAAAAATAGTCTGTTAGACCCGTCTGCTTCTGAGAGTCCCCTCACCACTATGATTTCTTTTGTTCCCTTGTACACCCCAAAATTTGTCGCTTTTTATTTGTCTACCAGGACTTTTTATGTGTTGTCTCATGGGGATAGATGTTCCTTGACGCCCAGTTGCTCACAATGTTTGTGGCACCTCTTTACAAGGCGCCTGGCCCAAACCTGTGGCATTACAAACTGGGGTTGTCAACCTGTATAAATGGACCTAAAATGGTGGACACCCTTTTTCCTCATGTGAAGTGACTCCCATTGGAGCCTTCATGAACCCTGGCCTCTTGAGGTTTTGGCGCCCTTTGTTTGGCGCGCATTTCTGACAGGAATTCCTTTATTTTCCTCAGGTACACAAAATGGCTGCTCTAGAACCCCAGTACGGTGGCTGTGAGTGTCCTAAATACCCCTCAAGAGTGCCATGTCATTGTCACAGCCAGAGAAGGTTCTAGAACCTTCTGGCTCGTGCCAGTACCCCAGGGCACTGGCTATATAAGGCCCAGTCCCTGGCGGCCATTTTAGATGATGGAGATTAGTTCAGACTAGAGAAGAGATTCCAGACTTGACACCAGATTGACACCTGCCCTGTTGACCCCTGAGGTGGCTGGTAGCGCAGGCAGTAGAGCAGCAAAGGGTTGCTGGCGTTGTATGACTGGCGTTCCAGTCAGCTACGTGAGAAGTGACCTAGCGCCTACAGCGCCTGCCCAGCGAGTACCTCATTGCCCCCAATGACTGTGGCCAGATTCGTGTGCCTCTCAGCTCCCCGGTGGTGAACTGTGATCGACTTATCGAGTCGCAAGGCGAGAGCAAGTTTGCCGCGACCGCCAGCTGTGCCCCCTTCGCGTCAGGTGCCTCTAGAGGGGAGCTCGGACGTCTCCGAGCCCCACCAGCGTAGAGCGCTTCCTGCGTAGATAGAAGGTGAGGTGGTGCGCCGGGGCGGGGAAAGGCCGGCCTTCGTTGGGCGGGACTAGCGTCTCTGCCACTCCCCAGTGACCCGGGAGCTGTAGCTGTGGGCGGGAACCACCCTGAATGCGGAAGTCGGAGGGAGGTCCGTGGAGCCCCTGAGAGCCCCGTCGCTAACGAGAGGAGTGCTGTGCCCGACTGAATCGTATCTTGATTGCAGCCGATGTGAGGTGGGCCCGTTTCCTCATAGTGAATGCAGCGTTGTGAAGGAACTGTGAACCGGCATTTACTTGACTGTGTGCGAAGGTTGTGTGACCTCTCCGGCAGCCCGTTCGTCAGTCTAATGACTTTGAACTGGTGCCGCCTGTGCTCAAGTGGTGCTAAAGCCCGTAGGCGCGCATAGACTTCACCGGCAAAGCAGAGATCCTATCCCGGTGACCGCCAAGTGCAAATGATGTATTTCCTGTGTTTCCTTGCCTTCTAGATATACGCGCATACGCCTTGAGTGATTATTAAAGAGTCCCAAACCTTATTTTGTGCTCAGAGAAGTCGTATACCTGGTCATTGAAAACAGCATAAACTGTAAGAGTTATCTTTCCCATTTGAAACGTATTGCAGATGTAATGATTCTAAAGTATTTAATTGGTGGCAGCGATACCAGAAGAAACATGTGGTTGTTTATTTAAATGAACCAATATTTATTCTGATATTTATTCTGATATTATTTGTGATATTTATTGTGATACTCATTCCTGAAGTCATTCTATTTATTAATACTATTTATTACCAGAACTGTATGACCAAAAGAAATGTATATGTGCTTTCCCAGTCAACCCTATTTACAACAAAGAACTTTTATATAAAGGAATCGTATTTTTCTACAGCAGTGGTGTGGTGTCCTTCTTTTTGGTGTGGATGTACAAGGAGTTATTATTGGGTCAGAGCCGGCTTAACACTACAGCCTTCACTTGCCTTGTCACTTGAGCCAAGCTACCCCCTTTGTGATGGGCTTGCCCATCGCAGGTCCAACATAAAATTGGTGCTCAGCGGGTGGGATTGCGAGCCGTGCTTGTTTTGAACCCCATAATAATTCAGTGTGCACCACAGGTACACACCCGGAGTTTTCTCCTAGCGGCCTTCAAATTCAACGTTTTGCTTTTTCCAAATTCTTTCCTGGAGGTGGGTGGAAGTGACCCTCAAAGTTCTTATCCTGGTTACCTACTTCGGGGTGGTGGTCCACACTTTTCACTGACAAGATGGAATTCGAAATGTCAGAGCTGGAGACCTATACTGTGGCACAGCTCAATGATTTCTGTCAGGAGAGGGGAGTGTTTGTCAGGCGAGGGGCCAAAAGAGAGGAGATCCGTACTAGTCTGCGAGCATGGGTGGAAGCACACACGGAGGTAACGGTGGAGGAGGAGGAATCGGACAGAGGTACTGTCATTGATAGGACTGCGGAATGTCCCCGGGGGTGGGTGAGATGTCAATCAGCCCCAAGGCAACCTCACGGGAGGGCAGCAGTGTGTCATCGAGAGGGTTGTCAGAAACCGAGTTAGCTGACAGGAGAGAGGAAAGACTGTTAAGGTGGGAAATAGCAAAAATGGAGTTGGAAGAAAGGAGGGAGGGGAGGAGGTTGGAACATGAGTCCAAGCTGGAGATGGAAAGGAAAAGGATGGAACACGAGTTGAGGCTACGAGAACTCGAATTCCAGGCCCCTAACATCACTCCGAAGGGTGTCGAGTCAAAGGAATTTGCCAGGGAGCCCAGGCCCCATTTACCCAAGGACGTAGTCGCCAGTTATACCGCTGGAGACGACATAGCCAAGTGGCTGGCAGCCTATGAGGTCTCCTTAAGAGCCCATGGGATCCATTAGAAGCATTGGGGTGGTGGATTATACCGGTACATGCCTCCGACAGGTAGGGATGCCCTATTGGCCCTAGACCGGGAGGAACAGGTTAATTACCCCGCCATGAAGGTGGCGCTCATCAGGAAGTTTGGGTTGACCCCCGAGAAATACCGGCAAAGGTTTAGGGGCAGCCACAAGCTGAGCTAACAGAATTGGGTTGACTTCCTGGATTTTGCCAAGAAAGCCCTGGATGGGTGGGTCCAAGGTAATGAGGTGGAGGACTATCGAGGGTTGTACGACTTGATACTCAAGGAACATCTACTCGAGAAATGTCTTCCCGAGCTGAGGCAACACCTGGTAGACGGCAAACTTACTTGCCCCCGTAAGCTTGCTGAGGAGGCGGACATTTGGGCAAGTACCCGAGTGTCCACGAAGGGGACGGGAGGAGATTCTCAGAAGTCCGGACAGGGCGCTCCCCAGAAGAAAGAGGGGGGAGATAACAAGAAGCAGGAGTTCTCCAAAGGCCCCCAAAATACCTTTAAGGGGAAAAGTTTCTTCTCCACTTCTAAGGCTAACCCGCAGAAGAACCCTAATCCTGGCCAGAGTCAGCAGCCAAGGGTTATCCATTGCTATGAGTGCGGTGGTATTGGACATTATAAGGGAGACGTGAAATGGCCAAAGAGACCACCCCCTCCCACTGGAGGAAAGGCCCCGGGAGTCGCTAGTGTAGCGCTCTGGGAGGAGATGCCCTTAGTTAATGGGGGGGAGTGGGCGGGTGTCACCTTAGTGTCCCTGGGTGATCGGGAGGTGGTTCCAAAAATCCAGGTGCCCTCAAATACTACCAAGTATGGGCAATGGGTCACCATCAATGGCCATAGAGGGGAAGCTCTGAGAGATACAGGAGCCAGTATGACTATGGTAAGGAGTCATCTGGTGTCCTCAGAGCAGGTGATTCCAGGCGTACTTCATCCAGCCGCGATGGCTGACGGCAGAATGGGCCACTATCCTGTGGCCGAGGTTCCCCTTGAGTGGGGAGGGGTTGCAGGTTCACTTCGAGTTGCCGTAAGCCCCGCCGTGCCAGTCGATTGTCTGCTGGGCAATGATATGGAGCACAATGCTTGGAAGGAGGTGGAATACCGGACTCATACTGAGATGCTGGGTACACCTGATTGGGCCTGTGTGAGTACCAGGTCTGCGGCTGCTCGGGAGGAGAAGTCGCGTGGGTTGGAGCCTGGAACAATGGCCCACCCAGCTGCTGATGAGGGAACATTTCGAGGACAGGAGGAGCCTGCCTCGATGTCCATGCCCCGTGAGATGGATAGGCCACCTGTGGAGGTGGACCCGGAGTCCGCGGAGGAGGACATGGTTCCGTTGGAGGACTTGCCTATCCCCGCTGAGTGGCGAGTGGAAGGAGGACCATCCAGGGAGGAACTGAGCAAGGGACAAAGGGAATGTCCCACCCTCGAGGGTCTGAGGCAACAGGCTGAAGCCCAGGCAGCAGGTAACGAGTCTGGGAACTATTTTGTTTACTGGGAGGATGGTCTCCTCTACAGTGAACCCAGGGCGCCAGTGCACGGACTGTCACGGGCCCTGGTAGTCCCACAGTGTTACCGAGCCTTCCTATTAGAGTTGGCTCATGAGATTCCCTTGGCAGGACACTTGGGTCAGGACCAGACCTTTGCCCGGCTTGTCCCCCACTTTTATTGGCCTCGAATGAGGGTGGCGTCCGACACATACTGTCGGTCGTGCGTGTCATGCCAAGCCAGTGGGAAAACAGGGACGCAGCTGAAGGCTCCCCTGGAACCACTTCCCGTCATTGGCACCCCCTTTGAAAGGGTGGGCATCGACATTGCTGGGCCCCTAGATCCACCTACATCATCCGGTCACAGGTTTATCCTGGTCCTGGTTTGGAGAAGTGTGGCTCAGGGGTTAGAGGCAGCAGACCCGGAAGCTGAGATCGGTCCTGGACCAGGGTTCAATTCCCCGCCTCGGCGGGGTCTTGAGCTAAAAATTCCACGGACTCGATAATTCTCGCCCCGGTGCCTCCTCGACTCACGGGTTCACACTCTGCGACTCTGGGCAATAGCTTGCTTAATCTCCACAACGGCCCCTCGCGGCGGGATGCCTGACTTTCACCTTGTGGATACCCTGCTATCTCACAGGGGAATACCAGGAAGGGTTCCCTAAGCAAGCGCCGGGACACCCACTGCGGGTAGCTGTGCGCTATATAAGCTCAACTACATTTACATTTACATTCCTGGTGGATCACGCCACAAGGTATCCAGAGGCAATTCCTCTGAGAACCATTACTGCACCAGTAGTGGCCAAGGCCCTGATGGGGATCTTTACCCGAGTGGGATTCCCCAAGGAAGTTGTGTCCGACAGGGGGACCAACTTCCTGTCAGCATATATGCGGGCCATGTGGAAGGAGTGTGGAGTGACTTACGGGTTCACCACTCCTTATCACCCCCAGACCAATGGTCTTGTGGAAAGGTTCAACCAAACCTTGAAGGGTATGATCAGAAGTCTACCCGAAAGCCTGCGGAGGAAATGGGACGTCCTCCTACCCTGTTTGCTCTTTTCCTACAGGAAAGTGCCGCAAAAGGGAGTGGTATGCTCAGACATGAGTCCCTTGCTCATTGCACCATTGCACCATCAGGATTCAAGCAAGCCGGGCCGAAGACGGCTGTAATGCCAGAAACCGATCCCCGGAAGCTTGTTTCCTTTCCAGTGAAGAATTGGCTTGGTAGTTTGGTCTGCCCTGTTCCCATGATGCACTGGGCCAGGGACAGACTAATTTGCATATAGCCAGGTTCTGAACTGGGATGGTGCAGTGAGCTAAAAAACGGTGATGGATCAAGCCCTGATCTGTTGACTGGGTAGGAGTGTTCTGATTAATTCAGATACTCTGTCCATCACCACCCCCTTTTTGTAATTATTTTGGCCACCATGAGTGTGGAAGGGTATGCTCAGACATGAGTCCCTTGCTCATTGCACCATCAGGATTCAAGCAAGCCGGGCCGAAGACGGCTCTAATGCCAGAAACCGGTCCCCGGAAGCTTGTTTCCTTTCCAGTGAAGAATTGGCTTGGTAGTTTGGTCTGCCCTGTTCCCATGATGCACTGGGCCAGGGACAGACTAATTTGCATATAGCCAGGTTCTGAACTGGGATGGTGCAGTGAGCTAAAAAACGGTGATGGATCAAGCCCTGATCTGTTGACTGGGTAGGAGTGTTCTGATTAATTCAGATACTCTGTCCATCACCACCCCCTTTTTGTAATTATTTTGGCCACCATGAGTGTGGAAGGGTATGCTCAGACATGAGTCCCTTGCTCATTGCACCATCAGGATTCAAGCAAGCCGGGCCGAAGACGGCTGTAATGCCAGAAACCGGTCCCCGGAAGCTTGTTTCCTTTCCAGTGAAGAATTGGCTTGGTAGTTTGGTCTGCCCTGTTCCCATGATGCACTGGGCCAGGGACAGACTAATTTGCATATAGCCAGGTTCTGAACTGGGATGGTGCAGTGAGCTAAAAAACGGTGATGGATCAAGCCCTGATCTGTTGACTGGGTAGGAGTGTTCTGATTAATTCAGATACTCTGTCCATCACCACCCCCTTTTTGTAATTATTTTGGCCACCATGAGTGTGGAAGGGTATGCTCAGACATGAGTCCCTTGCTCATTGCACCATCAGGATTCAAGCAAGCCGGGCCGAAGACGGCTGTAATGCCAGAAACCGGTCCCCGGAAGCTTGTTTCCTTTCCAGTGAAGAATTGGCTTGGTAGTTTGGTCTGCCCTGTTCCCATGATGCACTGGGCCAGGGACAGACTAATTTGCATATAGCCAGGTTCTGAACTGGGATGGTGCAGTGAGCTAAAAAACGGTGATGGATCAAGCCCTGATCTGTTGACTGGGTAGGAGTGTTCTGATTAATTCAGATACTCTGTCCATCACCACCCCCTTTTTGTAATTATTTTGGCCACCATGAGTGTGGAAGGGTATGCTCAGACATGAGTCCCTTGCTCATTGCACCATCAGGATTCAAGCAAGCCGGGCCGAAGACGGCTGTAATGCCAGAAACCGGTCCCCGGAAGCTTGTTTCCTTTCCAGTGAAGAATTGGCTTGGTAGTTTGGTCTGCCCTGTTCCCATGATGCACTGGGCCAGGGACAGACTAATTTGCATATAGCCAGGTTCTGAACTGGGATGGTGCAGTGAGCTAAAAAACGGTGATGGATCAAGCCCTGATCTGTTGACTGGGTAGGAGTGTTCTGATTAATTCAGATACTCTGTCCATCACCACCCCCTTTTTGTAATTATTTTGGCCACCATGAGTGTGGAAGGGTATGCTCAGACATGAGTCCCTTGCTCATTGCACCATCAGGATTCAAGCAAGCCGGGCCGAAGACGGCTGTAATGCCAGAAACCGGTCCCCGGAAGCTTGTTTCCTTTCCAGTGAAGAATTGGCTTGGTAGTTTGGTCTGCCCTGTTCCCATGATGCACTGGGCCAGGGACAGACTAATTTGCATATAGCCAGGTTCTGAACTGGGATGGTGCAGTGAGCTAAAAAACGGTGATGGATCAAGCCCTGATCTGTTGACTGGGTAGGAGTGTTCTGATTAATTCAGATACTCTGTCCATCACCACCCCCTTTTTGTAATTGCAAAAGGGAGTGGGCTTCAGCCCCTTCGAGCTTTTGTACGGGCACCCTGTACGTGGACCTCTCAGCCTGGTGAGGGACTCCTGGGAAAGGTCTCCCCGGAAAGTTCCCCAGGATGTGGTGAGCTACATGCTGGCCTTCCGAAGCCAAATGGCTAAGTTGTGGAAGCAAGCTTCTGACAACTTGGAAGCCAGTCAGGCAGTTATGAAAGCGTGGTATGACCACAACGCTCACCCAGTGGAGTTGGAGCCTGGCCAGAAGGTGTGGGTGATGGAGCCTGGAGAGCTGAGTGCCCTCCAGGATCGTTGGACAGGCCCCTACGAGGTATTGGAGAAGAAGGGCAAGTCTACCTATCTGGTGGACGTAAAGACCCCTCGGCATCCGCATCGGGTGTTACATGCCAATCGCCTCAAGCCCCACTACGAGAGGCCCGAAGTCATGTTGGTTATGGTGACTGACGGAATCGGAGGAAGAGGACACAAAGCCTCTTCCCGACCTTTTTGCGTCTCAAGAAAAGGATGGGTCAGTGGAGGGAGTGAAACTCTCGCCAACCCTGACTCCTGAGCAGCAGGAGGAATGTCGCCAGGTCTTGGGGTCATTCGCTCCTCTGTTCTCCCTTGTCCCGGGTAAGACCCACTTGTGTACCCACGACGTGGACACGGGACAGCCCACCTGTGAAGTCAAAGTCTTACCGGCTGTCTGACAAGGTGAAGGCCAGTATCCAAAGCGAAGTAGCTAAGATGTTGGAGGTAGGAGTCATCGAACCTTCAAGTAGCCCTTGGTCTAGCCCGGTGGTGTTAGTTCCTAAAGCTGCCCCACCTGGCACCACACCAGAATTGAGATTCTGTGTGGACTACCGAGGACTAAATTCGGTAACCAAAACGGATGCTCATCCGATCCCTCGGGCGGATGAATTGATTGACCGGTTGGGAGCTGCCCAATATCTCAGTACCATTGACCTCACTGCAGGGTACTGGCAGATTCCCATGTCTGATGGAGCCAAGGAAAGGTCAGCCTTCTCCACGCCTGATGGACACTACCAGTTTTGCGTCATGCCCTTTGGGCTCAAGAACGCTCCTGCCACTTTTCAGCGGCTGGTGAACATGATCCTCACCGGGATGGAGTCATTCTCTGCTGCGTACTTGGATGACATAGCTGTCTTCAGTAGCAGCTGGGAGGATCACTTGCAGCACTTGCAAGCCGTTCTCCAGACCCTGGAACGGGCTGGCTTGACGATCAAGGCCAGCAAATGTCAGATTGGACAGGGGTCGGTAGTGTACTTAGGACACTTGGTGGGCCGGGGAACGGTGCAGCCCCTTCAGGCGAAGATTGAGGCAATCATGGCCTGCTAACCCCCCAAGACCCAGACTGAGGTCCGAGCCTTCCTGGGTCTCACAGGTTACTACAGACGATTCGTGAAGGGGTATGGCACTATCGTGGCACCCCTTACAGAACTCACGGCCAAAAAGCAACCCAGGAGAGTCATTTGGACGGAGGCTTGCCAGCGAGCCTTCGACACTCTGAAACAAGCATTGTGTAAAGCTCCAGTCCTGAAGGCTCCAGATTTTTCAAAAGAGTTCATTGTCCAGACAGATGCATACGACATTGGCATTGGGGCGGTGCTATCGCAACTCAATGAAGAGGGTCTGGATCAACCCATGGTCTTTCTGTCACGGAGACTGCTTCCCCGGGAACAGAGGTGGAGTACCATCGAGCGGGAAGCCTTTGCGGTGGTCTGGGCACTGAAGAAGCTGCGACCATATTTGTTTGGTTCACACTTCCTTGTTCAGACAGACCACCGACCCCTTTGTTGGCTCATGCAAATGAAGGGGGAAAATCCCAAACTGTTGAGGTGGTCTATCTCCCTACAGGGAATGGACTTTCGGGTGGAACACCGGCCCGGAGTTGACCACGCCAATGCAGACGGTCTCTCCAGGTATTTCCACCTTAGTGTTGAGGACTCCCAAGGGGTTGGGTAGCTCTCCCCACTTTCAGCTGGGGGGGATGCGTGTTAGACCCGTCTGCTTCTGAGAGTCCCCTCACCACTATGATTTCTTTTGTTCCCCTGTACACCCCAAAATTTGTCGCTTTTTATTTGTCTACCAGGACTTTTTATGTGTTGTCTCATGGGGTTAGATGTTCCTTGACGCCCAGTTGCTCACAATGTTTATGGCACCTATTTACAAGGCGCCTGGCCCAAACCTGTGGCATTACAAACTGGGGTTGTCAACCTGTATAAATGGACCTAAAATGGTGGACACCCTTTTTCCTCATGTGAAGTGACTCCCATTGGAGCCTTCATGAACCCTGGCCTCTTGAGGTTTTGGCGCCCTTTGTTTGGCGCGCATTTCTGACAGGAATTCCTTTATTTTCCTCAGGTACACAAAATGGCTGCTCTAGAACCCCAGTACGGTGGCTGTGAGTGTCCTAAATACCCCTCAAGAGTGCCATGTCATTGTCACAGCCAGAGAAGGTTCTAGAACCTTCTGGCTCGTGCCAGTACCCCAGGGCACTGGCTATATAAGGCCCAGTCCCTGGCGGCCATTTTAGATGATGGAGATTAGTTCAGACTAGAGAAGAGATTCCAGACTTGACACCAGATTGACACCTGCCCTGTTGACCCCTGAGGTGGCAGGTAGCGCAGGCAGTAGAGCAGCAAAGGGTTGCTGGCGTTGTCTGACTGGCGTTCCAGTCAGCTACGTGAGAAGTGACCTAGCGCCTACAGCGCCTGCCCAGCGAGTACCTCATTGCCCCCAAAGACTGTGGCCAGATTCGTGTGCCTCTCCGCCCCCCGGTAGTGAACTTTGATCGACTTATCGAGTCGCAAGGCAAGAGCAAGTTGGCCGCGACCGCGATCGTCAGCTGTGCCCCCTTCGCGTCAGGTGCCTCTAGAGGGGAGCTCGGACGTCTCCGAGCCCCACCAGCGTAGAGCGCTTCCTGCGTAGATAGAAGGTGAGGTGGTGCGCCGGGGCGGGGAAAGGCCGGCCTTCGTTGGGTGGGACTAGCGTCTCTGCCACTCCCCAGTGACCCGGGAGCTGTAGCTGTGGGCGGGAACCACCCTGAATGCGGAAGTCGGAGGGAGGTCCGTGGAGCCCCTGAGAGCCCCGTCGCTAACGAGAGGAGTGCTGTGCCCGTCTGAATCTTATCTTGATTGCAGCCGATGTGAGGTGGGCCCGTTTCCTCATAGTGAATGCAGCGTTGTGAAGGAACAGTGAACCGGCATTTACTTGACTGTGTGCGAAGGTTGTGTGACCTCTCCGGCAGCCCGTTCGTCAGTCTAATGACTTTGAACTGGTGCCGCCTGTGCTCAAGTGGTGCTAAAGCCCGTAGGCGCGCATATCAATCAATCAATCAAAGACATTTATAGAGCGCGCTACTCACCCGTAGGGTCTCAAGGCGCTAGGGGGGGGGTGCCGTTACTGCTCTAACAGCCAGGTCTTGAGCTTCTTCCTGAAGGAGAGGTGGTCTTGGGTCAGGCGTAGGTCGGTCGGGAGGGAGTTCCAGGTCTTGGCGGCCAGGTAGGAGAAGGACCTTCCTCCTGTGGTCGCTCTTCGGATGCGGGGGACGGCGGCGAGGGCGTGGCTGGTTGATCGGAGGTGGCGCTTGGGAGCGTAGAAGTTGACTCGGTTGTTGAGGTAGCTCGGGCCTTGATCGTGTAGGGCTTTGTGTGCGTGGGTGAGGAGACGGAAGGTTATTCTTTTGTTGACGGGGAGCAAGTGCAGGTCTCTCAGATGTCCGGATATGTGACTGTTTCGTGGGATGTCGAGGATGAGTCTGGCTGAGGCGTTCTGGATTCGCTGGAGTCTCTTCTGGAGCTTGGCGGTGGTTCCGGCGTAGAGGGCGTTGCCGTAGTCCAGGCGGCTGGTGACGAGGGCCTGGGTGACCGTCTTCCTGGTCTCGGTGGGGATCCACCAGAAGATCTTCCGTAGCATGCGCAGGATGTTGAAGCATGACGAGGAGACGGCGTTGACTTGTCTGGTCATGGAGAGGGAGGAGTCCAGGATGAAGCCTAGGTTGCGTGCGTGGTCCGTCGGTTTGGGTGCGGTGCCCAGGGCGGGGGGCCACCAGGAGTCGTCCCAGGCGGAGGGCGAGGAGCCCAGGATGAGGACCTCCGTCTTGTCTGAGTTCAGTTTCAGGCGGCTGGTCGTCATCCACTCGGCTACGTCTCTCATCCCTTCGTGCAGGTTGGCTCTGGCGGCGGCGGGGTCGTTGGTCAGGGAGAGGATCAGCTGGGTGTCGTCGGCGTAGGAGATTATGTTGAGGTTGTGTTGTCGTGCGATGGCCGCGAGGGGGCTCATGTAGACGTTGAAGAGGGTGGGACTCAGCGAGGATCCTTGAGGGACGCAGCAGATGACTTCGGTGGCCTCTGATTTGTACGGTGGTAGGCGGACTCTGTGTTCTTCCGTCGAGGAAGGAGGTGATCCATTCCAGTGCCTTCTCCTGGATTCCGACGTTGCCGAGGCGCTGCAGTAGGGTGCGGTGGCAGACAGTGTCGAATGCCGCGGAGAGGTCCAGGAGGATGAGGGCCGCTGTTTCTCCGTTGTCCATCAGGGCTCGGATGTCATCGGTGGCAGCGATGAGGGCGGTCTCAGTGCTGTGGTTGGCTCGGAAGCCAGACTGTGAGGGGTCGAGGGATCCATTCGTCTCGAGGAAGGCGGCCAGCTGTTTGTTGACGGTCTTCTCGATGACTTTGGCCGGGAACGGGAGGAGCGAGATGGGACGGTAATTCTTGAGTTCGGTGGGGTCCGCTGTAGGTTTCTTGAGTAGAGCGCTGAGTTCGGCGTGCTTCCAGCTCTCAGGGAAGGTGGCGGTGTCGAAGGAGGTGTTGATAATGTCCCGCAGGTGGGGTGCGATGACAGCGTCGGCCTTGTTGAAGACGTGGTGAGGGCAGGGGTCGGTCGGAGATCCGGAGTGGACGGAGTTCATTGTGCGGACGGTGTCTTCGGTGCTGATCGGAGTCCAGGCGCGGAGGGTGGTGGTGGGTGGTGTTGCTTTGGTCGTGGCGTGCGTCGGTTGGATGTTGAAGCTGTTGTGTATGTCCGCGATCTTGTTGTGGAAGTAGGAGGCGAGGGAGTTGCAGAGGTCTTGCGAAGGGGTGATGTCGTTGTTTCCGGCGTTGGGGTTGGAGAGCTCTTTCACGATGTTGAAGAGTTCCTTGCAGTTGTGTGCGTTGTTGTCCAGCCGGTCCTTGTATGCGTTTTTCTTGGTGGCGCGGATCAGTTGGTGGTGTTTCCGGGTGGCGAGCTTGAGGGTGGTCATGTTGTCCATTGTTGGTTCTCTTCTCCATACTTTCTCGAGGGCTCGGCAGTTCTTCTTGGAGCTCTTGAGTTCGTCGGTGAACCATGGGGCTTTTCTGCTGCTGGGTCTGCTGGGCGGGGTCCTCAGAGGGGCGAGTTCGTCCGCGCAGTTGCTGATCCACTTCGTGAGGTTGTCGGCGGCCTGGCTGGGGTTCGCTGAGCCGGCAGGAGGGTGCTGGTTCAGGGAAGCGGCGAGCTGGTCGGCTGTGATCTTGTTCCAGCTTCTTCGGGCAACCTGTTGCTGGTGGTGGTGGATCGTCGTTCTTTTGAAGGTGAAGTGGACACAGCTGTGGTCCGTCCAGTGGAGTCCTGTGGTGTGGCTGAAGGCGATGTCTTTGCTGGATGAGAAGACGGCATCGAGTGTGTGTCCGGCGAGGTGGGTGGGGGTGGACACCAGCTGCATAGACTTCACCGGCAAAGCAGAGATACTATCCCGGTGACCGCCGAGTGCAAATGATGTATTTCCTGTGTTTCCTTGCCTTCTAGATATACGCGCATACGCCTTGAGTGATTATTAAAGAGTCCCAAACCTTATTTTGTGCTCAGAGAATCCGTATACCTGGTCATTGAAAACAGCATAAACTGTAAGAGTTATCTTTCCCATTTGAAACGTATTGCAGATGTAATGATTCTAAAGTATTTAATTGGTGGCAGCGATACCAGAAGAAACGTGGTTGTTTATTTAAATGAACCAATATTTATTCTGATATTTATTCTGATATTATTTGTGATATTTATTGTGATACTCATTCCTGAAGTTATTCTATTTATTAATACTATTTATTACCAGAACTGTATGACCAAAAGAAATGTATATGTGCTTTCCCAGTCAACCCTATTTACAACAAAGAACTTTTATATAAAGGAATCGTATTTTTCTACAGCAGTGGTGTGGTGTCCTTCTTTTTGGTGTGGATGTACAAGGAGTTATTATTGGGTCAAAGCCGGCTTAACACTACAGCCTTCACTTGCCTTGTCACTTGAGCCAAGCTACCCCCTTTGTGCTGGGCTTGCCCATCGCAGGTCCAACATAAAATTGGTGCTCAGCGGGTGGGATTGCGAGCCGTGCTTGTTTTGAACCCCATAATAATTCAGTGTGCACCACAGGTACACACCCGGAGTTTTCTTCTAGCGGCCTTCAAATTCAACGTTTTGCTTTTTCCAAATTCTTTCCTGGAGGTGGGTGGAAGTGACCCTCAAAGTTCTTATCCTGGTCACCTACTTCGGGGTGGTGGTCCACACTTTTCACTGACAAGATGGAATTCGAAATGTCAGAGCTGGCGACCTATACTGTGGCACAGCTCAAGGATTTCTGTCAGGAGAGGGGAGTGTTTGTCAGGCGAGGGGCCAAACGAGAGGAGCTCCGTACTAGTCTGCGAGCATGGGTGGAAGCACACACGGAGGGAACGGTGGAGGAGGAGGAATCGGACAGAGGTACTGTCATTGATAGGACTGCGGAATGTCCCCCGGGGGTGGGTGAGATGTCAATCAGCCCCAAGGCAACCTCACGGGAGGGCAGCAGTGTGTCATCGAGAGGGTTGTCAGAAACCGAGTTAGCTGACAGGAGAGAGGAAAGACTGTTAAGGTGGGAAATAGCAAAAATGGAGTTGGAAGAAAGGAGGGAGGGGAGGAGGTTGGAACATGAGTCCAAGCTGGAGATGGAAAGGAAAGGATGGAACACGAGTTGAGGCTACGAGAACTCGAATTCCAGGCCCCTAACATCACTCCGAAGGGTGTCGAGTCAAAGGAATTTGCAGGGAGCCCAGGCCCCATTTACCCAAGGACGTAGTCGCCAGTTATACCGCTGGAGACGACATAGCCAAGTGGCTGGCAGCCTATGAGGTCTCCTTAAGAGCCCATGGGATCCATGAGAAGCATTGGGGTGGTGGATTATACCGGTACATGCCTCCGACAGGTAGGGATGCCCTATTGGCCCTAGACCGGGAGGAACAGGTTAATTACCCCGCCATGAAGGTGGCGCTCATCAGGAAGTTTGGGTTGACCCCCGAGAAATACCGGCAAAGGTTTAGGGGCATCCACAAGCTGAGCTCACAGAATTGGGTTGACTTCCTGGATTTTGCCAAGAAAGCCCTGGATGGGTGGGTCCAAGGTAATGAGGTGGAGGACTATCGAGGGTTGTACGACTTGATTCTCAAGGAACATCTACTCGAGAAATGTCTTCCCGAGCTGAGGCAACACCTGGTAGACAGCAAACTTACTTGCCCCCGTAAGCTTGCTGAGGAGGCGGACATTTGGGCAAGTACCCGAGTGTCCACGAAGGGGACGGGAGGAGATTCTCAGAAGTCCGGACAGGGAGCTCCCCAGAAGAAAGAGGGGGGAGATAACAAGAAGCAGGAGTTCTCCAAAGGCCCTCAAAATACCTTTAAAGGGAAAAGTTTCTTCTCCACTTCTAAGGCTAACCCGCAGAAGAACCCTAATCCTGGCCAGAGTCAGCAGCCAAGGGTTATCCATTGCTATGAGTGCGGTGGTATTGGACATTATAAGGGAGACGTGAAATGCCCAAAGAGACCACCCCCTCCCACTGGAGGAAAGGCCCCGGGAGTCGCTAGTGTAGCGCTCGGGGAGGAGATGCCCTTAGTTAAGGGGGGGGGAGTGGGCGGGTGTCACCTTAGTGTCCCTGGGTGATCGGGAGGTGGTTCCAAAGATCCAGGTGCCCTCAAATACTACCAAGTATGGGCAATGGGTCATGGTCATAGAGGGGAAGCTCTGAGAGATACAGGAGCCAGTATGACAATGGTAAGGAGTCATCTGGTGTCCTCAGAGCAGGTGATTCCAGGCGTACTTCATCCAGCCGCAATGGCTGACGGCAGAATGGGCCACTATCCTGTGGCCGAGGTTCCCTTTGAGTGGGGAGGGGTTGCAGGTTCACTTCGAGTTGCCGTAAGCCCCGCCGTGCCAGTCGATTGTTTGCTGGGCAATGATATGGAGCACAATGCTTGGTAGGAGGTAGAATACCGGACTCATACTGAGATGCTGGGTACACCTGATTGGGCCTGTGTGAGTACCAGGTCTGCGGCTGCTCGGGAGGAGAAGTCGTGTGGGTTGGATCCTGGAACAATGGCCCACCCAGCTGCTGATGAGGGAACATTTCGAGGACAGGAGGAGCCTGCCTCGGATGTCCATGCCCCGTGAGATGGATAGGCCACCTGTGGAGGTGGACCCGGAGTCCGCGGAGGAGGACATGGTTCCGTTGGAGGACTTGCCTATCCCCGCTGAGTGGCGAGTGGAAGGAGGACCATCCAGGGAGGAACTGAGCAAGGGACAAAGGGAATGTCCCACCCTCGAGGGTCTGAGGCAACAGGCTGAAGCCCAGGCAGCAGGTAACGAGTCTGGGAACTATTGTGTTTACTGGGAGGATGGTCTCCTCTACAGTGAACCCAGGGCGCCAGTGCACGGACTGTCACGGGCCCTGGTAGTCCCACAGTGTTACCGATCCTTCCTATTAGAGTTGGCTCATGAGATTCCCTTGGCAGGACACTTGGGTCAGGACAAGACCTTTGCCCGGCTTGTCCCCCACTTTTATTGGCCTCGAATGAGGGTGGCATCCGACACATACTGTCGGTCGTGCGTGTCATGCCAAGCCAGTGGGAAAACAGGGACGAAGCTGAAGGCTCCCCTGGAACCACTTCCCGTCATTGGCACCCCCTTTGAAAGGGTGGGCATCGACATTGCTGGGCCCCTAGATCCACCTACATCATCCGGTCACAGGTTTATCCTGGTCCTGGTGGATCACGCCACAAGGTATCCAGAGGCAATTCCTCTGAGAACCATTACTGCACCAGTAGTGGCCAAGGCCCTGATGGGGATCTTTACCCGAGTGGGATTCCCCAAAGAAGTTGTGTCCGACAGGGGGACCAACTTCCTGTCAGCATATATGCGGGCCATGTGGAAGGAGTGTGGAGTGACTTACAGGTTCACCACTCCTTTTCACCCCCAGACCAATGGTCTTGTGGAAAGGTTCAACCAAACCTTGAAGGGTATGATCAGAAGTCTACCCGAAAGCCTGAGGAGGAAATGGGACGTCCTCCTACCCTGTTGGCTCTTTTCCTACAGGAAAGTGCCGCACTGTAGGCTTCAAGAATGGTTAAATTCGGCCATTAATGTCTGTGTCCCCCTCACTCGCTTTGATAACTCACGCGGTGTGGGCGCACATCAGTGGTACACACCTGAATTGAGGAAACTAAAACTTGAAGTGAGGCAACATGAGAGGACATGGCGTACCAATTACTGTCCTCAAGCAAGGATTGCATACTGTCTAATTCGTAAAGCCTACCAAAAGACACTGCACACTCACAAAACTGATTATTTCTCTTCTAAAATACTTAATGCGACTAATAAGTCGAAAGAAATTTTCAGGATTGTGACTGAGCTGTGCAATGATGAAAGAACTTCTCCCCCGGTTGTCCCTTCACAATCTCTTTGCAACTCCTTGAATGACTATTTTTATGATAAAATAGTGTTGATTAAGGATACTCTATCCAAGCTTCCAGCTTGTACGCCGATAGATGATACCTTTTTTTAATCCCCTTACTTTGCATTCTTTCCCTTTAATCACTGACCAAATCCTCCTAGATTTGCTTACTAGAGTTAAATCTGGATCTCCTCAGGATGTCTGCCCTCCTCAAATAATGAGGGAAATTGGTCGGGCAATCCCCAATAGCCTGCTTCCTCTGCTTAATAATTCCCTCATGTCAGGGACTGTTCCGGATAGTTTTAAACAGGCCTTGCTGATCCCTTTAAAAAAGAAACCCGGCATTGACTCTTCAGACCTCTCAAATTATAGACCAATATCGTTACTGCCTTACCTATCCAAAATATTGGAGGCCCATGTGACCAATTGTCTATCAAGTTTTGTGGAAGCCTCTGGTTATTTACAACCTAACCAGGCAGGTTTCCGGCCTGGTCATTCCACCGAGGCAGTGATATTGGCCGTTCAGAACACCTTGAGGTCTAACGCTGATGGGGACCTGCACCAGGCCTTGGTGTTATTAGACCTGTCTGCCGCGTTCGACACGGTTGACTATACCATCCTGGTCAACCGTGTCGAACAGGCTGGACTTCGAGATTCGGCTTTGGCCTGGCTTAGGTCCTTCATTTCAGAACGTACCCAGTCGGTTCGTCTGGGTTCTTTTACAGCCCCTAAAACATTTCTTTCTGTGGGGTTCCCCAAGGATCTTCCTTGTCCCCTTTATTATTTAATTTGTATATGCGGCCTCTTTTGTTCTCCTTACAACAGTTTAAGGTTGATGTATATAATTATGCAGACGACCTGCAGTTGGTTTTTGTCCTAAACTCAGACAATGCGGCCGAGGACTTTCGAGCAACCATGTCCTTTATCCAAAGGTGGATGTCTCTAAACCACCTTAAGTTAAATCCGGGAAAAACGGAGCTCATTCTACCCGGGAAGAGTGAAATCAGTTGGAGCCCCTGTTTTTGGCCATCGGACATGGGCTCGCCTCCAAAAAAATCCCGTACAACAAAAAGTTTGGGAGTGACTCTCAGTGAGGACCTCTCCTTGGCAAGTCAAGTTGGAACAGTGGTCTCTACGGGGTTTTTCCAACTGAGGAAGATCAAGAAAATAGCACATCTCCTCACAGGTTTGGCCTTAATTCAGACAGTCAGTGCTCTTGTCCTGTCTCATATCGATTTTTCAAATGGCCTCTATTTGGGGGCTCCTATTGGCCAACTGAAAAGATTGCAATACCTGCAAAATCAAGCTGCGAGACTTATTTATAAAGTCCCGAAGTGGGAATCGATTAGACATGGACTGGAGACCTTGCATTGGCTGCCTGTGGAGCAGAGAGCAATGTTCAAGGTGGGCTGTATTGTGTTTAAGGCTTTGGAGGGCAAGGGTCCTATGTTTCTCAGACAACTGCTGCGTAGATATCAACCTCTGCGCAGCTTGAGATCTACCCACAAAGACCTACTTGAGGTCCCTCGTTTTAAAAGAAAACGTCAGGGAGGTAGCAGTTTTCAATTTTTAGCTGCTTCATTGTGGAATTCACTCCCCCTGACTCTGCGACATAGCAGGGACCTCCTTACCTTTAGGAAGGCATTTAAAACTTTTCTTTTTTCTCAGGCTTATTGTAAGTAGTGATTTGTGTCTTTTATGTACTGTTATGTTTGATTCTCTCCAGCGCCAAGAAGCCTCCGGGCGTATGCGCGCTTAACAAATAATAAATAAAAAATAAAAAATAAAATAAATAAAAGGGAGTGGGCTTCAGCCCCTTCGAGCTTTTGTACGGGCACCCTGTACGTGGACCTCTCAGCCTGGTGAGGGACTCCTGGGAAAGGTCTCCCCGGAAAGTTCCCCAGGATGTGGTGAGCTACATGCTGGCCTTCCGAAGCCAAATGGCTAAGTTGTGGAAGCAAGCTTCTGACAACTTGGAAGCCAGTCAGGCAGTTATGAAAGCGTGGTATGACCACAACGCTCACCCAGTGGAGTTGGAGCCTGGCCAGAAGGTGTGGGTGATGGAGCCTGGAGAGCTGAGTGCCCTCCAGGATCGTTGGACAGGCCCCTACTAGGTATTGGAGAAGAAGGGCAAGTCTACCTATCTGGTGGACGTAAAGACCCCTCGGCATCCGCATCGGGTGTTACATGCCAATCGCCTCAAGCCCCACTACGAGAGGCCCCAAGTCATGTTGGTTATGGTGACTGACGGATCGGAGGAAGAGGACACAGAGCCTCTTCCCGACCTTTTTGCGTCTCAAGAAAAGGATGGGTCAGTGGAGGGAGTGAAACTCTCGCCAACCCTGACTCCTGAGCAGCAGGAGGAATGTCGCCAGGTCTTGGGGTCATTCGCTCCTCTGTTCTCCCTTGTCCCGGGTAAGACCCACTTGTGTACCCACGACGTGGACACAGGGGACAGCCCACCTGTGAAGTCAAAGTCTTACTGGCCTTCACCTGTCTGACAAGGTGAAGGCCAGTATCCAATGCGAAGTAGCTAAGATGCTGGAGCTAGGAGTCATCGAACCTTCAAGTAGCCCTTGGTCTAGCCCGGTGGTGTTAGTTCCTAAAGCTGCCCCACCTGGCACCACACCAGAATTGAGATTCTGTGTGGACTACCGAGGACTAAATTCGGTAACCAAAACGGATGCTCATCCGATCCCTCGGGTGGATGACTTGATTGACTGGTTGGGAGCTGCCCAATATCTCAGTACCATTGACCTCACTGCAGGGTACTGGCAGATTCCCATGTCTGATGGAGCCAAGGAAAGGTCAGCCTTCTCCACGCTTGATGGACACTACCAGTTTTGCGTCATGCCCTTTGGGCTCAAGAACACTCCTGCCACTTTTCAGCGGCTGGTGAACACGATCCTCACCGGGATGGAGTCATTCTCTGCTGCGTACTTGGATGACATAGCTGTCTTCAGTAGCAGCTGGGAGGATCACTTGCAGCACTTGCAAGCCGTTCTCCAGACCCTGGAACGGGCTGGCTTGACGATCAAGGCCAGCAAATGTCAGATTGGACAGGGGTCGGTAGTGTACTTAGGACACTTGGTGGGCCGGGGAACGGTGCAGCCCCTTCAGGCGAAGATTGAGGCAATCATGGCCTGGAAACCCCCCAAGACCCAGACTGAGGTCCGAGCCTTCCTGGGCCTCACAGGTTACTACAGACGATTCGTGAAGGGGTATGGCACTATCGTGGCACCCCTTACAGAACTCACGGCCAAAAAGCAACCCAGGAGAGTCATTTGGACGGAGGCTTGCCAGCGAGCCTTCGACACTCTGAAACAAGCATTGTGTAAAGCTCCAGTCCTGAAGGCTCCAGATTTTTCAAAAGAGTTCATTGTCCAGACAGATGCATCCGACATTGGCATTGGGGCGGTGCTATCGCAACTCAATGAAGAGGGTCTGGATCAACCCGTGGTCTTTCTGTCACGGAGACTGCTTCCCCGGGAACAGAGGTGGAGTACCATCGAGCGGGAAGCCTTTGCGGTGGTCTGGGCACTGAAGAAGCTGCGACCATATTTGTTTGGTTCACACTTCCTTGTTCAGACAGACCACCGACCCCTTCGTTGGCTCATGCAAATGAAGGGGGAAAATCCCAAACTGTTGAGGTGGTCTATCTCCCTACAGGGAATGGGCTTTCGGGTGGAACACCGGCCCGGAGTTGACCACGCCAATGCAGACGGTCTCTCCAGGTATTTCCGCCTTAGTGTTGAGGACTCCCAAGGGGTTGGGTAGCTCTCCCCACTTTCAGCTGGGGGGGACGCGTTTTAGACCCGTCTGCTTCTGAGAGTCCCCTCACCACTATGATTTCTTTTGTTCCCCTGTACACCCCAAAATTTGTCGCTTTTTATTTGTCTACCAGGACTTTTTATGTGTTGTCTCATGGGGTTAGACGTTCCTTGACGCCCAGTTGCTCACAATGTTTGTGGCACCTATTTACAAGGCGCCTGGCCCAGACCTGTGGCATTACAAACTGGGGTTGTCAACCTGTATAAATGGACCTAAAATGGTGGACACCCTTTTTCCTCATGTGAAGTGACTCCCATTGGAGCCTTCATGAACCCTGGCCTCTTGAGGTTTTGGCGCCCTTTGTTTGGCGCGCATTTCTGACAGGAATTCCTTTATTTTCCTCAGGTACACAAAATGGCTGCTCTAGAACCCCAGTACGGTGGCTGTGAGTGTCCTAAATACCCCTCGAGTGCCATGTCATTGTCACAGCCAGAGAAGGTTCTAGAACCTTCTGGCTCGTGCCAGTACCCCAGGGCACTGGCTATATAAGGCCCAGTCCCTGGCGGCCATTTTAGATGATGGAGATTAGTTCAGACTAGAGAAGAGATTCCAGACTTGACACCAGATTGACACCTGCCCTGTTGACCCCTGAGGTGGCTGGTAGCGCAGGCAGTAGAGCAGCAAAGGGTTGCTGGCGTTGTCTGACTGGCGTTCCAGTCAGCTACGTGAGAAGTGACCTAGCGCCTACAGCGCCTGCCCAGCGAGTACCTCATTGCCCCCAAAGACTGTGGCCAGATTCGTGTGCCTCTCCGCCCCCCGGTGGTGAACTGTGATCGACTTATCGAGTCGCAAGGCGAGAGCAAGTTCGCCGCGATCGTCAGCTGTGCCACTTCGCGTCAGGTGCCTCTAGAGGGGAGCTCTGACGTCTCCGAGCCCCACCAGCGTAGAGCGCTTCCTGCGTAGATAGAAGGTGAGGTGGTGCGCCGGGGCGGGGAAAGGCCGGCCTTCGTTGGGCGGGACTAGCGTCTCTGCCACTCTCCAGTGACCCGGGAGCTGTAGCTGTGGGCGGGAACCACCCTGAATGCGGAAGTCGGAGGGAAGTCCGTGGAGCCCCTGAGAGCCCCGTCGCTAACGAGAGGAGTGCTGTGCCCGACTGAATCGTATCTTGATTGCAGCTGATGTGAGGTGGGCCCGTTTCCTCATAGTGAATGCAGCGTTGTGAAGGAACTGTGAACCGGCATTTACTTGACTGTGTGCGAAGGTCGTGTGACCTCTCCGGCAGCCCGTTCGTCAGTCTAATGACTTTGAACTGGTGCCGCCTGTGCTCAAGTGGTGCTAAAGCCCGTAGGCGCGCATAGACTTCACCGGCAAAGCAGAGATCCTATCCCGGTGACCGCCGAGTGCAAATGATGTATTTCCTGTGTTTCCTTGCCTTCTAGATATACGCGCATACGCCTTGAGTGATTATTAAAGAGTCCCAAACCTTATTTTGTGCTCAGAGAAGCCGTATACCTGGTCATTAAAAACAGCATAAACTGTAAGAGTTATCTTTCCCATTTGAAACGTATTGCAGATGTAATGATTCTAAAATATTTAATTGGTGGCAGCGATACCAGAAGAAACATGTGGTTGTTTATTTAAATGAACCAATATTTATTCTGATATTTATTCTGATATTTATTCTGATATTTATTCTGATATTTATTCTGATATTTATTCTGATATTATTTGTGATATTTATTGTGATACTCATTCCTGAAGTTATTCTATTTATTAATACTATTTATTACCAGAACTGTATGACCAAAAGAAATGTATATGTGCTTCCCCAGTCAACCCTATTTACAACAAAGAACTTTTATATAAAGGAATCGTATTTTTCTACAGCAGTGGTGTGGGGTCCTTCTTTTTGGTGTGGATGTACAAGGAGTTATTATTGGGTCAGAGCCGGCTTAACACTACAGCCTTCACTTGCCTTGTCACTTGAGCCAAGCTACCCCCTTTGTGCTGGGCTTGCCCATCGCAGGTCCAACATAGTCCTACAGGAAAGAGACTCAAGCTCTCACTAAAATCGCCTAGCTGACATAGTCACATTTAAAAAGAAATCCTTCCACGTCAAAAACTGAACTCAAATGGAGAGTGTTGCAAAATTCTCAAAACCAAAAAGCAAATCCAATCAAAGCACTAACACCCTATGAGGGGGACTGAAAATAGAAAAAAACCTTTAGTAACATTGAGGCATGAGGTTGAAAAGTTTTCACTCTTCCTAAGGTTCCCTAAAGGCTGTGATAGTAGCTCATTGCAATGTAGGAGTTTTCACAGTTAAGCATCAATCAGAATCCTCCTATAAAAACCACAGAATATTCACTTCAACCCCTGAACACCTCTACTTTCACGTGCTCTCTGAAAAGAAAAACAATGGTGAGAATACACTTTAAGTGCAGCAGGTAAGCCCCTATTCTGTAGTCTTACTCTTTCAACCTCCAAGTCAACTCCAGGGAAGTACTGGGAAACACAAGGTAGATGGTAAAGTTCTCCCTCTGCATTAATCGAAGCAGAGGAAACCATGCTAAATGGGAATAAGCTGTACCAACTAGAATGACAGAAGCCTTCTCTCTCTTCATCTGGGACAGATCTTTGGAAATTATAGGAAGAACCTCCAAACTTATCGGGGAATTTAAGAGAGCGTATCACCCAAAGTGCCTGTTTATAGCACCAAATAAAGCTACTGATTGCGCCTTCTAATTTAAAAAAAAAAAATTGGGGACACGAATATGAATAGCTTGGAATAGATATAAGAACTTAGGTAAACTTGTCATTTGATTATGTTGATTCTGCCTATGATAGTTAATGGGAGTTTACTTCAAGTATTACATTTTTTCATGACTGAGTTCAGTAGTGTTTCATAAATAAGTTTCCATATCTGTTCTACGCTAGTTGAAATCTGAATTCCCAAATACTTTACTACAGTGCACCCACCAGTTATAGATGTAGTTAATTGTATATTGTGTAAGATTTGGGGGTAATGTACATTTAATTTAAACCCTGTGAAAAAAACAGCTATAGATTTTTTTATTTTTTTTTCCTCATAAACCAATAATGGGTATTCCAGACAGGGTGTCCTCTCCATCCCCTTAGCGATGTAACGGCCTCAAGGATTCCATCCAAAGGATGAAATCCGAATCAAGTGGGGAGAGAGGAAAAACCCCTCTAGATTTAGCTGTTTGCTAGGTCCGCTCCATACCCGTTATACTGGAACGCCCTTGGTTGGGTAGGAGACCAAACACCGACAGCACCCAGGTGAAATCATAGGAATGTTCTCATCTATTCCGCCAAGCCTCAAGGGCCGCCCAGATCTTAGTCAGGCTAGAACTATCACATGCTATGTCAGACTCGCTAACATATATAACATATTTAAGGCAGTCAGCAAAAGTAGGACTACTCTCCGTCTTCCAACCCTTGCAGATTTCACGCCTAGCAAGAATCATTATATAGAATATAAATTTAGTTCTCAACTCTTTAAGCTGGTACTCTTCCCCTAAGCCAAAGAGAATAATTTTAGGGGTGATGGTAAAATGAATATCAAAAACTTCGGTTATAAACTCTTCAACTTTAGACTAACTTTAGACTAAAAAAGTGACAATTTTGGACACTCAACAAACATATGTAAGTCACCTGCAGCAATCGTTTTGCAACGAGTACAACAATGTTCAAGGTTCGTAATCTTTACCAGTTTTATTGGGGATATATATACTCTATAAAGGGTAAACAAATGGTTTCGTTTCAAGGGGGCAGATTTTACCACTGTATTCAACAATTCGAAAGAATCTCCCCATAGAGCAGAGATATTATCACTTTGTGAAAATTCCACTTCTCCCCACAGTTTATTCAGTTCTATATCTGTTAATTCGTCTTTCTCGTTAAGTGCCTCATACCAGAATGCTATTTCTTTTCTCCAGCTCTGTTTTTTCTTGACCAATTCAAATTTCGGGTTAGTTGTTATATTCCAAGGTATGGTGGCCCACCAACTGGATAACTGATAAAATTTAAACCTTGTAAGAGTTCCATTTGTCAACCTATAGAGTGTTTCCCACCCCAATAGCATTGAACCATCAAGGAGATCCTGCCACTGCATAATACCAGCTGCTTTTAGGGGAAGAGATAGTTGGTCTGTGAGACATTCTGGTGTCCCCGGAGAATCCCATATAGGAGCAAGAGGTGTATAATAGGGGATACCCAGTCTTTTCCTGACAAAAACCCAGTTTCGCAGAGCTGTACCCAGAATCTTTAGTCTGACCTTTTTGTAGAATTTTGGTTCCCCAAATTTAAATAAAAAAGATTCATGCCCTAGGGGGATGTCGTGTAGTAACGCCTGAAATAGTCGACCCATGCAAGATGTATCAGCTTTATCAGCCATTGTCCTAAAGTTTTTGAAATGAAAAGAATGGCAGTAATGGAGACTGTCTGGCATAGCAAGACCACCTGTTTTTAATTTTCTTCGTAATTTTTTCAGTGAAATTCCAGGCGATTTAGAGTTCCATATAAAAGATCCTATTTTTCCCTGTAATTTGGTAATCTCGTTGGAGTTGAATGACAGGGGTATCGAATTAAAGAGAAAAGTAATCTTTGGCAAAATAACCATTTTTATTAAGTTTACCCTCCCAAAGATATTCAGTGGCAGTCCCGACCATCGATGCAGGAGTCCACTGATGTCTTTGTGGACTCTATCTAAATTTACTTTAGACGTGTCGGAGATGTTCTGCACCAGATGTATTCCTAAGTATCTCATTCTTGGTTTCGTCTCAGGGAGGAGGTTCTCCTGATTCCACTGCATGATCTCTGTTTTTTCTTTATTAATTCTGTATCCAGAGACCTCTCCGAAAGCCTCCGCATGATGGAATAGTCGAAGGATTGATATCTCTGGATTAGAAGTGTACATTAAAAGATCATCAGCGTATAGAGCAAGTTTTAGATCCAGACTATTCATATGGAAAGGCTTAATTGAAGCATCGGCTCTTAACAGGATAGCTAGGGGCTCTATATATAGGTTAAACAATAAAGGAGAGAGAGGACATCCCTGTCTAGTACCCCGTGTTATTTGGACCCAATCTGTAAGTGAGTTATTATCAGCGATAGATTCTTGCTTCCTCCTGTGTAATATTCAATGCTGTTTCTGGATTGGCAGTAAAAAACACAATATCATCAGCATACGCGATAGCCTTCAAACAGAACATTCCATTGCTAAATGGAGTGATGCCAGTGTTCCGATTTAATTCTGTAACAAATGGCTCTATATATAGTGCAAACAGCAAGGGGGAGAGTGGACACCCCTGCCTTGTGCCACGCTGTATCGGGAATATCGCATAATGCAGATTGGTGTATATATAAGTTTTGCTTGTAGATTAATATACAATGCTCGAATCCGATTCAGAAATCGACCTGGCAGACTGCACCTAATCCGTATAAGCCATAATGCCTCCCATACTGTTATGTTGTTTATTTACACATTCTTTATGTCATGTTACTTTAAATGCTCGTGATGCCAGAGCCATGGAATTTATGGTGATGTGCCATTCTGGTTCTATGGTCAGTTGTTGAGTAGCTGCAAGAGTATATGCTGCTTCCCTGGCATTCGCCTGTTGTACCAATGATCTTATTAATTTGCCAATAAAAGAACTTCTAGACTATCAGATCATTCTCTACAAATTGGTGACGAGGGAAACTGGACTTTTAGGAAATAACATCTTTTATGCAGTTTTTTTTTAAGAAGTCATTTTTGAGCGGTGTTTACAGGAATTAAAACAAAGGAAGAAAAGAAATAGAGCTTCGTGGAAACCTCAACGTTGGGAGTCTCATTGATCGACCGGCCATCAAGTTAATTACTGCGGTAAGATTTACCTTTCTTTTGGCCTGCACGGTGACCGTTGAATCCACTGCCTCCGGCTGCATTTTTCGAGCAGCGTCAGGATTCGGCACGGGCTGTGCGCGTTGCCAGTGACACGGTGAGTGTTCTTCTCCTTACATCACTGGGCATGCGCAGGATTGAAGACGTCTCAAAGAGGAGTGACGTCGGAACGCAAGGTCACGCAACGTGACCGTGCGCAGCCGCGATTTTGAGTGCATCGGTGAAGACAAAGCCACCGATGTGAGGACATCTGAAGATCGGATAATTTAACAAATTACATACGATTAAGGAAATTAGATAGAGCAATTCGCGGAGCATTTAAGAAGTTCCTAGTTGAATATTGGCACAATTTAAGTAACAAATGGTGAGAAAGTCGGGGGAAAAGTTATTTTGCTGTATGAACAGCTATTTTGTTTTGTTTGTCGTTCTAGGTGGAGAGGAAAATACGTTTTTTTTAACAACTAGTTACACTGTGTATGGAAGAAGGAGATTGTTCTGCAAATAGGAATAAAGACATGGCACAGCAGAATTTTTCAATTAGTTCCCCTGAACCATTTTGGGCAACAGGTACACAACCTACCATCAAGTGGATTGAATGGAAGGAATATTTCATTAATTATATTGAAGCTATTGATGAGGCTAAAAAGATGAAAGCTGAACAGATAAATAGAATTTTGTTGCACTCATTAGGGCCTATTGGATTGAAAACTCAATCACGAATGAGTAAATATGTGGATCCAGATTTAGATGTATTTGAAAATACTCTTAGAGATATGGATAAATACTTTGCTCCAAGAGTCTGTAAATTCTTTCAGAGGAATCAAACAAAGGAGGAGACAGTTGATGAATGGATCGATGATTTAAAAAAAAAACTGGCTATTGATTGCAAATTCGGAGGACTACACGATGATCTAATACGTGATCAATTAGTCATGCACAATAACAATTCTACTTTGCAGGACCGTCTGTGGGTTAATGGTGATGCACCACTAGACGATGTAGTTGCTATAATGAGGAAATCAGAAATGTCAGGCAGATGTGCAAAAAATGTTAAGGAGACAGATAAAGATCCAGTCAAGACATCAGGAGCTATATGTAAAATTCAGACACCGTTTAAGAGTTTTCACCAGCAATCGCAAGGGAAATGGATGAGTCAACCTGCAAAGTATCAAAGTAAAGATAGGAAGATAGAAGAAAGGAGATGCTATTGTTGTGATAGTAAAGAACATTTAGATTTTAGTAAATATTGCCCTGCGTTAAAGAAGAAATGTGGGATTTGTGGACTTATGGGCCATTTTAGTAAG
The DNA here is from genome assembly GCF_964261635.1 of Lissotriton helveticus. Taxonomy (NCBI): domain Eukaryota; kingdom Metazoa; phylum Chordata; class Amphibia; order Caudata; family Salamandridae; genus Lissotriton; species Lissotriton helveticus. The sequence goes on from NC_136063.1 coordinate 2,127,017,893, forward strand.
ATTTCCCGGAAACGTGCTAATGTGAAATATATTTGGGATGTGGAAGGTGGTGAAATGGAAGATGAAGTATTGGATGATGAATGTGTTAAAAATGTAAGGGGGAATTATGTTATAAACATCACGGAAAATTCCTTAGAGGGTAAACAGGTGTGCGAGATATCCTTGGGAGGTGCCATAGTGAATGTATATGCAGATTCGTGATCTCCCTACACCATTGTTAACGAGGAAATTTGGAGAAAAAAATTTATTGGAAAAATTGGGGACCAATTGAATGTATCTGACATTTGCCCCGTCAGTTATACTGGGGAGAAAATTGAGATGTTGGGTTTTAGATGGCTTACCTTTTTGTTCAAGGGTAGATCCACTAGGGGAAAGTGGTATGTGGCAAAGGTTGGACCATCGGTACTTAGGTGGTTTGATCAAAAGAAATTAAACATAATTTTAGACCCTAATAGCAAAGAGAAAGTTTTGATCATGGATGAGTGCAGCAAGTTGGGTGATGTAATGTGTTGAAGTTTTCCTAAAGTGTTTGGTGAAGAACTAGGAGCGTTGAAGAGTTTTGAACACCGAATTGTGTTGAAAAGCAAATGCTGAACCTAAAGTGCACAAAGCAAGACCTATTCCCATGTTGATCAGGGACGAGGTTGAGAAAGAGTTACAAGGTTTGTTGTCCAAGGGAGTAATTGAGGAGGTGGAAACATCTGAATGGATTTCTCCCATTGTGGTTGCCCGGAAACCCAATGGAAAAATGTGTTTATGCATTGATTTGCGCCACCTAAACAATAATATTGTGATTGAGAGGTTTCCCCTTCCTAAAATTAACGAAATGGTGTCTTCATTAAGAGGTGCCACATGGTTCTCAACAATTGATCTTTCGGCCGCTTACCATCAGGTGGAATTAGAAACCGAATCTAGGAAGCTTACGGCATTTATCACGCCTTTCAGTTGCTACCAGTTCAGGCGTATGCCGTTTGGGCTGGCGTCAGCTGTGGCTGTCTTCCAGCGTCTCATGCATGGATTATTTGGAGATATGGACATGGTTTCATTTTTCCAGGATGACATTTTGGTGGCAGCGGCAAATAAAACTGAACATGATTCAAGGTTAAAACAGGTTCTAAATACGTTGCAGTCAACTGGATTGACAGTAGAATTGTCTAAATGTACATTTGGTCAAAGAAGTGTGTCTTATTTGGGCCATATTATTAGTGAAGAGGGAGTCAGGCCTAAACCTTCACTGCTAGAAAATATTGTAAAGTCATCTGCACCTACTACTAAAGAAGAAGTGATAGCGTTTCTTGGTATGGCAGAGTACTGTGCAAAGTTTATCAATAATTTTGCATCGAAGGTACATAACATTCATAGTTTGCTCAAGAAAAATACACATTTTGAATGGACTAAGGCTTGTGAGGGTGAATTTGGAATGGTCAAAGTTGACTTAAAAAATGTGAATGCGTTAGCTAGTTTTGATCCTAACGTAGAGTGTTTGTTGACTACTGATGCTAGCGATAAGGGTCTGGGAGCTGTCTTATCGCAGAAAGGATTGGATGGCAAAGAAAGGAGAATTTTGTTTGCTTCAAGAGCACTTTCTCCTGCTGAGGGGAGATATCCGATTTATAAAGAGAGAAGCCTTGGCGTGTGCATGGGCCTTAGAACATTTTCGGGCTTTTGTGTGGGGTAAACCGGTCATTATTCGTACTGACCATCGACCTTTAATTCACATTTTGTCTTGTGATGGTGTTTCAGGAGCTTCGGCAAGTTTAGCTAGATTATCCATGCGCATGAAAGAGTACATTTACAAAATGGTTTATTTACCTGGAAGAGAAAGTCTTATAGCGGATTGTTTAGATTGCTGTCTCCACTTGAAGAGTGTGTTGATGATCCTTGGGGCAATTTTAGTGTGGCTTTGGTTCATGATTCTGGTGCGCCTGCTATCAGATAAGAACAATGGATGGAAGAACAAGAGAAGGATATGGTTTTGAAAGATGTTATGGATTACATTTGTAAGGGTTGGCCTAGGAAAAACTTTATAAAAGGAAGTGTAAATGCCTTTTAGGAAGTTCATATGGAATTGTCTCTTGAGAAAGATATACTGTTGAGGGGTGATAGAATTGTTCCCCCTGTTTCATTGAGAAGGAAAATTCAGCAATTGTGCCATGAGGGGCATTTTGGGATTGTAAGGAACAAATTGATAGTTAAAGGCATGTTTTGGTGGCCAGGAATTGATAAGGACGTTGAACGTTTTGTGAGGTAATGTGAGGTTTGTAATTCTGCTGATAAAACACTTAGAACGTTGAAACCTACTATGAGTGGTGGTTTGATCCCAGATCTGCCATGGGATACTGTTGCAGTGGATATTATTGGACCTATTGGCGAACTGAAGGAATTTGGATTAGTAGCTATTGATCTTTTCACTAAGTGGCCCATTGTCCGGTTTGTTGACAAAATAGACACAAATACTGTTCTCAAGTTTCTTGATAACATTTTCATTATGGAAGACTTACCTGCATGTATTTTAACAGACAATGGAGTACAATTTATGTCTAAGATGGCAAAAGATTATTTTGAGAAATGCAGTGTTAAACACAAAACTACAGCTTTATATAACCCACGGCAATGGCACAGTGGAAAGGTTTCACAGGGTAATTAAAGGGATCATTTAGGCATCTGTTAACAAAAGGTTGGAGTGGAAAGCTTTTGAAGTACCTAAAGGTGAAAGCCGTTATGAACCACCTAGACAAGTAATAGAAGTCTTGAGGAACTCAGTGAGACTAGGTGATGGTAGCGTGTGGAATCTTAAAAACATTGCTATTTAATCCTGAACAAAGTGGGATTATGGATTCTCAGGAGTTGTACAATCAAAATGATTTTGAATGGATTGAGGATCACCTTGAAAATAGTTGTCTGCAATCTCAATTAGCTAGTGATGTGGAAAATACATGTGAACAGTCAAATGACCTTTCTTTGGAAAATGTATCCTCTTCCTGTGAGGGGGGGACGGTTGGAGATGCTAATTCTAAGGTTGTTGAGTCTGTACTTGGAAAAATAACAAGAGTGTTACCGGGCTGGCTTAAAGGATATGTCATGTAATTCATGGATTTAGGAATATGTTATGTAATTCATTGTGTTTTATTTTCTCTTTGTATATTTTCAGTTGTTGAGTAGCTTCAAGAGTATATGCTGCTTCCCTGGCACTCACCTGTTGTACCAATGATCTTATTAATTTGCCAATAAAAGAACTTCAAGACTATCGGGTCATTCTCTACACATACCACACGGTTGAATGCTTTCTCAGCATCTAACAGAATCCTCCCCAAACTACTAAGCATCCTACTAGCAATATCGAAGGCAGTTTAAAAAATAAAAATCTTTATTAGATGTTCCTCCATATCAGCAGACAAAATACAATAATCAACAACAATCACTTCCGCCTCAGCCGAGGTGGAGCACGGTTTCTTAGTAACACAAGTCAGGAATTAGACCACAGGTCGTGACAGTGGAGGAGTCCTCCTTTTCAATGTTCCTTTGAATTTTTATGAGCGTCATCAGAACTGCAGAAGGCGTCAGCTCTGAACTTGCTTGTGTGGATTGTGCGGTGTGTCCTGCTATCTCTTGGATCATTACTCCCCACGCCAGCAACACTTACGGTAGTTTATCTCTCCTGGTGTTACGCATATGCACTTCTTCTGCTAGCGCCCACTCCCTCAAATCTGTTCCCCACTTCATCACTAGTGGCCCCTGTTGGGTTAGCCAATGGATCGCGATACGCCTTTTGGCTATAACGAGGCCCAGAACCAGGAACCGCCTACTCGTCCTGTGCCTAGGATCTCGCGGAAGCAAGCCTAACAGGCAAGCGTGCGGCTCCAGGTCAATTACCCATCCCGTTATCCTGGTCAGGTCCTCTAGGACCGTCCGCCAATATTTCTGGATCGTTGGGCATGACCACACCATGTGTAGGAAATCCGTCGGAGCACTATAACATCTGGGGCAGTGTGGGTCTCTGGAATTATCAATAGCCTGAAGCCGTTTGGGTGAGAGATAGGTCATATGTATTATGTTATATTGAATTTATTTAAAGAAATTGCATACCGAGACCTTCCGGACCCCTTCGTGTATCTTTTCCCAGTCTCAAGACGTAATCGCCTGCGGACAAACCCGCTGCCAATTATTCTCTATTTTTAGGGGGCTATTCTTCTTATCCTCTGTTAATGCCCTATAGAGGTGAGTAACAAACTTTCGCCCCCAACCATAGCGAGCATAATGACCAGGGTGTGAGTGTGCTCTGGGGCTTCTGGGATCGAGGGCCATAGGTGCCGCACCGTTGCTGCTATGTTAGCATACTGTAGAAATATCGAAGGCAGTTATGGCTGTGTTAACATGCGCAGTAGTATCCCTACCTGTTATAAATCTGTGTTGATGTTCGGATACGAGATCAGGCATATAAGGTGCTAAGCGGCTTGCTAATACATTAGAAAAGCATTTTTGCATCAGCGTTAATAAGTGATGTTGGTCGGTAAGACCCACAGTCATCTGCCGCCTTCCCCTTTTTGAGAAAAAAAAACAATATTGGTCATGTCCCGAGTCCTAGGGACTTGCTTACATTCTACAATTTCATGCAAAACCATGCCCAATAACGGAAGAATAGAGCTTTTAAAGACTTTGTAAAATTCTACTGGTAAAGCATCGTCTCCTGAAGCCCTACCAGACGGTAAAGCAGTTAGGGCAGATGTAATTTCTTCCATAGTTATATCTTGTTGAAGAGATTCAACTGCCTCCGTGTTGAGAGAATGAAGCTCCCCTGTTTGTAAATATTCTTCCCCCATAACTATTTCAACATCTTCGGGCTGTCTATAGAGCTCCATATAAAATTGCTTAAATTGTTCTATAATTGTATTACCAGTATTATGAAGCTGACCATCGCTACCCCTAATTGAATCGATCCGAGTTTTAGCCTTTTTTTCTGCAATCTCATAGGCTAATATCCTTCCGACCTGATCCCCGTATTCATATTGATTAGAACGGCTTTTATTAAAACCTGCTGCAGGGGGGGGCGTGGCCAAGCAGCATGGCTGGCAGGACGTGAGCTCCGCCGGCTCCCGTCCTGCGGACCCGAAAATACTTTAGAAATATCCTGTGCAGGCGTTTATAGCGGACCAGATTGAGTGCCGAGGGTCCCCCCTGTCCTGGAGACCCCCTGGCTGGTGGCTGGTCGTGGCGACGTCCGCAGATCCTGACCGAGACGGACCGGTATAGTGGAGGCCGGCCGAGCACCTACGTGAGGCCGGAGATCACGGCCTGGTGCGGAGAGGTGCGGTGGGAGTGGCCCTGCCCCCCTGGACTCTCCGACGGCAGTGGTGTTTTTTCCTCGTCGGCGGAGCCTGTTGCCATCTGGGGCTCCGCCGTCCTGACGCCTGTGAAATACCGGGGGGCTCTGGAGATCTACGGCCCGGCCCGGACCCTGATCGGAGGCCCGGAGGTGAGACGCGGCGCCCGCCCTCTCCCCCGGGGGCTGCCTGGTGGTTGACGGAGAGTATCCCTGCCCGGATCGGTGCCCCTGGGTCCAGTGCTGACGAACCTGCGGGACTTGGGAGCTGGCGGGGAGCCCGAGACGGAGCTGCCTCGTGTCCCGTCCTGCAGCTCTGAGGTCCGGTGTTGAGACCTTGCCGGGCCGCCATCTTGCCCGCGGAGCGCGAGGAACGCAGGCTGCGGGCGAAATCGGAGCCTGTGCACTGCGGGGGCTCGCGGGCTCCAGCGGGAGCATTGTAGTGCCTTCCCCCCCACCCGCGGGGGGCCGAGCCTGAGTGGCCCCGAATCTGGCGAGGCCGTGATTGTGCCCGGAGGAGCGGGCGGCCGGGGATCGGGCCGCCCAACAGATGAGGGGAGCCTGTCCCGGGTGCCCGCCGGCCTGATATGAGCCCACGAACATTGTGAGGCGGTGTCGGTAAACGGAGGGACCTCACCGCTTGAGCGGCTGGCTGCCCCGGACCTCCCTCCCTGCTTCAACGCTCCCTGGGGGCCGTTTGGTGGTGCCGTTGGTTCCGCTGGTGCTGGGGCCCCTGCCCCCTGGAATGAACTGCTTGCCCCGGGCCCCACCGACAGCCTGGTGAAAGAGGGGACTGCTGGATCGGGCTGCAACCACTCCTGAGAGGCGGACTCCTCGGCTGAGTGGCCCTGATAGTGGCCCCGGTCTCCCCGCAGGGGCGCAGCTTTGTGGACGGGCTCCCCGTGATCCCGGGGGAGACGAGAGTACGGGGGACTGGAGAACTATTGGGTTGTAGACCCACCACGACGTCCTTGGCCCTTGAACTGGCCTGCCTGTCCTACACTACCGATTGCCGGGTGCCGCCAGAGGGAGTGGATTGTTGACTTCAACGGCCCCCCGCGGACGCCGCTGCTCTAGGGGGCGACAGTGAACACTATAGCCCTCGCCCCAGGTGTGTGGGCCCGCCTGGACGCGGAGGAGGTGCCCCTGGCCCCGGCCTGGCGTCCTTCTGATCCTTAAGGAGCTGCCTGGAGCCCCGCGGCAGGAAGACAGGGGGGAGCGAGAAGATTCTGCGTCACCCCGGGAAGGATCGTTGAGACCTTGTCGCCACCGGCGATGCGTAAGGACAGGATGTCGAAGTCCACCCAGCCCAACACCATTACACAATACACTACTCAGAGGCTGCCCTCGCAAAGAATTACGCATCAGACGGGCCAAGAGGAGGGTGCGGAGGGGCCTGCGGAACCATCCAGAGCCGAACTGCTGAAGGCTATACAGGGCTCCCACACTGCGCTTGAGCGGCAGATCGAGACAGTATCCATTGATGTCAACCTTTTGCGAACGGATCTCCGGAAGGTGGCGGATAAGGTCTCTGACGCCGAGGGCAACATCACCCAGCTGCAAGGCGACGTGGCCTCTCTCAAGAAGACAGTCACGACCCTCACGACTGCGACGCATGCCCTGGAGCGGAGAGCCGAGGATGCGGAGGGTAGAGCGCGACGTAGCAATATCAGGGTCCTGTGCGTGCCGGAACGGCTGGAGGCGGGCAACGCCGAACGTTTCCTGGAAACTTCGATTCGGACCCACCTGTGTCCACAGGGCCTGTCCGGTGTATTTGTTATCGAACGGGCGCACAGAGCCCTGGTGCCGCCTCCGCGCCCGGGGGAGCCCCCGAGAGCGCTCATAGCCAAGATACTGAACTACAAGGACTGGGACTGTATACTGAGGGCGGCGAGGGAGACGGAGAATCTCACTATTGACTATTGAGGATGTCCTGATTTCGGAGCTCGATGCCCCCCTTCTCTGGTTTGGAGACTTTAATTGCGTGTTAGACTCGGATCTGGACAGGCATCCCCCCCGTACTGGCACAAAACCGCGCATGACGGCGAAACTCGGGGAAGTGATGTCTAACCTGGGGGTTGTCGACGTGTGGCGACAGCGCCATCCCCTACAAAAATTGTATACCTGTTACACTCCGACACATAATACTCATAGTAGACTGGACAGGGTCCTCGCTGCGAATATTGATGTATCCCTTTCCCTAACGGTCACCCACCAGGCCCGCTTCTTGTCGGACCACTCCCCAGTGACATGCGCGGCCCAGTGGCTCGCCCAGCCCTCCCGTCCTCGGACCTGGAGGATGCCGGTGGACCTATTACAGGACCAAGTGGGGAAAGCCCATGTGGAGACAGCTCTTACTGACTATTTGGATTTGAACTGGGGTGAAGTTGACTTGTCCTATGCGGTCAAATGGGATGCCATGAAAGCGGTGGTGCGTGGCGCGTGTATGGGCCTGTCCTATGGTGTGCGGAAGCAGTTGCTCCGTGACCTGTGTAAAGCGGAGGATCGCCTGCGAAGCTGGCAGACTATTTCGGACCCTGACGACTCGGACTTAGAGTCGGAGAGGTCGGCCAGGGAGGAGGTCCAGGACATACTGACCAGGCTAGATAAGTACACTCTGGGTCAGTATCGTCAGCGCCTCCATCGCGAAGGGGACAAAGCCGGGAGATTGCTGGCCTGGATCCTTACGAGGGAATTCGCTCCGGAGCGGATAGCTGCTCTGCGCAACCCTGCGAGGGACCTGGTGCACTCGGAGGCGGGTATTCTGGGGGTCCTACAGGCCCACCTGCAAGTGGTTTATGCTGCGGACCCCTCTGTGACGGAGTCCGCTTCTCAGGCTTACCTTCGGGGATTGCCCCTCCAGACTTTATCGGAGGAGGCAGCGGAGGAGTTGGAGGTGACCCTGTCGCTCCATGAGATCAAGGTCGCGTTGGCCAATCTACTGCGGGCCAAGGCCCCTGGGGGGGATGGGTTTCCGCCGGAATTTTATCAGGCGTTTGGGGAGGCCCTGGCCCCCCGGCTCCTGCAGGTCTATGGTGAGGCGCTGGAGTGTGCCGCCCTCCCGCCTACTATGAATCAGGGTGAGGTGTGGATGATTCTCAAGCCTGGAGGCGACAGCTGCGACCTTGCAGCGTATCGGCCCATCACTCTCATCAATACTGATGCTAAAATCCTCACGAAAGTGTTGGCCAATCGCCTGGCGCCGCACATGACGCATCTGGTGCATCAGGATCAGTGCGGATTCATTCTGGGCCGCAACACTGCGATGAACCTCAGACACCTGAACCATATTCTCCATGAAGTATGGGATAGACAGGTCCCCCAGGTCCTGGTGTCCATAGATTTGGCCAAGGCATTCGACACAGTAAATTGGGGGTATCTACTGGAAGTGCTTAGTCTGGTGGGTCTGGGCCCCATCTTCTGTAACTGGATCCGGATCCTTTATGGGAAACCTCGAGCTAGGGTTAGACTCGGCGCGGCGCGATCGAAGGACTGGCCACTGGGCAGGGGCACGCGGCAGGGGTGCCCCCTCTCGCCGCTGCTCTTTGCCTTGGCAATTGAGCCTTTGGCGGTCCTCGTGAGGATGGAAATGGCGCAGTGGGGTATCAGAGTAGGGGACACCGTCAATGTGGTCTCCCTGTACGCAGATGATGCTTTGTTTTATTTAACGTCCCCGAGCGAGTCGCTGCCACTTTTACTACGGCTATTGGATCATTTCGGTGCGGCTTCGGGTCTGCGGATTAATCCTGGCAAGTCCCTCATTTTCCCCTTGGCGGGTTATGGCCCCGACCAGCGGGCGAACCTCCCACACCTAGGATTGCGATGGGAACTAGATGCCTTCCGGTATTTGGGAATCCAGGTGGCATCGACGGACGACCAGTTGCTGGCCCGCAATGCTGGGCGCGTGGTGGGCTCCCTTCAGCAGTCGGTCTCGTTCTGGAACACACTTCCGCTTTCCCTCATGGGACGATTGGCGGTGGCTAAAATGGTGATGCTCCCGCAACTGTTATACGTCCTACAGAATTCACTGTGCCCGATCGCGCCAGGTATGTTCCGCACGCTTGATTCATTACTTACGTCGCTACTCTGGGCAGGCAAGCGCAGTCGAGTTGCTTTGCGCACTGTAGTCCGGAGTCGGGAGGAAGGAGGTCTGGAGGCACCGAGAATCGACCTGTACTATTACGCGGCACAGCTTCAACCAGCTGCACGTTGGTTTGCCGGCACAGCGAATTGGGAACTGAGCATTTTGGCGGGTAGAGCGGATGAGGAGACTCTCCAGGTAGCACTGATGCAAGGGAGGGGAGCGGATACGTCTTTACCTTATGTGGTAAGGCACACTGCAGGGATTTGGCAGAGATTCGTAGAGAGAATCCTGAGGCGGGCCCCTTTCCATCGGGAATTACCGGTGTGGATTCTAGCGCCTGTGGTGTTGATGGAAGAACATATGTCCTTCCGGACCTGGAGAGGGGGTGGCTGCGAAACCCTGGCGGACCTGTACCCGGATGACTCCTTTGTAACCTTTGAGGGGGCTACGGAGGCCTTTGGCTTGACGGAGGGGCATTACCTGCATTATAGAGGACTGCAGGACATGGCGCGGGTGACCTGACTGCAGTTCCCGGAGGCGCCCCTGGTGTCACACACATCCTCCTTTCCTGTGGCAGAGGCCGATGGCTGATCACGTTGTTGTATTCAACCATGCGCAGGGACTCGGATCCACCGGTCTCCCCGGCTTGGGCTGCATGGGAGGCGGATCTCGGTGTCGCCCTGGAGCCTGACCAACGCAAACGAATCGGGGCATTGACCCGTACGGTATCATGTAATGCACGGTTCAAGCTCATCCATTTCAATTTTATGCACCGCACCTATATGACCCCGATATCCTTACACCGCATCTCAAATGACAGACGGGACGACTGCCCTAGATGTGGACTGGGTGGAGCGGGATTTCTCCATCTGGCCTGGGAGTGCCCACCGGTAGCGACCTTCTGGGGGCAGGTGGTAGGGCGCATCCGGAGGATCACGGGTCTCCGGATCGCCTTGGATCCACTACATTGTCTGTTGGCGCTGGTACCCAAGCCTAAAAAGAGAATGTTGTCCTATAAGCTGTTGCAGCTACTATTGGTGCTGGCAAGGCGCAGGGTGGCTATCACCTGGATGGGAAGTCGAGTCCCGGAGCTTTCATTCTGGCTTAGAGATTTCAAGGAATGGTCCTTGGCGGAGGAAACACATATGCAACACACACGTAGGGATGAGAAGCTGCAGGAGGATCTGTTGGCATGGCGCATGATGTGTGCTGTGGGGTCTGTAGATAGTGACTCGGATGCCACCAGTGCTGAGCTGTTCACCCCGCAGGGGTCGGACTCCGGGGAAGAGGTGGTTGGGAGTGGGGATGATGGGGCTGCTATGAGCTAGTGTCTTGCAAGTACCGCGCGCATAACCTCTGTAAATATGTGATTTGCTCTGAGTCCCAAATGGATCTGTGTTTGATTTTGATTTGATAATTGCGCCAAGATGGGCCCTGATCACCTGAACGGAATGTATATGCCTGTGTTTTCACTATGCCGAGTTTGTAGGGGAGGGAAAGTTTTTGTTATTCCTGAATTTTATTGAAGTTTTTACTTGTCCAGTGTTTCCAAACCACGAACAAGAACAAAAAAAGTGATGATGTACTTTCACCTAGCCGTATAAGCAGCATGTTTATTGTTTTACCATGACTACGGAGTCCATGTTTCTGGTACCATACTGCCGCCCGGCCCCTGGGATGTGGGCTGAATGGCTGTGTCCTGTTGGTTAACGTCCGGGCCCTCGACTCAAGGAGGAGCCATATACTGCTATACTCCGATGTATGTTTTTGCATCACACTCAAAATAAAGTATTTTTAAAAAAAAGCTGCTGCAGGCTTCTCTTTAAACTGCCAAGTCAAAATGGCCCGTGTATTTAACATAGAAGAGTATGTTGACTCGCTATTTGACCCCTTAGAGATCAACTCTACTGCATGCGCTAATTCTAATTTTCTTAAAGTATCACACACTTCGTTCAAGCTATTTCTAGAGGTCTTATTTGAATGATAGATATACTGATGTGTAAAGCCACGTATGTAAGATTTCATTGTGTCCCATATAATAAATGGAGAGGCAGTATTGATATTAAATTGTAGAAATTCATTAAGAGCCACTTGATTATATGAAATGTATTGAGGGTCAGACAGAAAGTGCCTTGGGAACGAAAATGGCCGACAGCTCTTCTCCTCAGTAGAAAGCTGAAAGCTAATCAAGGGCGGATTGTGATCGGATGTTATCCGTGGGCAAACCTCTATTCGTGATCTATCTAAAAAACTCACAAAAATAAGATCTATTCTTGAATAATGTCGATGGGGTGCACAGTAGTAAGTAAAACCCGGTAAAGTAGGATGTAGTATCTGCCATAAATCTGAAAGCCCATGAAGTCGAGCTAATTCAAAAATTGGCTATTGGACCTTGCCCATTCTAGGGGAAGCAAATCAATTTGTTGAATCAATTGTATAGTTCAAGGTACTGTTTAAATCCCCCATAATAATTATTTCTTCCTGCCATTCAAGCAGCTCCAACATTAAACTTTACTTTTGGGCAGAATTTTCTGGGTGCTTGCAAAGTTTATTAACTGACAAACAACCATATCACGGACTTGTATTAGCACTCGGTGCAGACAGCAAAATGTTTTTGTATAGGATTAATGATCCTAATTATTATAAGAGAGTCCGTTTTAAGACTGTAAAAGATATGGTTGCATATGGTATGAAATTGTGGATTATGCATCACTTACATTTGAAGATACTATCAATCATGAACACCTTAAACTATGGAATAATCCATCTCTCCCGAGTATATTCCACTATTCTATTGCTTGTAGTTGGGCAGGATTTGGAATTGAAAGATTGGGCCAACTGTACAATCACGGCGGTTTCTCTACATTTGCATCTTTGCAAAGCTCTTTTGAGATACCGCAACAGTCATTTTTTAAATACTTACAAATTAGAGACTATTTTCTAAATCGGCAATTGTAACAGTTTCCACATGCCCATGTATTGATAGCATACTTTTTTAATCTGGCTCTTAAAGCTAGAATCTGCACAATATATCCACAACTATGTCATCCGAAAGGTGCTGATATGAATCATCTAGCTGATAAGTGGAGCCGGACATTAGGTCTGGCTTCAGATACTACCGAAATTGAGTCGGCTTTGGATACATTAAACAATTCTATCCATTCTCCTAATTTAAAACTGCAATAGTTTCGTACTATCTACATGTTATACTATACTCCTGAGAAAATTAGTAAATGGCTACAATTATCACAGGGATCTGGTCGAGTGGGCTGGATAAAACAAGATGTCCTAAGTGTGGCAAAATGGCGGCTGACATTCTTCACATGTTCTATACTTGTCCTGAGTTATCAGATTTTTGGGGTGAATGTTATGCAATATTTAGGCCAACGCTTGGGATATAATATATCATTTACTGCTAAAGAAGTTTTTTTTAGGATTTAAGGTATTTGATAACCTTGCTATTAGGAGTTTTCGTTCTATTGTCTTAGTTGTGGCCTGTCTTTGTATAGCAAGAGAGTGGATTACGCCTAATTCTCCTACTTTATTTCAATGGCTGACTCTTATGAAAGATATTTATGAAAGAGAGCGTGCATTTGCTAAAACTAGAACTATTCGCTCAATGAAAAAATTCGAACATATATGGAAATATTTTGAATGAACAAGGATGTTCTTTGGAGATAGCTGATAAAAATATATATATATATATATATATCTTCTATACTAATATAATAAAGAGAGAGCCCAAACCTTTGAGGCGGGTAATCTCAGGAACCACAGCACCAATCACAACACCCAATACAGCGTTGGAAAGGGCAGTTGCAGCAGAAGGACATAGGCTATGCAGACGCCCACTATATATATTTAAAAGGTAAAAGAATTGTGCCAGCAAAGTAGTCCCTTGTGGGCGTGCCTGCGTTGTGCTGTGGGCGTGGCTGGGGGCGTGACAAATACTGGGGGCGTGTGGTACGTTCCGCCCTTCATGCCATGTCTCATATCGTGTGCTAATCCCACCCTGCTCCCTTTAAATACCCCTGCACCCCACAATCATAACCCACCCTTACTACTTAAAATACCCTAACACCCTTAAACACTAACCAATCTTAACCCTATAAATATACCCTGTACCCTGTACCCCAAAACCCAAACCTATCCCTAAACCATAAAAATACCCCTGTACTTCAAAACCCAAAACTAGCCCTGGACCCTATAAATACCCCTGTACCTCAAAACCCAAACCTACCCCTGAACCCTAAAAATACCCCTGTACTCCAAAGCCCAAACCTAGCCCTGAACCCTAAAAATACCACTGTACCCCAAAACCACCCCTGAACCCTAAAATAACCCTGTACCCCAAAACCCAAACCTAGCCCTGAACCCTTAAAATACACCTGTACCCCAAAACCCAAACCTACCCTTGAACCCTAAAAATACCCCTATACCCCAAAACCCAAACCTAGCCCTGAACCCTAAAAATACCCCTGTACCCCAAAACCCATACCTATCCCTAAACCCTAAAACTACCCCTGTACCCCATAACCCAAAACTATATCTGAACCCTTAGAAATACGCAAACACCCCAAAACATATACCTCAATACCCCAAAACATATACCCCTATACTTACCTTATCCAAACATTTAAAAAAACATGCTTTTACCATTCATGCATTTACAACGAATTTCGTTGTAAATGTATGCGTGGTAAAAGTATATAAAATGTAATGCCATGCGTTATAATGGCATTGCGAGTCATGGTACTTTCGTAATGAAAGTATGCGGAGTGATGGTATGCGGAAAGAAAGTTGCGGAATAATGGGTGTTTACCCTCCCCCGGTAAGTACATTGGTGGCACGGCGGCCCACATCTCCAGCAACATACTCATATTTTTTCACCACCCATTCGAAAAATGCACAGGTCTCTCTCATTGATGGCCAGCACCGACATACACTTATAGACACACCTCCCGCCACAAGTTCTAGAATTGCGAACTTTAGAGCTGGGGAGCTACGTTCGAATCTCTGCATCAGTTCAACATCCTGTGATTCCAGGCAAATCGCTTTGTCTCCACTGTCTTCACACAGTTTAGTCACTATCCAATATATTTAGACACTTTAAATTAGTCAAGTAAACAGTCAATCACACTGCTACTAAATCCTCCATCCAGATATTTATATTTATATATCCACTCATTCTTCAATGCAAATTGCTATATATATAATACATATTTAAATAACAAAGCAAACCACATTCACTGGATGATGTCATCAGTGATGTCATTTGAGATGTCATCAGTGATGTCACTGACCATGTCATGAATTATGTAATATATGACATCATCAGCAGTGGATTGCGGGCGCGCGAGATATATTTAGTACAACTAACTATATCGGAGGAATTTCAATGGTTTTGTATGAGTGAAATGTCCAGCTAACTATAACACCCCTAAAATCTACAGTTTTTCAGTGAATTTCTAAGGTTTTTTAAATGCTAATTCCTAACTATATCAGGCCTGAAACCTATGGTTTTTTCAGTGAATTTGCAAGGTTTTTTAAATGCTAATTCCTAACTATATCAGGCCTGAAACCTATGGTTGTTTATGTGAATTTGCAAGGTTTTTTAAATGCTAATTCCTAACTATATCAGGCCTGAAACCTATGGTTTTTCTGTGAATTTCTAATGTTTTTTCAATGCTAATTCCTAACTATAACGTGTGTGAAATCTATGTTTTTTTCAGTGATTTTACAAAGTTTTTTAAGTGCTAATTCCTAAATATAACATGTGTGAAACCTATGGTTTTTTCAGTGAATTTCCAAGGTTTTTAAAGTGCTAATTTCTGTATCAATTTTAATATTTTTTATATATTTATTTTCCAAAAAACTGCCTTTGTATATTGTAATACATTGACTGTATCCTGTAATATGCAACGGCACAGCTAGTTTTTATGATTTGGATAAAGTTAAACAGTATAGTCTACATCTTCAATCAAAATATAAACAGTCAAATTTGTCAATTTTTTTTTCTTCAATATGCGCGCACCTCGACCGCCAGTAGGTAATATATATATGTATTAACTGACCTATTAACTGTCTTTTGTGTAATCAAGTTATCGTACTTATACGGATAGAAAATGAGACAGTGACATTTGATTTTAGTAACGGTGTTCATACTGTTAGTATTTCTTCTATGTCCAATTAGACATGGGATGCACTTGCACTTTAAAATGGGCTGAGCATATTGCATTGTCATGTGACCCAGGCCGCAGGGACGGCCGAAACGCGTCATGACTAGCTGTTTGTTGGGTGAATAAACTGTATGCTGCAACAAGTTGGTCCATGCCTTGTATTTCACCTGAATGGTGGAGCGCTGCGAGGTATTGCAGATATATATATATATATATATATATATATATATATATATATATATATATATATATATATATATATATATATATATATATATATATATATATATATATATATTTTTTTTTTTTTTTTTGTTTATCTATATGAGTCCAGTAATGTGTCTGGGAACTGACGGCGCAAAATGGCGGATCGCGAACGGAGCCACCATTTTTGTTGTTTCTTGTCCTCTCCCTCGGTCAGTTGGACTTCATCCTGCCGACCCTCAGACATTACTCCTCGGCTGGACGGCCTTATCTCTTTCTTCCACCCCCCCAGGCTCCCATCTCTCCTGTCACCTATCTCCTCTCCCTCCCTCCCTCTCTCTACCCCCTTGGTTGTCTTATTTCTCTGTTCACTCTGTTGAAAAGTAATATATAATCGTTTTTAGCCTAATCATTGTGAAATTGGAACCCTGAGTGAATTTACTATTTTGCATAGTTACAACTCTTAACCGCTAGTATATGTAGTAGTTCTTTGTACTTTCCAGCTTGCATCTCACTCCTGAGTGACTCTATAACTTATGCATTTCCTTTTCTGCTATCCGTATTTCTTCCTTGTGGGACTCTTCAACTCGCTGACTCCCTCCCTTTGTCCTCCCTGACCCTTGGCTTTCGTGGATCCTGTCTTTTTCTGGATCGATAATTTACCCTGGTATTGAATGTGTTATCTTTCTGTAATTAATGTGATTTTCTTTTGCCGTTTGTTGCCCTTCTGTTGACCTGCCAATTCCGACCCGCCTCCTAGCCCCCTGTCCCTTGTTGCCCTTTGACTAAGTACTCCTTCTCCCCTTGTTGGGGAAAGATCCAATATTCTTACTATGGAGTCTCAGTGACCCCTATGAGAGAGTCCACAGCGTCAAGGGAACCATGCCCAGCTGAGGCATGGAATTCCCCCTTACCAATACACTCCCTCTCGCCTTGTTGGGGAAGGATCCAGCAGGTAGGCCTTGGAGTCTCAGAGACCCCTCTGAGAGAGTCAACTGCGTAAATGGAGCCTCACGCAGCGGAGATGTGGGAATGATACCACTTCCCCTGGGATCACAGTTTACCGGACCTTGGATGAGGTTTTTACCCGTTTACCGGTTTGTGCCCCCTTCAACCCCCCCCCTTTCATGCTCTCTGTCACCCTCCCCTACCGCTTTCCCTCTTTCTTTCTTTGTCTACTTCCTCTGCCCCTATCCCCTCTCCCCTTAATCTCTCCCCTTGCCTGCTATGCCGCCTAGCCCCCTAACCCTTGTGCCCTTTGACTAAGCACTCCTTCTCCCTTTGTTGGGAAAAGATCCAAATACTTAAACTCTGGAGTCTCAGTGATCTCTGAGAGAGTCCGCAGCGCCAAGGGAGCCACTCACAGTTGAGGTATGGTATGGCTCCCCTTGCCAAAGCACTCCCTCTCCACTTTTTGGGGAAGGATCCAGTAGGTAGGCCTTAGAGTCTTAGAGACCCCTCTGAGAGAGTCCACTGCGTAAAGAAGCCTCTCGCAACGGAGTTGGGGGAATGATATCACTTCCCCTGGGATCACAGCTTACTGGACTTTGGGCGTAGCTATCACTCGTCTGCCGTTTTGTGCCCCCGTTACCCTACCCCTCATCGTTCATGCTGTGTCTCTCACCATCCCCCTCCTCTTTCCCTCCTTCATTCGCTGCCTCTTCCCCTGCTCGTACCCCCTCTCCCCTGAATCTCTCCCCCTACCTGCTTTTTCCCTTAAGCATATTGACCTTATTGCTTGTCTTGACCTAACATGTAACTATGTAGCTATGCTCTAATAACTGTGTAACCTTTGTAACGATGTAACCTGCAACTATGGTCTGATACTCATTCAAAGCGCTCTGATACCCCCGAGTCTAGCTAGCGCTATATAAAACCTTTCAAATAAATAAAGTAAATAAAGATGAGTATATGTATAGGTATTTATGTTTATTCATGTGTTAAGTATGAATACTCCTCTTTAAGATATTTTGTATTGCTTTTACCTTCTTGATGAGATCTGAATCCTCTATTAAAAGAATAAAAATATATATATTAAAAAAAAAAAGAAATTAGAGGAAGAACTGGGAATGTATGAAACAGTCCCAGAGGCTAAGGACAACACAGAGCATCTATCACCTTATGCTTCCTGTAGGGAAGACCAGTGAGGTCTTGAGAAGTGAATTTTAGAGGAGCGCACATTGGGCCACTGATAAAACTGGTGGGCTCACCTACTAAGGGCAATCGTTAAGTGTACATTCATTACTGTAAGGATTAATGAAATATTACACAACAGCTGGCAGCAATCTTTTGGCCCAATTTTTTTTGGTCTTTCCAGTTTATCTTTTCTTAGTTTGCGTCCTTCTGTTGTCCTTGGGTTCCTTTTTGCTGTGTGCCTTACTTGCGGACATTCTCTGAGAAGGTTTTTTCCTGTCACTGTTTTGTTTTCTCTCTTGTTGACAGTTTTCTTTGAGGGCAGCCTCCAGCTCCATATAGCAAGTTCCAGGATGGAAAGTGGCTACCGCAAAGGGCCATCCCACCTTCAAATCTAGGCCTTTTTTTTAACCAAAAACATTGCTGTCTCAAACAGACTTACAGAGATTGCAAAGCCAACTTAGTCTGTTAAGAATGGATAAAACCTGAAGTCTACAGGATACTATTCAGGAACAAAATGCAGATTTGGAATCTCTTCACGATAAAAACACCATTCTGCTGAAAGCACTTGCAGCCAGAATGACCTCTAAACTGCAGCTCTTTTCTGCTGGAGCTTTGCATTGAAGGTGTTTTTAGTCTCCCTGACGCTCCATCTTATATTTCAACCTATTCAATTTTTGGAAGAGAGAACCAAGGTTGAATATTTAATCCGCTTTTACTTGGATTACCCTGTTGGTTACATCTGCAGACTCCAGCCTAAATGTTTATTCTGCCTTCTTAGTGGCCTTTCGTCACAATTTTCACTGACCAGGTATCAAAAATTCTGAAGTAGAAGCTCTCTGTGAGATACAACAGGGTACATAAGATGTATTAACATACAATACCGCTTTAAACGCCTAGCTGCAGAAATGTCATGGATTGAGTGAACCTTGCTCACCTTGGTCCTTTTTTGATTAAAAGAAATAAAGGACAAATTAATTCATGCCCGTCGTCCCATATCACTAACAGAAGTCATTGAATCTTCCTTATAAATCAAAGATCGAATAAATGAAAGAGAAAGAGGGGGCGGTGGCCAGCTACAATGTCGTGAGGACACACAGCTCAGAGCTCTGACCCCCAGGCCCAACACCCGTCCACAAATCTATTTCTAACCTAGAGTGAGCGGATTTACAGGAGGGAGGCCCTTGCTCTGCTGTTGAACCTGTATCTCGTCTGTAGCAAGCCGTGCAACACCAGCAGATGGGTCCAGTGTGGCCACGACCCAGGGCAGGGTGCGGCCTAGCTGCTGTGGGAGTGAAACTGCTCTAGCGCCTGGGCTGCAATACCCCCATTGAGAACTCAGGGACCCACTACACTGCCCCAGGGAATCCAAGAGAGACACATGGAGAAGGTCAGGCAGAGAGTGCTTCCCTTCCACCCACTGTACAATGGAGAGAGGCCCGAAGAACCAGCTTGCAGGTGACTAGTGATTGCAAGGCGGGAACCAGCGACCCCCACCCCCCTCTCCACTGAAAGGGAACACAACTCAGGGGCAAAAATAGGTGCCAATGGACCGCCTATAACGCTCACATCACTTCCAGTGACAGAGAGTGGCCACTATGCAAACCAGCCTAGACAGATACACCAGGGCTGTGGTGCTCCTTGGAGCAGATGAGCAGGAGGACGGTTTGCAGATCCAAGACCCAATACTGCAGGCCATCATGAGGACGAGTCAAGAAACCAGAACCTCGCTGAAATCTAAGGTAGATGAGTTGGCAGTGACCCTGAGCCAGATGTGCAAACCTGCAGACGGTCACAGAGAGATTTGCACAGGTGGAGAAACTAGAGGAGGAGATGAGCCAGAAGGTGACATGGCTGCACAGGAACATGAAACAGTTACTCCGTCGGACAACAGGATTGAACGCCTGAGCGGAAGACGCTGAGGGGTGCTCTCACAGGAACATTATACAATTTGGTAAGCCTCCCAGAAAAAGGAGAGGGGGAATGCCTAGAGTAAAACCTAGAGAAATGGATAATGACCGAACCGACACCAGAACTAACACAACTGGCACTGGATACCAGCAGTGCCCCCCCGCCAGTAGCACCACCTAGGACCCCTATATTTCGTCTCCTCAGCTACAGGGACAAAGATGCCGTCCTGCAGGTAGTGCAAGCCCACAAAGAAATGCGCAGTGGAAACATTTCAGTGATGCTGTTCCCAGATTACACAATACAAGTGCAAAAGCAACACGGATCCTTCAAATGTGCCAAAACAAAGATGCAGGGAACTGAACTTAAAATATATAATGTTTTTTTCAGTGAGAGTAACGTTATTGCAGGGAACAGCTCACATTTATTCACAGATACGCAACCGGCTTGGAATTGGCTGGAGACATTGGGTACACACAGAACTGCACAACGAAACCATGTTGGCATCCAGAGGACATAGAAAGACGAAAACAATGTGGAGTCGGTCGGAATCCAGCAAGTGGCACAGCAAATAAGGGATGAACTTTAAGGGTACTGGGCCCGGGAAGGAGTGAACAAAACTCACTTTCTGCACCTGGGTGACCTTAAAGGAACCTACATCATGTGACTCTTCCATCGGGGGGGCCCAAGTATGTTGGGTCAGTGAAAGCAGGAATTGAGCCCGAACACTCTACCGTTTTTTTTCATGGTTGAATAGACCAGAGTATCTTAGCCCAGTGCAGCATTGATTGGACATGGTGTGCCAGGAAATGTTGCGCCGATCATGAGTGTTTGGGCGCGTGTGTAGGAGCCAGGGTGAGATACAGCTTATGGTTAACTTTGTTATAATTATCAAGGTCGTGGTAGTTCCTCATCTGCCTGGTGGTCACCAAGGGTTGAACCAGGTGGCTGTTACTTCTGTCATAGAGAGACCTGAAGGTCAGATCTTGGTTCCCTCACACACCTGTTAGGGTGTCATGCTTCTTCATTAGGCGCTCGTCATCAGGCCAGTGCTGCAATGCCTGACTGGCCTGAGGGCTCTTTGTCAGAGATCTTTTGATCCAAAAACCCTGTTAAGATGAGTGCAAGTGAGAGGGCTTGACGAGGGTGTAATAATGTGAAAAGTGAGTGGTGTCTACAGTAGGCTTTGGTATCCTAAGGGGAAAGATTTATAAGAAAAGGGTACCAGGACTAAGTAAAAACAGTGGTGCTATTGTATGGTCTTCAAGTACCAAGACAGCTACTAACAAAGTGTGGTCAACATGTTTCGTGCCATGTGAACCCAAGGTTTGGACGGCACTTCGCCGGGACCAAAAATAACAACTTTGTGCCCCTGTCAGGGGCTTAGCGTCTCATTTCTAATAAAGGAAGACCGTACAATGTTCCTACGCCTGTACCAGAATGGTTGTAGGCCAACAATTCCACCCCGAGATCAGAACAATAATGCTCCTTATGCAAGATGGAGGGTCCCGGTCAAAACTGCGGGACACTTGTTAGGCGATCGGGACACTGACGTCTGACCTACTCGCCTCCATGCAGCCATATGCAGCAAATGTATTGTTGTTTATGTAATGTCTGAAAACGTAATAAATACAACTGAAAAAAAAATGAAACCGAAAATGAAACTAGAAGAGTGCAGCCTCAAACTGCTACTATTAGATTGGTTCCTTGTAGATTGGTGGTTCCTCCTCGAAAAACCTATGCAAATTGATGTCACCCGTAGGTGGTTGTCTGGAGTAGAAAAGCAAAGGTGATCATTGATGGTACATAGTTTATATTGTGTACTTGATGGTCACGAGTTATACCTGATGCCCAGTCAGACCAAATAAATCTCCAGGAAATAAGTAAGCCAATGCTTTGAGAAGAAGGAAAGACTTGTCTTCAACACCATAAAATTAACTCCGAGACTGTTCTAGAGATTTGAGACAAAGTGGCAGTATCTCGCGGTCCGACTACTTTCCCCTCACCCAATACTCCCATTGTGCGTAATCCCATGTGCCCCCTGTATTTCAGTCCCGGGCGTTTGGCGCGTGGTCTGATGGGGAATGCCAGGTTGTTCAAGATTTGTGTCAAGTCGACACATTTCTCTCTTTTGATCAATGCAAACGGTCCTTCCATCTTACTGGAAAGAGTCAAATTTAAAGCACTCTGTACAGCCCACAAAATCCTCCTGGGGAAGGGCCCCCCAATACTGAGGAATTTAGTGGTCCCATATAAAGCGAGCAGAACGCTGCGCTCTGATCAAAAACACTTTCTCTTAGTCCCCAGAGTTAAAAGGGCCCGTACCGGTGGGAGAAGGTTTTCAGTTAACACAGCGAAGCTGTGGAACTCGCTTCCTTTTGAATTGCGTGCCGAGACTTGCACTTTGCGAGTCCGCAAATGTCTTAAAACTCACTTGTTTCCTGCTTGACTGCACTAATCTTGCCATTTTTATTATCTGATGGTGTCTGGAAAAGCGCTGGGATGCCCAAGGGTAACTGCGCGCTATATAAAATTTTAAATAAATAAAATAAATTACAGAGAGTGCCTGGATGCAATATTGTCAGTTACGGCATTGGCTGCTTGCTGCGGCCTATGTTCAAGGAGCCACTAGAAAACACACAGAATTTAAAACTCTAGTGCGTCAATTTGCTGGGTCAAGGGGATTGATCTCTTGCACTTACACCGTCATGCAACATTCCCACCAGCCCCTACCTCACACTTACCAAAAGCAATGGAATACTGACTTAGGGGAATACATAACTCCCGAATGTTGGGCCCAGTTATGGCAGGATATCCCGAAAATATACCATAGAATACCCCAGCGTGAATCAGCATATAAGCTTATGTCTTGCTGGTATTTCACCCCGGTGCGACTACACCAGATGCTACAAAACTTCCCCCTGACTTGTTGGAGATGTCAGGCTGATAGAGGAGACTTCCTTCATATTTGGTGGTCCTGTCCGAGCCTTGAAATGTTTTGGAAAGAGATCCTCAGTCATATAAAGGACGTGGTGGGTGACTCGACGGTCACTGTTAGGTTTGGGGGTCTCTAGTTGGCACAGGTAGGTACTTGTGACAAATAGGGACCCTTGCCTCTAGTCTGGGTAAGGGGGTACAATCCTAAAATAACCCCTGCTCACACCCTCGGTAGCTTGGCATGAGCAGACAGGCTTATCTCAGAGGCAGTGTGTAAAACGTTTGTGAACACATACAGTAATCCAGCGACAACACTACAGATGGACACCACACAGGTTTTATATAAAAAATAAGTATTCTTTATATAGACTTAACACAAGAACACAAACAACAAAAATCCACAAAACTGTACTTAAAATGGTAGGTTTAGCTAAATTCTGTTCAGATCTTAAAATGCAACACTTTGAGTCAATGTACCTTACGATGCGTTACACTTCCACAACAAACGTGTTGCAGCGATGAAAATGCGGCAAAGTTTCGGTGCAAAGAAATAAAGACGTGAAGATCTTCCAGATGCGGCACACTTCTCCGATGATGCAAGAAGTCTCGATTCGATGCGTCAGCTGCAGCTGCAACACCCTTTTTCCACAATGCAACGACAACAGCTTTGGCTGCAACACTCTTCTCGGACGTTGCGAGACGCTTCCACACAATGCGACAACTACAGCGGCGACATTTAAGATGCGACGACAGCAGCTCCGACAGCGGCACGCTTCTCTATGGATGCGAGGTGCTTTTCTTGATGCGGTGTAATACGACAGCTACATCGGCGACATCCAAGATGCGACGGCAGCAGCAGCGACACGCTTCCTCTTTGTTGCAAGACGCTTCTCGATGCGATGCAATACGACAGCTACAGCGGCGACATCCAAGATGCGCCAACGGCGACACGCTTCCTCTTTGTTGCGAGACGCTTCTCTCAATGCAGTGAATACGACCGCTACAGCGGCGACACCCAAGATGCGATGGCTGCAGCAGCGACACGCTTCTTCCTCTTGAGACGCGCTTCCAGCTCCTTGCAACACGCAGTCCCTCAGAAGGCCCACAACAGCAGCAGGCGCTTCCCAAGGAACTCTGGGGAGCTGGGGGTTGAAGTCTGTTGTCCCTGAGACTTCAGCAGGAGGCAAGCTCTGTTCCAAGCCCTTGGAGATCCTTATAAGTTGATGAAAGTACATAAAGTCCTTTTTTTCTCTCGTTGGCAGTGAGGCAACCACTGCAGGCCAATCCCCCAAGCAGCACTTCAGCTTAGGGATAGGCTCTCCTCAGTTTCTTCAGGTTCCTCTCCTCAGCAAAGGTTTCTTCTAGTTTGTCCAAAAGTGATCTAATTTCTTGGGATCAGGGTCCCAATATTTATACCCCAAAATCCTTTGTCCTCTGAGGGCAGAAGGGCCTTTGCCCAGTCCAAACCAGTTCTGGAGCACTTTGTTTACATGACTCCGTCTTTCCTTTTGCAGGGCAGAAACATCAGACGCCCCACAGGAGGTGTAGCCAGCATTGTGGAGGAAAGGCACAGCCCTGGGGAACTCTGTTAACATGATTCCTTCTCTCTTTTCACAGTGCAGGGCAGAGACATCAGACGCACCACAGGGGGTGGAGCCAGCACTGTGGGGGGCAGGCACAGTCCTATTCAGGTCCCAGGTGAAACTCCTCCCTCCCATCTAGATGCAGATCTCTCTATTCACCACTGGGCGGACTCACCCTGTCTCCTGGAATCCCCCAGCCCTCTCACTAAAACTCCAGACAAGGAATACACAACCTAGCAGAGGCAGGCTTGGATAGTTGGACAAGAAAATACCTACTTTCTAAAAGTGGTATTTTCAAACACAGAATGTTAAAACCAACTTCACATTAGGCATATTAAACTCTAATTTCTACCATGTTCCCTGAGTCATTTAGGATTATAAAATGTAATAATCTAACTGCCCATTCTGGCCTATGAAGAACAAGTAGCCTTGCAATAGTGAAAAATGAAAATGGCTGTAATTCACTATTAGGACATGCCACACACACCAGGGCATGGCCTACCTTATACTTACAATGCACCCTGCCCTTGGTCCTACCATAGGGGTGTCTGATATGAAGAAAAGGGAAGGTTTAGGGACTGGCAAGTGGGTGCACTTGCCCAGTCAGCATGGCAATACCAGACTGCCCCCAGGCTCTGCAATGGCAGGCCTGAGACACACTTTTAGAGGCTGCTTCTGTGGGTGACACAACAAGTGCTGCAAGCCCACTAGCAGCATTTGGATTACCAGCCCTGGGCACTCCTGGTGCACTGTACTAGGGTCTGACAGGTAAACCAAACCAGCCTATCATGGAATCACTAATTCATATATTTTTATATAATAGGGAGAGCATATGAATTTTAGCACTGATCAGCAGTGGTAAAGTGCCCAGAGTCATAAAATAGCCAACAACAGGTCAGAAAAAATATAGGAGGAAGGCAAACTGTTCAGGAATGACCCTGCAAAAAGGGCCTAGTCCAACAGTCACTATTCTGAGCATTAGACCCCCGACAATGACGGCCATGAAGTATGCAGACTGGAGGTTGATACTGCAGATGGTGGGCGCAGCCAGGCAATCCATTGCTTTGTTTTTGAAGAACCCTCCCCCACCCACCCACAATGGCCACTTGGTTTCTACGCTTGTGGCACGTTTTAGCCCTTGAATTGCTCACTGCACATTTCGATCATGCTGATAGCAAATTCACCCGGGTTTGGCAGCCCCTAATACGACATCTTTTTAATATGGAATATTCTCGATTAGTTCCCCCTAGGTTACGTGCCCTGCAGCTGTTTGAAGACTCTCTTAAACCTTATGTGAGGGGCCAATGCTGTTGGCTGGCGAAAATCTCCATTAGACCTTAGTGTTGTCTATTGCCTCCCCTATGTCTACCCCAAACTCCGGGAGAAGTTATATAATTGTGATGGGATCAGGGGTATAGTGTTGCTTTACGCTTTTCTTCCTCTCTCTTTTCTGAGACCGTGGGCCAGGGAACGTAGTTACTAACTTCTTTATTTCCGTTTTATCTGAAATGCTCTGACACCCAAATTAAGTGATGATGTTCTTTTTATGCCTTTTTGGTGGGGCTACATATATTTCACTGTTGCCTTTTCAATAAAAAGATTTGAAACAAAAAAAATGAACTCAGAGAACAATTATTTATTTCTCTTGCCTGTAACTATCTTTTCTAGAGAATCATCTCCAATATATAATGGCGTTATTAGACTACAAAGCCAGGGAAATATTCATGTAAAAAGATTGGTCCCTAAAGAATAAACTTCCCAGACAAACTAAGAGCAAGGTTTATATAATTCATATGGTTGATGCTACTCCATTTGTTTCTGATCCTGTTACAGATTGTGCTGTTCCCTTGCTGGTTATCTTATTTGATAACCAGGAAGACTTATCATTCGACTTAATAACTACTCCAAATTATGATATGATTTTTGGTGTTCCTTTGTTGATCTGTCACAATCCATGCCTAAATTGGTCTACAAGAATCAGCACTGAATACTGTCTGCAAAGTTAATTATAATCCGGACAGTCTAGGGTTTTAGGGAGATATAATCCATCAGCTACTGTAGGATCTGTGACATGTAATATTTCATTAATCCTAAACCAGTATCATGATTTTTGCTTGGTTTTGAAAAGGTGCGATCAAAGATACTGCCCATCATCCATCTCATTAACCTTGCATGTGGAGCTGATGGTCTGTATGGGATAACATAGGATTTCTCTGAATTGGACAAGAAGGTGCATAGGCAATACTTGGATGACAATTTGAAAAATGGCCTAATCATTCCATCTACCTGCCTGGCTGGCACACCTCTTGTCAAGTGCCCCACAAGCCTTACCTTTGCTTGTGACGCAATTCCGCAGAGACGACAAGAGCACCCGTCCCTGTACCCACCTGACCCTCGTGGAAGGCAATACCCATCAGGGATGAGATGGACGCAGGGATGGGAGCCAGGGTGTAGAACTAAAGAATAGCGTGGAGCTGGTAGGCGTTCCGGTGTCAACTATAACCAAGAAAGAGTGAGATCAGAAGGGGTCAAAACAGAAAAAGAACCACCCCACACATGCACACACAGACCTAGTCACCCTCTGAGGACTCACCAAGGTTTCCGGGAATCGGGTCCACTGACAGGTTCAGCTCCGGAATACAAAAGCTCAGGTAAGGCGCTCCTGCGCGATTTCACCCAAGTCCAAACCAAAAAGAAACGCTCCTGCTCAGTGGCAAATGAACTAATTCAAAACAGGAACACAAGCGCTCTGGCACATGTATCCGGTAATAGTGCGTAGTCCAGCAACACTTGTCTGTTAGCTGAGCTGTTTCCCCAGTAGTGCTCCTGCGCGGTGGGAAACCGAAATGTACAAGACCCAAAAAACAAAACACTCCTGGTAAGGTCTATAAACACCCTCAAGGCGCTCCTGCGCGGAAAGGGTAAAAGAAATACTAACAGGCACTTCCCTGGATCACCCAGGAGGAACTACAAGCAAGCGTGAGGACAGAACAGCGCTCCAGCGCGGTGACTCTGAAGTGACAGGTGAGCCTCAGCAAGCGCTCCAGCGCGAGTAGCTGACGTAACAGCTGAGCAGCGCTCCAGCGCGGCTTGACTCGGAGAGAGACTGGCAGGTCTCGGCAAAAGGCGAAAGCAGTCCGTCTCACGGAAACCTCCAGCACGGAATCCAAAGCACAGAGCCGGCGGGAAACAGATGTCGCGAAGTGTCTCATGATAAGACCGCACAGTGGGCAGTGGGCTATCCAGAGGCTCCTCCCAGGCAGTGGTGCGAGGGTGATGTCCTTGGAGGCAAAAGAAAGGGGACATGCCGATGGCTGAATGCTTGCTGTTATTGTACGCATACTCCGCCATCCATAGCACTTCGGACCATTCCTTTTCGACCGGAAGCAGCAAACAGCGGAGATACTGCTCCATGGTGTGGTTTGTTCGTTCAGCCTGGCCGTCGGTCTGGGGGTGGTACGCTGAGGAGAGGCGTACGTCCATCTCGAGTATCCTGCATACCTCCTTCCAGAAGCGGGACACGAATTGCGATCCCCGATCCGTTATGACCACAGACGGAATGCCATGGAGGCAAACCACCTCTTGTACGAAGATCAAGGCCAGTTCGGCCGCCGTGGGCAATTTCATCAAGGGTACGAAATGCGCCATCTTAGAGAGGTGGTCCACTATGGTGAGAACTGTGGTGTGACCAGCCTTGGTGAGCGGGAGCTCAACCACGAAATCCATGGAGATGGTATGCCATGGAAAAGGTGGTACAGGAATGGAACGCAACAGGCCAACCGATGGTTCGAATCTGTTCTTGCCGAGCAGGCAAACAGCGCAGTTCGTCACATGGTTCCTAGTATCGGTCACCATCGTTGGCCACCAAAACCGCCTTCGCACGAGATCGAGCATTTTGTGGTAACCAGGATGGCCGGAGAGGACATGATCGTGACACGAGAAAAGGGCCTTCTTCTGTTCAGGAAGGAGTTTTTGATCTCCTAAGCGCCGTGACCCGCTCCCACTTGCCCCACCTTCTTCGTCTCCTGTCGGGACCACGGGTTTGGACCGTTTCCTGTCTGTTTTTTCCTGGCAGACGGGATCCACAGAAGCGACTAGGCCCTGGAAGTGTGTCTCCGGTATGATGGAGACACGCTCGTGGTCTTCGGCATCTTCATCGGATTCGGCCAGCCGCGAAAGCGCGTCTGCCTTGGCATTGTCTTTCCCTGGCCGGAACGTGATCACGAAGTTATACTCGTTGAAGAATAGGGTCCATCGAAGCTGTCGGGCTGTGAGGGCACGTGCTGATCGGAGGAACTGTAAGTTTCTGTGGTCTGTGTAGATGGTTACAGTGTGTTTCGAGTCCTTCAAGAAGTGGCGCCATTCCTCGAACGCGGTCTTGATGGCTAAGAGTTCCCGATCAGACACGGTGTAGTTGCGTTCAGCGGGTTGGAGCTTCTTGGAGTAAAAGGCCACAGGATGCAGTTGTCCCGTATCGATGTTTCGTTGTGATAGCACTCCGCCTATGGCGTCCCTAGAGGCGTCTGCCTCCACTATGAAGGGTTGCTCGGTGTCGGGGTGCACCAGGACCGGGGCTACGGTAAACCGTCTTTTTAGTTCCTGGAAGGCGTCGTCTGCCTTTTGGTCCTAACCAAAACGTACTCCCTTGCGCAACAAGCGCGTGATGGGGGCCACCATCTCGGAGAATCCGGTGATGAAACGTCGGTAATAGTTGGAAAAATCGAGGAACCTTTGGACCCCTTTCACGGACTCCGGGGTAGGCCAAGACAGGATGGCTTCTACTTTTTTGTTGTCCATTTGGATGCCCGCCGGAGTGATGATGTGCCCCAGGAACTCAACAGATGTGACGTGAAACACGCTCTTCTCCAACTTCACGTACAGCCGGTGTTTCTCCAACTGTTGCAGGACGGAACGCACGTGTTGAACGTGCTCTCCGGTGGTCTGAGAGTAGATCAAGATGTCGTCTATGTAGACGTTACAAAAGACGTCGATGAAGTCCCTCAACACTTCATCGATGAAGAACTGGAACGCGGCGGGGGCGTTGCAGAGTCCGAAAGGCATGACCTGGTATTCGAACAGGCCGAACTTCGTCCGGAAAGCGGTCTTCCATTCGTCACCCTTCCGGACTCTGACAAGGTGGTAAGCACCCCGTAGGTCCAGTTTCGTGTAGATGGAGGCGTTCTTGACTTGGTCCAGGAGATTGGAGATCAACGGGAGCGGGTACCGTTTTTTTATGGTGATGGTGTTCATTGCACAAAAGTCAATGCAGGTCCTCAGATCCCCTTCCTTCTTCGACACGAAGAAAAGAGGAGAGGAAACCGGTGATCTGGAGTGACGTATAAACCCGTTGTCCAGGTATTCGTCCAGATACGAGCGAAGGTGGATGTTTTCCTTTTCCGTGAGCGAGTATATCCTGCTGCATGGCAACGTGGAGCCGGGAATCAGGTCAATGCGGCAGTCGAATGACCGGTGTGGTGGCAGAGTGTTGGCTCCCTTCTTGTCGAACACTCCCGCTAGGTCCAGATATTCTTTCGGTATGGTTCCTTGGGAAACCATTCCCATGCCTACTACAGGCAACGAGTGTGCCTGTATGAAACGAGGGCCTGACAGGTCGTCCTTTGCATAACAGGTGCTGCGGCAGTGTTCCGACTCAAGGTGGATGGTTCTGGTCACCCAATCGATGCGGGGATTGTGCTTCACCAACCACGGCAAACCCAAGATCACCTTAAATTGAGGGGCGTCGATAACGTCGAAAGTAATTGGCTCGGCGTGGTTGTTTGAGAAGGACATCGTCATGTTCTCTGTTCGGTGTCTGATAGGGCCGGAAGTTAGGTCCGTTCCATCAACAGCCTTGACGGGTTCTGGTTGGGCCTTCGTCACTGTGTCAATGCCCAAGGCGCGGGAAAACGCTGTATCTATGAAGCAACCTGTCGCCCCGGAATCCAACATGACGGTCACCACCCAGGTTCTGCCCGCCAGATTCCGTAAGGACACGTCCATGCTGACGTGATGACTACCGTCGTATACCACAGGGATCGCTGATGTACAAGACGAAGAACCCAGAGGACGGATCCCCATGTCTACTGGGTTGTCTCGTTTCCCGTCTTGTCGCCCTTGCTGATGGGCAACGCGTACGGCCTCCTGCCTCGTGGTTTGGAGGGCTTAGCAGGGCATTCCCTCTCGAAGTGTCCGCTTTTGCCGCAATATAGGCACTGGTTCTGCTTCCTCCTTTTCTCCCTTTCTTGACTGGTCAGGGGTCCTCTTATGCCTCCGATCTGCATGGGTTCGGACGCTTCTCCCTGGGGAGTGGAGTCCTCTTTGGCTTTCTCGACGCCCTTGTCCCCAATGGGCAAGAAACGGTTGTCGTTGCCTTTTCCCCTGTCGGTCTTTCTTTCTTGAAGACGGAAGTTCATTTTCACCACCATGTCGATGAAAGGGCCTATAGCTTCGGGCGGATCGGGATACTGCGAGATAAGGTCCTTCAGGTCATCCCGTAAACCCCGATAGAACACCTACACCTTCTTATCCTCTGGCCAGTGGGCCTCGATGACAAGCCTGTTGAACATGGTGATGTAATGGAGTAAGTCCTGGTTGCCTTGTTTGAGGCTGAGCCACTCGTTGTCTGCGGCCTGCACGAAGGTATGGCGACCGAACATACGCCGCATGGCTTCCTTAAATGTTGGCAGGTGGTTAAGCATGGGATCGTCGTCTTCTACCAAGGAAATGGACCACTGAGCGGCATCCCCGCCCATTTAAGACAGTATGTAGGCGACCTTGGAAGCATCATCTGGAAAGGCCGCGAGTCTAGCCATGAAATGCAGTTGACATTGATGAATGAATATTCCGTACTTAGTGCTATCACCATAGAAGCGTTCGGGTGGTGCCAACTGCACAGGATGAGGAGTGACAACCTAGATAGCTGTGTCTTGGTTGGTGGCGGCGGAGGGCCCCCCAAAGGTAAACATAGGCTGTCTCAACAGGCCTTCTTGTCTGGCTCTAGGACTAGGAGTGGTACCCCAAGGATTAGTGACCCCGGCTGCCATCTGGCCCTGTAGGGCCGTTATGTCATGGCGCAACGCAAGGTTCTCTGTCTGCATGGCAGCCAGCATAACTGCAATATCCTGCAGAGTGACCTCCGGGTCGCCCATGTCCTCTGGGCGGAATGGTTACCGTGGGCTTTGGATTCTGTCAAGTGCCCCACAAGTCTTACCTTTGCTTGTGACGCAATTCCGCAGAGACGACAAGAGCACCCGTCCCTGTACCCACCTGACCCTCGTGGAAGGCAATACCCAGCAGGGATGAGATGGACGCAGGGATGGGAGCCAGGGTGTAGAACTAAAGAATAGCGTGGAGCTGGTGGGCGTTCCGGTGTCAACTATAACCAAGAAAGAGTGAGATCGGAAGGGGTCAGAACAGAAAAAGAACCACCCCACACATGCACACACAGACCTAGTCACCCTCTGAGGACTCACCAAGGTTTCCGGGAATCAGGTCCACTGACAGGTTCAGCTCCGGAATACAAAAGCTCAGGTAAGGCGCTCCTGCGCGATTTCACCCAAGTCCAAACCAAAAAGAAGCGCTCCTGCGCAGTGGCAAATGAACTAACTCAAAACAGGAACACAAGCGCTCTGGCACATGTATCCGGTAATAGTGCGTAGTCCAGCAACACTTGTCTGTTAGCTGAGCTGTTTCCCCAGTAGCGCTCCTGCGCGGTGGGAAACCGAAATGTACAAGACCCAAAAAACAAAACACTCCTGGTAAGGTCTATAAACACCCTCAAGGCGCTCCTGCGCGGCAAGGGTAAAAGAAATACTAACAGGCACTTCCCTGGATCACCCAGGAGGAACTACAAGCAAGCGTGAGGACAGAACAGCGCTCCAGCGCGGTGACTCTGAAGTGACAGGTGAGCCTCAGCAAGCGCTCCAGCGCGAGTAGCTGACGTAACAGCTGAGCAGCGCTCCAGCGCGGCTTGACTCGGAGAGAGACTGGCAGGTCTCGGCAAAAGGCGAAAGCAGTCCGCCTCACGGAAACCTCCAGCACGGAATCCAAAGCACAGAGCCGGCGGGAAACGCGATGTTTAAGCGTTTCCCCCGGAAGTGCTTCTGTGCTCCCATGTTGCTGCCCGGGACTAGACCGGGGACTCAACTTCCGGCCGGAAGTGAGTATCCGGCGTTCTATGTGCATGCGGAGGTGGCCGGCCGCGGTATCGCCGCGAACTGTGACACCTCTCTTCTTTGTCTCAAGAAATCAAATAAGTTGAGACTCTGTATAGATTAGTGGGGACTGAATAAGTTCTCTGTTAAAGACCACCACCCCTAGCCATTGATCAAGGACATCATAGAGTCTATTAAAGATGTACAAATATTTACTAAACACGATCTCATGGGAATCAATCTGTTAAGAATTCAAACCAGGGATGATTGGAAGAATGCTTTCACAAACACTGGGCATTTCAAATACCAGGTCAATACCTTTGGCTTGGGAAATGATCTCTGTGTTTCTAGAGCTTTATGGATAGCATCTTTCCCAACTTTGTTAACCTTCATGTAATAGTATATTTAGACTACATCCAATTTTCCCCGAATCAGTCGGATCAGCTCATAAAGTTATTCAGCTAGTTGAAACAGCCATAAAATAGTCCCAATAAAAATGACATAGCGATAAAACAAATCCATTTTATATCCAATAGATAAAATCCATACAAAAGACAATTGGAAATCAAGGACTAGCTAATACAAAAGGCTTTTCTTTACAAGGATGGCTTTCAGAATATAAAGGGTCACACTGTAACACATAAAGTGTTAAAATGTAAAATCTGATTATACTTGACACCGCATCTGTATAAACACGAGTAAAGAAACTAGATTGGGGCATTGTAGGCTGTGTAAACATGCAGAGTCAGCGCAAAAAAAATCTGGCGTCTGCTCGAGGGTTTTCAGATAATGGTAAAGCCTTAACTAAAGTTAACCCAGATAGCATATCTTGTTGTGCAGCTTCAGGGCGCGACAATTGCACAAGGCACCAAGGCTGTCGATTCTTACTGTTAAAAATATGAAAGATTACCAAATTGAACAGTTGTTATTTACTTTTTTGAGGTATGTGTTCTAAATGACCATGTTGATGGATCTCTAATGTTACAATAGATGAAGTTGTTCCCCCCCCCCTTTTTTACCTTTTACCTTTTTTGTGAATCTTTGTGCTGGTTATGGGTTCAATGTTAATGTAACAATATACGATAATGAAATTGGATAAAATCATAAAAAGCCTGTCTTATAAAGAAAGAAATCTGGTAGTAAATATAGACTAACTTGATATTTTTGCAAAAGTCGATGTGTGTCTTTTTGTTTTTTGTGTAAAACTGTGATGTATAAATTGTAAATAGCCTTTTTTTTATATGTACTTTTGTAGCCCTGAAGAAGTCCCAGGATGGGACGAAACGCGTTGGCGGTTTCAAAAGTGGTGCTCTCAAAAGTTTTTAAAGAATTAAAAATAAAGAATAAATGAAAACGAACATCGACTCGTCTATGGAACTAGATCCTTTTGAACTGTTTTTGATCTACTACAAATTGTGTATAAAGTGTGCCGGGCTATCATGTGTTTGTAGATTGATGAATGCTAGGTTCTTTGAATCAGCTTCTAATTTAATGGAAGTATAGGGAATTGTGCTTCCAGCCCGTTGTTTGCACCTTTCTTTCATTAATACTGACAGGGACTTTAAGACTAGTGCTGGCTAAGTATGCTTTGATTCCAAGTTCTTTGTTTTTGATTCTTACTGTTACCTCCTTTGTGTGTTTTTCCCAAAGCTCTATTTAACTCTGGGCGTCCCTTGTTTGTGATCTTTTGCTATATAAACCCATGTAACCATCGTTCGGTATGCTTTCTCCTTGAGTATCTCTATTGTGCTTGTCGGATGAGGCCCCATTCATGAATGCTAATAAATGACCTATGGTTTGTACTTCGCTCCAGTGTCGATTCTTCCTTACTTGTTAAGAACCCCTGGACTAAAGGGTGAACCTGCACCAGTGGATTATTAATAATCTACTTCCACAAAAGGGTTCGCTTAGTGCAGTCAAATATTTCATAGCAGCTTTATATGATCTAATGTTATGTCTAACAAAGATAGGTTTAGATAAAAACTCCTAAAATTCTGATAAAACTGACAAAACAATAAAAAGTGCATTGTGCCTTGCTTACTTCGTCCATCACTTGGGCATGGGGTCTAATCAGAACGACAAGACTTCATAATGGGAAAGGACATTAAATGATGCACATTGACACTTCTCAGTCTCACCAAAACAAAGTGGTGTTGCATACTTGTTACATCAGATAGAGGAGGGTGGTTACCACTATCTATCTCATATGACATGTATAAAATGACTGAGGATTTTGTATTCTTAGCAGCCAATCTCTGTCCAGATGTATGCTGAAAAAAAGTATATTTGATCATCTTCTTAGTTAATGATAGCACCTGTGCAGGGTCTGACCATATGGGCAAATTAAACAACATACTATAGTAATAGTTAATATACGATAAACATGGGATACTTGAAGCCTCATCCAAGGCTAAACAATTTAAAATAATAAATCTAGTAAAATGAGTATCCTCTTTTTCCCTTAGTGATAGCCGTAATAGCAAAGGTCTTACCAAAAGTATATCTTCTAGGTACTGCAGACCGACCTCCTGATGGACAATCATAGTTGAGACAGAACTAGGTAAGCAAAGTCGCCAATTAAAAAAGTGTTTTCCTCCACTTGTAAGTCAGTGCAATTGGCATAGCCCCAGAGACCAGTCCCATATGTGGCAGTGGACACCCCTCTAGCCTTGTAAATTTCAACCATTTCCTTGCTGGGACGGCTACGTAATTTAGATGAAAATTTATAAATCCCTTGAGAAACCCTTCTCATTTTAGCTATAGTGTTTAAAATCTGTTGCCCCCAAGATCCGTTACCTGTGAATACGACACCCAGATAACAAAATTAATTTACTGTAACAATTGGGGCAGCGTCGATATGAAACGTTCTGCATTGTTTATGCTTCGGCCCACAAACCATGGTAAATGTTTTAGAATTATTCATCTCCATTTTCTTAGATGACATATTAACCCCAAAAGCCTTAATTAATCTTTGTAAGCCAAAGAGGTTCCTTGATAACAAAACAGCATCGTCAGCATATAACAATACTGGAATAAGATACCCAACAGCCCTGGGAGCATCAGCTTGCAGGGCCTGCAAATGAGTATCCACCCCATTAATAAATAACGAAAACAATAGACGAGCTAGCACACAACCTTGGTGAATGACTCTCCCTACTTTAAACGTAGGTGAGCACTCACTAGAGGCCTAAAGTGAACTTTACTAGATAGATTCCCATACAAACGAGAGAGAAACAATATAATTGGCCTGGGTTCACCTAATGAAATCAGTGTTGACCAAAGCAGATTATAGTTAACCAAATCAAAAGCGCTGCTTAAATCTGCAGGACAAAGATATATAGGGCTCCCAACTTGACTCTAGTGTATTTCCCAATTAGCAGCTCTAAATGTATACATTGTTCAATAGTCCCCATCTGCTTTCTTAAACCATACCCTAAACCAACTGCATGTTTGTGAAGCCCTCCAATGACTCGCAGATAATGAATTAATCTGCAAACCAGAAAACTGCCTATTAGAACACTCTAAAGGTGAGTTTCTAGTGTAAGCAGCACTGCAATGATTTTCTCCTTCTTTAGTTAAATAGATCGATTTTTTATGGGGCATACCAATTTATATAATCAGTTTGTTCAGGACTATGACTATTTGTATACCATTTATTGCCATCTTAAGATGAAGAATTTGAAAGTAGGGTTTCACTTGGATGACTCTGCTGAGTTAGCCTTTCAAAGCATTACAACAAGCTTTTACGTTGGCACTATTGCTTCAACATCCAGACCTCATCTAGAACTGTACTGTAATGACATATGCCACTGAAAGAGCTACTGGGGCAGCACTGTTACAGTTACAAGAAGATGATAACATGAAATAATTGTTATCATTTGAAGGGCCGATTGGAAAGATAGGGGCCTTATGTGAGTCCCAAAGGGAAAGGGCCCTAGGCATAAAATACAAAATGACATGAAAACCCAAAGAAACTCCACGGAGGACAATCCCAATGGGACAAGGTTCAAATGTTCAAACCATGAAGATTTATTTAAGATTTAGAAATCATTACAGAAGGAAAAAACAAATGGTTAGTTAATTCACATCAAAATATTCATAATACAAACAAATGTGAATTAGCATAGGCAACATAAGCTGAGCACTATTCTAGTTTATAACCAGAACCAAATATAGTCTAGCACAATAAGCAAATTGTCATAGGGAATACTCAGTTTTACAAACACAAGAGCATCATGAAACATTTCTAAGTAAATGGACCAACATGGAGCATGTCTTCAAGGAGAGCAATGGAAATACCTTAGTACTGTGTAAATAAACAGACTAACTTGTAACGTGGTGTATGATCTCTAACAGAAGCCAAGAAGGTCCGTTGAATTTTCTAAGGACATGGTTAAAGAATAGTCTATCTAAGGAAATGCTCAATAGGAGTACCAGAAAAGCCTACCTCTTACCAGGGGCATCATGGTATACAGTTTTTCAAGCTAAGAAATCTTACTGTCACTTTTGGGTGAAACAAAATATATATAAAAACATTCAATGATAAAATAAAAGAACACATATGATAGCAATACCATCCTAAATGAATAACAAGTAGTGATTTTTACCCAAAAAACAAATAAATAGCAAGCAATGGCAAATATGAAATTACATATGCAACCTCGGTTAGCCCAAGGTAGTGGCATTGTAAAGATATAGTAAAGCTCTGCTCTTTCCTTTAGTAACATCATGAATGAGAAGAAGAATGCAAATTATAATACAACAGAACAGGACCATAAATTGAATTAACAATATTTATTACAAAATGCCAAAAACATCATGCCAAGTAGGGCCCTTTGGTCAGCTGAGGCATGTAATTTGGTCTGTCCCCGGTTCAACCTTGCATTTATGGGTGGTAGAGCTTTCTCCAGCACTATCCCTCAGGCTTGGAACCGCCTTCCAGTTAAACTCCGGAAGGAAACTAATCTGCTCCCTTTTAGGAAGAATCTGAAGACTGTGCTTTTCCTGGAGGCATCGGGGCCCCTCTGAGCTGGTGGTTCTGCGTCTCTCGCTGGTGTTGCATGTCCGCTGATAGCGCTTAGATACCCCTGGGTGATAATGCGCTCTACAAGTGTATAATAACATAACATAACATATTTTAACTCGAGCTGCACATACAGAGATACAAGAAACTACATTTTAATTGTGTACAGTACAAAACATGCAAATGAATTTGAGGTTTAGGTATGACAAATTTAAAGGCTCCATTATCTCAAATACAGTATATTTACAATATATGCGATTTATTTATGTTAATTAGAGACACAAAATGTATTAATTTTAAATTCTCTCCCACAATCTCTCTCACTGATGACATAAATCATCACAGACAACACTATGCTACAAATCTTCATCTATGACCCTATTTTTATTACTCATTTCTTACAGGGCTTTCAACTCATCAAACATTTCTTATTTATTTAAAATCTTCCAATTCAATCCTGCTTCTCTTTATTTTCTTTGTTGGTGTTTTTCTTTCTTACACACAAACACAATTCAATTTAACGTTCTACTTCAAATAACGTAAAGATAAGTATTAAACCAATTATGCACAATAGGATTATGATTAGTGGCGTTTAAAAGTTTTCGTATTATTTCTCCACCCACATCACCAAACCCTTCATCAACTTTTGCAATCCCATTTTCAATTGCATTAAACCATGAGCCAACAGATTCCCACATCCCAATCTCTTCAAGAGACACTAAATATTAGTAATGTTATTTATATATTGATTAATAAGCTTGCTATTATTTAGAACATACATGCAACACTGCTGTACCCTTATTAAACGACACTCACTACCTTTGTTTACAAAAATATCCGTGCGGAGGAGCGTTGCCCCACTGCTTTCTCGCACTGCGAGAAAGCAGAAGGGTTTTATTGGGGGCGGGTGTGCTGTAGGGCAGGGGAGGAGTGGCTTGTCCACTGTTGTGGGTGCTGACTGGTCCGCCCTCTGGGGTCGACCAGACCAGTCATGCACACTCTGCATTTTCTCCATGTAGGCTGTGATGCAGCACATTTACTACATAACCCTCTATCTATATCACCAATCAAGGAGCAACTTATTTTTACTCATGGGTGGAGCCCATAGCACAGACACACCAACACACACACCAACATACACACCAAACACACACCAACACACACACACACACACACTGAATCAGTGACAAGTAGACGAGCTGCAAGACATGTGGGTACCTTATTAACCTATACAATAACTTTATACATTATATACATTAAAATGTTAAATGTCCAACAGTCATAAAAACAAGCATCAAGGTACTCCGCTATTTGGTCGATGGACCAACTAGTAGGAATCAGTTGATGCCGATTAAGTCCAACTCAATCACAATATTCATATAACTTTTAACATTTGATCGTCATGACTTTACTTTAATGAACGCAGACTCGAGTTTATATTTTATAGAATTTTATCTAAATTCCTTAGGCAAGAAATTTATATTGCGAAAATGTTGTTATACAAGTACATTCTAAAACACTATTCAATACATTTAAGCAAAGAAAATGAAAAGTACTCATTACCCCTTGGCCAAAAGGCGATGATAGAACCACAGAACATATAATAGGTTCCCTCCCGACATAGAATCTTCCAAGGAAGATCTCGTTCTTTTCCCCATCAAAGTTTAAAGACAAAAAATGTCAAAGTCTCTTGCACCATAAAAAAAATCGTCCCAAACGACAGCATGTCGTGGTGCGAAAATAACAGCCACACTGAGATAATTTGCACAAGCTATTTTATACCCTTTCACTATCTAAACCCAACACTGAAACTTTTAGGGGCTTCACTCATTTCTCATTGGTCCATTGGAGGGGTGGCGATGATCACCTCATGTCATCCTTGCTTAAACCAGTTCGTAAAAGTGCAAAATCATACCACAGTTTCTCATGACTTCATCAAATGTTCACATTTGTACTTGTCTAGCGTATTGTATCCTTTCTTTGCATTCAAGTTTCAAAGTCAATTCTTTCCCAGACTTTTAAATGCAGGCAACTTTGGCACAACTCCCGTTTGTAGGCCAGGCTGGCCTTGACATGTCTTGCCCCGGGCATGGGCCAGACACTCGTGACTGATCGTCTTCTCTTTTGCTCATGCGTGGGGGCCATCTTTAATATCATTTCCACCATCGCGTTTTAACAGCCACTTTTCAGACTAGGCCGATCAGGCTAAAATGGGAACTAATATGAAAACATACACAACAGAAATTAGATATAGTAAATAAGCCCTTCTGTTTACCTCCCGCCATTCTAATTTCCCATGTTAGGTGTTACTTGGCGAAGTAATACATACGCAATTTTACTTACAATCTGCATTATTTTGTCATGGTACAATTCTGCCATAAGCACAAATAAATGTGTTTACCTTTTTTTTCTTTTATTTTACGTCATCCCAGTTCTATATTAGTTTGACTCATATTTCATTAGTAAAACATTTTTTTGCAAACAGCAGTTAGTTTTCCCACGTAATATTAAAGTTATGAGGAAACAATAGTGTAGGGGGTACCAACATTTTTGTTTCTCCCCTTCTCCATCAACTCTCCCCTTTGGTGATTTTATCACCACAAAACCATCCCTACTACATTTTCTAAGAACATGTTTCTAGTACTTTCTCTTTTGTTTTAGCTCAAACCTTAGTATCTTTCATACTTTGTCTTTTAGAGTTGTACATTTTCTCTTTATATTCTTCTAACTCAATTTTTCACATTTCTCTCTGCTTATTTTTCTCAATTTTTACTTTTGTTTGTTTTTCAGCTTTTCTTTTTCTAATACATATGCCCACTAATCTTAATATTAATGCCATTAAGATCACTATTGTTACTGGTATTAGTATCTTCCCTACCAATGAACTACCTATTTCTGCAAACCATTTCTTTACAGCAGAAAAACTCTTACCAAGTTTCTCTAGAACACCATCAACCTCCAGTGGAGCAATTTCTTTATGTAATTCAGTAATATTGTTAATGTATCTTTGAATGTTTTTACTTTTATCCGGGATATAGGTGCAACAATGCTGCACTTTCAATACTCCACAGACTCCTCCCTTTTTTGCTACTAGAATATCAAGAGCAAGTCGATTTTGCATGACCATAGCTCTCATGGCAACCATTTCGGTATTGACCATTAAAAATCCTCCGGCAGTATTAGTTGAAAAACGATCTACTATCGTAGACCGTTTCCGAATTTTATTTGCGTTAAATGATATACCCACTGCTGGTATCAATGCTCCAAAAATGTCATCTATTATTTCTGCAAAACTTTCTCTTCTTCTAAGTGTTAGTGGTTTACCTATCTCAAGAGTTCCTTTAGGTTCCTTATCTACATGAAATATCTTTGGAAAGACCTAGATAACATGTTCCGTACCAGTGGTCCGGCAACCTGTAATAAGCTTTGTTTCCACATATAAAATAGATCCCTGGAAATACTGGATCATTTCCTCTTTTAAATCCCCATCCCCCTATAATTCTGTATGTGTCTTTACATTCACTGGCACCCACAAAATAGTTGTCATACATAGTGTTATCTCTACGAATACACAATTTCCCTTGTTGTGGCAAATCTAATCCTATTGCTACATTAGTATCACTCTTCTCATAATTTCCTTCATCATAATTCCACAGTGGTATTTTCAATTTACTTTCAGTTGCCTTTCTTTGGTATTTAATTCTCCTGTCCTCAATCATATCTAAACATATTTTCTCCTATTTTCTCAATTTACATGTTAAATTATATCTAAAAGCATATTCTTAAGTCGGTTCTTTTGTTTTAAGAAAAAATTCACCAAAAACTTTTCCAGGCTTCACTTTGTTCAGTCCATGTACTATAGAAAGTTTAGCAAAAACATCATCTACATCTGAATAATACTATTCTAATTTGCCTGTTCTATAAAATAAACTAGCTTATACACTACAAGATATTTCATACTTTAAAGAAAGGTGATGATAGGTTACACCCTCTGATACAGACGCAGGTAATTGCTCCATACATAGCAGTCTCGTATATCCATCGTCTCTACATATTCATAAAGCAATCTTGTAAAAACATTCTTTGAAAAATCATTAATTGATCTATCTCTATGAAGCTCAGGATTATCTATTATTTTTACATCATTCTTCATGATGTGTCTTATCACTATTTGTTTTGTTATTCTGTTCCGATAAATGTTCTGAATTCGGTCTAAATGGAATAATTATTGCTAAAATGAACCATATATGCATTAATAAACCTGTACAATAAAACCACATTCTACACCATTTACGCAAAAAGCCACATCTAGCTCTTCTATTTTCGTTTTCAGGCATTATGAACCCTTTTTTTTCCACTTTGGAATTATGTCTTTTGAGCCAACTGCTCTTTAAATTCTTTCTTTTCAGTTCCTCTTCTTTTGATTTTATCAACTTTCTTCAATTTTCCCTCCTTTAGTCTTTCAGTATGAACCCCGTTTATTTACAGTGACTTTTATTCACAGT
Source organism: Lissotriton helveticus (assembly GCF_964261635.1). Classification (NCBI taxonomy): domain Eukaryota; kingdom Metazoa; phylum Chordata; class Amphibia; order Caudata; family Salamandridae; genus Lissotriton; species Lissotriton helveticus. Next base: position 2,127,059,922 of record NC_136063.1, read on the forward strand.
TTTCACCTTGGTTCTCTTGACTGCTCTCCACTTCCTCAATATCAGGCAGTGCCATATAAGTCCATTCAGGTGATTTAGATTTCAGATTAGGTTTCTTGACTCTTTTTGATCTTTGCAAATGTTCTTTATTCTCTTTTATTTGATCCTTTTGACTTATCTCATTCACTTGTTCCTCTTGGTTTTTATTCACATTTATTATTTTGAATTTGAGTTCTTTAATTTCTGTAGGCCAATTGTCTCTTTTTCTTGGCTTTTTATTTTCAGGCTCTATTATCTCACGTTCAACTTTCCAAGCTCTTTTCCTTGGACTTTTTCTTTGATTAATTTCTCCTTCACTTTCACCAGACTGGTTCAGATCTTATTTCACTTCCTCTTATCTTGAACCTTATGATTTCAGGTTCTACAGCTGAATCTTGATCCTCTTTTGTTAATTCCGTTCTCTCTGGAGGAATTTTTCCATAGCTGGTGCTTGGAGTCTCATCCTCACCATGAATTATTTCTGTTCACCAGTCTGAATGTCAATATTTTGTCTCACAGAACTTTCTATTTGATTTGCAGTGTTCTCAATTTCACCAGTTTTACTTTTTTTCTTTCTCAGGTTCTAAACTGGTGTCCAATATTTCCAGATGTCGACTTACAGGTCGAGCTTCCGAATCTGGAATTCTGTTTGTTTCACTTTCTGTGTCAGAATCTGAACTAGTATTTGCTTCTTCCAGATGTTGATCTACAGGTTCTGGAACTTTGATTGTGTGGCTGGCATGGATCCACTTTTTCACTCCTGCACATTTCACTGCTGTGGTGGTAACCAGAATCACTTGGCGTGGTTTATCCCAACGTGGAACCAAGCAATTTCTTCTTCTGTGAATCTTGATGCGTACGCAATCTCCAGGACTCAGAGCATGAGCTGGGTGTCTTTAAAGAGTACTCGCATCAGTTCCAACCTGGTGAAATACAGAATGTACCGCATCAGCCAATCCTTTACAATAGTCCAGAATAAGATCATCAGTTATAGTCTGCCGTTTGTTGACAGGTACAAATGCTTGTCTCATTACTCGTCCCGTCAGTATTTCATGAGGACTCAACCCTGTTTTCCTGTCTGGTATGCTTCTTAAGGTCATTAGGACAAGTGGCAAAGCATCTGGCCATTTGAGCCCTGTGGCCGAACACATTTTTCCAAGTCTGTTTTTAATTGTTCCATTTACTTATTAAACCACCCCAGAAGCCTCTGGTCTGCAGGCACAGTGCAACTTCTGTTGAATGTCCAATGCCTCACATATCAACTGAATAATCTCATTTTGAAAGTGACTTCCTCTGTCTGTTTCAATCGTCACTAGAAACCCGTACCTGGGAATAAGAGTTTTACTACTGTAAATCCATCATTTCTCCTGGTTGGAGACACCTCCACCCAGCGAGAGAATAAGCAAACAATCACTAAAACATAACGTAATCTGTTACATGGTGGCATTTTGATAAAGTCGAGTTGCATTCTGGTAAAAGGACCTCCCTCCCGTCCTATGGCTCCCAGACTTGCAACTGTTTTTCTTCCTGGATTCAACTGTTGACATATAAGACATCTTTGACAAAGACTCTCGGCGATGATGCAAAACTTAGGATTATACCAAGTTTGTTTGAAAAGTCTGATCATTGCATCTCTGCCAATGTGTGCCTGTCCATGGTACATCCGTACCATATTAGAGATCATGCTATCAGGCATGACTGGTCTTTCATCCCTGTAAACCCAAACTTCATATTCTTCTCTTTGTCTGCAACCTGCTTTTATCCATCTATCTTTTTCCTCATCACTCGCTTCTTCCTGTAATTGTCTCACTTCCTGCCAAGTTTCCACTACGTTAGTAAGCATTAGAGGACAAGAAACATGTTCTTTTTCCCTCTCCTGATTCATGGATGTCGTGCCTAGCACAATATTGAGCCATCACGTCTGCGAACTTATTTCCTTCAGTGATGTAATCATCTCCATTTTGGTGAGCAGCACACTTTACAACCTAAATCATTTTATGTTTAAATTTATTTTATTGGTTTCAAAGAAAATCACAGGCATTACAAAGTAATATGGAAGCCACCAAAGTGAGCGGCAGGCGTTCTGGGCGAACCTTTCCGACAGGCTAAACATAAAACTCTCGTATTTCGTAGGCCCCCGGGTGGCAGTGGGAGCGAAAAGCTATCATGCAGCCTGTTTATCAGGAACAGCCATAATAAGGAAAACCAAACTTGCCCCCCACCCCCAAACTTCCCCTGCCCCAACCAGTGTGTCGGATTCTCAAGATGTAGGTATTAGCATGCACAACGCTGTCATCGCGGCCCTTCTGCGGGCTCAGGAGGGTCATTCTTGGCATCTGTTAGACGTAACAAACAAAGGTATCTGGGGCATGAGATTTCGTTGAATTCTTTGGAAAGAAGTGCAAGCAGCAGCTGCCAAACTGTTTGGAATGATGCCGCCGACTATGTGAGAGTGGATTGGATGCGTTCCATTCCCAGAGTGAACCAAAGTTTATGCAGCCACCCCATGTGAGTGGGTCGGGTGTTCGTCCCCCAAAGGGATAAGATGTGTTGGGATGCCGCCTGCATCGCAATGCCCATCCGTCACCCTCGTGCCGATTTCAAAGGGAAGGTGAGTGTGTTTGGAAGACCAAGGAGGGTGTAAGCAGGAAATCTTGGGATCTCAGTGTCAAATGAGCTATCTAGGTTGTTGAGTACTGCTGTCCAGTACTCCTTAACTTCTGTGCAGCCCCAGAGTAGGTGAATCAAGGTGCCCATTTCCCCACAGCCCCTCCAACAGGATGCGCTGCGGGTCGGATTGCCTCTGTTCAGCCTCACTGGGGTGAGATACCAGTATGTAACTAGTTTCACCGCCATTTCTCTGCCTGCGACATTTCGCGCTGTGTGGCTGGCCCTGTAATAGACCGAACTCCATTCCCGATGTGTCAATGTCCTCCCCAGCTCCTCTTCCCAGCGTCTATGTCCCGCTGTGTGGCGTAGCTCGGGAGGGGTGCGGAGGGGGGGGGGGTTAGCATCTTATATAGCTCTGTGATAAGGCCCTTATCTGAGTCTTTCGTAACCAGCCATTTTTCAAAAACAGTCAGGTGCCTACCAACTAATGGGGCCTGTTCGGGGTGTGTGAGCCAATGTCTGAGCTGGAAGTACTGAAAGAGCCGCGGTGAATGATATATCCCCGGGTCAGCTCCGATAACGGAAGAAAGCCTTGTAAATCGAAGAGATGACCAGCCGATCTACAGCTAGACCTCCGCCATTGTGGAAATGCTTGAGGTTCATTGCCAGGCGGGAACTCAGGGTTGTCCCAGAGAGGGGTGAGCGGGGAAGGGAATGTTGTGAGGGCCCGTTTAACAGCAACCGTGTCCCATGTTCTCAGGATGGTGCGGGTAATAGGTGAATTCTGAAGGTAACGTGGCCTATGAGATCGATGTAGGAACGGTATCCTCCATAGAGACGTCTGAGCCATGGCCCTATCTTGGAAGAGCCACCTCTTCTCCGACTCTGGCCTTTACCACTCTACCAAATAGCGCAGTTGTGTTGCTTGAAAATATTGTTGGAGATTGGGATCCCCAGGCCTCCCTCGTCCATCCCTCTGTACGCCAGTTGCTTGTGTAAGCATGGTCTCTTCCCCCCCATATAAAATTCTGGAGAGCTGATTGTAGGTTCGCGATAGTCCCGGTCGGCGGAGATACCGGAATAGTTTGAAAAATATATAGAATCTTGGGAAGGGCCGACATTTTCACCGCTGCAATCCTCCCTAGCAAGGAGAGCGGTTGTTTGGTCCAGCGCGCCAGGTCTTTATGGATCTGCGATGCGAGGTTGGTGTAATTGAGGGCAACCGTCTTCTCCGTGGACGAAGTGAGGGTGATACCCAAATACGGAAGTTGTGGCTGCGTCAATAAACCCCCCCATATCCCGGTGTGTCATGGGTAGAGCGTGCATTCTTGCCCAACGGAAGAATCCGTGATTTCCCTCTATTCATCCAGAAGCCGGACACCCTTCCGAATGAGTCCACTTCTTCCAGAAACGCTGGTACAGAACTCTCTGGATGATCAAGAGCTGCCAGGATGTTGTCCGCATATAGGCCTACAGAGTGTGGTTCCCCACCGAACATTATGCCCCGTATGGCCGGGTTGTCACGCACCTTTTGCGCCAGCGATTCGACGTAAAGCGCGAACACCCCTGACGTGTACCGCATTGAATTTCAAAAGGGCTGGGTCGTAGGCCGCCCAGGCGGACCCGCGCCCGGGGGCGATGATAGCAACTCACAACCCATGCTTGGAAGCGTTCACCCATTCCAAAATGCGTCAGAACCTTCTGCAGGAAACCCCAATCGACACGGTCAAATGCTTTTTCAGCGTCGATTGCCAATAAGACCGAGTTTGATTGCTGAAAGTGGGTTTTATCCATAAGATGTAGGAATCGCTTAGTATTGTCACTACATTGCCGACCCGGGACGAAGCCCGACTGGTCCGGCTCAATAATTCCAGGTAAACAGGATCCAAGCCGTGCCGCTAGGACGCCCGTAAACAGCTTGAGATCTGTGTTAGCAAGGAGATGGGTCGAAAAGTCGAACACTGTCTAGCGTCTTTGCCCGGTTTGGGCAGCACTATGATCTCCGCGTCCAGCATGTCCGATGGTATGGAACCCGGGCCTTGGAATGAATTAAAAAGCAGAGTGAGTATCGGGGCCAGTAGCATACAGTAAGTCTTATAAAACCCAGCGGAGAAGCCGTCCGGGCCAGGCGATTTTAGGGGTTTGAGGCGGGATATTGCCTCTATTACCTCGTCAAGTCAAATGGGAGTGTCCAGCTCTTGCACGCTCGCTGAGGTTAGCGCCGCGGTGGCAATACCTCTCAAATAGTCGTCAGCGTCCACTCCCGGGACTGTTTCGGCACTATATAGTGAAGCGTAGTAATTGCGAAATGCCTCTGCGATCTGTGCTTCATCCCGAATTTCATCCCCGTTCTCGTCGCGCAAGGCCAGGATTTTCGAGCGTTGGACCTTTGCCTTCAGTGCACTGGCAAGGAGGCGACAAGTCTTGTTCCCTCCTATGTAATAAGTATGTCGCAGGCGGAGGGCCGCATATTCGGCTCTATCGATGTCTAATCCCGCCAGTTGGGCTCTAGCCGCCTTTAATTGCTTCCAGACCCTGGGACCCAAGTGTGACTGTGGACCTGCTCTAGCTCTACGACTTGGGCTGTTAGGGCCTCTCGTTTCACTTTGCGGTCCTTGGACTCCGCCGCCGCCACCGCAATAAGTTCGCCGCGTACCACCGCCTTCAGGGCCCCCCACAGTGCCGACACTGGCGTCTCGGGGTTATCGTTGATTGCTAAATACTCAGTGATGCGCATATGGAGTTGTCGAGCTACGTCTGCACGTTGCAGGAGGGGTTCTCTTAATCTCCACCCACCCGGGGGCCTCCCAACCTTGGGGACTCTAAGTGTAAGCTCCACCGCGTCATGATCTGAAATCACTACCGGGGTGATGCACACGTCTACTACCCGGGCTTCCAGCTCCGAAGAAGCTATAAAGTGATCTAATTTAGCATAGGTGCCTTGTACATGAGAATAGAAAGTGTATTGTGACGTGCCTGGGTGTTTAACTCTCCACAAGTCCACTAACCCTCTTTGCTGCAGCCATTCTTTGCCTGCCCCGGAGATAGCGCCAGCACTACCGTACCTGTGCCCTGACCTATCTTTATCAGTGGCCATTACTAAATTAAGGTCCCCCTTAGAAGTAAAATAGGGTCTGAGGAGCGCAGCGCTTCCGAGTGGGCGTTCCGTAAGAATGGCTCTTGCCCCGTGTTTGGTGTATACAGAGACCCCACCGTTATCTGCTGCCCCCCCACCAGTATGCTGTGAGCTAACAGTCTACCTTTGATCTCCCCCACCTTATCCTTGATCTGCCCTTGAAATCGTTTAGACACCAGATCACAACCCCTGCTTTTTTCTCCGGTGTAGAGGAGAAGAATTGGTGGGGAAATGCGTGGGACCTCATCCTATGCCTGTCTTTCGAAAGTAAGTGAGTTTCTTGGATCAGACAAATCTCGGCCCCTGAGTTTTCTAGATACGAGAGCACGCCCTCCACTTAATGGGATTGTTTAGGCCTATTACATTCAGAGTCAGAATTTTTAAGGTGGTCTCTGTCATCCTGAAAGTAATGTGTAGTCCGTGCTAGGTGAATCTAGTGACAATCCGTCCTGTCGCATGCTTGAGCCCTGTGGCAGTGGCGACCTTGTTGGCCCCCTGCCCGTCTCCCCCCATGACCCGCGTGGTCTCAGTGCAAAGAAAAAAACCCTTATTGTCACTGCATCAGTTCAACGCCGCTGTGTCCTTAGACACTTCCTGGATGGCCGATGCCTGTTCCTGTGCCATTGTCGCCGGGTCTGGTTTAAGATTAGCCTTGGGCGAACGTCTGCTTCCCACTCGCTGCCATCCATCTCGCGAGGTTTGCGGTGACTTATCCTGTGAGGGTCGTAAAGCTGCGTCTTCCGTCTTTGAGTCCTCGTCTAGGTCAATGCCCAGCAGGGCACATGTGTCCCGTAGAGATCTGAGCTGCTGCAGGGCTCCTTTCCATTTAAAGATTAGCCTGAAAGGGTGACCCCAGGAATAAGGAATCCCTTTGTCGTGCAAGAACGTTGTGGCCATTCTAAAGGCTTTCCTCTTTTGCAGGGTGATGGCCGAGAGGTCCTGGTACAGTGACACTGGGTTGCCTTGATATTGGAGAGGCTGTTTCTGGCGTGCCTCTCTTAGGATTCGTTCTTTCAAGGGAAAGTCAGGTAGGAAAGCCAGGATATCAGGTGAAGGAGCAGGTGATCGGCGCGCCAGGCCTACCCTGTGCGCCCTGTCGATGCAGATTTCAAAGTCATCAGTTTCCCCCAAGATCTCCCGGAACATTCCCTGCAAAAAGTGAGTGACACTGTTCCCCTCTGCTTTGGATGGAACGCCTCGGACCCTTATGTTGTTCCTCCGAGAGCGGTTCTTGAGGTCCTCCACGTGCGCCTGGTGATCGACTTGTTGCTCACGGAGGCGGATGACTTCTTGCTGCAATTGTTCTACCTCCTCGCTCCTAGTCTGGTCCGCTTCCTCCACCGCCGCCACTCGTTCCCCCAAGCCGTCCACATCCCGGCGCAGTTCACGGTACTCTCCAGCCATGTCCTGCTTTAGTGTCTGGAAATCCTCTCGCAAGGAGTTTAATAGAGTCTCCAAAAACTATTTAGGGATGGGGGCCCCTCCGTCCTCCTGCCCCATGGTGTCCTTCGCAGCTGCTGGGGACGGCGGGCCCTTCTCTCCCTTAGGGGTACCCTTTACCAGCATGTCCGTTATAGTGTGTCCGCCCCTGCGTCCCACTGCGGCCATGATGCGCCAGTCGCTATAGCCCTGGAAAGCCTCGAAAGTTCGACTGCTTGAATGGGGTCTACTCCTATGAGTGCGTGCTCACTTGATGCCCATGCAACGTGGGCCGAGATTCAGGCCCATAAATCGTCTTCTGCGCCGCACCGGCCAAGCGCTCCGTCTATCGTTGCGTTCCGGGTATTGTGGAGGTCAAGCTCTGCGGGTATCCACATCAAGCCCCACTTGCAGCCATGCAGCACAGGCTGAACCTCACCCTCACAGAGTCCCCCTGGGCCAAGTCCGGCGCAGGCCCCAGCGTGTCCAACCTGGCCCAGTCACCACGCTGATTGAACGCTATGAACGCCGGGCAAGCAACACCGTTCCTTTCGCTGCAGTCCTCACCCTCTGGGCAGCGGCCCCTTCTCGCCTGGTAATCACGCAAAGTCAGCGGCTCTGCTCTCCAGGCCGTGCCCAGATGCGTCCTTACCGGTTTCAGTACTGCAGGCTGACTAGTCCTTGTAGGCTCCAAAGCCTGGAGCTCGATTTTCGCGCTGCCCGGCGGGCTTTCCCTCCACCGCCGGCCAGTCCTCCCTCGGCTCGCCTAGCCGGCAATACGCCACTGCCTCTTGTCTCCCCGTCGGCCCCTGTCCGCTGCTGTCAGCGTGGGCAACTCCTGGCGCCCCACCTCACCGGCTCCCCCGCGGCGGGCCGGCGGGCTTCTACTGGGTGTAGGCCCCGAGTCCTGGGGCTCGAGTTTGCGCCTCCTGAGGTGGTGCCGCCGCTGTCTTCGGCTGTGCGCTTCGCAGCTCACCTCGCTCTCCAAGCGCTGCAGTCACCGGTTTCCCCACCGGCTCTTATCTTCGGCCCCAGCCGGCGCCCACACGGTGGGCGTCTTCTCGATGAGCCCCCTCTGCTGAGACTCGTTGCGGATCACTCCGTGTTCCTGGCTGCCATTACACCTCGGTGCCAGGCGGGATCCCGCTCCGCACAGGAAGGGTGTCTTCTCTCGCTGCCCTAAAGGATGGGCACCAGTTGCCCCGCTCTCCTGGGGGCTGGAATGCTAATTAAGGGTCACAACGGGGATTCGGGCCAGGGAGCCTCACGAACTAGGGTCTGCTCAGGCTGCCATCTTAGCCACGCCCCCCTAAATCATTTTAAGCCGCTGTATCGCCTCAAGCAACATTTTCACAAACCCACCATTTCTTATTGGAGATCCCAAAGAGGTCATGTATCCCCTCTGGGACCAAATCTGCCCAAAATCATGTACTACTCCGAATCCGTACTGGCTATCAGTAATTACGGTAATTCGGACATTCTTTCCAAATTTACAAGCTCGAATCAAAGCAATCAGCTCAGCAACTTGGGCTGAACGTATTCCTTTCAAACAAGATGCCTCCATTATAGTTGCCACTGTGCATACAGCATACGCAGCACTCAAAACTCCTTCGTCTGTTCTCAAACATGATCCATCCACAAACATCACATAATCTGATTCTTCAATGTCAGGTCTTGGTTTTGTGCAGTACTCAAGTACATCCAAACATTTATGATCAACGTCATTTTTTACTTCAGCATCCAAAGCATCAGGCAATAAAGTTGAAGGATTCACATTTATACATCTTGCAATCGTCTCATTATCTGCACCCAAAATCACTTTCTCATATCTGGTCAAACAACTATTGGTCATGAGCTGGGTTTTAGTACGGGTCAAAAGTATTTCAACTGAATGCGGCACATAGACCTTAACAGGATATCCCATCACAATGACTTCACTCTGTTCCAAACTCACACTCGTAGCAGCTTCAGCTTTCAAACATCCAGGCAATGCTTTTGCTACTCTGGATCTAAAACAGCTGAAAAGTATGCTATTGGTCGTTTCATTCTTCCATGCCTTTGTATTAGAACTGATAATGCACACTCATCTCTTTCACTGCAATACAGTTCAAATTCTTTCTCGTAATCAGGCATGCCTAGCACTGGCGCTTCACATAGACTGTTTTTCAATTGTTCAAAAGCTTCCATTTCCTTTTCATTCAGCACTATAGGGTCTTTCACATCCCCTTTTTTGGTTTTGCAATCAATGAAAATCCACTTATTCACTGTCGGCAATAACCAACCATTCCAAGAAACATTCTTACCTGTTTCTGTGTCTTGGGGGGACTCATTTCTTTAATAATCCTGATTCTTTCGGTGGTCACTTTTCTCATCCCTTTTTTTCAATCTTATGACCTAGATACTGTACTTCTTGCTGACAAAACGGTAATTTTGACGGTGACACTTTAAGTCCTCCTTCTGCCAAGTGGTTCAGTAATGCAATAGTATCAGAAATGCAAGCTTATTTGGTCCTTGTTGCCACTAATAGGTCATCAATATATTGAACCAAAACAGATTTTTCAGGCATTTTAAAATCTTCTAGAGATTTCTTCAGTATCTGATTAAAAATGGAAGGACTTTCAGTATACCCTTGAGGAATTCGGCACCATGCCAAAATACGCTCTCCAAACCTAAAAGCAAAATTTGGTTGGCTATCAGGGTGTAATGGAATTATAAAAAATGCATTACACAAATTAATGACTGTGTACCATTCTGCATCATGCGGAATTTGGTATAATATTACAGCTGGATTTGGCACAATTGGACAGCAGGGAACAAAACATTTATTTACCTTTCTTAAATCTTGCACTATTCTAAAAGTTCCATTTGGCTCTTTCAGTCCCATTATAGGTGAATTACATGGACTACTCATTATTCCTTTTAAAATTCATTGCTAAATCATTTTAATGATTACTGGGGTTACTCCTTCAATGATTTCTGGTGTTAATTTATATTGTGGGATATTTGGGTAAGATGCTTCTTTTTTATTTATTTTTTTTATTTTCAAAAACCTTTATTGAGACTTGGTACGGTACATCTGTGCAATAACATTCTGGCGGATCAAGAAATTGAATGATATAACAATGTTGTACACCTTCCCGTATCTACAAAGTTCAGCAACATTATTCCTCTTTTCGATTTCCCCATGTGACAGTTCGTTCTGGGAAAGTACAGTCAATGGTATTCATCTTCAAGTACAATAACAGACAGTATATACAACGATAGCTCACCATACTAGCCACCATTTACCACTCTCGCCTAGTAGAGTCATCTCAGTTCATGACCAATGAGGGGGGGCTCAGACAGCATTACCATCAGTCCTCTTTCTCTACCGGACTTTCTTACGCTGCCTGTCCAGTTCATCCATTGTGCCTTGAGCCTCTATGAGCATGAGCTGCACTATCAGTTTCTCTCCCCTTTTCTGTGTCCCTTTGACTTTGTTCAGTAGTGTCTCCTTGTGCTAGCAGATAACTAGTCAATGGGCCCCAAATGTCCTTCGGGCGGGACTTCAGAGGTAGTAAGTCTGCATAATGATCTAAATTTTCTTGCCATATGGTCATGATTTGTATCCAGCCTTTAAACTGAGGAGCTTTCCCTCTCCCCCAGCGGCACGCAATCTGCGTTTTCGCCAGAAGCAGTCCCACAGCAAGGAATTTTGTATGCAGAGTTTTGATGTCTTGCGAGATGCCCAATAGGCCCACCAATGGGCAAGGGTTAAGCTCGATTCCTAACATGGTGGACAGGCCCTCAAATGTTTGCCTCCAAAATAATGCAACTTGTGGGCAAGTCCACGCCAGGTGGAGAAAATCCACGCCTTCTCCACCACATCTGATGCACCTATCATTACTTCGGAGGTGGAATCTGTGTAGCCCTGCAGGGGTATGATATAGCCTGTGCAGATATTTATAGTGTATCAGCCGCAGTCTACTGTTCCCTGTGACAGCTTCCGTGTGAGTGCAGCTGCGCTCCCATTGCTCATCAGAAAGTGTGATCTCTAAATCTCTGTCCCAGTCCTGCCTGGCTTTGCTCATGTTAGATGGCTGCGCTGTTTGAGTATGTCTGTAAAGCAGGGACACCGCATGTTTGGGGGGTGTCTTCTGCAAGAACATCTGTAATGCTTCTAATGTGGGTGGTTCCTCCGGAAAGGCCAGAGTCGCCGCTTTCACACTGAGTCGGAGTCTGGTGTAAAGGAATTTGTCCATTATCGTGGGTATGTGTTGATTAAAGAATTGATCTGAGGTGCGAAATCTTCCTCCGATATTAAGGTCCCCCCAGGTAAGATATTTCAAGTTGTCCAGCATCTTACAACAGATCCCTTCCATTGTGACGGCTAGCAACAGATTGCGTTTCAAAGGCATATTAGGAGAGTACAATATCGGGGCATTCAGCTTCTGGGCTATTTTCTGCCAGGCTCTCACCGTACAGTCTACCGTAGACTGATCTCGTCCGCGTTCATTAACTTGTGTAAAGAGGTAGTTCGACGGGGGAGGGAGTCGGCGCCATGTAGCCGTCCTCCTCGGCAACGGCAAGATGAGGCATATAGGGCGGAGGGTGGAACCAGTATGTTGCGAAATGGGCCTGCGCACAATAGTAATAGTACTCAAAATTGGGCACGTCGAACCCTCCCTGACAGTAAGGTAACATCAGAGTGTTAAGGCTTAGACGCGGCTGCTTCCCTCCCCATATGAGTGTGGAAAGTTGAGTTCTAAGTGTTTTTTAAAAAAAACTGCCGGGGTGGTACGGGATATTGGTGAATAAGTATAGAAGTTTGGGCAGTAGAACCATTTGATCAGTGAGATCCTGCCATAGATAGGGGCAGATTTAACCATTTAGTAATATTATCGGTAATTTTATCCATGGCTGTGCCGTAATTAGCCCTCATTAAAGCATCTTTGTCTCTAGTGACGTAGATGCCAAGGTATTTGACTTCTTCCATCTCCCAAATCAATGGGTACTCCAATTGATTTTGTTTGAATATGTTTATTTGCATTTTGTCATAGTACATCAGTATCCATATACATACAGAAATAATAGATGTCACTGTAACGTGAGGCATTGTGTACAAGCCGTCGCGAGCATCTACTCTTGTGCGAAAACATGGCAACAAGGAATACGAGCAGAGAAGGAGTGCACAATTAAACAGCGTGACAGTTTCTCATTACATCGTTCAGTAATGTTAGTGCTCCACTACTGAGAAAAGCAACATCCGCAGTGGGGCTGCATAACATAGATTTGTTCAGTACGGTGCATAGGCTATGCTATGGCTGGAAAACCAAAGGAGTTAGTCACAACGACAGTATATCACATATCCAAAGCTGTTTCCAAAAAACAATCGAAGTTAAAAAACAATCTAAAGTATACAGAAAACAAGGGATTTGGTGGTGGCTAACAGTAATCGTGTGGGTGTGTGTGAAGACATCGATGTGGACAGAGAGCAGGTCCATAGTGCTCCGTGACAGTGGTATGGTGTACGTCGTGGGGTTCATCTCGCGTGCGGAATAGCGCAGGGGGGGGGGTCTCACAGAAAAAGAGAAGGAGGAGGGCACATAGGGAGGGAGGGAAAAGAGGAAGGGGGGAGAGAGCGGCAGTAGAAGTGGGAGTGGAATGGGTACTCCAATTGATGTTGCGGAGTAGCATCTGTTAGGGGGAAAATTGCCGATTTAGACCAGTTGATTTGAATGCCAGATATGGATCCGAATTTGGTGATCTCTCTGAGAACAGGGTTCAGATTTTCGTGAGGCTTGTGAATATAAAGGGTCATGTCATCCACGTAAAGGGAGACAAGCAATTGCCTGACTGGGTAAATCAATGCCTTATCGTTGTGGTGTTGGGGTAGCTTTGCAGCAAGGGGTTCAATTGCCAGGGCACATAAGATTGGAGATAAGGGGCACCCTTGGCGCGTTCCCCTGGAGATGGGAAAGGGGGGGGATCGTGCCCCGTTTAGAAGCACTGATGCCATTGGCTGGTGGTACAAAAGTTGGATCCATTGGAGGAAACAAGTAGGGAAGCCCATGCGGCCCAATATACCAAGCAGATAGTCCCATTCCAGGGATTCGAACGCCTTAGTAGCGTCTAAAAATGCCGCCAATGCGGAGGTAGTAGGGTCTATATCCTGTATAACTGAGGCCAGGGTTCTGAGGTTATGAGCTGTAGCTTGATTCGGTACAAACCCCGCTTGATCAGGCAGTACTAATCTTTGCATGAGAAGATTCAGTCTGGTCGCTATGACCTTTGCCAGGATTTTCATATCACCATTTAGTAGGGACAGTGGTCGGTATGAATCACAGCTAGATGGGGGTTTCCCTGGCATGAGCAAGGAGGTGATTATTGCTTCTCTCATAGATTGTGGCAAGCAGCCTTCTTCTCGCTCTGTGTAAAATACCTCCTTAAGGATCGGAGCAAGTATATGGACGTACATTTTATAAAATTCGATCGGCAACGAATCCAATCCTGGGGCTCGCCCCGATTTCATTTGCATTATACCCTCTGTTATTTCGTCTAATTCAAGCTCATGATCAAGAAATTTTCTTTGGGTGTCTCCCAGCCATGCCAGAGCCGTGTCATCCAGGTAGGACGACAGGTCCAGTGAGTCCCCCCTCTGGGTGGAATATAGTGTGCTGTAAAAGTCCCTGAAAGTATGGAGTAGGTCAGGGAGGTTTCTGCAAAGTGTGCCTTGAGCATCTATTACTGTGGTAACATAATTGGAGAATTTAGCAGGCCGGACTGCGGTGGCAAGGGCCTTCCCTGGTCGGTCACCCTCCCCGTATACCCTGGTCACATAGGGTTTACCACGGAACTTGCACTCTCTATGAGCAAACTCCTCATACTCAGACATAGTGTCGCGTATCTGAGCCTTTAGGGCGTGCTCTTTAGGGTTCGCGGCAATATTGTGTTCCAACTGTTTGAGTGTCTGTTCCAGCCGGTTTAGATCCTGTCGTAATGTCTTCAATACCCCTCCACCCCATGAGATGTACCATCCCCGGATCGTGACCTTGAAGGCTTCCCATACCGTTGTAATACTAGGGACCGAAGCAATGTTACGCTCAAAAAAGTCTTGGATATCCTGCTCTAGGTCCGCCTTAAAATCAGCGTCCTGTAAATGTAGGGGATTGAGGCGCCAGCTTCTATAAGGGGATTGCTGCATCGGGATTTGCAGGTCAACTAGTACAGGGAAGTGGTCGGAATACATACGTGCCAAGTGTGTCGCCCGCTCAACCCAGTGTACAATTCCAGCTGATAAGAAAATGTAGTCTAGTCGTGCCCACGATGAGTGCACCGCTGAGCAGTGTGTACCTTCCTTCCCAGTGGAGTGCATGTGCCTCCAAGAGTCTTTCGTGAGATCTTGTAGGACATTGTAGGTGTTGGTGTAATGGGCAGGGGATGTATTAGATCTATCTTGGTGTGGATGCATCACAGTATTGAAATCTCCCCCAAAATGTGGTATTCAACTCCTGAATCTTACTCCAGAGCTACAGCAGTATATGGGGTTCATCATAATTGGGGCCGTAATAGTTGGCGAAGGTCACATCATATGAATTTAGCCTCCCCATAGCAGACAATAACGGCCTCCAGCGTCCGACTCTGTTCCTCTCGACTCAAAAGATAGACCTTTTTTAGTTAAAATGGTAACTCCCCTGGCGTAAGTAGAGTAAGAAGCAAAGGAGTGGTAAGTCGACCATCGTGACGCGAACTGAGGCACGGGTTCAGGGCTTAAGTGTGTTTCCTGGAACATGGCGATTGAGATGTGATGGCGATCTAGGTAGCCTAGTACTTGTCTCTTTTTCCTCGGGTTATTAAGCCTGCGGACATTCCACGATAGTATTGTAACACTATGCTTATCACACGTACTGTCTGTCATTCCTACCATATATACAATCCATTCTCCTTTCTGCTGTTGTGAACTCTGTACGAGAATAGGTAGTCCTACATTCATATAAAAAAATCTGCATCCCACTCACTCCGGCCTCCCCAACTCGCCAGGTATAACACTTCCCACCCTCCCCCAGAATCCCCCTATCAAAAGTCTTACTACTCAATGGGCCCATACCAGTTTCCTCACTCCAGCTCCCCTCTCTCTCCCCCATCCCTCCCACACCGGCATCCCCAACTCACCAGGGACATACTGCCCACCCCCCATTCTCATCCGCCCCAACAAATGGTGTCTGCATTCTCAACGTACAAGCCAACTCAAAACAAAGAAGAATAGGGGGAATGTCCTCAACTGGGGACCGCTAGGGGCCTCCGTCACACCCACTCAGCCTCCTTATTTCACCCATCCGCAACCACCTGTACAACAGGGGTCGGTCTGACGGGACGGCGCGACTGTCCGGGCGGCAAAATGTACATTCACTTTATAAGCTGTATTTATTCATCCAAAGAAAATGTATACATCACCAATCCGCATAGTGTCCATTATGGCCAAGGCGACAGTATGGCCCAGCGCTGCCCCCCATGCAGCACCCCAGTGTCAGCCTGGCTCCGACAGTGGCGAGTGGGATCTCGAGCGCCTTCTCTCTGCTTCCTCTCGCGAAGCCGACCGCTGGTCATGTTTAAGGTACTCCTCTGCCTGTTGTGGTGTGCCAAAGATGTGCGGTATACCGCGATGATGGATCCTTAACCTCGCGGGGTATAGCATTGCATACTGGATGCCTTGTGCTTGCAATTTTTTCTTTACCGCCATGAATTTGCATCGGGCCTCCTGTACGTTTTGGGTGAAATCGGGATAAAAAGACAGGGTGGTGTTCTCATACTTTACTTAGCCTTTTTCCCGCGCCAGGCGCAGCACTGTGTCTCTATCGCGGTAATTGAGGAACCGCATGATTACTGGGCGCGGCGGGGTCCTGGGGGGGGGACGTACTGCCTGCGATCTATGAGCCCTTTCGATGACCATGTGTGCAGAAAAGGAGTCTTTACCAAACAGATCAGCCAGCAAGCGCTCCAAAAAATCTTCCAACCTCCCAGTATTGGTAGATTCTGCCAGGCCTATAATGCGTACATTATTCCGTCGGGAGCGAGCTTCCAACTCCTCATTCTTGTCTGCGATGACCTTTATCAATTTATCCATTTGCTGCACTTGTTGCTATCTGGTCCCCGCACCATCTTCCAAATCTGACACTCTATGTTCCACCTCCTTCGCACACTCGTCATGTTAATCCAGTTTCGCCACTACTGCCTCAAGCCTGTTATTCATAGCGTCCATTTTGGAGTCGATGGAAGCAAGACTCTGTTGCATCCCGTCCAAGAGTGCTTTCCACCTTCCCCTCTAGTCTCCGGTGGGTCATCATCTTCTCGCTCTCTGGAGCTGGAGCTGGACGCCTTTCGCGCGTCGAAAGTCAACTGCGCTTGCCTAGGTTCCGTCCTTCCCATAGTTGCTCTCGGCAGTATGGTCGAGGCTAGGGTCTGCGCCTTAGGGGATCTCTCAAAATGGCACCCCTCTCTCTCACCGCAGCGCCCCCCCAAGCCTCTCAATATATCCGTCAAGAAGATCGGAACAGGTGCAGGGTCGTAGCTCACAAAGATAGAGGGTTAGGTACGGATGTTTCCCCAGGTGGCCCTGTGCCGGGCAAAGAGGAGCAGGCAGAACACAGCGTCCGTCGCAGCTTATGTCCACAGAAACTCCGTTAGGGAGAGCGCACTTCCACCCTGCATAGAAAATGGCAGACTGTGGCCTGTGATGTGTTGATGGAAGCTGCCTCCCGCCGTTACTCAGCGCGCCGTCTGCTCCCCACAAATTTCGCAACGGTACCTGCGTCACAATTGGGTGTCCCCTCCAACTTGTTCGGCGGCCTCCACTCCTCCGTTCAGCAATGCTCGAGGTCTAGGCTTCCCCGGTGGCCGCGTTCAGCGCTGTACTCCGGCGCCGAGCACTTCGTATATAGTCTGCAGCGCACCACATCTTCCAGCCGCCTAGCCTCTCTGGGGGTGTCCGCGTTCGTCTCGATCTCTTCTAAGCGCCCGGCATTTGTGGGCAAACTCCACCTATGGCCCCAAGCAGGGCAACGCTCAGGAGTCCGGCCCACGCAACCGCGGCCTCACGTGACTACCTCTCCCAGCGGGACGCTCCAGGTTTTCGCCACCCGTTCCGCAGCAGATCTCTGATGCAAGTATCGGCAGTTGTGGGACACTTCTAGCCTTGAAACTCAGGCAGGGCAGGCAGCACTACCTTCGCATCCAAATGGTGAAGTTTTAAAGGTCCATTACAGAAAAAGGATCTGGTTTATAGGGTGTAATCCGCCGGGATCGGCGGCAGCCTCACATGAGCACGGCCATCACGGTCCGGCGCCACCTAGCGCCCCCCCCTAAGATGCTTCCTCTTTTACAGTAATCTTAACAGGATTTACTCCTTTCATTAGACCTATATCTTCACCTGTAAAATCCCACACCTCATTTTTAACTGTTCCTTTCAATTCAATGGGAATCTTTTCTTTGTCAAACTTAGAAAACGTTTCACTTTTCTCTGAATCAATTATCGACATGGTCATTTTATACAAAACTTTATCTGCTGTCTGGAAGGCAATGCCATCTGTAGTACAGTCAATGGCACAATTCATCTTGAAGAGTATAACGCGTCCAAGCAAAATTACAGAACTGCTATCGCACACCACAAAATTATGCAAAGAACCGATATCCACTTCTACTGGTTGGGTGAGAGGGGGTTTAATCTGTCTATTTGCTACACCTACACCTACAACTTAGATGTATTCTCCCGAGAGAAGAATGTTTGGATCTAACTGTATAACGGGTAGCACCAGTGTCCACTAGGAAAGTAACATTTACACCATTCACCTCTCCATCCACAAAAGGACCAGACTGATCTACCTCTAGAGTTGCGCCAAGCACGCACTCCACTTCCTCTCCTAGGCCCCGTCAGTAACTCTCATCTGATTCATCTCCATCCGGTCGCAACCAATACTGTGAAACAGCAGCTGCACGCGGCAAACTCTTTACCTGCTCTCCTCCATGGAATCCTGTTTCTGCATTGTATCTCTGAGGATTTACATTCTGTGGGAAAGATGGTTGTGGCACCTGCCTCTGCTGAGTGACTACCTGCTGTTGTGGCGGTGATTGCTGATTCACCTCGTTCTGCACCTGTGGATTCAATAATTTATTTTCGGTATTAACTTTGAGGTAACTTACACTTGTTCTTCCACTGCCCTATCTTTCCGCAATTATGACATGGCCATTTCTTTTTAGCCTCATCAATATTCATTTGACCTTTTCCCTTATCTATATTAAATTTAATTTTTGTCTGACCGTTTTCATTAGCCTGATTAATTAACTGCGCTTCTTGTCGTTCAGCAACCTTCACCTGTGCCCACATAGCTTTTTATTTAAGCTTACGCTGCCTAGCTTCAATGTCATCACTACAATATTTTGCATACCTTAATACCTCATCCACTGAACTGGACTGCCAACACATAATGTGCTGTTTTATCATGTCACCTATCTCAGGTCTCAATCCAAACACAAATCGATTTACAATGTGACTCATATCCTTCTCACTAGAAGTAATCTTTCATAATAAGCATGTACAGATTATTTAGCTTCTTGAGTTGTTCTATCCATTTTTACCTAATCTGTTTCTTTCGGAGGAATTATTATTATTTTTTTAAAGGTATGACCTGTACATATTTTCTCATTACTTCTGAACCTGGTGCTCCTGTTTTTGCATCTCTTCGATATTCGTCCTTTGGCCAATCAATTGTAATTTTACATTCTGTCCACAAATCTGCAGGTAAAACTATGTCAAACAATCCATCTAAATCTTCCCACAACACCTTTGAAACCTTTACAAACCTATCTGCTTGTCGGAGGGGCGTGGTTTGGCGCCGACTGGGATGGCCGTGTGAGCGTGTAGCTCCGCGCCGAGTCCCGTAATTTATCCTGTGAGTACAGCCTGCGGGACCTCTAGACGCATAAAATTCGCCTTGTAAGGTGAATACAGATCAGGGCTGAGAGTCTGGCTGCTGGCGGTGCCCCGGGGGCCGAGCGGAGACGGCGATCCGTGACACGGAGGTGCCTGGCCGGGTACAAAGGCAAGATGGCGATGTGAGGAGCCGGAGTGGACCGAGGACTGTGGGCGCTTGTGGCTGGTGACCTGGTGGCTGCCGTGTGGAGCTTGGGTGCAGAGCAGCGCTTGGGGACACTTTCGGGTCCGAGTGAGGGGCCGGAGCATTGTCCCCCCCGACTTGCGGTTCGTGTGCTCCTCGCGCCCTCCCCCCTCCCCCTCCCGCTTGCTGTCCTGAAAGCTGGCGCAGGACGGACTGACCTGGGGCTGCGGCGCCTGTGGCGGGCGGAGGGCGCATTTATTGAGCGCTGACCTGAGACGCCTGGAGGGACCCGCGCTGGCAGGCGGACCCGACCACCTGAGGACAAGCTGTTGCAGGCGGGCAGTGGACACTGGAGCCGCGGTTGCAGGTTGCAAGCTGTTGCAGGTCACGCAGCTGGGGACCCGGGCGCTCGGGAGGTGTTGCATTGCCTGTGAGCTCCTGAGAACGGGAGGCGCCCTGCATTTGGCCCGGGACCACAGGGGCTTACTCTATTAGCGGGATTCGTCCGCCTGTATTGCTAGGATTACGGAGGTGGGACGCATCTGGAGCGGGGTCTATGGATGCTTTGTTGACCTGCTGCAGAGTCCTGGTCAGGTGGCTGGCGTGAGTGGCCCCGGGGGGCTCCCGCCTCCTTGCCTGGAGGAACGTTGCTGCCCGGGAGGCTGGATTTGGGTGGTGACCCAGGGCCTTAATGGTGGCACTGGACTATATATTGCTGGTAGGGGCTGGAGCCTGAAGGTGCGTTCTGGGGTCACGGCTGGCATAGAGCGGACGCCGGAACTGACTTTGCCGAGGTGTGGGGTACCCTGTGGTGTGTCACCGCTATCTTCCCCGGGTAGGCGCAACTGGTGGTGTGACAGGAAGGGGTGCTGTGGTTGGAGGGGCCGCAACTGGTAGACTGGAGGGGGCATCCTCCGAGCGCAAGATGGCCGCTGCAGGCGGGGTTCTGGGCGCGCCCCCGGACCAAGATGACGCGTCCACTTCGACTCCACATGGAGGTGCCCAGGCCCTACAGGATGATACTACGCCGGAACAGAGGCTGAACTCGCGTCTCGACGCTATCCTGGCTGCGATCACCACGACGAAGGAAACGCTGCACGATGATATTGCGCAGGTTGCCACGGGGCTAGGTCTCCTGAGGGCTGACCACACCAAGCTCTCGGATAAGGTGAAGGAACATGAACAATTACTCCTGGACTTGAAACCTGCTGTGGTGACGGCGGAACATAAACTAACGGATATTCTTGGTCGTTTGGCGATTCTGGAACGACGGGCGGAAGATGCGGAAAGTCGTAACAGAAGGAACAACGTGAGGGTGGTGGGCCTTCCGGAAAAGGTCGAGAAGGACGACGCAGTGGCGTACATGGAGGACTGGTTTAAGACGGTGGTAGCGCCGGAGGGGCTTTCTCCTTTCTTCTCCCTGGAGAGGGCACATAGGGTCCCGGCTAGGCCGCCTCTGGAGGGCCGTCCACCCCGACCGATGGTGGTGAAACTGCTGCACTACAAAGACCGCGACCTTTTGATACAAAGAGCGCGATCCCAGGGTCCCTTCCAAGTGGATAATAGCAAGGTCACCATCTTTCCGGACTATACGCAGGAAGTGCAGAGACACAGGGCATCCTTTCTGTCAGTTAAGAAAGAGCTGAGGGAAGAGGGGATTCAGTATTCCTTGCTCTTCCCTGCCAAATTACGGATTATCCTTGATGGCAGGACACACTTCTTCCAAACTCCGGACGAGGCCTGGTCGTGGCTAGAACTATACCGTGCTGGAACGGACCGCACGAATAAGAGCGGAAGGGAAAGACCAAAACCGATCAGGATCAGGAAGTCGCAGCGCATTCGTTCACGGAATAAACTCCAGCGGGCCATGCGAGATGCCCAGATGGCGGAGGACAGAAAGGGGGCTGTGGCTGCAACGGCAAGCATTACGGGTTCACAGCAGGAAAGAACGTCGGAGGGGTCGGCCTCGGAGGGGGAGGGTGAGAAATCTGGAGGCGATGACTCGGAAACGGGGAGTGCCAGGGGTCCGGTGGTTACCCCACAGACTTCAGATGGGATGTTTAACGAGTGATGTTTCGGTGACTCTGGTAACCCTGGGGTGCCTGCTGGGACTGACTCTCCAGACTTTTGGTTTGCGGTCAGGTATGGGGCTGAGCAAACAGCATGGGACTGGGGCGCGGGGTGGGAGCTCTGTCTGCCCTGGTTCGGTGCCTTATCACCCTCTTTTGGCCATTAAGGCCTTCTGTGGTGGCGACCACAGATTAGTGTGAGTGTGTGGTTTTGATGGTTTGGAACGGGACTGAAGCTGGGTTATTAGGTCCTGTCCTGGGGAGTGGGGTTTGGGGTGTTTTGTGGGGGGGTTGGGAAGGGGGGCGCAACTGCTGCAATGCGGGATACAACTGTTTCATGGTGATACTGTGCAGAACTGTCTATTATGGGGTCGTTACCTAATGTGAAATGTATTACGTGGAATGTCCGGGGACTTCAGACAATGGTGAAACGTCATAAGGTGCATGCATACTTGGTGAGGCGGGGAGTGCAGATAGCAATGCTTCAAGAGACTCACTTAACTAAGAAAGAATGTGGGGCCTTGCAAAGGAGGTGGCGGGGTCAAGTGTTTGGCACAACCTATTCAGCATTTGCCAGAGGGGCCCTAATATGGGTGAGAGCGGGAACTCCGTTCCAGGTCACGACACAGCGGGTGGACCCCGAGGGTAGGTATGTGGCGGTGGAGGGACGACTTTACGGCGGAGAGGTGGTCCTGTGCAGTGTGTAGGCCCCCAATTCTGATCAGGCCCGTTTTTTTGATGGCCTAACGAGTTCGCTGGCTCACTTTTTAGCTGGCCCGGTCTTATTAGGGGGCGACTTTAACTCGATCACTGATGTGGTACTGGATAGGTCACATCCGCCGTTGGTCGACTCCCCAGTACGCAGGCTGGCGGCTCATAGGAAGGATTGGCAGGAGAAGTGGGGATTGCTTGATGTGTGGAGGGAGCAGCATCCGGAGATTAGGGACTACTCCTACTTCTCTACAGTGCACGAACTGCATGTTAGATTGGATGCAGTGCTGTGTAGTGGCACTTTGGCGACGCTGGTGTCCAATACTGAGTACCTGGCTAGGACCATATCGGATCATAACCCCCTATTGGTGACAGTGCAGTGGCAGCGGGCTAGGTCGGCGGTCCCATCTTGGAGGCTGAGGCCTGAGACACTGGAGGATCTGGTGTTCAGTGACATGGTTCAGCAGGGCGTTGACCGCTACTTTGTGGAGAATGAGGGCTCTGCCGCGTCTCGATCGGTGGAGTGGGATGCGATGAAAGTGGTCGTGAGAGGTGTGTGCATGGGTAGATTCTCGAATGCGCGGACGGCGGTCTTGAATGATTTGGCGAAAGCGGAAGGGGAGTTGCGTGGCCTGGAACAACAGAGGCCTGACCGGCCAGATCTACAGGAGAGATTGGCGGAGGCAAAGGAGGTGGTGGCGACGGAGACTGAACGGCTGCGGTGCTATGACTATAAGTTGTACAATCTTAAGGTGCATGAGGAACGTGATAAAGTGGGTGCACTCCTTGCCAAACTTGCAGATCCAGAGCCTAGGGGGTGCCCGGTCATGAGTATAAGAACAGAGGGAGGGGAGGTGGTCTACTCACAATCAGCTGTGCTGGCGCGCTTTCAGTCGTACTACACGGGTTTGTATGAATGCCACCTGGAGGTGGAGAGGGACGAGATAGGCGACCACTTGGCCTTGCTCCCACTGCCAGTGCTGGACAGTGAGGATGCCAAGGAACTGGGAGGTCCGATAACATTGGCTGAGGTGCGAGTGGCTATTAAACAGATGGCTCGGAATAAAACCCCAGGGGTGGATGGCCTGCCGATAGAATTCTATGCCAAATTTGTTGATTCCCTAGCGCCAAAATTAGTGGTGGTGTATGCGGAGGCCAAGCAACGAGGTTGCCTGCCTGAGTCAATGAGGGAGGCACTAGTGGTGCCACTGCTGAAGCCAGGCAAAGATGCGTTGAGTGTGACGTCTTACAGGCCGTTATCGATGTTGACGGTGGATTACAAGATTCTGAGCCGTATCCTGGCCACCAGGTTACTGCCGCACATGACAACACTGGTGCATAGGGACCAGGCGGGGTTTATTCCGACTAGGAATACCTCCATGAATATACGACGGCTGGTCCGAATTTTGGACAGTGCTGGGTCTTCGGCTCTTGATTCTGTGGTGTTGGCGGTTGATATCGAAAAAGCTTTTGATAGCCTGGAATGGAGGTATTTAGACGAGGTACTGCTGAAGTTTGGAGTTGGGGAGGGATTCCGGAGTTGGACGAGGGTACTTTACACGTCGGCTAGGGCGAGGGTGCGCCTGGGCCCGTTGATTTCTTCGGCCTATCCTGTTTGCAGAGGGACGAGACAGGGCTGCTCATTGTCGCCCCTGCTGTTCGCATTGGCGATGGAACCGCTGGCGGCGCAGGCGCGGACAGGTGCCATGTATGGAGGGGTCGTGCAAGGGCCGGAGTCGCATTATATATCGTTATACGCTGACGATTTGCTTCTGTATTTGGCGGACGCTGAGCGATCTTTGGAGGGGGCTGTGGATATGCTGGATGGATTCGGTCGGTTGTCAGGCCTTAGGGTGAATTGGACTAAGACCTGTATATTCCCACTGCGGGCGGGCACACCCTGCCCCCTATTAGCAAGGGAGGTGGTATGGGAGCCCTTGGGCTTCACCTACCTCGGGGTGCGCATTTTCCACGAGGCGGCTGACCTGCTGGAGGGGAATGTAGGGCGTTGCATACGTGCACTAAGGGGCAGCATGACTTTCTGGGCCTCGCTCCCCCTGTCGGTACTGGGCCGAGTAGCGCTGCTAAAGATGGTGGCGCTCCCGCGGCTGCTTTATTATTTTCGAACATTGCCGGTATGGATTCCGCAGCGGGTCTTTAAGGAACTGAGGACGCTGGTGACTGGCTTCCTTTGGGGCCAGGGCCGGCGGAGGGTGGCGCTGGAAACTCTGATCAGGCCTAAGTCTGAGGGGGGAATGGCAGTCCCCGATTTTGAACTGTATTACTTGGCGGCACAACTGCAGATCCTAACACAGAATGTTGCTCGAGAATTCAGGGGTCCTGAGATTGACCGTGGTGCTGGTATTCCAAGGTGCGTCCTTTCTTATATAGTCATGCAACAGAAACTAGATTTGAGGGAGCTTACGGTGGAGGAAAGGACGCTTAGGTTATGCTGGCAAAGGAGCTTGAAACGGGCGAGGAAAGTCCGGCCGTATGCACCGGAGATGCCGCTGGGGATGTTAACAGCGCTACCGCATGGGGGTGACTGGTCTAGGCTTCTGGAATGGGAGGAGTTGGGGCTACAGATGGTGGGGGACCTGTACGTTGATGGAGCATTGGTTCCCTATCAGGTGCTCCAGGAGCAGTTTGGTTTACCGGACGGCACCTTTCTATTGCACGCGGCAGTGGTGGCGGCGCTGCAAAAGCATTGGGGGGTGGGGCTCGCTGAGCCGGAGGTGACCATGGCGTGTCAGTATGTGGTGATGGCCGCGGGCACGGTTAAGGCGGTGACGTGTCTCCACATGAGAATGTTGACCGAGGGGCTGACACCGATGCTGGCATTGAAATCGCGATGGGAAGATAGCATAGGCAAGCCCATTCCGGACACGGTCTGGAGTCAGATCCTGAGGCGGACGTGGAAGGGCACGAGGAACGCACGATTTCAGCAGGTGCATTTCTTTATATTACATAGGGCGTACCTGACTCCGGAGAGGTTAAGGCGGTACTTCCAAGTGCTTGACGCAGTGTGCCCGAGGTGCTTGGCTCCCGAGGTTGACTTGGATCACCTGTTATGGGGGTGTCCGAAATTGGGGACGTATTGGCCGGAAGTGGGGATACTCTTGAATGCGGTGACAGATAGGGAAGTGGACTTTGATATGGCGGCGTGTCTCCTGCTTTGGTTCCCGCATACTAAAAAAACGAGAATCACGAGTAAATTCATTGATTTGGGACTTATGTTGGCGCAGAGGGAGATAACCTGGCATTGGAAGTCTAGGGAGGGCCCTTCAGTGAGGAGGTGGATGAACGAGCTATTGAAATGGGCGGGCTGTGAAAGCATTATTAGAATGCGGCAGGCTACTAGACTTGGCAAGGAGAGCTGTTTGGACATGGCGAGAGCCTGGGAGTTGGTGGTGCAAGCGTTGCGTGATTACATGGTGGGAGAGGATGAGGAGGAATGATAGTCCAAGCGGATTCCATGCACTCTTAGCGATTGCGAACGGCTCCTGGTATGTGGCGAGCCCCTGAGATGGTACGGATTTGGACGGCCCGCATTAGCAGCAGCAGCAGTAGTAGTAGTTGGGGGGGCGGGGAGGGGAGGGAATGGGGGTCTTGAGGGGGGTTGCTCGACATAGCGGCCTGGATTAATCTCGGTAGATAGTGTGTGTGTCAGCCCAGGTACCGGGGGGCTCCTGAGATGGTGGGTAGGCGCTCTGGCAGTCATACTGGGGAGACCTGGGAAGGGGAATGTGGTACGGGGTGGTCTGAGCTATGTTGGACGAGGAATGGGCTGATGACGGTGTTTCCTGGAGCATTTTGAGTTCGTTTGTTGATGCATGGGGGGGGGGGGGAGTTTTAGGGGGGTAAAAGCAGATACTA
The DNA here is from genome assembly GCF_964261635.1 of Lissotriton helveticus. Lineage (NCBI taxonomy): Eukaryota > Metazoa > Chordata > Amphibia > Caudata > Salamandridae > Lissotriton > Lissotriton helveticus. Next base: position 2,127,085,850 of record NC_136063.1, read on the forward strand.
AAAAGTGATGCTGATCGGACCCAGGGGACGGGGTACACAGAAACATCTTCCTGGGAAGGATAGCCCTGGAGTGCCGCCCAACCTCCGGGTTGTGGGCTAAATGGCTGTGTATGGTATCTCTGTCATCTTTAAGGCTGTGATGCTGTAAGTGTAATGATTGGCCTATGTTGTGGTCTTGTTTCTAATTCTGCAATAAAAACACATTTAAAAAAAAAAAATACAAACCTATCTGCTTGTCTATACCATTCTACAGGTTTTTCTCGTAATCTTGGGAAATCATTTGTAAATGACAATATATCGTGTCTACTCCATGGCACGTGTACATAACCTCCTCTCGGTATTTCTCTCTTCGGATATTCTGATACCACTGGTTCCTTTTTTTTAACAGGGAAAACTAACGATGCTTCATCAATTGTCTCTTCCTTTTTCTTTATCCACCTACTTCTCCATACTTCTACGTCTCCCCATTTTATCAGTAATACAATTAATTCTTTTATCTGTGTCAATCGTCCTGATGTATTCAGATTCTCTATATCTTTCTCAGTGAAATCTACTCTGTAGGGTTTCTGTAATATTTGAATTTTTGCAAATTCTACTCCTCATTCATTTGCTGTTTCTTCTAATTTATCGTGCAGATTTTTTGCTCCCCAAGTTATACTTTTGCACATAAACATCAACTCATCATCTTGATATGATCAATACCAATTGTTCCGATTATCAGTTCTTCCATGTCTATTTTTAGTCTAACCACATCCAAAAGTTTCGGTTCGGTATCCTTCTTTTGTAAAGTTTTAACCCAATCATTTAAGTCTTCTGCTGTTGGTCCTACTGGAGTTTTAGATACGTCTATTCTATCTACACTTCTTTCTGGAGTTTTAATGGCTGATTCTGGTGCCATAGGAACTCTATATATTGGGCTTTGATTTATTGTTAAATCAACAGGTGGTGTTGTTCTAATTGTACTTTTTGTTTCATTAAGGTCAGGATAATTTTTTTCTCATTGGCGGTGCATTTGGTGTCACCACTGCAGAAGTCTGTTGATATGGAAGGGGTCTCCTATTTAAAATGTCCTCCAACACCTCGTCTTCTGTATCAGTAATTCCACATTCACTCTTCTCTGGTATTCCATGTTTTCTTTTCTCTGTACATTTTCTTCCCACTATCTCATCCACGTTCTGACAGGATACATACCATCCCACATATCAGCACACCTCCATCTTTGTATATTATTCTTGTGAGTGGATGCCATTATTTTCCTGGACTATATCGGTTTTCTCTTGTATCTCGTAATCTCTCTCATACATCTCATCTTCCCATTCCATCAAAGCTTCGAATTGTGTTGGTCTAGGTCTACGGTTCAAGTTTCATCATTTTCTCTTAAATTCCGTAACACCGCTGTGCTAAATGAACCTATTTCTGGAAATGCCAATACTCCATCATGCTTAGGATACGTCACCCAATTTTCGAGCCAAATACAAGTATGATAGCCATATTTTGTCATCATATATGACGCAGGCGTTTTCGGCGGAGGAAGCACTTTTCCCTCTTTCGTGACTATTTCTTTGTCTTTCTTAAAAAGATTCTTGATCTTCTTAAACCATGAAGGTTTCTCTTTTTCTTGCTCATAATAATAAGCCATTTTCACAGATTTTTCTTCAAAACAAAATCGTACGCTTCCCTTTAATCTACTCTGATATTCTGTCCTATCTCAGCGCGGAGCACACTAACGCACAAATTATTAGAGTTCATGTCACATTCACACGGACCTATCCCAGCGCGATTCATACTAACGCACCAATCAGAATAGCTTGCGTCGTCCGCAACTAGCTCTTGCTGATGTCCGCTCTACTTTTGCTTCTGCTGACCTCTCCTTTACAAAATTTATCGGCACTGTATACATATGCTTTTTCTTAAGAAATTCAGTTAATTACAACACAAAACACATTTCCATTGTCTGTTTCACTAAACTTAAAGAGATCGTTTGTCCAAGCATACAAGAATTCTGTATTTTCGGTAGGCAGCGCTTACCTCTACCCTACCACAGAATTTCGTTTCGCCGATAAAGTAGCACTTTCCTCTACCTTACCCTTCTAACAAACAAAAGGCAAACCTGTTTCTCTGGGGATAAAACACATGTGCAGACTCAATCAATCAGGGAATTTGTAAAGCGCACTGCTTACCCGCTAGGGTCTCAAGGCGCTGGGGTGGGGTGGGGGGAGCTGCAGTTAGTGGTCGAAGAGCCAGGTCTTGAGCAGTCCTCTGAATGCTGGGAGGTCTGCGGTCTGGGGGAGGGGGAGGGCGTTCCAGGACTTGGCGGCGCGGTGGAAGAAGGATCTGCCCCCGGAGGTGGTTGTGTGGATGCGCGGGACGGCGGCCAGGGACAGGTCGGCGGAGCGGAGTTTCCTGTTGGGTACGTAGAAGGAGAGTCTGTCGTTGAGGTAGGCTGGGCCGGTGTTGTGGAGTGCCTTGTGTGCGAGGATCATGAGTTTGAATGTGATTCTTTTGTCGACGGGGAGCCAGTGCAATTCTCTCAGGTGCGGGGTGATGTGGTCCCGGCGTGGGACGTTGAGGATCAGGCGTGCTGAGGCGTTCTGGATTCTTCGGAGTCTGTTGATGAGTTTGGACGGGGCTCCGGCGTAGAGGGCGTTTCCGTAGTCGAGTTGGCTGCTGACGAGGGCGTGGGTGACGGTTTTCCGAGTGTCCGTCGGGATCCATCTGTAGATCTTGCGGAGGGTGTGGAAGCAGGAGGAGGAGACAGCGTTGACTTGGTTGGTCATGCTAGGCTTGGAGTCCAGGATGACCCCTAGGTTGCGTGCGTGGTTGGTTGGTGCTGGGGGTGTTCCCAGTGATGCTGGCCACCAGGAGTCGTCCCACGCTGAGGGATTTGGCCCGAGGATGAGGACCTCCGTCTTGTCCGTGTTCAGTTTGAGTCGGCTTGCCTCCATCCACTCGGCGACGGCCTTCATGCCCTGGTGTAGGTTGGATTTGGTGGTGAGGGGGTCTTTGGTGAGGGAGAGGATCAGTTGGGTGTCGTCGGCGTAGGAGATAATGTTGAGGTCGTGTAGTATGGCAATGCGAGCGAGGGGGGCCATGTAGATGTTGAACAGTCGGGCTGAGTGAGGATCCCTGGGGGACGCCGCAGATGGTAGTTGTGGTTCCGGAGTGAACGGGGGGAGGCGGACTCCCTGGGTTCTGTCGGTGAGGAAGGAGGTGGTCCAGTCCAGGGACTTGTCTCAGATCCCTGCATCGTAGAGGCCTGTGTGCAGTGTGTGGTGGCAGACGGTGTCGAAGGCGGCAGAGAGTTCCAGGAGGATGAGGGCCGCTGTCTCGCCGTTGTTGAGTAGGATTCTGATGTCATCTGTGGCAGCGATGAGGGCGGTCTCTGTGCTGTAGTTGCTGCGGAAGCCTGACTGGGAGGGGTCCAGGATGCTGTTGTCTTCTAGGTAGTGGGTGAGCTGGGTGTTGACGATCTTTTCCATGACTTTCGCAGGGAGCGGAAGCAGGGAGATGGGCCGGAAATTCTTGAGGTCGCTCTGGTCAGCCTTGGGTTTCTTCAGGAGGGCGTTGATCTCGGCGTGTTTCCAGCTCTTCGGGAAGGTAGCGGTCTCGAAGGAGAGGTTGATGATGTTACGCAGGTGGGGTGCGATGATGCTGACGGCTTTGTTGGCGATGTGGTGGGGGAGCGGGTCAGACGGGGAGCATGAGCGGATAGTGCTCATGGACCTAGTTATGTCATCGGTGCTCACGTTGGTCCAGGTAGTTAGTTGTTCATGGTCGGTGGGGCTCGGGGTGTTCGTCGTGGCGGGGTCTGTGGGGTGCGTCCGGGGGGTGAAGCTGCTGTGGATGTCGGTGATCTTGCGGTGGAAGAAGGCAGCGAGGGTGTCGCACAGGGCTTGTGATGGCGGAATGTCGTTGGTGCAGGAGCTGGGAGTGGAGAGCTCGTTCACGATGTTGAATAGCTCTTTGCTGTTGTGTGCGTTGTTGTCGAGGCGGTCTTTGCATGAGGATTTTTTGGTGGTCCTGATGAGGTGGTGATGCCTGCGGATGGCATCTTTGTGGGCTGTGCGGTTGGTGGGTGTTCTGTCGTTGAGCCAGATGTTCTCCAGTTTCCGGCAGGTGCGCTTGGAGGCTAGGAGCTCCCGGGTGAACCAGCTGGCTCTCTGGCTGGTGTCTCTGTCGGTGGGTTGTTTCATGAGTGCTACGGTGTTGGCGCAGTCCTCCATCCAGAGTCTGAGGGTGTGGGCCCCCTCCTCGGGGTCGGTGGGGCTGGTTGGTGGGTGGAGTGCGAGGTGTTTTTCTAGTCGTTCCTTGGTGACTTTTCGCCAGCGTCTGCGGGGGATCTGTAGAGTGCGGTGGTGGGAGACGGGTTTCTCGAAGGTGAAGTGGACGCAGTGGTGGTCGGTCCAGGTGAGCTCGGAAGTGTGGCTGAAGGCAACATGAGGGCTGGCGGTGAAGATGGCGTCGGGGTAGTGACGATCTGTCTCAGTCCGAGGGTGGCGAGGTTGTCGATTAGGGTGGAGGAATTGCTGTCGTTGTTGTTTTCTAAGTGGTAGTTCAGGTCATCGAGCAGGATGTAGTTGGTGGAGGTCAGGGCGTGCGTGCTGATGAAGTCTGCGATGGAGTTGCAGAATTGGGGACGTGGGCCTGGTGGTCTGTAGATGAGGGTGCCTCTGAGGGTGGTCTTGGGGTCGGTGTTGATCCTGAAGTGCATGTGTTCGGCGGTGGCGAGGGTGTCGTCGGTGTTTGTGGAGACGTTGATGGTGTTCTTGTGGATTATGGCGATTCCTCCCCCGGCTCCATTGGTGGGGTCTCTGCGCGAGATCTTGTATCCATCGGGATGGCCACTGCAATGTCTGGGATGGAGGCATCGTTCATCCAGGTCTCGGTCAAGAAGGCGACGTCTGGTGAAGTGGTGGTGAGTAGGTCCCAGAGCTCGACGGCGTGCTTGCTTGCGGAGCGGGTGTTGAGCAGAATGCATCGTAGTTGGTTGGGTTCCGCTGCTGTGGTGGTCTTGGCGTTGTTGTTGCAGGAGAAGTTGCAGTTCTGGCAGGTGAAGGGGCCGTGGGTGCGCTTGGGGGTGGCCTTGTAGCAGTTGGGGGTGCATCCGTGGTTGAGTGCGATGAGGGTGTTGGCATCGTAGCGGTGTTGTGAGGGCCTGGGTGTCTGGCCCTGGGTGCGGTCCAGGCGCGGACGGAGGTAGACAGGCTTGTCTTAGGCGAGTCTTCGGCGCGCCAGCGGCGTGCACGCTGCGCGCGGCCACCATTTAAGGGGAGGGAGGACCAGCTAGGAGGCGGAAGGCGGGAATGCGGGCAGCGAATGGGCACGGGGGCGGGGCCGCAGGGGGGGCAGCGGCGGGAAAACTCGGCGGGAAAAGGGCACGAAGCAGTCCCAAAAATAAAGGGCAGGGGCACAGGCACACAGGGTACAAAAAAAGAAGGATGGGGGCACAGGCACACTGGGTACAAAAACAGAACGGAAGGGGCACAGGCACACACAGGGAACAAAGATGAGAGAGGGCAGGGGCGCAGGCATATGGCAGAGGGGAGAGCGTCAGGCACGGGGGCAGCAAGCATGAGTCAGCAGGCAGGAGGCGGCAGCAGGAAGGCAGAGTCACTGGTGGTGCTGCAGCGGAGGGGGAGCGACCTACCAGAATTAAGGCCATAGTTTCATGAGAATACCTGTCATGAGAATACCTGTCACTATTCACTTAACTCACACAAGAATTCCCTAACATAACACCTTCCTGTGTTATCACAATATTGAAACTAGACAATGCACAATTCCATGTGACTACCTTGTCACACATATCCACTCCCTACTTCCCAGAAGCTTCTAAATTTCCGACTACATTTAACTTGATACAGACTCAACATGGAGTGTTAAACATAAAAACATCAATAATCATTAATCTCCAAACTGACCTATAGAAACCATAACTCTGCTACCAAGAAATCTGATGCAGCGCGTTTACAACATAACCCTCTATCTATATCACCAATCCAGGAGCAACTTATTTTTACTCATCGGTGGGGCCCATAGCACCGTGAGACACACACACAGCCCCTGAATGTCCAACAGTCATAAAAACAAGCATCAAGGTACTCCGCTACTTGGTCGATGGACCAACTAGAAGGTATCAGTTGATGGCGAATAAGTCTATCTCAATCACAATATTCTTATAACTTTTAACATTTGATCATCATGACTTTACTTTAATGAACAAAGACTCAAGTTTATATTTTATAGAATTTTATGTAAATTCCTTAAACGAGAAATTTATATTGCGAACATTTTATTATACAAGTACATTCTAAAACACTATTCAACACATTTAGGCAAAGAAAATGAAAAGTACTTATTACCCCTTGGCCATAGGGCAATGATAGAACCACAGAACAGGTTTCCAAGCTGACTCTCCTTCTAACCTCCTTGATGTCTCCCTCCCGACATAGAATCTTCCACGACAGATCTCGTTCTTTTCCCCATCAAAGTTTAAAGACCAAAAATTTCAAAGTCTCTTGCACCATAAAAAAAATTGTCCCAACCGACAGCATGTTGTGGTGCGAAAATTACGGCCACACCGATATCATTTGCACAAGCTATTTCATACCCTTTCACTAACTATCTGAACCCAAAATTGAAACTTTTAGGGGCTTCACTCTTTTCTCATTGGTCCATCGGAGGGGTTGCGATGTACACCTCATGTCCTCCTTGCTTAAACCAGTTAGTAAAAGTGCAAAATCATACCACAGTTTCTCATGACTTCATCAAATGTTCATATTTGTACTTGTCTAGCATGTTGTATCATTTCTTTGCATTCAAGTTTTAAAGTCTATTCTTTCCCAGACTTCTAAATGCAGGCAACTTTGGCACAACTCCCGTTTATAGGCCAGGCTGGCCTTGACATCTCTTGCTCCGGGAATAGGCCACACTCGTGACTGATCATCTTCTCTTTTGCGCATGCGTGGGGGCCATCTTTAATATAATTTCCACCATCGCGTTTTAACAGCCACTTTTCAGACTACACCGATCAGGCCAAAATGGGAACTAATATGAAAACAAACACAACAGAAATTAGATATAGTAAATAAGCCCTTCTGTTTACCTCCCACCATTCTAATATCACATGTTAGGTGTTACCTAGCGAAGCAATAAATACGCAATTTTACATACCATCCGCATTCTTCTGCCACGGTACAATTCTATCATAAGCACAAATTCACGCGTTTACCTTTATTTTTTATATTTTACGTCATCACAGTTCTATATTAGTTCGACTCATATTTCATTAGTGAATTAAAAATTTTGCAGACAGCAGTTAGTTTTCCAACGTGTTGTCTAAATAATGTGGATTTTGTTGTATTTTACATGCTTTACACAATTATTATTATTAAAGTTATGAGGGAACAATATTGTAGGGGGTACAAACATTTTTGTTTCTCCTCTGCTCCATCAGCTGCATGCAGCCTACATGGAGAAAATGGCCTCCCCATAGATGTCTGGGTGGTCGGTGTCCCAACCAATCATAACGCTGCCATTGCAGCGTTGTGATTGACTTAGGGAAGGGAGGCTGCCTGCGGCTGCTTCCTGTTGCAGAGAAGATGATGCAGGATCGGGCCTGCGAAGGTAAGCTAACTGTTATTTTAATTTAAATAAAACCTCCTACCCGCGAGTAATGCCAGCGGCAACTGCAAAGCAGGCCTGTTTTGCTAGATCACAGCACATATGGCTACCATCTTTTTATTTATTTTTGTTAGTGCACCAAAAGTATTAGATGCTAGACAGTCTACCAGAGTAGATAACATTCTTTTTCATTCAAAGCAACACCAATCGGAGGAATCAGTGCACTAGAAATATCCATAAGCACGTCTCCAAATCCATGTTTGACCCTTCTAACACCAGTTTCACTAATTTCATTCACATGATACACTCTATGGAAAACTAAAGCTAATTAGTAGTTGCTCACACAATAGCATGGAAGGTTAAAATAGGCTGTCTTTCAACAAACATAATAAATGCCTCTATATGTCGGCTCTTCAACCATCAAACATTCAACCATAAAATTAAAACTACTCTCATTCTTTCCAGTCATCTCAAGCGTTTCAGATTTCTCATGCATCAGATACACAATTACTTTCCTCTCCTGTTCAAGTCTAGTATGTATCTTTGAATTTCTAAAACATCCAAATTCCAACAAATTTTCACTCTCCTTTCATTAAAATCTCTAATAATTTTGTCCCATATCACTCAAATTTCACACACTCTTCCTGTTAATCAAATTGCCCATGTTAGTATGCATAATTAATTACATAATTATGTAAATACAATTTGAAACAGAAGCTAACTCCCAACATTAGGAAGATTAGGAAGATCCTCTAATGGAAGATCAAAATTGATACGAAGGCACTGAAGGGAAAACTATAGGAAAGTGGAAGTTGACTGTCATGAGTGCTGTCTCTCACAAAGTTGTGTTGCTGATACAGCTGTGACTCTGATGGTGGGTTCCAGCGCCTTGGAGGCGTTCTAGTCTTTTTGACCTTATCTTGTGCGTCTGCATGACACGGCCGGAAGCCTGCATATGCTGAAGATCATGATTGTTGAACATGGCAGATTACAAAAGCTGCATCTGGGAACACCAAGGTGCCTGCTTTTCTTTGATTTACCTGATGGTCAGTGCTGCAGTTTCCCCACCATGACTAATCCTAGAAGTAGATGCTGGTGGTGATTCTTGACCTGATCTCCTGCTGTCTTTTGTCCACACATCTCTGGAGTCCTGGATAATGCCACGGGAACATGTGGAAACCATATTTAAAGAATCCTTACCAACAGAGGACTGCTATATTAAGTTGGTAAGGCATACAGTAGAAGTGTTGAATGGATTTGTACTTACCTTATTGGATACTCTCTGAGTGCTCACCTGAACCTCGATTTTGTAGTCCATGAAAATAAAGACAATATGTAGTTTAATATGGAAAATTGCACTTTCTACTCTCTAGAGAACTTTTTACTTAATTTTTCATTTTCAGACTCAAGAGACTTTAACATGCTTTTTTTCAGGATGGAAGATTACTGGGAACAATTCAATAATTCTTGAACGGATTATTTAGTATGACCTCCCTTAAGTATATATTGTTGGCTAATAAAAGGAATTCTTAGAGGGGATTATTTTTAAAAACATTGTTTTAGAAAGGGTTCATTTAAATCACATTAATCGTTTTCTTTTGTATGTGGTACATTTTGTTACCTCATCATTTACTGAATCCAAAGTGGGAAAGAAGGAAGTTTTAGGTAAGCAAGGTACAATGGGGGATGTCAGTGCAGTGTAAAACCTGTCAGGATTTTCTGAAACTTACACATTGCTCTCTTTGTTTTTTTATATATACATGTGTACATATTTGCTTTAGCGCATAGAATGGGGAATCAATTTGAAGATGGTATAGATATACCTAAGCTGAGAGGGACCAGGCTGAACAGAGGATATTGTTTTCTTTTAATGTACTTCTCCTTTCCTCCAGGGACTGGCTCAACCCGGATGGCAAGACTGTATTCAGGTTATTTGTGTACTGTTGGGAGTTAACACCTGTGATTGCATCCATCCCCTACAAGATCGCACGACTTAGTGCTCAAGTGTTACAAAATCGCTCTCTCTGAAAGAGAAGGTGACACGTACAGACATAACAATTTGAGACATTTGTTAGAATAAAATACTCATTTAATAAATTTGCACAAGTATTCTCATGAACACCATCCTTAGAAATACCTAAATGATCTAACGTTTTATCCTAAGTAATATCACTATTAATACATGATTCAATTTCACATTTAGGAGAAACCTATCTAACTGAGGTTGCTAAACAACAGCTCACCTTAATTTTGACCATTCTTCTGCTAGAACACGGGTACTCATAGTACGACCCGCGGGCCGCCAGACGCCCGGCAAGCCTTCCTTGGTGGCCCGCGGACCTTGCTTACATCATACCTGTGTTTAAACATTTTCTTTTAATTGTGTCAGCAAACGCCCAAACTCTCAGAGACTCTGCTCTGTGGGGGCCGGGGGATTCCAGTGATTGTCAGAGTGGAGATGCAGGGGTCTAAGAAGAGGTGAAATACATCAAAGCTTAATTAACATGTAAATGGTCTTTTAAAGACCTGTGAAGTACTCGGTGCAGCTGTGTGTGTGCGCCGGGGAAGCTGTCTCAGTCCAGGCTGAGGGCTGACACACACACGGGGTGAGATAACAGAAAGAGGCAGAGAGAGGCAGGCAGAGAGGGAGGGAGGGAGACAGGGAGAGAGACCGGGAGACAGGGAGACAGAGAGAGGGAGAGGGAGGGAGACAGAGGTTGACAGAGGGTGATAGAGAGAGGGAGACAGAGAGAGGCGGTCAGGGGGAGACAGAGGGAGGGAGGGTGACAGAGGGAGGGAGGGAGACAAGGGGGTGACAGAGGGAGGGAGAGGAAGGGAAACAAAGAGACAGAGAGAGGGAGGCAGAGAGGGAGACAGGGAGGCAGAGGGAGACAGAGGGAAGGAGGCAGGGAGGGAGAGACAGGGAGGGAGAGAGAGGGAGGGAGACAGGGAGAGAGACAGAGGGTGGGAGACAGAGGGTGGGAGACAGAGGGTGGGAGACAGTGGGAGGGAGGGAGACAGAGAGAGGGAGACAGAGACAGAGAGAGGGAGACAGGGAGGGAGACAGAGGGTGACGGAATCAGAGGGACACAGAGACAGGGAGACAGAGGGAGGAGGGCGACAGAGGGAGGAGGGCGACAGAGGAGGGAGACAGTGAAGGGAGACAAAGAGAGGGAGACAAAGAGTGGGAGAGAGAGAGGGAGACAGAGGGAGTAGGGCGACAGTGGGAGGGTGACGGAGGGAGACAGAGGGAGAGGGAGGGAGAGAGAGGGAGAGAGAGAGGGGGGAGGGAGAGAGAGATGTGTGTATGCCGGGTCTGGTGGCTCAGTGGACGAAGGCGTCTGCTGCAGGGACCTGTGTTCAACCTCATGGTCACATTTTTGTTGTTGTTTTAGCCCCGCCCCCTCTGACCCCGCCCCCACCGGTGCAGCCCTCAGCCACAAACCACACTGTAAATGTGGCCCGAGAGAAAGTTTGTGAGTATCCATGTTCTAGAACAATCCATCAAAAACAAAACCTAAACTACTGATATTTGGTGCAAAAATCAAAAACTTCAGGGTCTCCAAAATCTTCAAATTTATTATATCACTAATAAGTTAATTCCAATAGAAATGCTAATTGGAAAACCTAATATCTTGGACTGGATAACTATACTACAAAAAATAATCTTCTTTGAAAGTAAGGAAACCAAATTCCAACCACGAAAAATTGTGTAGGCACTTTTTTAAAAACTCAAAAACCCTGAATTAATTTCCAGCAATCCATCAAAAACTTTTTAACTTTGAATTTTCTCCAGTTTTATATTACTACAGGTGCATGGAGGTTCTTCAATAAAAAAGATCAATAGTCTTCCAAGTTAATGTCTGTTTGCTCTGGTTTGATCTTGATCAAGTATGCCCATTCAGGTGCTGCATACTCCTTGTTTTGTACTCTTATTCTTGTGGATCTTCTGACTGTCACTCAATACTGTTTATGTTCGTTCTGTCTCTACTTCAGCTGTGTCCAGTCTAAAATCTTCCCTTGATTCTCTTTTCCTTCCTCTTACGTTTTCAAGTCATCTATCTTGAATCCGGCTTTCATCTTCGGATCCACTTTTGACAACTTCTACATCTTCATCTTCCCTTGCCACTTTGATCTGTGTAGTTTTTGACTGGAACAGCTTGATTGGCTCTGGTGGTTTTTGAAATTTGAACTTTAGCTTTCTGATTTTCTTGTTCTTGAGTTCTTTATGCTTGTTCAACTCCCCTCCCCCCCGGATCCACATAACAAACTGTAGTTTGACTCTGTGAATCGCTCTATGTGTCACTATTTCTTCAACTGCAATTTTCACTGTCTTCATATGAGATGATTGGGTTCACTGTGGCAAGCCTTTACACTTCATAGCAGTATTTGTCACAAGTATGACTTGATGAGATGGGCAGACCTGTAATCATTGGGCAGCATTAGGGGGTCAGACTTGCAGATATCACTGCAGTGTGTTTTTAACTTACTTGCGTATAGTAGGCTTTACCCGTTTTGTGAATAACTGTTTTTAACTGGTTCTGAGGGAGCATTGTCTTTCACGCTGCTAAAGCATCTTTATTCCTTAATTAAACTTAACTTTTCTTGCCCGTCGTTCCCGTTCCGCGCGGCTTGTGCCGTTTGTAGCGGAGGGACTGTTTGGGCTCTCAGGTCTCTACCACTTCCAGCTGTTCCGGCTGGCTAGTTCGGTCGGTGGTCTGGTTGCGCGTCCTCCCGCACCTTTTAAACACGGCTGAGGTGCGGACGCGCAGCGGCGCGCCAAAGGCAAGCCCGTCTGCGCCAGTCCACGCCAGACCGCCGCCAGCCGCCAGAACTCCTGCCTGTCAGTGGTCTTGTTTTTGTAGGCATTGTAATTATGGCTAAAATCTGCTATACCAGGGGCGAGCTTGTGGCATTAAGCAACCTCTCCAGCACGGTTGAACTTACTGACAGCCTTTTAGGCAATGAGATCACCCTTACCCAGGATCACATCCCCCTCGAGCCATCCACTTTATACACAACAAAGGTTAGAGCTACAGGAGAAGCCCCCCTACCTCTGAAGGCTATGTATTTTAATGCACGGTCAATTCCTAAACATGCGTTAGATATTTGGACTCTCTTGGATCAAGAGAAACTGGAAGTTTGTTTCATTACTGAAACCTGGTTCCAAGAACAGTCCTCTCCAGATATAGCCATTGCCTTCCCTCCATATTATATGTTAGTAAGGCTGGACAGAGCACTCGGGAGAGGAGGGGGCTTAGGTATTGCGACAACAGGTTCATTAGATACCTTTATAATAGACTCTCTGCACCTAAATAAAGCAGAAATACTACTTTTCAAACTAACGTCGCAATATGTTAAGAAATGGACAGGAGCCTTAGTCTATAGACCGCCCGGCCATAAGGCCAATTTTGTAAACCAACTAGTCGAATTTATTGCTCCTTGTGTTATGGGTGCAGATAATTTCATTCTAATCGGCGATTTTAATTATCATGCCGAGCTGGCTCATGACCCAGACACCGACCAATTGATCACTTCTCTCCAGACCCTAGGCCTGGAGCAATTGGTAGTGGGACCCACCCACCAGGCTGGTCATATTCTTGACCTTCTGTTCACAAACTCCACCAGGATCATCTCGGATCAACCCGTACAGCTCCTGTGGACAGATCATTACTTAATACAGTTCAGTCTTCCTGCCAAGGAGCCGAACACAAGACCAGTCAATGAAAACGTCACGATTCGACCTTGGCGCAAAGTTTTTTTTATTTTTTTATTTTTTATTTATTTATTGGCATTTCAGAAAAAATAAACAAGCACAGAAGACATTGGCATCAGATCACGACATTGGATATTGCACACATTGTTTGAGAAACAGTCGGCAGAAAGCATTCAGTACCAGAACACAATAGAACTGTAGGCCCTCATAGCATGGCAATAAAAGATCCACCAAGATCAGAGTACCTCGGGCGATTAACCCCACCCGGGGCATGTACAGTCAGTCTTTATCTCTGCAGCCAGTCCACATGGCGTATGGAGCACTTGGTGTGGTCGCTCCTCTAAAGAACTAAAGCGCCCCCAGTCAAAACCTCCACCCGTGTATGTGTGTCCGCACCGTCCTCGTCTGAAGCGTCCTGTGTGGGCCTCTTGTCCAGGAACAGTGACCAAACGTTTTTCGGCCTATTACGTGGGGGTAACATTTCACTGTATAGCTCGGTTTGCGTGCTGCAATACAACATCTCGTTGGTCCATTGAGACAGTGTCGGTACCGGGCTTCGCATCCAGGAGAGGGCCACACATCTCCTGGCGAGGAGGAAGGCCATGTCAACAAGCCGTCTGTGTTCCTTCCGCAGAGGTTTGGAGTAACACAAAATTCCTAACATGGGATCCGGAGACAGAGTTAGATCTGTGACCCTGTTCACTTCCTCATATACCTTGCTCCAAAAGGATGAGATCCCCAGACAAGACCATGCCACATGTAGGAAATCCGCCACTTGCGCCCTGCATCTCTCACAGTGAGGGCTCTCCCGTAGACCGTATCTTGGGAGCCTTTCCGGGGTATAGTAAACCCTGTTTAGGAATTTAAAATGTATCAACCTGTGACGGCTGTTGAGTGATATTCTCTTCGTGCTAGAGCAGCAGTATTGCCACTTCTCGTCCGGCAGGTCTATAGCCAAATCAGTCTGCCATGCCAGGCGCGGTTTAGCATAGTCGGCCGTCCTTTCTGAGAGGGCAATGCGATACAAATTAGTTACGAATTTAGCGTGGGACTTGACATCAGTAATGTAAGCAAATGCCGTGACCACCGGGGGCTCAGTCATATCCTCCCCTAGAAGGTCCTTAAGTGCATGTCTCACCCTGTGGAACTGAAAGCGCGGTAACAGCGGGTGAGGAACATTTCCCGACTCTATCTCTTCCCAGGTGCGTGCAGTGCCCTCCGCAAACAGGTCTCCCATATTATGTATGTTCAGTGAACCCATCGCAGCCAGCACCCCCTTGTCCCTACATGGGGCCAGCCATGAGCACCAGGCGAGGGGGCCTTCGGGGCATACAACAGGCTGCAAGCTTGTACGTCCATCATATGGTGCCAGGCATGAGTAACTGTATTCAGCGAATCCAAAATACCCGTCCGGCGATCCCGAGGTCGTACTAGCAACGCAGGAAGGGGGACAGGGGCTGCAACTACGGTTTCTATGCGTATATGCGGGATGTCCTCTGGGCCATGAATCCAGTGGAAAGCATGTGCGCTTTGTGCAGACCGATAATAAAGTTCCAGGTCTGGAGCATTCAGGCCGCCTGCCGCATACGGACGAGTAAGAATTTTCCATGCCACCCTTGGCTGTTTTCCGGCCCAAGCCAGACGTATCATTAACGAGTGCAGGCGCTGGAAGAATGAATTGGATAGCACCATAGGGATATTGTTAAACAGGAACAGAAAGCGAGGTAATACAATCATTTTCATGAGAGAGACTCGCCCCATCAGTGACTGTGGCAGAGCAATCCACTTTTCAATATCATCCTCCAGTTTGGAGATGGCCACGCCAAGTTCTCTCTTAGGACTACCTCCTAGTCCGTGTGCAGGTGAATCCCTAGGTATCGCACCGATTCAGTAGTCCACTGAAGCGGGTATTCCGGATCCACCCTCCTTGTAGCCGGTGTCAGCGGGAACATAAGAGATTTGGTCCAATTCACATGGATACCCGAAAGAGGGCTGAACAAGACTACCTCACATAGCACCACCTACAGGTGCACCGCCAGGTCCCGAACATATAAGAGGGTGTCATCCGCATATGTGGACACAATCAGATTGTACGAGGGGAATCGTATGCCCCTGTGCCCGTGATAAAAAACAGTGAACCCTAGTAGTTTGGAGGATCAAGATAAGAATAGACATAAACTTGAATAGTATTTATGTCCTTTGTCCAGCCGGACAGGAATTTATTTGGCGATGCACAAAATCAGAAAGTAATGTCAAGCGGGCACAGCCCGTGACCTACAGTGAACAAGACAAAAAAACAAGTATAGGCAAGAGCGAGCAAATCAGTCTGTATACTTATAATCAGTGAACAGACTTGATTGTAGTCTAGCGACTGGTTGCCCAAGACACTGGGCCTCTGTCCATCTCCTAAACCAACTATATGCAATTTGGGGATCACTATCGACAATAAACTGTCGATGAAAGCTCATGTAAACCGTGTAGTGGGCACCTGCTATGGCACCTTACGCAAATTGTGCAAGATCTTCAAGTGGCTACCAATTGAATCTCGCACGCCACTGATTCAGGGCCTAATTATGAGTCGAGTGGACTATGGCAATACCCTACTGGCTTCTATTAACAACAATCTCTATGCCAAATTACAAACCCTCCAAAACACTGCTGCCAGACTTATTCTGGATCTACCTATGAGATCATCTTCTTGTGCCAATTTAAAATCTCTCCATTGGTGTAACAGTGAAAACCAATATAGCGACGCAGGTGACAATGTGAAACAGCGTGAGTGGCGCAAAGTGACTAGTGAATAAATATACAGTGTATTCATTGATATACGGCGGTTCCAGATAGTTTAGAGGTTCATTTTGAAAGTATTCAATGTGTTCAATCGGTTCGTATCTCGCGCCAATATTTGCGCTGAAAGGTCGACGGCGTTTCGATCCAAGTTACTACAGGATCTTCATCAGGACTGGGTCGTTGGCAGTGCTGGGGGCCGTTTGGCTGGTAATCAATCGCCGGTTGACAATAGCCCAGAGGTATATTGAGCTTCTGATTCTGTAAATGGCAGGCGGTTAGTTCCGAAGTGCAAACGGACTTCTTGGCCCGGGTCTGTGTGGTAGAGTCCCGTGGCACTCCCGGGAAAAAATGGCTTCAATGTGGCCGATCACAAGCGTACTCAGTTGGCTGCGAAGATCCGGGTCAGAGATATCAAGTTCCTTCCCGATCCCGGAAGAAGTTAATTTCTAGAACGCCGATCCCTAGCGTGGTCGGCTGGCTGAGAGTCAATCTCAGATGTAAACAACCTTGCGAACTGTCCGTGGGATCGAAAGTCTTTCGCACATGTCAGAATTATAGAAAGTCTCCTTGTTTCCTTTCAGATAATGTATTTACATATGTATGTATGTATGTATGTATGTATATCTTCACTAATTGTCCTTAATTAATACCAGTTGGGACACTGTTGTTCTTATACTATTACGCCCCAATCCCAACAAGGTTGACGGGTACCTTACTCCTGTTCTATCTACATAATTCTAAGGTATGGAGCAGACTAGAACCTAGAGGGACTCCTGGCAACTCTGGCAAAACTAAACTAAACTATAGCTAGCTATACTTTAGAAAACAGCACCTACTTCTTACCTCATACTACACTTGGGTTAGGTACGCTGGGGTAGAACTATTTAGAAGCACCAGATGAGTATTCATATTTTAGCCTGTGTTATTCATGTGTGTATTTTTATGACTATATGTCATAGCTACAAACCATGCTATTACAGTATTATCTAATATTACTGCTAACACTGCACGTATTATACTTCGCATTCTGTCTTACGATTGTAGCAGTTCATATCTCTTCCTTGAGAAATAAGACTGTTTAATAAGCCTTTTTTTTATTGAAACGCCCGTCTACATATTTCTGTGTGAACTCTGTAGAAACGAAGCATACACGATTGACTGAGTGAAACTGTTATCTATTGTTTACACGATTCTGAGACTGTTCCGATTCTAAGGGAAACAAAGTTGTCATGTTTTTGCGGTTGTCCGAAACTAATCCCTTCTTGTTTATTCGAGAAGTTTCTAGTGACCTCTGAGTTAGCTGGTACACACAAGTAATTAAGTTTAATGTACTTGATAGAGGCATACTGACCTTAGTCCTATGCCAAAACTATAGTGTATATTATTCCAATGCGCAGAGCTTACACTACAAGATGTCCTTCTTAAACTCATTATCACCAGTGGCAGGGCATCTGGCCATTTCAGTTATGTTGAGTTAAACACTTTGGACAACTTTGACTACGAGTACTGTTGACTCTTTCGACTACACCTAATGCTACTGGTCGCTAGCTAAAATGAAATTGTTGCTCTACTCTGAGTGCCATACATAAAAAGTTCACTTTTAAAGTGACTGCCCCTATCTGACTCTAAAGAAACTGCCAAACTGATTCTAGGGACCACTCCCTCAATAAGTTCGATTATCACACCTTCTCATTTGATCAGCCTCAACCCACCTGGGAAAAAAAGACAAACAATGACTAGAATATATCTCTAATTTATGAATCATAGTGGGTCGCAATCCAACCAACCATGTCAATATTCATGAGGTAGGTCACTACTTACGAATCACTACAATTGGTGATCACCTGAAATAGTGATTTCAGGTGATCACTTTTTTAATATTTGTTGTTTCTTAAAGGAAACAGGCTGCATTTAAAAAAAGGTTTAAACATGTAAACATTTTGAGAGTAGACTGTGGTCTCCTAGACCTCTGACTCCTCCCCCACAAATGTATTTTTACATTGAGTGTGGAAGGGGTCACTTTTGCAAATGGGTACCAGCTCCTTTAAGATGTAGGTAACTTTTCAACCAAATTTCGGTCTCATAGCATTGAAACATAAGATACCAATTCGATATTTGGAAGGGATGCCTACAAACCTCACTTTCCAGATAATGAAACATTATCCATTCGGAATCTAATTTTAGGAAAAAGTACTTTTGCAGTTGCAGACTCAGAATTAGAGCGTTTATGACTGCAAAAATGCTTTGTACATCTGGTACGTTGTTTCTCATCTAATACAGGCAAACCAGCGCCATTGCCAAAGCCAACTGGAGTCTCTTCTGAACTGCTCGATTAAAAAGGCCATTAGAGCAGGATGCTAAAGGGATGTTTTCGCATGTTTACTCCCACACTAACCAAAATCTCCTGAAATTCTTTGGACCCCAACTGCAGTCCATTGGCAATTACAAATCTCATTTAGATATTCCACTCAAGTTTTCAATGTGACATTGTGTGACATGTCCACAAATTTCACTACTGGCATATTTAAATAAAACCCAATCATTGGAATACCATACCTCGGCATGCGTCCACTACCTCCAAATGAGGGCTAATTTGCACCACGGTTGAATGGTAACCTCTATTGGCTTGAATAGTAAAGGCACTGTGACTTGCAATTTGTCACTCATTGCCCATAGTACAAACCTCTCACAAAATGCTTGACTCTCCTAACAAGAGAAGATCGCCACAAAAATATTCATGTCTTCCTTTTCATAGCCCTTATGCTATTGTGTACGTCATGAGCAAATTACAAGTCCTTTTTCTTCTTAACCCACTCGCATAATTAATAATCCTCCCTTCAAAATGATACCCCTATCAGTGGGCAATTCCTCGGGCACATGTTCATACCTCTCAGCGGCATTTGACACAGTCGATCATACTTTATTGATTGACTGTGTCAGTAATGCAGTGCTGTGTGGCATCGCATTTGAGCAGTTGACCTCTTTTCTCAAAGATCAGATTAAGTCAGTCTCCCTTCCCCCATATCGCTCCGCCTAGGTCCACTTGAACTGTGGGGTGCCTCAGGGTTCGTCCTTGTCCCACCACTTGTTAAACCTCTACATCCGTCCTTTAATACACTCTCTTCAGTAGCAAGGTGTGAAAATATTTAATTACGCTGATGACATGCAGCTAATTATTGCAATCAACACTATAGAGTCTAATGTACCCTTTGAAAACACCATACTTTATATTCGGACTGGAGGAATTAAAATCAGCTAAAGTTAAACTCTGATAAAACTGAAGTGGTGGTACCAAAGTATAACTCTATCCAAATGGAACCCCTCCTTCTGGCCTTCAGAATTAGGCTATTCCCCCACGCCTAAGAGAGTGGTAAAAAGCCTTGGGATTCTTATTGATGAAGATTTATTTCACAAACAACAGATTAGAGCTGTGTCATCCTCTTGTCATCTCCAACTTTGAAGAATAAGAAAAATCTGCAGGTATTTTACAGAGAAATCTGTCATTCAAATTATCATTGCCCCAGTGATATCAGGGATTGACCATGCAAATGTCCTCTACTTGGGGCTCCCTACTGGATTAATTCACAGGTTGCAATTGGTGCAAAATCAGGCGGCCCGGCTGGTCTTGTGCCAGCCACGACATTTTCACACTAAGCCACTGATGGAAAAGCTCAACTGGCTCACTGTGGCCCAGAGGACCATCTTTAAAACAGCTTGTATGGTTGATTTTTAAGACTATTTGTGGTAAAAGCCTTCGACCAGACTTCAGCGCCACATGCCCACTCTCCAAATAGATCAGCTCATCTCAATTCACTTATGGTGCCGAGAAGCAAAAGGAAAAGGCTAGCAGGGGCCAGTTTTTCTGTACTGGCTCCTCTTACAGGAAACACCCTCTTCTTGGATATTAGATCAGTATGCAACTAGGAGAAATTAATGAGTCTCTTAAAAACTTGGTTGTTCCGACAATCCTATGCCTAAACTGGCGATCGATGCTTCCCTCTGCTACTAGCGCCAAGATATCTTATGGTGAATGTGCGCTCTACAAGTGACCTATAACATAACATACTCACCTTCCTCCTCACCTACATCACTCTTCTGTGGCCACCCCTCACAAATGTACCCTATGAAAATGCACAAATCAATATCTTTCGCTGGTGCTACAATCCACTCATTTTTTCACAGAGAACCAGCATTACATCTTCTATATTCCTAACTATACATTCTTCTCCTTCCTCCAATTCTTGGAAATCCAGTTTGGGATCAGGCAAAGGTAGCTGTGATAAAACATATACAGTAGCATTTTTCTTTCCAGGTGCATATTCTAACTTTTAACTGAATTCCTGTAAACATATTATGATTTAGCTATGCACAAGGTGGCACAAATCACTCATTTTAGATTGAATAAATCGATCAATGACTTGTGATACATGTGGAGAATAAATTCTGATCTCCACAAGTACATTCTTCTCATACTACCCACTAAAACACCAGTGCCTCCATTTCAACAGCAGAATAGCTTGCTTCCACTCTAGGTAATGCCCTTGAGGCAGAGGCCACCACTTCCTCTTGTCCATTCCTTTCCTAAAGCAACACTACTCCCAATTCACAACCACTAGCATTTGTCATGACTGTATGTTTGTCCAAAGTATTCCACTCTCCTTTAATATGTTCAACACGTTCTCCACCATCTTATTGTGCTCAATGACACTCACCGAACACCAGGATGTCATGCTGAAAGTATGTGATACTTTTATCCTTTTGAAACAGCAATCATGGCCCTTTGAAAAACAGGCAAAACTGAGACCCACTCAAAGCTCATTGCTTTATAGCAAAATGCCCCAAACGATGTAAAGTGATATGGTTCTTTATGGACTTCAATCTTAATATTTGCCGAAAACGTATCCAAGGTGGTAAATACCTTAGTCCCCATTGAATAAATTCACATTTCTGTGGTGTTGGGTAAAGGTTTACAAACATTCTCAAGTCCCCACTGGACTTGTCTGCCAACACAGCAGGAGTAAACAATTCAGAACAATTTATTCTTGCACAGATGCGATTTGCAAATGAGAAAAGTCAAATTTTGAATGCAGAATGATGATGTAAGAATCAGGAAGTTTAGAAATACAGAGTGTGGTCACAACCCAGATGCCTGGGAAGGTGCTGGAAGGAAGGAGTGCTCCCGTCTGATGTCTGGTAGTGAAAATCTAATTTACGAAGAATACCATGTCCATGGAAGATGGATAAAAGGACCCTGGCATCAGAGAGCGCAAAGTAATATTTTCTGAGAAGCAGCTGTTAACAGAAGAATGGTTTGAGAAAGCATCATTTTCTTTTCCTGAGGCTCAAAAAACAAAATTATGGAACAGCATGGATGGGAGAAAGCCAACTCACTTGGTGTCACCAGAGAGCTATACCAGAAACGCTGGTATGATCTAAGATCCTGCACCAAATAGAAGGTGGCCAGGCGGATGACCGAGGCTAGTGGCACATGTGGTGTCTTTTTGTAATTGGGTGTCTTTTGGCAATTGGGGCCCTCCAAACATCCTCCTCCCACTCCAATGGAATCACAATTGAGGGAGTCACTTGAACCTGAAAGTGTTGTGGGAGTGTCAGACATTGAGACCTCCAATGCTGCAGGCTCCAGCCAAGGTAAGTTATTTTCTGGTTAATTTCTTACCATTCATATTGTTTATAAGTTCTACAGTACAACATCTTAGCTAACAAAATGTGTGCTGTACTTTTACAATGCTCAAGGGGGGTGGGGCACGCCGCGGACATGCACAACAGAATTACCTTTTGCATCATGGTAAATATAGTTTTCAAAGTTGCTGATTTGTCAAATTTCATGGCCAGTGCCCGTATCCCTATACACGTGTTTCGAAATTCCTTTCTCTTCAGTAGGGAAAAAGTTCATAGGTTCTTGTGCATGCTGCCGTCATCCTATCAGGATTATTACCACTCTCAGCATGCGTCGCGCACCCCTGAGCTCGTCAGCTCGCGGCTCGTGGGAGCGTTTTCAACAGTCAAGGGGGGTGGGGCACGCCGCGGACATGCACAATGGGAGTTGTAGTACATCTTAGTTACATGGTACACCTTTAATTACATGGTGTACTGCATGCTGATAATTAAACTACACATATCTATACATTATCTCCATGTCACAAACACAAAACTCAAATTTTCAACAATATTACGCAAACTTATTAACCCCTTCGATGCTCATGACGAGCTCAGCTCGTCATGAGGTATACCTCTAGGGTGCTCATGACGAGCTGAGCTCGTCATGACCACACCCATTAACATTATGGCCCAGCACAGGAGAAGGATCTGTCAAGCAGCCAAGGTGTTAACCATTCATTTACAATAACTATAAACATACATTTCCACAGATCACGCCCAGGACGTTTTGAAAACCATTGAAGCTGCCGAAGCAATTCACACACTTGGAAATGGAGAACAGCACAATTGCTACTGTTATGCCCATTACTCCTACTCCAACTACAATGAGAGCAAACGTGTCACCATTACCAGACGTTGAGGAAGGTGATTAGGTGCTATCACAAAGCAACTTCATCTGTGTGAATCCAACAACCAACAGCCCACAATGATAATGTATTGAATGACATGGCAGACAGTTCTCCATTGGTTGGTGGCCTGGAGAAATCCATCATCACAGCACAGCACCTGCAAGCCAAACAGATGAAAACTGTTAAAAGGCAGCTGCAAAGCATGTCAAGGTTAATACTGCAATTGCAGAAAGGACAAGACCGTTGGATTGCTGCTATGGAGACATAGCAACGTCTGCAAAGATACAGGCACATGGCACGCTATGATTCTTTCACTAAATCTATCAATCGATTGGTCATAGCCACAACCACTCTTGCCAGGAGAACTGTCAATATCCAAAATGACATGGGGCACTGCTGTAGAAAACATACAGATACATAATCTGCCTGTCCCCAACATTTTGCCGCCACCTAAAAGTGAAGACGGCTCTAGCCTCCGTGCCACATATGTTCCAGATTGATGCTGTACCAGGAGAACACGCTGATACACATCTGGAACAGGTATATTCCCACCTCCACAGGCAAGTCCTTTTGAGAAGGTGACCAACACCAGAGGCCATAACAAGTGACTTTTGTAGACACTCAGATGCATACAGTTGATTATGAAGAATTACATTGTTACAACCTGAGTAAAAGGTTAACTTTCAGTCATGCATAAAATATTACCATGATGTGTGTTGTCTGTTTCTTAGATATGGTCATCGTTCTTACTTAAAAATGGTTGCTGGTGATCTCTGTGTTTTGAGCACAACCCTCTGCTGCATGTGTCCCGACCTGCTGAATCTGTAGTGGTGGTAGTTCATCATCTGAGTTTGATTCTGACTCTATGTTGATGTTGTGAAGACCCTTCCTCATGGCTATGTTGTGGAGAATGGTACATGTGGCAATGATTTTACAACAGGTCTCTGGTGTGTAGAGTAGTGCTCCACCGGTTTTATGGAGACATCTGAATTGAGACTTGAGGATCCCAAAGGTACATTAAATTATTGATGGTGTTGTTGTTTGTGCTCTGTTGTGCTGCCTTTCAACTTCTGGTTCTTGGTTGCCAGTATGGTGTCAATATCCAAGAGCGCAAGTTATATGCACTGTCTCCTTAAATGCTATGAAAAGGATACACTTTTAGGTCATTGTATGAACACACTATTGGACATCCTATGAATTGAGTTTGTAATTCTCTTACCAAGTATGAAGCCATCCGCAAATTCACCCTGAGACAGAGGGTTATTTATTCCACTGTGGCCGATCATAAAGGAGTCATGTGTGCTGCCTGGCAAATTTGGCTACAAGGTCAGTTATGAGGCATCACACATACTTGTACATTGTGTGAATGTGTGCTTTTTCTATAAATGAATTCAGTTGCATCAGGGGCATATGGCAACATGTGTGCCATCAACACAACCAATTACATTGGGAAACTGAGCTACCAGGTAAAACATTAGTTTGGTCTGCTGTAAATATTGGGGATTATTTGAAAAATAAATATATTGGTTCACTTTGCGAACCATGATGTTCAGAAACCTGTGGAAACCCCTAGAAAAAGTACTTTGTGACACTCTCCCTGCCACTGCTATGACTTCCTGATTATGGCAAGAAGCTAAAGGGTGTAGGCAACACAATCCCTGCACATGTGGTGGGATTGCATTGCTTCTGACTGTTGGGGTCTGTAGCTGAGGTTATAACTCAGTGATTACATCCAGAATTACCTTACTACTTAGACTCTACTTCTCATATATTTTCCCCTCAGCCTGTTCATACAGGGTGATCCTCACCCTAAACATCCTCTCCTGTCTCCTTCTCTGCCTACCAGCTAAAATCCTCATCTTCCTTGCCAAGAAATACAGAGCTGCTATTCTGAAAGAGCCAGATGCAGTTTGGCTGACTTTATGGCACCTGGTTACCACCTGATATACATCGATAGTAACTGCATTTCCTAAATGCCTATTTTGCGACTATTCACAATTAGGAAATTGCGATTCTCCTATTAACATGACGAGAGAATCTGGATTTCATTAAAGACACGGAGGCTAGCATTATGCATATAACTTTTAATGCAACTCCAAACAGCCGCATATGTCACAAAGCAATAGTTCCAATGGAACATTCTTAACAAAACAATTCTAGTAAGCACTAGGCAAACAGCCTCTTTTAAATAAGGAGTAAAGGAGAGAAAGGAAATGTCCCAATGAGAAACTTCAACGATGAGACTTCATAAAATCAAGGTAGATGGAGGACAAACGAAATCTCCAAGATCCGAAGAGAAACAATCAGGAAAATGAGTTCACGAGAGGTTATCTGAAAAGAAAAGAAGTGTATATAAATTCAGAAATATAAGGAAAGATTAATCTTGATAAGGAACAGTAAGAATTCAAATAAAATATTCCATTCATTAAGTATGTTTATTGTCATAGAAATGCAATAATGAAATGTGTAAATATAAAGAGGATGATTCTGAAAAAATGTATGAGAAATGGAGATCCAAATTAGGGCTGACAGGGAACGAGGCCGAGAAATCACTAAGATTGTTAAACTCTGTGCTGAGGGCAACAAATGTACAAACACAGCAATACAAAACACTGTTTGAACTATATCATACCCCCCATAGAGTGGCACAATGGGGTGGAACCAATGGTGTAACTTGTCCAAGATGCCATTCTTCCCAAGCTGATACCATCCACATGTTTGCATCTTGCCCGGCTTTAGACAAGTATAAACAAGACTTGGAGCAATTCTTCAAGAATTCGCTGGGAATGAATATAACATTACTAGACGAAATGATGGTTTTGGGGGTAACAAAAGATAGTCTGGTAATACCTCAGTTTGAGTTTTTGTACATAGCCATGGCATTAAGTAGATTATGTATAGCTTCACTCTGGAAAGATCCAAACCCACCAACACTACATCAATGGGTCTCTAGGGTATTGGCCATATTTACGTTGGAATGGGCTCTAGTGGAAAAAAGGGGAAGGGTGAGAAGAGAGGATGTAAAACGGATATGGGCCCCAATAATAGAGTGGAAGCTAAGAATGGGGAGTCTGTAACCTGATATATAACGATCCAAATGATCTTGACTCTGTGCATTATGTTCTTTCGTTTTTTTGTTTTTCCGCTATCTGTGACTATGCATTCTCTCGTGCAATAGACAATGAAAATGTATTCTTGATGATGATGAATAATAAAAACATTTAAAAAAAAAAAAAAATGCAATAATGAACATTTTACCAGTTTTACAGAAGTAAACAGTAAGTAAAAGAATAATCAT
Organism: Lissotriton helveticus; assembly: GCF_964261635.1. Taxonomy (NCBI): domain Eukaryota; kingdom Metazoa; phylum Chordata; class Amphibia; order Caudata; family Salamandridae; genus Lissotriton; species Lissotriton helveticus. The sequence goes on from NC_136063.1 coordinate 2,127,111,804, forward strand.
CAACCACCCAGGGAAGGGTGGGAGGGATAATGCTAGCCTCCGTGTCTTTAATGAAATCCAGATTCCCTGGTCATGTTAATAGGAGAATCGCAATTTCATTACAAGACCGGAGGCTATCATTATGCATGTTGGTAGCCCTGTAAAACAACATCAGACATGTGAGATATAGGTTTGCAATAATGATGAGCAAAGGTTCTAGAATTTGACCAATCAGCAGCTTTTAGAATATCATCTAACTTACCTCCTGACCAAAATGACTTACTGGCCATAGCGCCTCTTATAGAATGTGGTTTGAAGATATTAAGATCAACACCAGCAAAATTCATAGCAATTTTAACCCATCTTGCAATAGAGGCAGAAGAGATACCCTTATGAGGTTTAACAAAAGATATAAGTAATTGATTAACACCAGAAGGGCGAAGAGCATGCATTCTCGAATCATATTGTTTCATACAATCTACAACACAAAGTTTTTTACAAATATCAAAACGAGGATAGAAAATAGAATCAGACATAGTTTTGGTCCTTCTGTGGAGTTCAAATTTAACACCAAACATATCATAGGATCTATAGGAAATATCTAGAGCTCTAACATCAGAAGCTCTACAACATGAAATTAGACAAAGAAGAGTAGCTAGCTTGATAGAAAGGTTCTTTCTGTTCAAAAGTGAGTTATCTGGCCAACTACAGAAAAGGTCAAGAATTAATTTAACATCCCAGAGAGATTGATATCTAGGTTTTGGAGGTCTTCTAAGTCTTATACTTTTAAGGATTCTACAAATAATAGGATTTTTACCTACCGTTTTATTGTTGACCAAGAAATGACCAGCAGAAATAGCTGATCTATAGCAATTGATAGATCTGTAACTCAGACCTCTATCAAATTGTTCTCCAAGGAAATTGATTATATCAACGATAGGTGCTTCCACGGGATCCAAGTCCCTTTCCAAGCACCAACGTAACCAGACTTTCCAAATGTTGTTATACCGGTAGTGTGTTCCCGGGGCCCAAGATTCTCCGAGGAGAGTTGAAGCTGTTGACGAAAGTCTGGAGAGATCATTAGATCTCCTGACACTCTCCAGGCAAGAAGGTTCAACTTCCCTGTTTGAACAAGAGGGTGAATTAGACCGTCTATGTCGGTGAGAAGGTCGTTGAGAGAAGGAATTAGGAAAGGAAGATCGTAAGACATCTCCAGAGTAGTTGGGAACCAGGCTTGGGAAGGCCAAAAGGGAGTTATCAGGACAATGGAGGCATGTTGATGTCTTATTTTCTGAAGGACCCTCTGAATCATTGCAAAGGGAGGGAAGGTATAAGCGTTGACTCCGACCCATGATTGGAGGAAAGCATGGACTGCTAGAGCACCCGGGTCGGGCATCCAGCTGTAATAAGGTACCATTTGAAAGGTTAACCTGCTCGCAAAAAGGTCTATTTGAAAGGGACCCCAAAAGTAATTGAGGGAATTGAATACTAAGGTGTTCAGTTTCCAATCGGAATGATCCAAGAGGAATCTTGAGTTCCAATCTGCAGAGAGGTTGGATTCCCCTGGAAGGTATTCTGCCCTTAGGGAAATTTTGTGTTCCAGACAAAAGATCCAAAGTTTTTTGGCCAAATTTGACAAGTATTCCGACTTTGTTCCACCCAGGCGGTTTATATAAGCAACAGCGGACATATTGTCCATTTTTAGAACAACCGATCTGCCTTGAAGAGAGTATTTGAAGCTCATTAGAGCATAAAGCCTGCAGTTAGTTCTAGGTAGTTTATATGGTGAGAAGACTCCTCTTGAGACCAAACTCCACCAGTATTTTGATCTAGGAGACGGGCACCCCAGCCATGAAGGCTGGCATCTGATTCCAAAATAAAATCTGGTGTTGAGCCAAATATTGCTCTGCCGTTCCAAGCATCCAAATTCTCCAATCACCAGGTTAGTTCTGAAATGGACTCTTGGTTGATTTTGGAAATCTTCTTCTGAGGAAGAAGGAGAAGACAATTGGTGGTATCTACGGTGAAACCTAGGAATTCCATGCACATTGAGGGAGACAGTATTGATTTTTCTTTGTTCACAATAAATCCCAGGTTTTCTAAAAGATCCATAACAGTTTTGAGATCTTGAAGAATTTGAGTATAATCTTGGGACATAATAAGGATATCGTCTAGATATATAATCATACGAATACCCTTCTCTCTTAGAGATGAGGCGACTGCTCTCATTATTTTGGTGAAACACCAAGGGGCTGATGAGAGTCCGAAGGGGAGAGCTTGGAATTGATAAAGTCGATTCTTCCAAATAAATTGTATGAAGGGTTGGTCTTTCTCGGCCATAGGGATGGTAAAATAGGCGTCTTTGAGATCTAGTTTGACCAACCAGTCTCCTTCTAGTAAGAGATCTCTCAGAAGATGGATACCTTCCATCTTGAAATTTCTGTAAACAAGATATTTGTTGAGTTCCCTGAGATTTATGACGGGTCTCCAACCTTTGTCCTTTTTTTTCTACTAGAAAAAGAGTACTTACAAACCTCAGAGTTTCCATGGGGACTTCTATGATTGCGCCTTTCAGGAGCATTGAAGAGATCTCCTCTTTGTTAGACCTGTCTGCCTTTGGGTAGTCCCTCCTATTCATTATTTATTTTGTCCCCTTTTTGCCCCTCATACCCTTTATATCCTTTTGTGTCCACTGGACTATTTTTATGGAGTTTGCCTGGGGGATAGATGCTCTTTTGCCCTCATAGTTTTTCACCTCAGGCCTAGGTGCCTTTTCTGACTGGAAAGTAGGGGGCCCACAAAATGGTCGCCATTAACTGCCATAACGGTCATTCCTGGGAAGGACCCATAGACTAGAATAGAGGCCTTCCAGAACCTTCTGGTCCCTTCTGGACCTTCTGAGGCCAGACTATATAAGGTCAGCTGCAGGGCAGCCATTTTGTCTTGTCAGAGAGAGTCAGCTGGAGGACAGGCTGTAGCATAAGGTGGGGGTAGGAAAACCAAAGGGTTGACCTCCCAGATTAGGGACGCTTCCTTATTGATTCACCACCCTTCCTCCCTTGTTGTTACTGACTTGACCCCGCTTCGTGGGATTCCTGGAGACACTGGGCACCTGACCAACCCCTAGCCTAGAAGTAAGGGTTATGAGTGGTTAAGGGTGACTGATCTACCAAGGAGTTCAGTCCTTTGCCCAGTAAGGAAGCCCTCGCTGAGCTTCTGGAGGTGTGATCCCAGGAAGACTTGAAGTTTGAGACTGAGGGGAAATTCCTCTGACCTACCCCCTGTTCAGCCCTCCATGTGAGCTGGGTAACTGGTGGCCAACCTGCTAATCTTTCCACCGGATTTCCCCCCCCCCGGTACCTGGGGTCGTGGACTGCCTTCGTGAAAGTAGCAGCACACCTGAAGGGAAGGAAGGGATCGAGTGACTGGGGCAGGGCTCACTGGTGGAGCGAGCGTATGGGACAGGAAACCTCAATCTTCCCTGGTTCAACGGGGAGAGTCGGAGACTTGTGAGGGGAAGCCTTGTCTCTCATCTGCGCAGGTTTGGTAGTGTGAGCTCTGGTCGTGGAGACGCTTATCCCTTGCGCCTGCCCATTTGGATCATTTCCCTCAAAGTGAGGGGGGGGCGGAGCGAAGGAAGAGGAATCGCCACCGCGGAGCAGCCTCAGCCTGGGAGCCGCTATTCCTTTGCGCCTGCCCAGTCAGGCCGTTTCCCCGAGAGAGGCGGAGTCTTCGACAACAAGGAAGCGGGTGCGAGTCGAGCCTCAGCCCTCTTCAGCCCGTGTGTCTTCAGTTAACCCGCGCCAGCTCTGTCTCCAGGCAGCTGGTTAGGCGGGAAAGACGGGTGTGGCGAGTCTCAGCCCTCCTCTACCTGTGTGGCTCTCTTCACCTCGCGCCAGCTCGGTCTCCAACTAGCTGGATCGGCGAGTGAGGCGAGTGAGACAGCCTACGCTGACAGGGATTAATGGTGAGGACCTACTCACCCCTGGCGATCCGAGACAATGGCCTGAGGGCCCAACCCTGAGAAGTAAGGAGAGTGTTGGGGGAGATAAAGCTCGGTATACTACCGATCAAGGGGCTAAAGAGGAGCCTTCTTCCAGGGGCCTAAGTAAAAGAGGGTGATTAAGGCTAGAAGCCTTCAAGACTTCCACCATTGACCTGTTCAACCCCATGCAGGGATGGGAGGCTGGTAATTGACCTATTATTGAATACTTCTCAGTGTTCAGGTTTAGAGAATAGCGTTCGTGGGACAGTAAAGCAGAGGTAACAGTTATGGTACTTTGGTGCCAGAGACTAGACAGTAGTCTCTGCTTATGTTAAACTGAGGTTACCTGAACTCCCACAGAAGTGTACCATTGTTACTCACTACGTGTCTTTGTATTGCATTCTTTTGTGTGAAATGGAGATTTGAGATATTAACTTCAACACCTGGTAATTTACAGAAACAAAATTTAAATGTGTATTTCTGAACTGTCAATGGCTATTTAGTAAAAGAGAGAAAAGTATTATTTTTATAAAGCAGCACGTATTTTCATACCAAATTTGGTGTAGTGTTTCTTTTTGAGTGGAGTTGCAGCGAGTTACTGCTGGGTGGTGTGCAACCTTTACACATGTGCCTCTACTTAGTGACTGTCTTACCCTAGGCCAGGCTACCCTAGGTGGCTTAGCAAATCTAGGTCCAACACTCTTCTATAATCTTTTCTTGATCCTGAGAGAGAGGCATTACTCTTGGGAAAGAAACCTGAATCGGAGTGTCTATGAAATCTATTGAAAAACCAGTAACAGTGTTCAGAACCCAAGGGTCTTGAGTAATTAATTTCCAGTTCTGGAGAAAGAATTTTAGTCTGCCTTCCACTTTTGTGGGAGGGGAAAAAGGCATCAAAGGATTCACATGACTTACTTTGTGGGTTGGTGTCGTTAGATCCCCTTCTTGGTCTCGAACCTCTCGAACGGAAGCCTCTTCCTCTTGAAGGGTAAAATTGAGTTTGGTAGGAGGACTGATAGTCGCCTCTTGCATTATAACCTCTGGATCTACCGAAGGGCCTACGATTAAAGCGGCCGAAAGATTGGCCCCTTCTTCCGGCCCTGCCAAAAAAGTTATTGTTGTTGACATTGAAAACCTTTTTCATACTTTGGTGTGCTTTATCCAGGGCTGTAAAGGTGGACACGTATTTGCCTAATGTTTTGATTAGGTCTTTGCCAAAAAGAAGGCCCTTAGGATTAAGTGAAGGCTCCTTATCGGCTAGGTCGCTCAACTTTGGGCTAATCTTAGTCAGAACGACTCTCCTTCTTTCAGAATTGAGACCAGCATTAGCGTTCCCTAGAAGAACTAGTGCCCTTTGACTCCAACCACGTATAAGGTTAGTGTCTAGGGTGGAACCGTTAAGATGACTATTTTCAGCGGCATCAATAATTTTAGTGAGGGGACCTAAAATATCAAGAACTCTGTCTTGACAGATTTTAAGGGATCTCTCCATACCTTTTTTTGCATCCCTACCAAGCTTGAAAAGATATTTTATCAGTTCGGGATCAAGATTAGGAGTTTGGCAGACTTTACCTTCGATAGAAGGTCTTGAGCATTCAGCTCGTAAGAGGTTACGAGTGTCCCTCTCTAGAGGGTTCCTGATCCATTTAGTAATAAATTTGCCAACATGGTCCATAGGAACCCAATCAGAGCTTCTAGGACGTCTGATGTTCAGAGGCGAAAACATCTCTTCACCTGAAGGGTCAAGAACGCTATCCTTTGATGAGGAAGGTAAATTATCGTCATAGGATTCAAAATCTTGATTATCCTCGTCCAAGTCGAGGATGTATTCGTCGGGGAATTCTGAGGCAGTGTCAGTATAATCATCATTGTTAAAGTTGTTAAAATCATCATGGTGGATGAATTCATTATTCTGAGCACTTGGATAAGTTGTGCCGCTGAGGACACCTTTATAATTTGTGCCGCTAGGGACACCCGAGGTACTAGGACCTGAACGAGTGCTCTTAGGGGTAGAATCAATATTTTTAGTTTTTTTTAGTTTTTTTACCCCTTAATTCATGGAGGTCAGTAACATTTTCAAAATCATATTGAAATTCATCCTCCTCTTCGGGAGAAAAGGGTCTTTTAGAAGCCATGACTTTAGAAAGTGTAGAGAACATACAGGACCTCATTTCTTTATGTATTAAAGATTTAAATGCCTCATTTTCAATATTGGGGAGAGAAAGATCGTTTTGGTCTGAATCTGAGTCAGACATGATAAATGTTATAACAAATAAGAAAGTAAGGATCTTTTTTCTCTAACCTCTCTTTTTTTTATATATATATAAGAATGTAATCAAATAAGAGAAATTCCCCTTTTTTTTTTTTGCAGTGGGTAGAGATTAGACTAGGGTTATAATTCTATTTAGAGATAAAATAAATAATATAGCCCAGAATGGATCAGTTTTGTAAGCAGAGCGACGGAAAAACGATAAATTGGTGTAAATCGGCCGATCGCGTTGGGAAACTGACAGTTTCCCTGTGCGCGATCAGCCGGTTGCTTGGACACGCTCATTGTGAGCATCGCGTTAGAGGAAAGACGCTAGGCAACAACAACGCGCAGCGCGTGTGTTGCCAATGGCCTTTCCTCATTTTTGGTTAAATGACGCGGCAGTGCTGAGGGGAAACTTCCAAAGTCACGGGCACTGTCGAGGGAGGGAATGAAGGTAACGAGGCAAGGTACTGTCTTTTTTGCCCATAAACGTATAACGCGCGAAGGCTAAAGCGCTCAGACAGTTAGGAAATAAAGTGGCGCGCTTATCGAGAAAGAACAAAAAAAACGAGCCGACCTCCATACATTGGAGGACGGGTAAGGATCGAGTGAGGGAGGGGAAAGGGAACCGGACGTCCCACGGGAAAAAGGCAATCAAAAGAAATAGGAAAACAGTAAATATTACCTGATGTACAATAATATCATTTGAATTTGCCAGAAGAGCAAGTTCTAGGTTAATATCGAACACAAGTCATAAATAGCAGTACAAACACAGTAAATAGATGATAAGTAATAAACAGTGAGAGCAAGAAAAAACATGACTTATCTGCTTGGAGCCGCATTTAAAAGAGGCTGTTTGCCTAGTGCTTACTCGAATTGTTTTGTTAAGAATGTTCCATTGGAACTATTGCTTTGTGACATATGCGGCTGTTTGGAGTTGCATTAAAAGTTATATGCATAATGGTAGCCTCCGGTCTTGTAATGAAATCCTTTGTACATAGTGTTAGCAATTCACTATTTGGAAATCCTAATTTGTGATTTCCTATTTAAGACTTACCAAAATGCGATTTGTACATGATGGAAATTGCAACACCGAAAATGCAGTTTGTACATACCGAAAGGAGATGCAAAATGGCTTCTTACATATTGTTCAATATATATATAATCAATATGTATAACCAATGTAAAATGTAGTAAATTCTAATATGTTCAAGATGTGATTTAGGAATATATAGGAAACTCAATGTCACTCGCTTTCAGTGCCTGTTAAGTATTTCTTAGAATCCTATTGACAACCTGCTGGTAAGTGGGTGAGCCAAAACATTGACGTTTATTGGCAGTGTGCATTCATTGCATTGTCCTTTGCATAGATAGAAAGTTGAAGTTTTTAAGTTCAAATCCCAAACCAAAATGGCGCTGAGATGACGTGCTGTTGACCTTAACAGGACATGTTGCAATGTATTAGGGCATCCAGTACTTCAACCCAATCCAAAATGTTTCTGACACATATGTCACAGGATAGGCAGACATGTTACAGTGTGTACTATATCCCAAACAAGTTCAAAGATTCTGTACTCGAAGCGACTTCCATCAGTGCAGCCAACTTAACCAGTACTGTACATGATCGCATTGATTAGGTGTCCATTTCATCAGAGCTCTACTGCACAGTCTTAAGGTCGATACACGCTATTTCAAGAATCCCCTTTCTCTGAAATCAGTGGCTGGAATATGGTGCTCCAATTCGGAAGTCAAAGTGTCAGCACTGCAGGGAAGACAGATTCACAGAGGCAGGCTTGCATATGCACACGAAAATAGGACAATTGTGTGAACTTATCGTACTTCCCACCATGAGAGGTCTTCAGAGATGGAACTCATTTACATCTTAAAATCGCTATTATGAGTGAATAAATCCTGTAATGTAAAATGCATCTTCCTTACGACTCTACACTTATTGTAGTGTAATTTAGGTCACATGTTATGTAAATTTGCTTTCATAATGCCATTTTGCTTTCGTACTTCACTGTTTATTCTACATTGATCACTAATGAACAGGTACAGTATTTCACTTGAAGGTACAGACTGCTGATAGTAATATAGACACCTGACATAGAAACAATATGCATGTACGGTGATTCAAACCAATTCATGTTTTGCTTTTGCCTTTGGCGTGTACACAATGGTACTGTTATGTGGACGGTGAGATGCACACCTTTTAAAGGGCATGTTATTCAAACAATTGTGTATGTTCAGACTCACTTAAGCTGGAAAGAGTTTGTGCTTAAATGTATCATTGTCTGTATGGGGATAAGGACACCTTTATGGAGAACCTTGCCCAAAGTGGATTTTGAATGTCTAATAAATTGAAAAATGTGGATAGTCAATACTACATATTTTTTATTGCTTACATCTCTTTGCTCCATTGAGGAATACTGTAGTTTATATGTGGTCTTTATTCTTATTTCATATGATTTTAGCAGCATGTCTTATCACTAGCTTATTGTGACTCTCTAGACAGATTGGGACCAGGTTAGGAAGGCAGGAAATTCCAAACACCTCTTTGGGGGAAGACTCCAGAAGCTTCTCTCATTTCATAACAAGAACCAGGTATAAAAATGGGACCCTCAGACCCACACTTCAGATCACTCCTTGACTTATGGTAGACTCAGAAGGACTGCTCTGCTGCCCTGCTGCTAGAAGGTCTACCCTGCTTCCCGCTACCTGAGGAAGGAAAATTGATCTCCCCTTGAACCCAGAACCACCAAGGTGACTCCAAGAGCTAGCTGGCTGGCTTCCTGATTTGAGCTACAGGGACATAATAAGCCCCAGAGACCTGCCCTGCATCTGCTCAGGTACCCACACTTGAATGGACCTGCCTGTGCTCTGCTGCTGGCCTCTGCTGGAGTGAGTCCTGATCCTTAAGATGTGCCCTCCAGGTCCTTCACCCTTGGCCAACATCAGACTGTACTCCTCCTGGCCCAACTGTGGGTTACCTCAGAACAAACGCAGTCCAACACGACACAGCGCAACACAACAACTTGCATCGCAGCTCCTCGCAGTTCCTAATTGGAACTGACGCAGGACATCGCATCCCAGCAGACACAGCGTGACGCAGTGCTCCGCATTTAAGACATTTATTTATTTATTTGTGGGTTTATATCGCGCTTGAATCCACTCCCGAAGGAGTATCTCTGCGCCCAAGAGAAACACCAGTAGCAAATGGAGGGAGAGCAGCCTATCCAAAAGAAAGGATCCTAGTAAGAGAATGCAAGCCATGCTAAACCTGAAAGAGGAAGGTTTTCAACCTTTTTCTAAAGGTCAGATGGTCCGAGCATTGCCTCAACAGAAGAGGGAGCTTATTCCACAGTGCAGGGCCAACCACTGACAGGGCTTTGCCGCCCTGCCTAGCCTTTCTGATCATAGCCACTCGCAGGAGCAGCTGATTACTCGACCTAAGGTTGCGGGCAGGTTCATACGGGATGAATTTCTCTGCCAGATAAGAGGGTTCTAGTCCATGTAAACCCTTGTGGTCCACACAGCAAGTCTTAAACTTCACCCTTTGGTGGACTGACAACCAGTGAAGTTTTTCCAAGAGGGGTTTTGAGGGAGATCTAGGAGGTGCATTGAGGACCAATCTAGCAGCGGTGTTTTGCACCACTTGAAGTGGTGCAAAGGTACAATTGTCAGTTTGACTAACCTGGTTGACTAACATGGTCCCTGTATCCGGCCCCCACTCCGTTGCGGTTGGCTGGAACTTTGTCCCAGTCCGGCTTGACCAGATAGCCATAGTTTCCACTTAGTGCTTTTAGGCACTAAACTTACCTAAACTATGAAATTGAGTATCTCAGGCTCTACTGATTGGATTGTTGTTATTTGGTGTCAAGTAATTTATTACATTTTACTCTATTTTTCTAAATTAGTGTGGGAGTTTTCTTGTGTTGTGTTTTACTTTATTACTGTTTACGTGCTTCATAAACACATTGCCTCTAAGTTAAGCCTCACTGCTTTGATGCCAAGCTACTGTTGTAGGGATTCTGCCCAGAAACAGAACTATGAGCAGGATTATAGGACCTCGGTGTATAGGGACAGAGTCATCCTACCACCTTAGTACCCATAAGCCCAGCACCGACTAGCTATAATGTCTCACTTGCTCTCCTAATCACTCACAGAGAAACAAATGATTAGACACCCCATAACACAACACTCTGAAATCTCTCAGGAATCGCAGTAACAAGACACACCCTTTCGCTTGCACTCTTGTACTTGTCCACATACTTGTCCACAAAAAGACATGAAACAGTTTAAAAGTATTTATTTTAACTAACGTGCTCTAACATGCAGTATACGTGCGACAACAGGCAAAGAAAATGCATAGTACAAATAGTCAGCATAGCAGCCAGTCCATAAATCATGAAGGGAGATGTCATCATGAAAAGACAATAGAGCCTTACCTCCCTCCCCTTGCTAAGAAGCTGTATTATTATATATTAGAAGATCTCTGGGCTTTGTCAGCAGGCCCCATACCTTAGCCTATAGATGGCAGATCTACATCATAGGTGCTGTCTTGCCCTTCTCCCTAGAAAGGTCCCTCTCCATTTGAGTAGTCCAATAAAAAGTAAGTACGTTGTCCAAACAACAGCTGCATCAATATGTTTTGTCTAGGTGCTAAGGCCTGGCCAGAACAAAATAACAAGGGGCATCCTTGGTCGACCTTGCTCAAATGTTCAGTCAAAATCCCAGTAACATGCGCAGTCAACACAGCGATGAGCTCATGTGAAAACAGCCACAGAAAATATTGGAAAAAATAAAGCTGTGTAGTAATGAGTGCAAAGCAGCAGGCAAGCTGCAGCATGCTCATGTTAACTTAGTGAAGGTTACAATGTCCCTGGGGGGCCACGTGACACCCTCCCCTTGGCCAGGTCGGTAGCACTATGCGAAAACAAAATCAGAGGTAAGCAGAGGCGAAGCGTCTTGGTGGTGACCTATCCCGAATATTGGTTGAGCAAAATAAATGTTGAATTGAAACAATTGAGCCAATCGGGTATCGAAAGAGATATCCATTCACATTGAATTTTCGGAGCCCAAAATGGCGTGACAAAAGTGAAATGCCATGTACTCCAGTATGTTGTCTGAACCTTCCATAGTAAAAAGATATGCCCTTCAATTAAGTAAGTCAAACAGCACAGATGCTCCTCATATCCAGAGGACGTGAGGAGCATATCACGGCAACCTGCGTTAACTTTGATGAAACTCCGATCCAAGAGGCGCTGTGCATGGGCACAGCTACTAGAGTCTGCCGTTGGTCCAAGTGGAGGATCGCACACTAGGCGCCTACCCCCGGAACAGTCCTGGTCATGGGCCATCAACAGACCGATCAACAGTTCATGATCCAGTTAAGCGTGTGATTTATTGGAGAGGCAGACATCCATGGCCCATTGAAAAGGGCACCGGAGGCAGTGGAACACAGGTTGCACGCAGGTGAAGAAGGCATAATGGAAGGTCAGCCAGTAGTCGATGTCAAGAGCTTGCACAGGCATCGCACAAAAAAGCTGCAGAATCCGATCAAAGTACAGCTGCAGCTGGACCGGATTTGGCAGCACCACCACACCAGGGGAAACCCTCCGAAGGTGCTGGGAAAAATAGACTGGATAAACACTGGGAATACTCCAAAAATAGTCTGAAAGGAGGTGACAAGGCCAGATCCCACAAGTTTAAAAAATGTGGGCAAGGACCTCTGTGTCAGACACATTAAATATTTGGTGAATTAATTCTCCAAAGTGGAGTGGGAGATTTGTGTTCATCAGTGAGTGAATCTCACTTGCGGTTCTTGCCACCTGCAATTCGAGGGTCTCACCAGCTGACGTGAGAGCCACTTCTTGAAACAGCACTTCGAGTCTGCTTAGCTTATTGAAATCGGTTTTCAAAGTTGGAATGGAAGGCCAAAGCGAACTATCTACAATCCCTTGCGTGGGTGGAAACAGGACATTGATGTAACACGTTGTGACACTGTTACTATAAACTGGATGCCAGCCCGGAGGCTGCAGCAGTCTTGGGGCCAGATGTAGGTCGGTCGGTAACGGCCGAAAATCGGTATTTTCGGCCGTTACCGACCGGTATTTTAGATTTGGCATGTAGGGGCACAATTTTACAGAATCGGTAAATTTACCGATTCTGTAAAATACCGAATCGGTATTTTTACCAATTCGGTAAATCTAAGATGTAGGTGGGACTCTTCTGAGTCCCAAAGGCCCTACAAATTCGGTATTTTAACACCCAATCCAATTGGGTGTTAAAATACCGAAATCAGGTGTGCATGCACATGTGTGCATGCAGGGCATGTCTGTGTGCCACATGGCGCACATGCCTATTTTTGGGGTGCCAGAGGGTGTCAAAGTGACACCCCCTGCACCCTTGCTAAAATCGGTATTTACCGATTCTGTAATTACAGAATCGGTATTGCCCATTGATTCCTATGGGCTTCACAGCCCATAGGAATCAATAGGAAATACCGATTCGGTATTTCCAGATTCGGTAAATACCGAATCTTAACGATTCGGTATTTCCACATCTGGAAATACCTACATGTCCCTTCATATTTACCACTTCTTAAATACCGAATCGGTAAAATTCGGTATTTAAGAAGTGGTAAATATGAATTACCTACATCTGGCCCTTGGTTATTTAGAATAAGATAACTTCCGTTAAAAATCAAGGTTAGTGCGGGAATAATAGCTGGGACAGGGATACCTTTTAAAAAACAAGCCAGATTAAGGTCCGAAACATTGCAGGCACAATGGAGTTTAACTTGTTTGCAGACTAGGGAGTGCCCTACTGTGGAATCACAATCCTCCCCAGTATGGAAAACCTCCTTATCCGCACGTTGACATCTAAAGGTGAAAGGCAACAATCATAATTCATACATATAGCTAATGCCAAGGGGCTCATAGCTACCAACTGGATAGAGTTTCATGCAGGCCGTAAACTGAAATAGTGAGACAGGCAATGAAATAACCCCATGTATTAACTACACAGCTGAATCAGTCTCTGCTCCAGAAAACGGTAACTGTTCTAATTGTTGAATATGTAACAATGTGTATTTTGCTTCTTTCATTGACATTATTTTCTGTTTATCAGTCAAATTAAATGCAAAAACAGTGTGGAAGCATACAGGTAATCCCCTGGTACTTTGCCACTCAGACTCGGAGCCAGATATCATCCAATCACTACCACCCGGCTACCTTATAAAGTTCCAGAACAGACCCACAGGTACTGGAGGGGGCATAGCGATCATATACCGAGACTACCTGTCCTGCCAGTTTAAAGAAAGCCCCATCTTGGACTGTGAAAATGTACATTTCTCAATCCATCGGCCCCCCTCCACTACCCTCTCAGGGATACTAGTGTATCGCCCACCAGGTCCGCAACGACGTTTCTGTGACTCCCTAATAGACACTCTTTCCTCCCTCGCATGCTTATCCCCAAATTTCACGGGTTTGGGAGACCTGAATCTTCACTTCGATGACCTTTCGAATAAGACAGCTGCTGATCTTAAAGCAGACTTAACCTCTATAAGTCTCCAGCTACAAAGCAACTTATCCACCCATATCAAGGGCCACCTGCTGGACCCCATATTCACCAACCTCACAAGATTGGTAGTAAACTCCCCTATCCCGCTCCCATGGTCAGACCATTTCTTAGTCCCTTTTAAACTAAAACTCTCGGTTGAGGCTCCTGAGAGGCCCCCCCCTCAACCACCATCTCGCCCATGGAAAAACTTGGACATAAATGCCTGGTCACAAGCACTGTCTTCCACCATACCAGTACTGGATCCAGATCCCTCCAGAGCAGATATCCAACTACACGAGTGGATTAACCAATCCCTAGACGTCACTCTGCCAATCAAATCCCTCCCCAGCACAAAGAAAACTCCCAAATCCCCGTGGTTCACCCAGGAATTACGAAATCTCAAAAAGAGTTGCAAAAAACTTGAGCGCCTCTGGAGAAAAAACTGGACGACGGAAAGCAAAAACGAGTACAGGGACGCCATCAGGCTCTACAAAAACTCTATAAAAAAAACACAGGCTACCTTCTTCGAGGAAAAGATATCAGCAGCAGCCAATTCCGCGAAGGAAACTTACCGCATAGTTCGCCTGCTCACAAAAATTCCAGAACCCTTACCCAGACCTGACCCATCGGGCACCAGATACAACCAGCTGGCCGAGTTCTTTTCATCAAAAATTGACAAAATACTGTCCTTACTCCCTGGCCACACTTCCTCTCAAATCCCCGCCACCCCACCCCCTGGTCCAGAGGCGCCATGCCTTAGATCCTTTCCCCAGATCACCACAGAAACTTTTCTGTCCACCTTACAAACTGTAAAAAGTGGTGCCCCTTCAGACCCAGCTCCCATGAGCAAATTAAAATTGGTCGCCTCCACGGTGGCCCTTCCTCTTACCCACCTCATCAACGCCTCCTTCAGTCTGGGCTCTGTTCCGGCTAACTGGAAGAAAGCTACGGTCAAAGCTCTTTTAAAGAAACCCCACCTCGACCCAACGGACCCAACCAACTTCAGACCCATATCACTTCTCCCCGCTATCAGCAAAGTTGCCGAACGAATTGTCAACCAACAACTCTCTAATTTCCTTGAAGCCAATAACCTCCTCCGCCAATCAAAGACAGGGTTTAGACCGGGACAGGGAACTGACACCGGTTTGCTAGCCGTGGTCGAGGAGGCAAGAACCATCTTGGACGCAGGAGGATCAGTGGCAGTGATCCTCCTCGACCTGAGTGCCGCCTTCAACACGGTGGACCATGCCATCCTTATCCACCGGTTAAGTTTGATAGGAGTCGTTGACTCCGCCCTGTCCTGGATCAAATCCTTCCTGGAAGAAAGAACCTTCCAAGTGTCAGATGGCACCGCCACGTCCAAAGCCCGGCCACTTCAGTGTGGGGTTCCCCAGGGCTCCTCCCAGAGCCCCACACTTTTTAACGTTTACATGTCCCCTTTAGAGGACATCATCGCCCCATTCAGGATAAAAACAGTCATGTATGCCGATGACACCCAGCTGGTGGTTTCTATTAACCAACTGAACAATAGCCTAGACAATCTGGCTACATGCATAGATAGCGTTTTCCAATGGATGTGTGAATCTCGATTAAAATTGAACGGAGATAAATCTGAGATACTTCTCCTGGGAAACCGACACAAGCTCCCCTCATCCCTCTCGTGGCCCCCATGCATGGGAACACCTCCTACCCCCAAACCCGAGGTCAAAAGTCTGGGCATCTGGCTGGATCAAGACCTCAACTTCAAGACTCAGGCCAGAAAAACCTCAGGCACCTGCTTTGGCCTCATCCGTATGGCGCGAAAAATCCTCCACCTGATCCCTCTCCAATCGAGGAAACTACTGATGCAGGGGCTGATGAACTCCATACTGGACTACGGCAACGTCCTGTACCTGGGGGCACCAGCATCAGTTATTTACAGGCTGCAGTGCGCTCAGAACGCTGCGGCCAGAATCCTAACTGGAACCAAATCAAGATGCTCGGCCAAACCTGCACTCAGAAGCTTACATTGGCTACCTGTCAAAGAAAGGATTACCTTTAAGACCCTATGCATTTTGCATAAAATAATGCACGACAGAGGCCCCCCAATTCTGAGACCCCTGATCAAACCCCACCAGTCCAACAAACAACTAAGATCAGACTCTATGTCCCTCGCTAGCGTTCCAAGAATAAAAAAGGCCCGATCCGGGGGGCGTTTGTTCTCTTACAACGCCCCAAAGCTATGGAACGCCCTCCCACTTGCTATGCGGAGAGAACATAACCTCCTGGCCTTTCGAAGGCAATTAAAAACATGGCTCTTCCCTTAAAACCTCTCCTCCTCTTCCTTTCCTCTGGAATTTCGGTCATGTCAGCGCTGGGACGCCCTAGGGTAGCTACGCGCTCTATAAATCACAAATCAAACTCAAACTCAACTGATTTTGACCATGGTACAAAACAGACACATAATTTTGGACAATGTCAATGACTGATGATACAATATTATCCAAAGTATATATACAAGAAGAGTGTATTAATGCTGTTATCGACTACTGAAAGAATTTTTTCTAAATTAGCTTGGTCAATTTAGCACAGGCGCACTGCAGCTTCCATCTGCAACAGTTTCCAAAATTCAATATATGCTGCAAAACAAAACGTTTTGCTCGTGAGGACTTTGGACCCAAAAAAAAATCAGCAAGATCTTTGTCGCCTGATAAACGGGTAAGATGCTGTTTCACAGATGACAATGTGGAATGTCCCAACCACTGTCGACATAATTTACCAACTGAATATGTGGTAACCGTATGGGAATGTGGAAAACACGGATCAGGTCTAGATTGTATAAACCTTTTTGTGGTATTCAAAAAGCGTAATTGACATGCATTGGAGCTCGTTGGACAAAGCAACCCTCCCAAAGGGGTCAATATTGGAAGAGTTAAATGTGCCATTCTGAAACATGACAGTTAAGTCTTCAAATGTGTAGTTGGTATGTGTTTGCCATGTGTCATACGCAGCCAATAATGGAATAGTGAGTGTATTTAGATATTTGCACGTGGCTAATCTAAAACAGGTAGTCTGTTGCACCATCTTATTTAAAAATATGAGCTGAGACTGGATCAGACATGCGCAATGCAATGATTCAGCGCCTCGCACCTATTGATTTTTAGTACCCCAAATGGATTTTAAATCAACGGTGTCCTTCCAGTAATCATAACCTTTCAAAGACAAATCAGTTATGAAGGACAATAAGTAGACTAATTTAGTATGGGTCAGCATAGATTTAGTTTGGGTGGGTATTTTAAGTTTATAAAAATAGGACTCCGGGTCGGAAACATTGTAACCAGTGAAATACATATATTTACTCCGTTGAGTCTTTGAGCTGCCCTGTGAGGGTGTTGGGCAATGTTCCCATTGGGTATAATTAAAATATGGTTGTTGTGTATTGGTTTTGTGTAAACAAAATGATGCCCATCATATTGGTAACAGAATAAATCAGTGTAATTTGGCGAATTCAAATACAAATCTTCAGTGTCAAAAGCAGTATAATATTTCAAATCCGAGAATAATGAATGAACTCCGTGAATAACCCAGCCATCAGAGTATATTCCAGGTGAAACCACATCTCCTAACGAGATGGAATGTTCAAAGTCTTGGTCGGGCCATGGATATTAAATGGTACTTTATCCCAAACAATTCCATCAACATTTGGGATCGCTGATATATTAACTAGGGCCTGGTCTCATTTTATTCTGTGACATGAGCGGAGCCAGAACTCTGTCAACCAAGTTCACAGCAGAGCATTCAGGTAAGTAATGGCCATTAATCAGCAGAAAAAACACAGTCACAAACCCAATCCACATGAATAGGAACACCATTGTCAACACCATCCAGACATATGTCCAAGGAGGGACCATGTAAGTCGTTTTGAACCAGGAGATGAAAAAACTGGTACATGTAGGGGGCTCTGGTACAGATGATGACAACGAATACATATCAGAAAAAAAGCTATTACGGTCAATATAGTAACCACTGGACCCCTTTGGAAAACATCTCGGGCTGTTTTTCATTGGAAGGTCAACTATAACCTCAACAGGAGGAGTAGCATACTCATTATCCACAGTTACAGATGTGGAAGGTAAAAAAGGCAACATAGTAATTGAACATTCCATCTCCCCTCCATTAGTTGGGAAGTATTTGTAGAAACAGAAGCCATCGGATTCAATGAAAGTTACCGGCGTTGAATGCTTGGAGGCATATTATTCAGTATCGGCCATATGGTGTTGCTTGACATGCTCGATTGAAATGTAATGTTTCTCTTTACGACCAGGTAGTGGAGGTAGCATCACAGTACGGGTGCCTTTCAAACCAAGGACTTTGACTGGTGCACGGTATGATGGACCAAATTCTTTTCTGTTCTCCACCTTCTCTCGGACCAGATCTCCAACTTTAGGAAGCCAGCCAGAACTGAAATCAGCACCGCTGCATCCGTGGAAGATGGCAAATGGGCTTTTGCCTGTGAATCACGCACCTTTTGTAGATCCTGTAACATAACACAATGATTATCTATGTCAAAGGTTGCGGCAGCCACCACAACGTCTAGACCATCAAGGTCTAGCACAAACATTTTAATGCCCGAGAGCATTTTGTATCGGGTCCTCCCACCCAGAGACCTTGGGAGATTTTTAAGTGCACGTTGCACTCCATAAAGATGAGTCAGCCAACCCCTGCCAGTACCTAAGACTCTAGCTGTCAAAGAATGCTTTTAGTCACGGTTCATCCGCTCCACAGAGACTTAATCGCACCCCGGGAAGCCTTAGAGGCAAAAGCAGGACCTTGGTCAGAATGGAAGGTGCCACAGGCAAATGTCCCAACAAAGACACGCAAATCTTTTATAACAGAGCGTCAGCACTGCGTTGCGGCCAAACCCAAAGGAATCTAGTACACAAATCCACTGCAACTAAGATGTACTTAAAAGCATTATCAGATGTTAAAGGACTGCAGTGATCAAGATAAATACAACCAAACGGTTGATTAGAAATGTAGAGTTGATTGTGATCTGGACTTGAAATAGTTGAAGGCTTAATCTGCTGACAGATTTCCCCGGAAAGAATATATTTACGTGCCTGTTGGTACTAACCAGGCCACCAAAAACGTTGCTGTAAAAGAGAATTAGTTGCTGTCCCTCCAGCATTTGCAGAAGCAACGCCTTCATGTGCACCTACTATTAAAGATAGTCTGCGGTCCTCGTTGGGAATCAGCCGATCCCTAATGTATGGAAAGGTCACAAATGGAATTTGATCAGACGACAAGTGATATGTATAATGTGAAGGGAAACCTTGGGGAAATTGAGTTCCCTCCTTTGTTGCAGCTATTGCCGCTAGAATATCACCATCAATTTTAGTCATATACCTATTGACTGCTGCTACTGAACAAGTGGCTACTGCAGATTTGGCTGCCTCATCAGCCAGCGAATTACCAACCGTGTGTGTTCCCACAGGTTGATGGCCCAAAGTATGAATGACATGTGTGAGTGGCAAACATTGCTTTAGAGCTGCCACTCGGACCCAAAGCTTGTTATGCTTAATTACGGTGCCTTTAGAATCACGAAAATCATTTTGTGTCCAGAAGAACAAGTGGTGATTGAAGGATTGTACACATTAAAACGAATCGCACACTATAAGTGTAGGAACCTCGGGATCAACAAATTCAAAGCTTGAACCAAAGCACGTAGCTCTGCCAGTTGAGCCGTTCAATGTCCAAGAGACTATGTGTGTACCAAGGAGGGCTTAAATTCCCCATCTACAATAATACCTGCCACAATCACGCAGGCTGAGGAATAAGCATGTTTGGAACCAATGGCTGGTTTTGCAGCTTCATCAGTGTAAATAATACATTTGTACTGATCAAGAAGGAATAATGATAATGGTGGAGGATGAACATGTTCATATTGTAAATACTCCTGTGTTTGCAAAGAAGGGTCATCAGCCGACGTCAAAGAACTAGCCCATTGTATCCAACGTGGATGCAAGGCTTTGGAATTCGGTACACTTGCCTTCGTGACTGATTCTAAAGCAGGCACCTGCAAAACCATGAAAATGTGCTTACCCCGAGCCCGAGAATGTTCCTTCAGAATCGCCATCTGGACAGCTGTCAAAATCTTTTCTGTAGAAGAGAAGCGCATATCAGCAGGAGATACAAATTAGATTTATAAGCAATGGGGACCGTGTTCCCTTAATTGAAAGTCACATAAATAAATCCTAAAGCACCTGGTACAATCCGTATAACCAAATTGTGTTAACAAGAATTGAGTCACAAGCAAATCAGACTGCAGAGACCAAAATATTGCTGTATGTTCCGGAAGCCAACTGGAAGACGAAAAAAAGGTTGTATCAAAGCGTATAGCGGTTTGATATCCTGGGCATTATCAGGAATATACGTTCTGCCAAAATAAAAATAAAAACAGCAAAGACTGCAATATTTTAAGGATGATGGAGGCTGCAATTTAGCACATTTCTCCGAAAAGTGGGAGGCCAACCCGCTACCTTCATTGTTAAGTTCATATCAAATGAAGAGCACTGCCAGATAGTCAACATGATTTTGCAAAATTAATTTTGTAGCCTAACTTTGCAAAATGGGTAAGAAAGTGATCAACGTGAGGTTTCATCTCATCATCAGTCAGATAACTATCATCAAAATACGAAAAGGCATCATGGTCCATCTCATGTAAAGTTGAAACAATGCGTGCCGCAAACATGCCAGCACTATTCTTATACCCCATAAGCAATCTCGCATATCGTCGCTGATTGCTTAGAGCAGTGGTTCCCAAACTTTTGACTCCTGAGGACCCCCATTGAGTCACCACTGGAAGCCGAGGAACCCCAAGCAATTTGTATGAGTTAAATTTCAAAATTAAAACAGTAATTCGGAAAAAAAACACAAACGTGTGCACACAAAACAAATACTCAAAGTACTAAGGATTTTGGGGCCAGATGTACGAGCATTTCATTTAGCGCCTCGCAATTGGCGACACATTGCGAGTGGCAAATTGCGAGTCGCTAAATGAAGTGTACAACAGTGTGTTTAACACTGTTTGGGATTCCCAATGGGGTCGCAAATTGTGAGGTTCATTAATATTAATGAGCCTCTCGCAATTTGCGAGCCCATTGGGAATGCCAGCCCACCCAGGGATGGTGGCCTGCTGGGCTTTGCAGGCCACCATGTCTCGGACTGCTTTTAAATAAAGCAGTTAAAAAAAAATGCAGCCTGTTTACCGTGCATTTAAAAAAAAAAAAAAAATGAAACGTTTGTTTCATTTTCTAAGGGCAGGCAAAGGTCCCTGGGACCACTGCCTGCCCTTAAAAAATAATTTAGCATGCATTTGCAAAGGGGAAGGGGTCCCCCGGGGACCCCTTCCCATTTGCAAATGCATTACCATCTGCTTGAAGTAGGTGGTAATTGCGACTGTTTTGCGACCACAAAACATTTGTACATGGTTTTGAGACTCCCATTTGGAAGGGAATGCCCCTTCCAAATAGCAAGTTGCAAAACCTATTTAGCGAGTCGCAAACAAATTGTGACTCGCAAAATAGGCTATGTACATGGCTCAATAGGTTTTTGCATGCATAAACGGATTCGCGAACCCGTTGGCGCATATAAAAACAGATCGTACATCTGGCGCTTAGTATTTTATATTGAAGTAATAGCCCCTCGGTCACATGTATTTCATTTGTTTGATAGCATCTCTCATACCATTGTAGGATGTCAGAGCACTTTACATCACACACATATAGAGACATTGAATCATACATGTAAATCAGTGTGTATATAAAATGTTTAAAGAGTGCTCGGTCTGGAAAAGCACAAACTCAGGATTCAGAACATAACACAGTGGCTAGCATTGACTTTAACATTAAAAATGTATTTCCACCCAAATAAATCTTTTTAGCAGCATCAGGATAATGAATAACTGGGTAAAAATATAAGTTACTAACTGGTATCATGTAGTTTGCAAGCAGCTCTTTGATGACAGTTTATAGGTCCCTCTGCTAGATTACGATTGTCACTTATAAAGTGCACAGTAACGAAAGAATTGCTGTGACAAATGCATGATACACGTTCTTTGCAGTAGGCACATTAACCCTCTGTGCTACATTAGTTCAATCAAAGCTGCAACTGAACAAAACTCTCCACAGCTCCAGCAAGTACATTAATCACTGGCATTCTCGTGACACTTTTATTGTTGCTGGAAAGCTGCTAATTATAACTGTTGCCTGCGGACCCCCTGGGAATGTGTCAAGGACCCCTGGGGGTCCGCGGACCACAGTTTGGGAAACACTGGCTTAGAGCACTGAATCAAATCACGGCTCCAAGGAGCCAAAGAGTGGCTGAAAAAGCCATTGGAAATATCCAAAGTGGTTTTATACTTTTTTCGAACAATATTATACACTAACGCAGAGCTATGTGTTTTCTGAACCACAAAGGTACGAACAGGACTGTTCAAATCTCTGTAATCTAAAACTATACAATAAGAACCGCCGGTTTCAATCACTGAAAAAGAGGATTATTCATCGATGAAACACAAGGTTCGATTACACCCTGATATTCCAATTGAGTCTAGATGTCACTTACGGACGCTTTAGAATCTCCTTAGATGGGATACTGTGGTTGGGGTTGAGGTGTAGACCGCAAAGGAATTACATGAGCTGGGGAAGCCTCGCCCCAAACCTGCCTGATTGCGATATAACGCTGGGGATAAGGACAAAGGCACGTCGAGGCCTACACCATTTTATTGTCATCAGGCACATATTTTGATAACTCTACCCTCTAGAGCAATCTAGGACAAAAGGGGAGGCCAATCAACCTCTGCCAACAAAATATCATAAGAGAAAGTGAGATTTTCCCAAAACACTGCTTTAACTGGGTGTTTAATATCACCTTCAATTTGGAGGCTTACTTCATAAAGCCAATTAGGAGGAGCAACTCGAGGTTCGGCTGTCTCTACTGTTATAAAAGTGTCAGTTGCTTTTGCCTCCAGACACTGGTGGAGTGTCTGTCGCACTATGGTAACCGCCGCCGCGCAGTCAAGCAGAGTTACCGCCCATCTCCTGTCGAGGAGCAGAGTTCTCACCATCAGAGTCAAAATGGGGCACGATATTGAGGTGGTTCCTCCTGCTTGACTTTTTTATATCAAACTGGCGCTGCGGGTCATGTTTTGCTTGCGTAGACTCGCCTTGTCTGCGAGCCTGACGCCCACCTCCACCGAACCGTTGATCTGACGATTTCTGAAAAGAACGAGGATCAGGAACCTGGAACCTCTCTGGTGTCCTAATTTTAGAGCGGTCACGCAAATCATTTCTACATTCAGAAGCGTCAGGTGAAGGTGAACCTGCACGTGAACCAGGCTTCTGTTGTTGCTGCCACTAGATCTTGTTCCAAGCTTTTTTAGGAAAGACTGGACGACCCGCCTTATCAGGAAGGGGCTTAGCTTGTGGCTGAGTAAATGGTCGAACCCCTTAGCTATTTCGACCCAAAGATTTATAGACATCCGGAATGATAATTGGCTACTGTCGCTGCCGATCCACTTCCACCACCGCGCTAGGTGTTTATGTTCTCGTAAGAAGACTGCTTCACCTTTAATGTTTGCCAGAATCATATCGGAGACAATAATAGGGAACATTCCCACTAATTTCATCCCCAAATCCAGGGCTGGACCAGCCCTGGCTCCATTCTGTACCTTCTTCAGAATGCTCTGTAGAACTCTCATGGAGGGGGTACCAAAGCAAAGTGTATACACTAAAGCAAAGACCGTTCCCCAGGTGGTGCAGTCAGCCAAAGCGGGAATCAGACCACTCTGCAAACTCATTGTAAGGATCATGTGTTTTTCTACAGGAGTGGTATGTGGAAAAACAGCCTCAAGCTGCTCAAATTTTTGTGCAAGCCAAAATGGTAAGTCATCTCGATTCTGAGGACGTTTACCCATCACTGAGTTAATCATGACAGGACTAATCACAAGACCACCACCATGTCCGCCTCAACAACAAAAATAAAGGTAGCCCCTGCATTGGGGACTCCATGCTGAGCTAAGTATGCTGTAACCGCCACGCGGCTATGCGCCGCAATAGCGACCGGTTGTGCCATATCAGAAATGGGAAAAAGAATGAAGAAAAATGGCGGTGCAATAAAGGGTAAAATAACCTTTTATAATTCAAGCTTGAAAAACCTATAAATATACAAATATAGGAGGCTAACTCTCCCACCATGGACGTCTTCGGAAACCAATGAGAAGATATAGCGGACAAGCACAAGCGCTACTTAGGGGTTTCATGAATAAGTACCAGACCAAACGTTGGCTGCTTCTTGTTGCAGGAATTCTGCCCAGAAACATAACTATGCGCAGGATTATATTACCTCGGTGTATAGGGACTGAGTCATCCTACCACCTTAGTACCCATAAGCCCAGGACCGACCAGCTATAGTGTCTCACTTGCTCTCCTACTCACTCACAGAGAAACAAAGGATTAGACACCCCAGAACACAACACTCCCAGATCTCTCCGGAATCGCAGTGACAAGACACACCCTTTCGCTCGCACTCTTGTACTTGTCCACAATAAGATCTGAAAGAGACACGAAACAGTTAAAAATATTTAATTTAACTAACGTGCCCTAACATACAGTATACATGCCACAACAAGTAAGAAAATGCATTGTACAAATACAGTCCGCATAGCAGCCAGTCCATTAATCATGAAGGGAGATGATATCAGGAAAAGACAATAGAGCCTAACCTCCCTCCTCTGGCTGAGAAGCAGTATAATTATATATTAGAAGAACTCTGGGCCTTTTCAGCAGACCCCATACCTTAGCCTATAGATGTTAGATCTACATCATAGGTGCTATCTCGCTCATCTCTTTGGAAAGGTCGCTCTCCAAGTGTGTCCAATAAAAACTAAAGTACCTTGTCCAAACAACAGCTGCATCAGTATGTTTTGTCTAGGTGCGAAGGACTGGCTAGTGCAAAATAACAAGGGGCATTGTTGTTCGACCTTGCTCACAATATTCAGTCAGAATCCCTGGAACATGCAGTGAGTGAACACAGTGATGCATTTGCATGTGAAAACAGCCATAGAAAATATTCCAACAAATAAAGACGTGTAGTAGCATGTGATAAGCAGCAGGCAAGCTGTAGCTTGCTAATGCTAACTTAGAGAAGACAGCAATGTTCCTATAGGCCACATGACGTACAGGAGGGTTAAGCACAGGTTAATTCAGGGACCTTTTTTTTGGTCACCATGACAAGGATTGTGGATTTTGCTTGTGTAGGATTTCACCCCCCTCAAACAACAATCCAATTTCTCACATTGGTCCTCACTGGTTGGATTTAGTATTTTTGTTTGTGCAGTGCCAATCAGTGCTTTGTGTAAAACTAATTTGATACCAGATTCAAACTTTTGAAATCCTCCATGATTAGCCTCTTTTGCAAATTCATTTCTGTTTACCCTGATTTGTGACCCTACCTGCAAGCATGGTGTTTGAGCTTCACAACCCGGAGAGCTACATTGTGCCTGAGCTCAGAGGATTCTGCAGGAAGAGGGAGATTCCAGCAAAGGGAAGCTCCAAGAAGCAGGAGCTCTAGAAGGCCCTCAGGGTCTAGTAGGAGGCCCGTCATCTACAGGTTACCGGGGAAAAGGAGGAGTTGGACATTGAGGAGAAAGTGGAGGAGATGGGTGGGGGACAAACCCCTGTTTCAGGCTCCAGAGGAGAGAAGAGCCCTGCCATATCCAGGGCCGGCATCAGCATTTCCAACCACACTCATAGGAACTGGTGGACATGAAAGCTGAAAGAGAACTCAAGCTGCAGCTGGCTAAATTAAAGTTGGAGGCAGCCAAGGAGGAGGCTTCTACCAAGAGGGCCTTTTTGGAAAAGGAAACTGGCCTTGAAGGAGACGTTGGGAGAGGAAAAAAAGAAAGACAGAGATAGCCTTGGAAGAAATAACAGATATTGGTGGCTCATGATGTGAGTCTTAGGGAGCTAGTCCTCAAAGCCAAGTAAAGCACAGTGCCCAGAAATAATGGTGGCAGTGGAAAAACATTGTCTAATGGGCACATGAGAGTCCACATTCTTAAAGATCTGGGGCCAGATGTACGACCCTATTTTGCATGCGCAAAAGCAGGCCAACATTCCTGGGAGGGCCTGTCATTCCCAATGGGCTCGCAAATTGCGAGAGGTTCATTAATATTCATGAGCCTCGCAATTTGCGGCCCAATTGGGAATCGCAAACAGTGTTAAACACACTGTTGTACATGCCAAATAGCGCCTCACAAACTGCGAGTCGCAAACAAGTCTTTGGAAACACATGCTAACGGTGGCCGTGTAATTTGAGACCTGGTTCCTCGCCGCCGGGATCGGACTGTGCTGCTCCGGGGCTGTGCGTGGGGAGTCGGTGTGGGTGTTACTTGAGCCCGGCTGGACACTGGTGTTTCATGTGCCTCATCCTCTGTTTCCATTGTCACGAGTAGTGGGACTGTTGCCCTGTGTGTAGTAGGGGCATTTGATGATTGTTGTGGTACCAGAGGTGTGTCCGTCTCATCAACAGTGGTATCTTCCAGTGTCTCCATGCAGTCACTGTCATCTGCCTCTTCTCGTTCTGCATCTGTGATGTTAAACAGTGCAAATCTGCATTAATTTCCGTCTGTTATGTAATGTCACATGAATCATTATTTTCCTGCAATTAAATACATTGCTGTTACACTATATCTGACTTTTTTCATTTATATTTGTGTGTTTGCCAAGGTACCTGCCTGACCTGCCTGCATCTCCCATAATGCACTTTGATGTGAATGTAAGATGTGGAATGGATTTGCATTATGGACACTTGTGCTGCACTGAGCAGATGTGATACCGGACATGTACACAGAAGGTCATTTGCATGCATCTTACCTTCAGATGTGTTGGCCGCTCCGGAGGTGTCCACCCCAACAACTGCTTCAGGCTGGAGGGTTGACTCCACCATGTCCTCCATGGTTGTGTTCCCAGTCTGTGTTGATGTTCCCCCTCCTGTCTTCTGGCTTCCTTCAACCTCTCGGCGAAGCGTTCCTGTGCACGGATACGCAGGTTGTACCATCTTTTTTTTTTTTAAATCGTCAATGGTGCGGCGTATGACCCCAACAGCATTACCTTTGCGTTGAATCCGGATCCATATTTTTCATTTTTCCTGCTCAGGAACTTTCCCAAAGAGCTTATCATGGCTGGTTGCCACATCCTCTATCAGTGTCTCTATTTTCTTTTCTGAAAACTTTATTTTCCTTTTCCTGCCTGTTTCACTGTCTCCTGCTGTTGTTGCATCCATTTTGGGCAAGGGACAGGTGTTAATCCAAGTTTTTGTTTCAACCCTGTTCAGGTCCTGCAGTCAGCTCCCTTCTCTCCCTATGACTGTGCACTGAATAGTGCATAGGCTGCTGACTTCCTTGTTGTGATGTCATCAATGAGCATCAACTGTGCGACCTCGCTAATAGCGATTTCGCTATTTGCGATATTGCGATATCGCAAATAGCGGCTTCGCTTTTATTGATATCGCAAAATACGATATCGCAAACTGTGTTTGCGATTTTCTGCGATTCGCTAATAATTCGCATATTTTTTCTTGCATAGATATTTGCGATTCCTTATTTCTCACAAATGAGGAATCGCTATTTTTTGGGTTGATGCATGTGCCTGTTTGTGTTTATAGAAAATGTTGCAACTAGGGGTAATTGAACGGTCTGTGAGTGAATGGAACTCACCAGTAGTGTGGGTACCTAAACCGGACAGCTCCATCTGCTTTTGTATAGATTCTGAGAATAAAATAAAATATCAGAGTTTGATACATATCCTCTTCCACATGCAGACGATATGATTGAGTGTCTGGGACAATCCCAATATATCAGCACTCTAGATTTGTGTAAAGGGTATTGACAAATACCCCTAAACTTTAGGGACAAAGAAAAAACTGTGTTTTCCATGCCTGGTGCTTTATACCACTTCACAGTCTTACCATTTGGCCTTCCCGGCATCCCTCCACCTTCCAAAGAATGATGAACATTCTGCTTAGATCTTATAGCGAATATGCTGCAACCTATATAGACGATATAATCGTTCACAGCCAAAGTTGGGAAGAGCACTTAACACATCTAGAAGCTGTTTTAAACACCTTACCAAAAGCAGGTCTTAAAATAAAATCAAAAGAGTCATCTACCTTCTAAACAAGTTAAATACTTGAGTTATTTACTTGGAACGGGAGTTATTCAACCTCGAGCTGAAAAATAGCAGCAATACTATAGGTTCCCTTCCCTAAAAAGAAAGAGAGACTTAAAAGCTCTCCTTGGACTGGTGGCATATTAGCATCGAGCAGTGGCGGCTGGTGGCATTTGAAAGTGGTGGGCCGTAAACTTTCTGTTGGAGTGCACTGTGGCGAGCGAGCGAGCCTGAACATCTTAAGGGGGGTTCGCGGCGCATAACTCCCCCTCACCCCCGAGAAATCTTTGAAAAAAGAGTGGGTAAATGGTGCATTTTCAAGCAAATTTGAGAAGCCCAGACACTAGAGCTGCAAACACACATAGAGCCTGCTGCAGCACTGTGACTAGGACTGGTGCCACACACCGAGCCCGCTGCAGCCAGAGACTAGGGGCCCGATGTAGGTAAAAATGTTGTACCGGTTCGTAAATACCGAATCATACCGAATCGGTATTTATGAACTGGAAAAGCATATGTAGGTAAATATCCGGGAAAAAATACCGATTCGGTAACAATCGGTATCCACACTCGGTAAATACCGAATCGGTATTTACCGATTCGGTAATATCCGATTCGGTAACACCCATACAACCCTATGGCCCTCCAGTCCCATAGGAATGAATGGGAGACACCGAATCGGTAAATACCGAACCGGTATTTACCGAATCGGTAAATTCCGATCTCGAAAATTCGAATACATGACATGTGAGCCTGTGAACCAATCAGGGACACCCACCACACCCCACAACAAAGCATCTGAGAGATCAACCAATCAGATGCAAGTACCACACCCCAGTACCTGGAGGTGGCCACACCCATGCAGGTGCAGAGCAACAGAACTGCAGAGAGAGCTGGAGGGGAGACAGAGGAGCAGGCTGCACTGAGACCAGCATAGCAACAGCATGGAGTCCCAGGAGGCACAAAAGGATGGAGGGGACAGAAAGAGGAAGGTGAAATTCAGCCCAACAGAGCTCCAGGTGCTGGTGGGGGAGGTTGTGCAGCACTACAGCCAGCTGTTTGGGAGACAGACTCTGCAAGTACCTGAGTCTGTTAAGAGGAACACCTGGCTGGCAATGCAGAGCAAGGTCAATGCCCTAGGAGTGACTCATCGCGAAATCGATGACATGAAGAAAAGGTGGTATGATCTGAGGATCACCACCAAAAAGAAGCTTGCCACCCAGAGGATGGAATCAGCAGCCACAGGTGGGGGGAAGAGCCGTGCTCCAAGCCTCACTGAACTGGAACAGCTTGTGGAATCCACCATGGAGCCTGAGAGCATACACGGGATCGGGGATGCTGATAGCTCAGCCAGAGCTGCAAGAAAGAAAGGTAAGATGCAGGGACATGTACTCCACCCATTCCCTGGCCCCTTCCCCTATGTGGGTGAATCACTCACAATCCAGCACACATGACAGTAGTCACCAGCAATGCATCATGGTAGTCTTAGTCATAGGTACATACATCAAAGCTGCCAACACCGAACCCTGCATGCCATGCCACACTCCCCATACACAAACAGTTTAGGTAAATGAAAATGTGTGTTAGGAATCTTTGTTAGGAAAACACACAGCTGATCATTGTCCATGTCTGTCCACAGGAGAGTCATCGCGCAGAGCAGCGCAGGGAGGGGAGTCTAGTGCAACAACAACGGCTGCGAGGGAGAAGGCCACAGACACAGCTGGACCTAGCACTGTCCCTGAGGATACAACCACAACCCACGCACCCACAGCAATGGAGCAAGACACCACTGCACAGCCACTGTCGCCCCTGCTGTTCGAGACACAGACTCCGCCAGCACCTGCAGATGCCACAACACCCAGCTCAGGGTCCCCTGTGCATGTGAGGCCAAGGAGGCAGGACGTACCACCATTAAGGATCCTGGAGAGCTCCGATGAGGAAGTGGTCGAGGCTCCCAGACCTACCACACCACCACTGTCTGGCCACGCAGGCCAACATGGGTCAATGGGATCTGGCCGTGCAACTGACCGTGGCTGTAGGGCTGAGCAGGATGAGGGGCAGAATGTGCAGGGGGTCTTTGCTGGGCTGGAAGCCACAATGGTCAAGGTCCAGCGCATGCAGGCCAAAGGTATCATGGCAGTGCACAGACAGGTGCGCATCCTGAACAGCAGGATGTCAGACATCGATCGGGGGATAGGTGCCATGGCAAAGGGAATGGAGGCCATGGGCTAGGAATGGAGTCAATGGGCAAAGGAATGGAGTCCATGGCAGAGGGGGTGAGGGACATATGGGGTGTGCATGGGCTCCCTCTGTGACAGGCTTGAAAGTGTCCACCAAGAGAGGCGCAGGTATAGGCGCGAGGTCAGGCTGCTGAATCAGTCTATTAACTGGTTGGCAACTTCTACCACACTGCTGTGCCGCCGCTCTGTAAACATGCAGACTGACATTGTACACTGCTGCAGTGACTTGTCCAGGGGGGATGGGGAGGGTGACCTCTGCAATGGAGGTACTGCTGACACAGCAGACAGCCACAGGTGGTAACACGTGTGTTGGGGACACTGAGGAGTCAACAAGCAGGAGTGGGTCCAGCACGCCTGTACAGGACATTCGTAGGAGCAGCAGGCTCCATGCTGATGACACCGGCACAACTGCGCAGGTAAACCCCCAACCCCGTGGCTCGCAAAACATCATGCGTAAGCGCAAACATGGCGAGACATAATGAACACAGGACAGGTCACAGTGAAGTGAACTTTGGCCAACCAGTGTGCAAAGTGCATTTAATTTGATATATATGCTTTTGGATAGTGCAGTAGTGCATATTAAAGTGAGTGTTAAAAAAAATGGACATGCCTGTGTGTCATCGCTCTATTAAAAGTATCTGTTGGTGATTTCTGCGCGTCGCAGTCGACCATCTGTTGCTGGTGCTGCTCCTGCTGCATTGTGATCTGCTTGTACTATCCCATCATCTATGTCCTCATGATATGTTAGTTCAATCTCTGTGGCCTCCTTGGTGGCAAGATTGTGCAGCATGGCGCAGGTGGCAATAATCTTGCAACAGATATTTGACGTGCATCTCCACTCTTATGAAGGCACCTAAATCTACTTTTCAGAAGTCCAAAAGTACGTTCCACCAACGCAACGTGTTGTTCTGTGTGCCACGTTATAACGCCTTTCGCTCCTGGTGGATGGGTTCAGGTAGGGGGTGAGCACAAATGACCGCAGGGCATATGCACTGTCACCTGGGTGGGAAATTAATTTTTGATTAGTCACATACTCATGATTGCTCCTTCTGCATGGACTATCAGGGTGTCTCACACATACTTACCCAGCAGGTATCCATCACCAAAATCACCAGCCACAAGGCGTCTGTATATCCCACTGTTGGTGAATATGTAGGAGTCGTGGGTACTCCCAGGATATTTGGCTACAATGTCCGTTATCATGTTGCTAGCGTTGCAGATCACCTGCACATTGATTGAATGTGTGGACTTCCGGTTTCTGTATATGTGTTCAGTTGCTGCAGGTGGGCATAGTGGGATGTGCGTCCCATCGATACAGCCGATGATGTGCGGGAACTGTGCAAGTTGAAAGTAATCGGTTTTTGTCCTTGCTAGTTCTGCAGGTGTCTCAGGGAACTCAATGTAGTGTTCCATCCTCTGCATCATGGCGTCAAGGAATTTTCTGAAAAAACGTGACAGGCAGCTCTCTGTAGCCGCCTTGCAATAACGTAGAAAGCCGCCATTAAGGTTGAACAGTTGCATTTTGGGACCTTCTTATATATCCTGTTCCTGGTTTCCACCTGCTTCCAATCCATGGTAAATACCGACTCTTAAATACCGAATTTCATGAAATTCAGTATTTTCTGACTTTGCTACATCTCAACTGGCCTTTTTTACCATTTTTTATTTACCGACTCGGTAAATATGAATTCGGTAGTTTCCGAATCGGTAAATTACCATTTCTTATTTACCGACTCGGAAAATATGAATTCGGTAAATTCCGATTCGTGTTATACTGATTCGGTGTTTTACCGACTGGTATTTACCGATTCTGTACGTTTTTGGTGACATACATCTCGATGCACTTATACCGGTCGGTAAAGGCCGAAATTACCGAATTTCGGCTGTTACCGACCGGTATTTGCCTACCTACATCGGGCCCTAGATGAGATACAATGCAAATGTATTTTCAACATTTATCATAGATGTACCAAAAAGTAAGCAAAGCCTCTCCACCTACGCTGCAACAGTTGATGGACAGAATGCAGAACAATGTCATACACTCACCTCAGTACAGAGATCTGGGCCTAAATCCATCGATTTTTTTGCACTCCACACCACCCCAGTTCAGACATGGCCATATGCAAATCAGTCTTGACCCTGTGTCTCATGGGAACAGTCCAGCCCGAACTGCCAAGCCATGTCTTCCCTGGACCGGAATCAAGCATCCTAGGACCGGTTTCTGCCTATCAGCCAGGATAGCTTGACTCCAGTGGTGTGGAGAGCACAGGACTCACATCTGAGCATACCAGTCCGACTTGGGGTGACAAATGCAAAAACAGTTGGTGGACAGAATGCAAAACAATGTCATACATTCACCCCATTACAGAGATCTGGGCCTAAATGCATCGTTTTTTTGCACTCCGCACCACCCCAGTTCAGACATGGCCATATGCAAATCAGCTTTGACCCTGTGCCTCATGGGAACAGTCCAGCCCGAACTGCCAAGCCATGTCTTCCCTGGACCGGAATCAAGCATCCTAGGACCGGTTTCTGGCTATCAGCCAGGATAGCTTGACTCCAGTGGTGTGGAGAGCACCGGCACACCAGTCCAACTTGGGGTGACAAATGCAAAAACAACAGTTGATGGACAGAATGAAGAACAATGTCATACATTCCCCCCAGTACAGAGATCTGGGCCTAAATACATCGTTTTGTTGCACTCCACACCACCCCAGTTCAGACATGGCCATATGCAAATCAGCCTTGACCCTGTGCCTCATGGGAACAGTCCAGCCCGAACTGCCAAGCCATGTCTTCCCTGGACCAGAATCAAGCATCCTAGGACCGGTTTCTGGCTATCAGCCGTCATCAGCCAGGATAGCTTGACTCCAGTGGTCTGGAGAGCACGGGACTCGCGTCTGAGGATACCCGTCCCACTCGGGGTTACAAATGCAAAACCAACAGTTGATGGACAGAATGCAGAACAATGCCATACATTCACCCCAGTACAGAGATCTGGGCCTAAATCCATCGTTTTTTGCACTCCACACCACCCCAGTTCAGACATGGCCATTTGCTAATCATCCTTGACCCTGTGCCTCATGGGAACAGTCCAGCCCGAACTGCCAAGCCATGTCTTCCCTGGACCGGAATCAAGCATCCTAGGACCGGTTTCTGGCTATCAGCCATCATCAGCCAGGATAGCTTGACTCCAGTGGTGCTGGAGCTACCACTATTGGATATATTTTTTTTATAAACAATGTGCCAAACAAGCTGACTTATTTTACCTTACAGGAAATGACTAATTTCTCCCATATATCATTCTGAAGCTCAAGTTTCCTATTGCAAAGCATTTATACTCTTTCCTGCAGCTATCAATAACAGATCTGCCCATCGTGTCTGTATGCAGGGCACTATGTAAGAGTGTACAGGCTTTCCTGCACATGTCATCAAACCAGGACTGACGTTGGGCTGCATGAGGCCTGCCTTGCTTAAATAAAAGAGCCCTAAAAATATTACCAAGATTTACATAATCCTTAGTTGAACTCTTGGAGCCTAGGTCAAGAGTAAGACACCAAGGGGGAAGATGGCGGCCGGGTAACACGTCCGGTCGGAGGCTCCTGACTCGTAGGCATAACATGCCCGGAAAAGCGCCTTAACACGGAACTATAGCGTGGAAAAAGACTACCGCTACATCCAACAACAGCTTCTATCAGGGGGTGAGCTAAAACAGATGAAATTCCTTGCCCGGGCCCTCACGCGCATTGTTTGCTGATGATTTAAGTAGTGGGGAATAAACGTAAATCAATGCTGCTTTGATCGCAGCAATTGTGTCCACAGCGCAGTGCACGGAGCGCTTATTTTCACGAAATGAAATGAAAGTTTACCTTGCTGTGGACAACGAGGAGAACGAGGGCCGGTGGTCGCTTCAGAACCGGGAAGCTGTGGAGACGCGAGACGTGGCTAGACTGTGTTGTGGAACCTGGGCAGCCGCAGCTCAAGCGAGGAAGAGTCTCCGGAGTGTTGCTGGGAGACTTGGCTTCCACTTCCGGGGCGGGAGTGGCGGAGCCTGCTGGGGGAAGCCCGAACAAGCGGAGTGCTCGCAGGACTGCTCGGGGGTACACGAGAAGCAGGAGGAAGACGATAGCCGGCACAAATGTCAACGCACTTACAGAAAGAAACTCAAGACTGTGGAGGTAAGCAAACTAGCAGTCAATAACACAGTCACCACAGTTAATTACACGCACGCCCTGAAAAACGCTAAAGAAGTAACTTATGATGGTGTCCCTAACCAAGAGAGAGAGCCCTTAGAAGAAAGAGACTTAAGTAATCAAGTGGTCTCCCAAAGCTATAACATTTATTGGCCCATGAACAAAGTACTGAGTGGAAGGGACAGGAAGGGGGCTCTCAGTGGATTTAGTGCTCCCGCTAACCCTGTCTTAGATACTCGCTGAGAGGAGGGTGATGAAAAGGTGACAAAGGACTGTGACAGAGTAACTATACCTCAAAGCCTGTGTAACCAGAAAGGAGCGAGAAAAGATATAGAACCCCAAGTAGTTCAAGTAGAGGACACGCAAAAAGAGCAGAACTGCTTTGCAAAATCTCACTACAACCTAAGGGGAAGACAGTATCTCAGTCAAGTTTTTGTTGCCCCAACAAATAAGGGCGTAACCCCAAAAAAGTCTGGTAAACAGCCCAAAAAAGTACGACCTACTCCTAAATTCCGAGCAGAAAGAGCTATCACAGTGGAAAAGGTCCAGGGGGTTTAAAGGGTCCCTAAGGCAAAAATTACACCGTCCCTGAAAACTTTCTTTAAAGTTCAACACCTCGGTCAGCAAGTTACCAACTCACCCCACAGGAATCAGAAAGAACAAGATCAGTCGGCACTGCTAGAGTCAAAGGGTACCCCCTTCACGACCTCAGGAACCTCAGGAACACTAGATTCAAATCCAGAGACGCGATATAAAAGGAAAAACCTCGCAAAAGACTCCGTGAGGGATCTTGCGAATCGTAAGGACATAGAATCAGCAGATATGGAGGAAGCTGACGGTGCAGATCAAGCAGGAATAGAGAAAGCACAACTTAGTGAGAGGGAAGTACCAGGAGATGAAGCAGAAAGTTCCTTAACCGGCCATAAGTCTCAGGTTAACACTACGGAGAAGTTCATGGAAAGGATGTTAAATGAAATGAGAGATAAATTTGCAATCTCAGAGGCTAATCAAGGAAAAATACAGGATGCATGTGAAGCATTAGACTGCAAATTAAATGCACTTGGGCACAGAGTAACGGCAGTGGAAGAAGAGGTGGGAGCCCTCAGTAAGAGGGTAAACATCAACCAAAAGAAGATCAGAACACTAAGGCAAGATGGAAAAAACATGAGTGAGAAACTCGAATCATTAGAAAATCAGGCCAGGAAAAATAATATAAGGATTTTGAATGTCCCGGAAAATCAAGAAGGTTCCGATATTAAAAGTTTTGTAATTACACTTATTGCAGAACACTTCCCATGGGCAAGTAAAGAATGTTTAGAAGAAGACATACAAAGGGTCCATCGAGACCCATTCGGAAGAGTGAAAGAGAGGAAAACTCCCAGGAAAATTCTTGTCAACTTCAAAACATACACATTAAAGGAGAGAATCCTTGGCGACGCGTTGAAAAAAGGAATTTTCAGTAAAGACAACTGGACTTTTAGAATAAGGTCAGATATGTCTAAAGCCTCCCAAGATCGGCAGTGGGAACTGGGCCAATACATGACTGAAATAAAATCCCTAGGGGCCACAGTACAAATGAAGTTCCCCCATCACTCAGAATCATGTGGAGGAATAAAATGCGGAATATACGAGATCCTGAGGAGGTTAAAGAATTTCTTGAGATGGCCCGAGACAACATCAGGTCTGAAAACCTTGTGAACCACTAGAAGCTGCCAAAAAATGTATCACGGAGAAGGTAGATAGAACAAAATTTAGGCGCAAGCAAAAATAGAGGAGTCAAGAAGCCTGAAAAGGGGCAAAGAAAATAGCCCTAATAAAAGAAGAAGGAGGCTTCCCCAGGGAGGGTAAACAAGATGTACATAAAATAAAATCAAAATATATGGAACAGAACACGGGTGGGGAGCAAACTAGGGAAAAAAAAAATCCTCAATGTTTCAGAAAAACAGGGTAATCAAGGTGCCAGCCAATCTAACCATAACAATATCCAGCACGCAATACACAACTCAAGTAAAGGATGGGGTCATTTAATAGAAAGTTTAGTATACTTTCGTGGAATGTAAACGGGTTAAGGGTAAAAAATAGAAGAAATAGGATTTTAGAGTACTTAAGAGCTTCAGATAGCGAGGTGATTATTTTACAAGAAACCCACCTCTTAAAAGAAGAATGGACCCAGATATTGAAAAGGGTGGGTGGACTACAATGTGTGTACGAATCAGAATTGTAATATAAAAGGAATAGCTAATATGTTCAAGAAAACACTTAAAATCAAACTCGAATATTCTGAAGTAGACAATAAAGGCAGATGGGCAATCGCTAGAGCAAGAATTGGAAATAACCCTTATACAATAGTAGGATACTACGGCCCGAACATAGATGATTCAGGGCCACTACAGCATCTATATACTCACCTGCTGTCAGCTACCTCCCCAATAATAATGGGTGGCGACTTCAACATAATTATGGACCCTAAAGTTGACAGATCGCCCCCGGGAAGACACAAAAATCTTCCAAATATGAGAGAGTGGCTCGGAAACTACAGGAGAGACTTAGACCTAGTAGATATTTGGAAAATAAAAGGGGATAAAAAACAACCTTTTACATTACATAATAAGAAACTTGGACATAGGTCCAGAATTGATTACTTTCTAATTGATAGAAGCCTCACAAAAGACATAACCACACTAAAACATCTCCCTGCCCATATGTCAGACCACTCTGCTGTCCAGCTCACGATGCAAAGGTCAGAAATTAAAACGCAAAACAGACTGACAATCGAAAGGGCTATACTGTTAGACCAACATTGCATACAAGAGCTCAAACTGGAAACAGAATCCTTTTTTGAAAACAATAGGATAGGCACATCAAGACAAATCTTATGGGACACCTATAAGGCAGTAATTAGAGTGAAACTATTAAGCTTAGGAGCATTTCGATCAAAAACGATAAAACTCAAAATAAAGGAGTTGGAAGACTCTATAACTCTTATAGATGGACAAATATTGGTTGAACAAAGTACAGTCGGAAGGGAGAAGATGGAGAAGGAAAGGCAAAGACAAAAAGATTGCCTTGCGGATATTCTTGAAGAAAAAGTGAGGACAAAATGGGAAGCTAGCAAACTAGCAAACCACGAGTATGGGGAAGGCTGCGGGAAATTACTGGCCTGGAAACTAAAATCAGACTTATCTAGGAATAAGGTAGTAAGTATTCAAAAAGATAGCCAGTCACCACCATCATCTGAAGATACGGTTATAAGGCAGGAATTCATGAAATTTTTCGCTGAATTATATTCTGAAGACATAAACTCAACAGAAGAGCACATAGAATGTTATCTGAATACTCTACCTACTCTATCTCTAACAGAGGAAGAGAAAAAATCCCTAAATGAAGACATTTCCAGAGAAGAGGTAGAAGATGCAATAAAGGGGCTGAAAAGAGGGAAGGCGGCGGGCCCGGATGCTCTCCCAAACGAGCTATATATGGCACTCAGAGAAACTCTAGCTCCACAAATAACAGACTTACTTAATGGGGTGTATAAACAACATGAAAAGATCCCAGACTCTTGGAATGATGCCATTATAACCATAATTTTAAAACCCAGAAAAAAGCCAACACTATGCGAATCATACCGCCCGATATCACTACTTAATTGTGACTACAAGATCTGCACAAAAATCATGGCAAAAAGGCTGGGGGATGTGATGACCCAGCTAGTCCACTCTGACCAGAAAGGCTTCATTAAAGGAAGGCAGATTCATGACTTAACTCATGAACTATTTGGGGCAATAGACGTTGCTTCCTCCAAAAAAACTCCACTTACAATTCTCACCTTTGACGCCGCAAAGGCGTTCGACCGGGTGAACTGGGTCTTTCTAAATGAGGTAATGATAAGAAATAACCTGGGGGATTCCTTCCGGCATATGGTGAAAGAGATCTATAAGACCCCAAGATCCAAAATTTTGGTGAATGGAGATTTAACTAACAACATAAGAATCGAAAGAGGCACAAGGCAAGGTTGCCCTCTCTCGCCATTATTATTCAATTTGTACATTGAACCATTAGCAAGCTTGCTCAGGGAAAATGAAAAAATACCTCCATTCAAACACCAGGAGTGGTCCAAAAAAGTGGCCCTATATGCGGATGACTTAATGATTTTTACTAATGATTACAAGTCCTCCATGCCCGAAATCAAAATCATTCTTGAGAATTTTGGGAAAGTTTCAGGCTATTTGGTAAACTACTCAAAAACAGAGATTATGTCTTGGAACACTAACCTCACTAACCCAAACATCAAGAAAGAAAGAAAATACTTAGGGATCACAGTAGTCCATGACTTGGAAAAAATCCCACAGATAAACTTAAACAGAGTGGCAGGCGAAGTAAGAAAGCTCTTAAAGATTTGGACTACCCTCCCTTTAAGCCTCATAGGCAGATCAAACATCATAAAAATGTCTATTCTTCCGAAATATACATACCTGTTCAATACAATACCGCTTGAATTTAAAAAAAAAGTCACTGAGGAAATTACAGGGAGAAATCTCAAGTTTTATTTGGGCTTCTAAAGGAGTCAGAATATCGTGGAAAAAAAATCAGGAGAAGGAAATTACAAGGAGGGATAGCGAGCCCT
The DNA here is from genome assembly GCF_964261635.1 of Lissotriton helveticus. Lineage (NCBI taxonomy): Eukaryota > Metazoa > Chordata > Amphibia > Caudata > Salamandridae > Lissotriton > Lissotriton helveticus. The sequence continues at coordinate 2,127,150,843 of NC_136063.1, forward strand.
GACCTGTGGGAATACTACAGAGCTTTCTTCTTCAAAAATATGAGACCAATGATGGGGGTCCATCACTACTAGCCAGAATATATCCAAGCATTGACCAGGAAAGTTGATAATTTTCTATACAAATTTGGGCACCCAAAGTACTTTAAAAAAATAAAACTAAAGATTTTAAAAGACGCGGTCAGACTATGGGCCCAGATCAGAGGAACTCTAAACATTTAGTATTATAGCCCTCTAGCTCCTATATGGGACTCCCCAGGCACCCCAGAATGTCTTAAAGATAGTCTGGCAAATCCTCTGAAAACAGCCAACATAGAACATTGGGGACAAATTCTGAGGAGGTCAACACTGATATCTTGGGGAGATCTCCAAGCAATTACAAATTTCACAATCTCCAAATTTAAATACTACCAGCTAGCCAGCTGGGCAAAAACCCTCACAAAACATGAAAAGGATACCGAAGAACTGGAAAGAGAAATGAAGAAAGTTCTACCCATAAAGAAAGAGATAGCCAGATGGTACTGGGTCCTAACAACCTCAGGAGATGAAGATGCCCAGATAGCTGACTTAATCTGGGGGAGAGATCTACAAACTCCAATTCTTGAAGAAGTTTGGCTAAAGTCAATTGAGAAGTGCTGGGGCACATTAAAATCAGCAGCGTTAAAGAGAAACCATCTCTTCACAATCCATAGGGCTTATTGGACCCCCAAAAAACTGTCCAAATTTAAAGGCGCACAAACAAGGAAATGCCCGAAATGTGGAGAGGAAAGGGCAGATGATATTCACATTTTTAAAGACTGCCCTTCCCTCCCTGAGTTCTGGTTCGAAGTGGGTAAGATCTTAAGCGCGATCCTACATCAGCAACTAACCGTAAGTACCATCCTTGTTTTGTTTGGGATTGACAACAACAATATAGGAGCGGGTAGCCTAACAAATATGCAAGAAAACCTGTTTTTTGTTTTGATACTTCTTGCAAGAAGGGCGATATGCATTAAGTGGGTAGGCTCATCACCCCCCACGGTTGGTGAATGGATGAATTCAGTCATGAAAATAAATAAACTAGACAGAAGGGGAAAGCAAACCAATAGAAATAACTTTTGGGAAATATGGGAAAATCACTTTAACGCTATTAACTAATGGCCGAGATGGAACAATGATCCTATGATTAAGCGATGGAAACTTCTGTGGATGAATATAATTTTCATCGAGTAGTCAAGGTGGCTATCTCCCTCCCACGAACGAAAAAACAGAAAGTTATTTATGTGTTGGTTTTAAAGGAGACCCCTCTGTAAAATTCGATGGCTGAGAAACTCCCCTCACACCTTCGCATCAAGGGGCAGTGCTGGTACAGTAATTGCAGAGGCTGAACCTTGATACTACCAAAAAAAAAAACATAAAAATCGCAATATGAGGATTAAAAAAAAAAAAGAGTAAGACACCTTTCGAGCAAGGCTCGATGATTAACAAAAAACAAACGCTGGTCTACCACTCTCCGGACTAGCCTATGTCCATTAATAGCAGTCGTAAGATCCCTTTTGTCCACTGCAGACCTAACCAGCTCCCCCCTCGGAAACACCATAGTGATGGCTAGGGGATTATGGTTTCTAAAGATACTTGGAAGATTCAGCCCCTTCCACAATACGGTCTAGAAGGTGTTGTGAAACAAAGATATTGTCAATCACAGACTGACAACCTTCCAAAACGAAGCAGTTCTAGACTCTGACATATCAACAAACTTGATGAAATTGCAGAGATCAAGGCTTAAAAAATACGCTTTCAGCTAAGTGCCCCTGATGTTCCTTTCCCAGTATCTTATCCCCCTGGCTCCAAACATCAAGTACACACTTATCGCTGACGAAGGGAATATCACCTAGCGTTAAAATCTCCAGCAAGTACCATGCTAAGCTCGATAGCCAAAAGAGCTTTCCCATTAACAAGCTTGCCTATAAAATCGAGAAGCTGAAAAAAGTTTGGATTAACCCTGGCTGCAAAATTATTGTTGAAGCAATTAATTAATAAAACCCAAACCAAATTTCCCTTTCCAGGACAAATTAAAGGCCTGAAACAGGTCACTGTTAGTAGGTATTGAGCTAGTTAAACAAACAAAGATCGTATTGAACCATATGGATAAGCCAAAATGTGGACACCCATCTGGTGAAGGAATCACAGGGGTTGTGAAGCAAAATGAAAAAATTACAAAACACAAAGCTAGTAGACCAGGTTTCCTGGAGCAGAACAATGTTATATAGCTTGACAAATTCAACCAAACTCAGCTTGTTGAAAACTCCAGCGATGTTCCAGCTCAAAATCTTTAATGCGTTGGGTACACAAGCTGGCTCAGGTGACTGATCCCAGGTTTGCCACTGCTTCTGTGAAGAAAAAACTCCATCAACCCGGCAGGACTCACTCTCATTAGTAAGGGGGATAAGGCAGTTATCTGGAGAGGCCTGAGAACCTTCCAACCTACCACACTCCACAGTCCCCGAATATACATGTCAATCAATCTATGGCAAATTAAGCATTGCTAAGTATCAGTTTGAAGTAGGGAATACAATGTCTGTAGGGAGACGTGCAAAAGGACTTGGTTTATGCACTAAAGTCCCCGGAACTCTGCTCAAATGCCTATGAAAAAATCACAAGGGCAAAACCCTTATGAATCCAGCGCTGGCCACGCCAGGTTTAACTGAGAGTAACAGGTCACCAGCAAACTGCGGATTCCTAAAGTACACAATGATGCAATCTCCTTTGAGCTCCTTAACCATAGGACCCACCTATCCCACCCTTTGCGTGAACAAGATATCATTAAACACCCATACTCAGCTACTTGAATTTCTATGCAGCCAAGGGGTAACTTTGTTAATAAACTGGTCCATAGTTTCTACCACCTGTTCAACTAATCTGGGCACATCTGCTAACACTAAAACATATGGACAGGCAGCCAGAGGTAGATGACAAAAAGACACATCAGGCCTAGGCGTCTTGGTGTGTTACCTTTAGATGAGGTTACAGAAGGGAGGTTATTCTAACACCACCCTCCACCTCCCCATGATGAGGCACAACTCCCTCAAATTACGATTGTTTTTAGGTCTCGCCTAGCGTTGTGGCTCGAATGTGCTGCTCGCTCTGCCAGACATATTGGGGTAGAGGAGATTTACAAAGGGACTTGAAGCCCCGCCTCACATTTTCATTGGGTCACGTCAGCGTTTATTGTAAACGCTGGCTTACCATTGAAAAGGTGGCTACTTGGTTACCGCCCTTTCTCCTTTTTGTCCGGCCCATCCGGACTGGATCGTCTGCTTAACGGCTGTCGTGAAGCACTTTCTTATCTTTTGGAGGCGTGTACTGCCAGATCATGTTTCCTGTGAGCTCATTGCAGGCACGCACGGCGCGCTTTAAGTTTCCTTTTTTTTTCACTTGCGCAATGGCGTGGCGACAGCTTGTTTTATTGTGTTTTATTGTGTTTCCTGGAATGCGTGCAAGGAGGAGACGTGAAGCCGATGTTTACATCATTGCAGGCATGCACGTCGTGCTTTGTTTCCTATTTATTTTTTTCACTGGGGGGGGGGGCATGTGTGAGCCGAGGAGCGCAGTGTGTGGCTAAGGAGTAGCCGGAACAGACACACAGGGCTGGAGATACTCGTGAGTTAAGGAGTCCGTGCATCAGCTGACTCTTGACTCTTCTCACCTCCACGGACTCCCTCTCCGGGCCCTCCCTTCCCTCCTCATCTCCTGTCCCCCAGACACACCCGATCCTCTGAGCCTCCTACCTCCGCTCGGATTCCCCCCGGACCTGTGGATGCCTCCATGAGAGACCCAACCTTCTCGGGGACTGCCATGGCCTACCACCCGTTCCACACGGCCCCCTCCCCGCCCGGCCGACTTCCCCATATCCGCCTTCCTGGCGTCGGCGCAGCCTTCCTTCTTCACGGGGCTGCCCCTGCCGCCCTCGGCGCTGGGGAAAGCGGACGGCGGGCTGTCGGAGGCCAGCCTGCACGCCGTGTCCTCGGCCCTGGGCCAGCAGCAGCAGGCAGCCGCCACCATGGCCCACACGCGCTCCCTGAAGAGCCTGGAACCCGACGAGGAGGTGGACGATGATCCCAAGGTCACCCTGTAGGCCAAGGAGCTAGGGACCAGTTCCACAAGCTGGGCACCGAGATGGTCATCACAAAGTCGGGCAGGTGAGCGGGGGTTCCTCCCTAGCACTGCTCCCATCCTTTAGCCATGTTCCATAGGGTGCGTCCTACCACTTACAGCTCCTTACACTGCTCCGTGCCACCGCTTCTTGCTGCTGCTCCTCGCCGTCGCTTAACACAGCTCCTTACACTGCTTATTACCGCCGCTTCTTAGTACAACGCCTTACACTGCTCACTGCTCCGTTTCTTGCTGCTGCTGCTCACCGCCACTTTTTACCGCGTCTACTTGCCATGGTCTTTAACGCCACTTCTGCCGCTGTTCCTTGCCATCGTTTTTTACTGGTTCTGTGACACTGCACCTTACTAACGAATCCTATTGGTGCCCCTTTGAAACGGTCCTTACAGCCTCTTCTTACGCCGCTTATTACAACTGGTTCAAACCGATGCTATTAAAGGCCGTATGGAGAAGGGTATCGCCACCTACTCGTCTACAAGCTCAGCTCAGACAGCACTCGTGCTCCTCAGCGCTCCTTTTTATTCCAGTGCACGTTACAGACACCCAGACGTGAATCTGCACATTTTACACTTTTCCTAGCACGCGGCTGAACCTCCAGTGGTCACACCTCTATTAACTAGCCACTGTACAGCACACAGACCTCTCTCTCATGGCACTCGCCAGTCCCCTAGGTTCAGCAAAACCTCTCTAATTCACAGCACTACAAAGCCAAGACAGTGTGCAAAGGCGCTATATTGAAACACATTTATTTAAAAAAAAAAAAAAAAAAAAAGGCAGTGGGACACCTCTACACACACAACAAAGAACTACCAACTCTGCACATTATTCAAACTAATTCGACCCGCCACAAGGCTGCAAAAGGCATGGAATGCACTCGCTGTACTTTGTGTTATGTTATGTTATGACCAGCCGACATTTTGGGGACGTTTCACAACAGCAAATCGAGTGTCATTTAACTTGCCGTATGGTGTGGATCCCTGGTATTTAGATTCAGATGATAAAGTCTCCTGACATTCTTTAGGACAGTTACAATACACTGGAGACGAGCCGGGTGGTGTTCTGTTCTGTGGGAGAAGATCTTCACATGGGTATTTATATGGTGCCTACTACCACTAATGAGGCGCTGAGGTGTTTAGTGCAGATATTTTCAGGGTTATATCTCGAAGGAAAATAGTGGACTGGACAAAAATATTCAAAGCGATCTGAGAAATATAAGAATAACATCTTATTTGAATGCATTCAATGTGCTAATATTATGAGAATATACTTTTTATTTTACAATTTAATTTAGAACCGCAGTGAAACTATAGAATTGTTGAAAAATGTTTAAGATGCGATTGTCAGATATTCCTTTTTATGACGGGCACATGCTTATGAGCTTTGCTGGGGTCAACAGGGGGTAAAATACATTGTTATTTACAACGCCATTAATGATTAATGCTTCACGAAGGAAAAAAATACAAAAACATTATCAATGCCAATAGCTCAAAACAATGTCATTGCGAGACCTATTGCATTGTGAATGCTTGTTTTAAAATTTGACCCCGTGTAAGACCTAGTCCTAGTCTTCTGGACCCCTCCTTCACCAAAGGAGGTCTGTGTTGAGGCAGAGATACCTTCCTTATACAAGGCTGCAGATCTATCCAGGCCCCCAACTGGCACCCGCACACAAGAAATGCAATTTAAACTCAATAGACTCAAGACAGGCAAATAGCGGGTGTAGGCAAGCGTCATTAAACACTTAAGCAAGTCCTTAATTCGCTCAACTATGTCATTTGTAAGCTCATCCAGGCATCTTTGTGAAACCAGGCCAATGCACAAAACCTCATGCATGTGCTTATTTAGTAAGATTTAACAGGAGTAACCAAAGACAATTAGTTGATTGATTCATCAGAACAAATTTATTTACATAACACTCCATAATTTTACATTGCATATGTTTTTTCAAAAACAATTAGCAAAATGCAGCTACATACACACAAAAAAACGACATTTAACATGGACCAACCATATATCATTGTGACATAGAATTAGTGAAATGTGTGACAAGCAAAGAAACGAAAAACACGGAGACAAGGGGCCGAGTACAGAAGAGAACATAATGGCTACAGAACGTAGGGTAATTCATCTTTCTAATAGAAGAATTTTGAACATTGAATGTGAGACATTGAAATTAGGGCTCTCATTTTGCTCTGACTCAGGACTTGATTAAGCACAAGTGAGAATTGATCTGTATAAATTTGCTAGAAAGTTGAAATTACACAAAATACACTGCTTGAGATCTGATGGCAAGTTGAGAACTGAAATATCTGATCCCCCAGTCAGTCAGTAATTTAACTATTGGTGACATAAACACATTACAGGCGCCAAACAACTTAGAGAATACAGGGGAGGGGGATCAACCCAAACAGACATGATTGATCTATTATTTTTTTCAAAACTCTTTTTTATTGAGTCAGTAGATAAAGTAATCGCATACATTGCACAGTAATGAAAGCATACATTAATCAATATATCGGTTTTCAAACATGTGACTACTATATAGCATTTATAAAACACGAAAATAAACCATTCTGGTCTGTAAACAACAGTCCCTAAAATTTGTAACATCTGTGCCTTAAACTGCATAGCACAATACTGGTCATGCCCATCAAGCCCCTCTATGTACGACATAACTGGTGTAACAATGTTACTGTCCTGTGATAAATCTCTATATGGTTTCCACTTCCGCAGGTTGCGGTGGAGGTGATTCCAATAGGAGACCCTAAAATACGCCCATCGTTTCCATATTTTACAGTGTTTCTGAGGGCACCCTTGCGCTTTAAAAATAGGCTAGACCTGCCCCATACGCCAGTCCAGGCCTGTTCTCTAAGCGCTCAATTTAGGCGGAGCCGGGTCCTTCCACACCCTTGCTATATCCCTTTTTGCTAGTGTGAACCCCAAAAACAGTAGGTGCCTTTTGTAGATATTACCCCCAATTTCGTTTGTGATATCCAGAAGCACATGCTTAGGAGAAAGAGGTATGTCCCAGCCTAGTATATCAGATAAACGAGTAACCCCCCTCCAAAACCTGCCTAGTGCGGCACAACTCCAAGTTGTATGTAGTAATGTACCTTCCTCGCTGCCACATTGTAGGCACAGAGGGGAATCTACCAGCCCGCCCTCCAAAGTCGATATCTAGTAAAATAGGCACAATGTAAAAACTTAAATTGGATAAGTCTAAGACGGGATGCAACTGCGGAGCCTCTCGGGGATTCCAGGGCCTCTTGCCAATCGTCCCCGTCTAGGGGACCCAAGTCTGTCTGGCATTTCTCCCGAAGGGGATCAAAAGTCGTGGAAATGTTCATCAGCAATGTACGGTAGATCTTTGTTGTTTTATGATCACTCAAATCCCCCATAAAAACGTTATTCCCAATAGGATTAAATTCCGGAAGAGTCTTGGTGTGTAATATAGGGGGATAAGGCATGTCTCAATTGCAAGTATTTATAGAATTGTGTATGCGGCATGGCATATTCATGTCTGAGCTCCTGGGAGGATCTCATCGTGGTCCCATGCATAACATTTCCCAGCGTGGATATACCTATGGCATCCCATCGTTTAAACCCTACTAATGAGGGTACTTGTGGCAGAAGGCTGCTCTGCCAGAGGGGGGTCTCCCCCGTCAGCCTCCTCCACCAGCCATCTGTCCACACTCCAAAACTTACCTGTGAAGCGGGTAGCAACTTCCGCTGCTCTTGCGGCGTATAGAGCATTCTGTGCCGCAACACGTCCCCATCAGCCATCTCTCTACCCGATAGGCCGAGTCATTGCCAATCCCTTACCACCAGTCGTTCAAGACCAAGAGGTGGGATGCTGCATGGTACGATTGAATATTAGGGGTCACTATACCTCCACAGTAGGAAGATTGTAAACATGTTTTAAGTGGTACTCTAGCTGCCTTATTCTGCCACAGAAAGTGACTCAACCTGGAGTTAAACTGTTGGAACCAGGAGAATTGCTATCTGAAAAGGGTGTTTCTGCAGCTGGTAGACAAGGCGAGGGAGAGACACCATTTTGAATATAGCTGATCTACCCAGTATGGAGAGGGGCATACGCTCCCGAGATTCCGTCTCTGAGTGCGCATCCAGATGGGGACAATGTTATTCCACGACACCGCTTGAATGTCCATGATGTAAACCCCGAGGTATTTCAGTCCAGTTGTGGCCAGTGTTACTTCTGTTGTCCAGGCGCCCATGTCTGAACCCCCACGGATTGGCCAAAAAATGGATTTCTTAGCGTTTATATAGAGGCCAGTATGCTGGCCGAAAACCTGCATAATGCGGAGAATACGCGGTCCCGTCCGATGTGAATCCATAAGGAAAAACAGGACATCGTCCGCATAAAGAGCGATCCTATCCGAGAACCCCGCTGGCCATTCGAAGCCCCTTACGAGTGCGTCTATTCGAACCCATGAGGGTAGCGTTTTTTTAGCTAAAGCAAACAAATACAGGGATAGGGCTGCCCTGCCAGGTGCTGCGGCCTATAGAGAAGGGATCAAATACCACACCGGCTACTCTAACCGAGGCTAAGAGATCAGTATATAATAGTCTAATATAGAACATGAGTAGTGGGCCCATGTTCAAGCGCTGCAATAGGGTAAACAGATAGGTCCATGGCAGCGAATCAAATGCTCTGTCTATGTCGGCCAATAGCAGAGCCGCCAGGCCCTCCAGGTGACCAATTTCCGCTACCGCATTGTGAACTTGTCGGATATTATGACGGGTAGCCCATTGGGGCATAAAGCTGGCTTGATCTGGGTGAACCATTTCCAACACATATGGGAGAATGCGATTGGCCAAGGCTTTGGCCAGTAGTTTGGCCTCCATGTTCAGCAATGAAACAGGGTGATACAAAGAGTGTTGATCTGGAGATCGGCCAGGTCTAGGAAAAACCGTGATTTCGGCATGTCGCTAATCCGGCGGAAGTCTCCCCCTCCATTTGGACCCGGTACTTTAACGGAGCGCAAATCGACCAGGGCAGCACTTAGCTCCTCGATTGTCAGCAGGGCATCGAGATCCGTCCGTGCAGCATCTGAAAGGGCCTTGGGGGGGGGGAATCATTGAGATATTGGTGGACAGGGGATCCGGTAGGGCGTCTTTGGGGGCATAGAGCTCTGTATAGTAGACCGCAAAGCTAAAAGCAATTTGGGCAGGATTTGTGAGTGTTCGGCCGTCACTACCGAGAATACCTGGTATGCTCACCCGACAGAGAGCTTGCTGGCACAAGCGGTACAAAAAGGAACTCGATTTATCACCCCATTGATAAATCCTACTGCAGGACACCAGCCAAGCCTGTCCGGCCTCGTCGCTCAGCGTATCAGCATAGGTTTGTTGCACAGGAAGCAGTTTGGGGTGAGTCTGCCCGCAGTTTGAACCTCTACAACTCCGCTCCAGTTCCAGCAGCTGGGCCTAGGTCTGAAGCAGCGCCTCCCGGCGTTTCTTTCCTTGAGCGGCACAATACGCAATATCCGCTCCCCGAATGGTGGGATTCAGGGCCTCCCAAATAGTGATTGGAGAGTCCACAGTGCCCAAGTTATCGGCAAATTAATCAGTAAGTATCTGACACGTGCGTGATTGATATTGCGAGTCTTGAAGATGCCACGGCGACAGGCACCACCGAAAGGGGGGACAAACCACCCCTAGGCGCAGAGTCAGGACTACTGGAGAGTGATGCAATAAACCCCTAGGCAATATATCTGTTGCAATGATTCAAGAATACTATGCGTTTGGTGTCTATATAATCTAGCCTGGAAAAAGAGTTGTGGACTGCCGAATAGTATGTATATCCTTGTGTAGTCGGTGTAGGTGTCTCCAAGTGTCTATCCAACCCATGTCTCCCAACAGTGCATGCAGATGTGTGTCCCTCCGTGTCTCGGGTGTGTGTGGCCTCCACCTGTCCTGCGCCACTATTGCTACATCATTCCAGTCCCCACCTATAATAGAGAGGCTCGGGGGCATCTCTAGCAGTGTGGTCATCAGGTGCTCCACAAACGAGTCAGAAAGCGGGGGGGGTGCTTAGATACTGCCCAGTGAGTGTAACGGGCAGTATCCAGTGTAACGGTTTCCCCATGCAGTGAATCCGTCACAATAATGTACCTACCGTGGGGGTCAGACCACGTTTTAGAATGTATATATGGGATTCAGCTGTGAATGAGGACTGCCACCCCTCAGGAACCTCTGATGAACCCAGCATGAGAAACTTGAATGTTACCAAAGCAAGCAAGACATAGTGCCTTGGTACCCATAAGATGGGTGTCCTGCAATAAAAGAACATCAGCTGAGGCGCGTTTGGCCTGACGTTGGACCGCACCTCATTTGACCTTATCCAGTGCCCTCTGTATGTTCCAATTGACTATCTGTAGCCTACCAGCAGTATCCATCACAGGGCAGGGTATCTAAGAGAAGAATGGAAATTTGGCCTGTCACAGGCCATATAGACCATCGAAATAAGCTAATAGGACACACCACTTTCAACAACATTAAACAAAGCCAAACCTTCTCCCACCCACCCCACCCAATACTTCAAAACAGCTGAAGCATCTGTCGCGGTAAGTGTCGCACATCTGCCCCAGCGGGAACAGGGCACAACCCCTTACCAAGGGTTCCCAAACAAATTGTCCCCTAACATAAAGAAAGTTCTCAGATACTGAGAAAAGAGTTATGGGGGGAAGGCCTCTAGTAGGCCCGGGGAAATTGTCATCAGCTCAGCGACCATTGCAGACAGAGTTGTCCAACCTCGAGTCATGTTGGTGACCGGTCTCGACGGGTCTCTGCTACCCGGGAGCTGGAGGCACTCCGCGATTTAGAACGGCGTCTCGAGCTTGATCTATGGGCGGGCTTCACTTTAGGTTTCGTTGCGTAGTTTCTCCGGACGCTGATTCAGAATCAAACCGTGGTGAGGTATGCAGCCTAAGTCTCTGTTTCTCATCTGTCCAGGCAATGACCTCTTCTGGAGCATCAAAGAAATAGGCGCTGGACTTGTAGATGACTTGCAACCAGGCTGGAAAAAGCAGTGTGTGCCGCCATCAAGGCAGCATTATCCGGGCCAGCAGATCTCTGACTCGATGGCTCCAGTGCGTGCGCCCCAGGCCCCGTATAACGATCCAGGGCACTCTGCTTCAGTAGTTTGTCCGTGTCATTTTCAATGGCGGTGATTAGGCAGTGACCCAGTGAATGGTTGATTCATATGACCGCATGTAATGGGAAGAACTTACCATCACTCTTGGAATTGAAACAGGGATGGCCTGGAAAACAAATTTTAGAGCACCATCGAAATACATACCACAACTTCCAAGGGACAATATTGATGTATTTATGGATGTAGTGGGCAATGAAATTTTAAAACTTAGCAGAAAACCACAATATAAACAAAGTGGGATGGGAAGCTCTAGTTCAAAAGACCAAACAACTGTTATCAAACCCTCAGATATGGAAGGAAACCTAGTAATCATGAATAGATCAGACTATGTGAAGGGAGGTTTAAGACAACTCAGAAACACAACATGTTATACCAAAGTAGACAGAGAATATCTAAGACATAGCCAAACCAAATATACAGAGAGGTTACTAAACTGGCATGATGATCAACTTCTAAGTTGGGATGAGCTACAATTTTTGTTGACCATTTCCTTCCACCTTTTGTACAGAATCTCTACTCGTATGTTAAAGATATAAAAGATTTCAAAGAAAGACACAACATCTTTGCTGGAAGCATGAATGCTAGCTAGTATGTTTGGACATGGAGAGTCTGTGCACGAGCATTAAAAATTACGATGGAGTGAATGCATGCAGATACTTTCCCAGAAATAGGAGTGTCACTGTCCTACACCACACACAGATGCTGTTAGAAATGACTGACATCTGTCTGAAGGGCAATATTTTTCTATTTGAGAACACTTTGTACAAACAAAAACAAGGCACTGCGATGGGCATCTGCTTCGCCCCCAGCTATTCCAACCTGGCCGTAGGCTGGTAAGAGGAGCAAGTGCTATGGGGCCATGAACTGAGTGAGTGGACTAATGATGTCAGCGTATGGTTACGCTATATAGATGACATCTTTTTCGTCTGAGAGGGTAGTGAAACTGATCTAATAGTTTTCTTTGGCAAACTTAACGAGAATTAAGTGAATCTCAAGTTTACCATGAAATACAGTACGGAAACTATTGACTTTCTAGACATCAGGTTAACCATAATGGATGGTAACTTACACACTGAATTGCTCAGAAAAGACACGGCTGGCAAATGTTTTTTTACATGCTGATAGTTGCCATCCTCCTAGCTTTCGCTGGAGTATCCCGTACAGCAAATTCCTAAGAGCCAAAAGAAATTCTAGCTATGAGATAAGCTACAGAAAAACTAGAGATGAAATGACTGAAAGGCTAAAAGCAAGAAACTTTCCAGACAGGGCCCTCAAGAAAGCCAGGGAGAAAGCAGATACTAAAACAAGAGAAGAAACATTACACCAATGGCGAGAGCAGAATATATAACCCCACAGTAAACCCATACTTTTCATTACGAAATTCAATAGACAAGCAACACAGCTAAGAAAGATCATTAAAAATAGATGGGCCATACTGATGCTGGATGATGACTTGAAGGCAAGGATTATAGAGGCTCCTAACATTACCTTCCAATGTAACCTATCTCTGAAAGATATGCTAATACATAGCCAATTGATATCAGGAAATTCAAATTGGCTGCACCAAAGCAATTGCTTCAAACGATGCGGGCACTGTAAAGCGTGCAAACACAGTTCTAACATTCAGGAGGTTACATTAGAGAGGGTACAAAAAAAGTGGCGCATCTCAAAAGACCGAGTTTGTAGTATATATCATCACCTGCCCATGTGCAAAGTGGTATAGGTTTAACCACCTTCCCACTGCAAAAAAGAATATTAGCGCATTGTCGAGCAATCACCAACACAGATATGAGCTATAACACAGCGAGACACTTCTGAGACAACCATAATGGGGACTGGACAAAGGCTAAGTTTTTTGGCATTGACTCTGTACCTAGGAACCCTAGAGGTGGCAATAGGATAGCTGCATTACGCAGATTGGAATCAAGATTTATCATGCAAGCCAGTTGTCTGATCCATGGAATGAACAACGATGAGGAACTACACACAGATTTAAAGAGAGCAGTTTGAAATTCCCATAATAAACAAAGTTCTGTTTAGCAACTTTCTGGTTGTTTTTTATGAATAATTGTTTCCTTTCCTCCTTGGGACAATTGTGAGTAAACAGAAAAGATCATCAGCTAGATTCATGAAGCCAAATTGCGATCGCAATAGCTGCGAATTAGCAATTGCGATCTGTACCGGGGTGGGAACGGGAACCCCTGTTATGTGGTGGATTGCTGATTGTCCCTCCCCTCCTTCCCCTCAGTCCGAATGGGATACCAGTCCGTTGCTTTCCGAGGACGGAGGAGAATTGCAGGAGGGCGCCTTTAACTGAGCCTTCGCAGATGATGAGACCACGCCCCCTCATGACGTAGGAGGACCCGGATTGGACATAAGCCAGGAAGCCCTCTATTCGGGGTGTGTTTACACCCAGGAGGAAGCAGAGCGGAGAACGGGAGACGAGCATCGGGACGAGGAGGACGGAGAGCACAGGAGAGGACGTGAAAAGACTGAAGGAGAGAGAGCGGGAGACAGTGGAAAGCCAGGAGGCCAACGACTCGGTGAACCGCCGTGCCACACTCCCGAGGGAGTAGTGTGGCTATCACAGGTACGGCGGCGTTGGGCAGCTTGGGTCGGGGGCAAGGGGGCCCGTGTTACATAGTGTATATAGTCCTCACCTTCCTTTACCTTCACTCACATCCTACCTTCCTAAACCCCCCCCCCCGTACCTCACTATCTCCCGAGCACAGAGCACCGGCAAGAAACTGTGAAGCACTGGTGTTCCTTCACTGCACTCGGGTCCCGTGGGTCGCTTGATATCAGATAGCGAAACTGACATTATCCCTCTGTTGGTTTCTCTTTTCTCGGAGGTGACTCGGAATACGAAGCCCACACGGTCCCTTGAAGATATCCATACCATCACGGGGGAAAGAGGACGGCCTCGTCATCCTCGACCAGAACGGACGCCACCACGGACCGGGCCAACTTTGCAAGAGAAAGGCTGACTTTCAGGACTCGCAAAACCTTTATTAAAATAAAGCCCTCCTTACGCAGAATAAGTCTCCAGCCTATTCATACTTCCCCAGTAGTAAGACCTCCGCTTGTCCACACACCCACACTACAGATCGCAATTTCAAAGAAAGGGATTCATGATAGTGAAAAAACCAAAATTGCGAATTCGCAAAATAAAATTTGCGAGTCCGCAAATAAAACCGCAGAATCCTGGAATAAGCCCATTTGCGAATCTGAAATAGCGAGAAACCATGGATTCTGCAAAATCATTTGCGAACTCGCAAAATAATCGCAATCGCCATTCATTAAAAATCGCTTATTGCGAAAAACCCGAAAATCGCTATTTGTGACGCGCAATTTAAGGAGAACCCAAACCAGGTGGTAACCAGTAAGGAAAAAAAAAATCAAAAAAACGTTAGCACACTACCAACAGGTGCAGGCCTGACCAAACACACTTAAGGACATGCAGCTGGAGCCTGAGGACTCTCACAATGCCAGGACTCTACATGGTGGTCAGGCGGCGAAGGCTACAGCGAGCAGCACGGAACAGACGTAGGATCAAGGAGCGGATATTCCGTGTGCGGGTCACCCTTCTGGGCCAAACCAGGGAGCAAATTTACGCGAAGTACCGCCTAAATGGGGCAATGATCATCAAGCTGATCCGGGACCTAGACCCCCTGATGCAGCACCCAACAAGGAGGACCAATGCCGTTCCCACCCATGTGCAGGTATTGTGCAGCCTGCACCTACTGGTCTCCGGAAGCTTCCAGGGGATAGTCGCTGTCGCAGGGGGGATATCCCAGCCCACCATGTCCCGCTGCCTAAGGAGTTTCCTGGAGGCCATGCTGACCCGGTTACACCACTACATCTCATTCCCCACCAGCCCACAGGACTTGAATGACGCCAAGCTGCAATTTTACAATGTAGCACAATTTCCACATATAATAGGATGCATTGACTGTACCCACATCCACATCTGCCCACCAGCACAAACGGAATACATGTATCGCAACCGCAAGTCCTACCACTCCCTCAATAATCAGATGGTGTGCAATGCAAAGACAATCATCACGGACATAGTGGCACAGTACCCGGGGAGCACACATGACTCCTTCATATTCCGGCACAGTGGCATTCACACACGACTGGCCAGGGGAGACTTTGGTGAAGGACACCTACTGGGTAAGTACACATGCCCCACAATATTACGCTGTCATAATGTAGCTGCGCAGCATAGGCACTCACCCTCTGCTCCTATCATTCAGGTGACAGCGGCTACGCTCTCCGTGAGTACCTCCTCACACCATACCTCAACCCTGCAACACCACAGCAACGGCGTTACAATGCAGCACACATACGCACAAGAAATTGCATTGAGAGGACATTTGGCCTTTTGAAGAGCAGATTCTGCATACTGCACAAGACTGGTGGGGCCATCAAATATGAGCCAGAGGTCTGCTGCCGCATCGTGGCCGTGTGTGAAATCCTCCACAACATTGCTACCAAGCGCAGGATACCTGTAGACATCTCTGGCAGTGAGTCGGAAGGGGACAACCGACCACCTGCACATGTGCGTCACGCATGCGGTGAGAATCCTGCAGAAGGACACAGGCGCCGCAACCAAATCTGAATGAACTATTTCTAGTGCACCCACTCCCCACACCCATTACTTAACTCATGCATGACAACATTAATAATGACATGAGTCAGATTAAGTTAGTCAGAATATTTGTAATTGTTACAGCACAATAAACTGGGCATTCTGCAAACTGGTACATGAATGACATATTGCGTCATATGTCTGTTCTTCAGGAGGACATGCTTGTAGCAGCAGCATGGCCCCTCATGTAAATGTTCTATTGTTCAATGCCGCCTCCGGGCATATGCTCCCAACCTCCTTTCTACATCCTCCTCCTGATTAGGCCATGAGGCAGCAGAGGGCCTGCTGCTGCGGCGGGGTGCTACCACCGTTGAAACGGACTGGCTGCTATGGCTGGATGTAGCCTCACTAGTGTTGTCAGCCCCCCCCCGCCTGGCCAAGGCCGGTAGCCTGCATGCCCTGCACTGCTGTTGACACATGCTCCAGAGCTCTCGCGACGTCCTGGCAGCACTGGACCATTTGGACCTGCATGGCCAAGGAGCGTCGCGAGAGCTGGGAGGTCGCGTTCCCAATTATATAGTTGGACCGCGTGTATGCTGACAGGCGGGTCAGCAGCTGGCGGTGTCTGCGGCGGTTGAGATCCCTCTGCCTGCACATGGCCTGTGTGTTGGCCTCCATAGCAGCTGTCATCCTCACCATGCGGTCTGACATTTGTGCTACATTTCGGGCGGTCTTGTTCAGTTGGAGGTGGATAGCCACAAGATGACGGGCCTGGGTTTGATGCACATGCAGCATACGGCGCTCAATGGAGAGGCCACTTGGTCGCACGTTTTGTCCCCTGCCAGCGCGGGAATTGTTAGTGCGCTGCTCCCGAACCAGTCCGCTTGACTGGCTCCTCACAGCCGCAGGGCGGCGGGTTGGTTGGCGAACTGCTGCTGGTGTTGCAAGCCCCACTGGTGGTTGTGTGACGCGCAGTGGTACTGCAGCGCCTGGTGGCACAGGGGTGGCACTGGCCACAGGGGCAGGTGGTGTAATGACCGCTGGTGCGGCAGCTTGCCCTGATGGTCCGGGCTGTAGGGATAGATGTGTGTCTCCCTCTGTGTCCTCTGTGATGTCCTCAATTACCAGGGCATCGCTGTCTGTGCTGGGGACTTCTGCGCCACCTGTGATGTAAAGTGGACGTTGATTAGTGACATGTTTCTTACACATTTAGGCTTCCTACATGCATGCAGACTACCATTCCCTGACTCGCTGCAGGATTGACTCTCACTAAACATGTCTGGCTTAATGGGGCAAGATGGTAATTGTGGTCAGACTACATGTCCCACAATGCAATAGCGCTTTAGTGGTGTGCTTTGGCTGCATTACTGGGGTTTGATATGGAATGCTCTGGAGTCATGGACATTGTTAGGGGACAGGGGGTCGCAGTCGCATGGCACTTACCTGGTGTGTCTTGGGTGGGTCGGGAGGAGTCCAGCTGGGTCAAACCCACGCATGCCTGCGGAATGATGGTGTCCTCCACTCGGTCCTCCAGTGGTGTGTTCGGCGGGACAGTGGGCTCCCCTCCACCTTTCGCCACACGCACCCCCAGCCTCTCCGCAATCTTCTCCTTTGCTCGCCCTCTGAGGTCATACCAGCGTTTTTTTAGCTCGTCCACGTAGCGCTGGGTCACCCCCACAGAATTTACTTTTGCGCAACCATATCCGCCTTTTATCGGCCTCGGCACCCTTCTGGAGTCTTTACCGAAGAGCCGATTGTGGTCCTTGCAGACTCCTTCAATCAAAAATTCGAGCTCTTGCTCTGAAAATGTTATTTTCCTCATTCTCCCACGGGAAGATCCACCTGCAGCTTCCTGTGACATGCTTGCCACTGGAGTGTCTCCTGGTTTACTCCTGTAGGCACACTGGAGGGGAGCTCTGGTAATGCTGCTTCTAGTTCAGGCTCTCACTGCTGAATGAGGGTGGAACCTGCCTACTTCGTGGTTGAGATGTCATCACTGTGCTCAGGATGCGGCTTTCCGTTTTTGCGATCTCGCAGTTAGCGAGATCGCAATTTGCGATTTCGGTAATTGCGAGATCGCAATTTCAACACGGGTATCGGCCGATTATGCGAATATTTACCGATTTTCGAGGACACGCAATCGCTTTATTTTCTCGCAAATATTCATGAATGCCATTCTGTGATTTCTTAATTGCGATTCGCTTTTTCTCGCAATTTAGGAATCGCAGAATTTGACTGATGAATCTGGCTGAAAGTGCGCTATCTGTACATGTATGTTATTACTTTTTGGCACAATATTAAATCTTATCCTTTTTTTGCAGACTAAGAGCAGCTTACTTCACTGTATCAAGAGGAATTGGCACATAAGGAGTTAACATTCAGGAGGAAGGCTCTCCACGATTGGAAACCTCTTATTATTATTATTAGGAAGCTTGGTATAAGGACTACCTGGTAAACAGGTGGACAATTTTTAAGCTACTTTAGCTTATATTCCCATTACACAATTATTGATAGTGTACGTTGCCGATAAATATTCTATCAGGTCCCTATTTGAAGCATTATAGATTGGGTACTTTACCAGTATTGTGTTATGATACATGGAGGAAACTATGAGTAGTGATACAGATGTCAGCATGTGAAGCCATTTGCGATATCAATTGTATAAAAAGGATGATTGCACACTTTGTTTTGTAAAGAGATAAACATATAATGTGCAGATTGAAACATGAATAATCAACTGTTGTAAATTACCAACTTTTTTCATGCATAAGTAGAATGATTTGTTTATATACGAGGAAAGGAAAGAAAAATACTTTGAATAACAGTATTTCGTGTATTTCCATTGACGTGTCCTGTGTGATGTGTATTTAATTTTGTTGCTGGGATACCATAATCATGTGAGCAAGACCGATGTAGGTCGAAACGCAACTTTTTTCATTTGCCAAAAGAAAATAAAGAAGCGTACCAAGCACCGTTGTTGTGCTGGCTGTCCGTCTCTGTGCCGGGAATGATTTGAATATTCATATCTGTGACAAGCATCCCGTCGGCATACAATGTGATTACATATTACAATCAAATATCACACAAAAAGCCAAATAACCAATATTTATTATAAGATTTGCCAGGCAGGAATCTTAAAGGGTTTGTGAAATCCCAGTTCCAACACACTTGCGAAAGAGGTGACAGTACAGTAATCTTTTAGAGGTACGTCCAAAGACACCTTTAGAAAGAGTTGATCAGAAGTAGATGTAACTGTTATTTAGGAAAGTTAACAGAAATATTGTGGATCTTTTTGTATCAGTCTATACAACTGAATGTATAGTGTCATTCTTCCACATATCAGGTTGACTATGCGTTTCGACCCTTGTTGATTAGTGGATCTCCCCAGGACGGGAAACCCAAAAACCTTGCTTATGAGAATGGAAAATCAAAGGGGCCACCTCGAGTCTGCACCGGATGCGTGTAATAAGGAAAGGGCAGGAGCGACATTGAGTATTCAGGTTGGCAAAATGTTTTCAGTCGTTTATCAGCAAACTTGCAGGCAAAACAATGTGGCTCACTTTGGATCAAGGGGGCCAAAGGGTCTCATCTGTGATGGAGTTCCGAATACGCTCTCTTCCTGGGACAACCTCTTGTGTTTTATGGACCCACCCCTTTTCCCTCTTAGGGATAAGGTATATTATCAAATTGAAACCAGATCATCTGGTAAATAATAGGGCCAAGGGAAGGCCCCCGATTTTTCCTTTTTAGGGCTCGACCTCTGGCAATGCGCAAGCATTGCAGATGTCGAGACATATTGGTGCTTATCCAGAGCTTATCCAAAGGGGCGATTTGTTGCTGTGCCCGTGAAAAAGCGCGTGCACAGCATCAAAGCCCCCAGCCTCCCTCAAGCTTTCCCCAGCGTGTGCTCTGGCATTTCTCCTCCCCTAATTATTCACTGCCCACGGCCGGCCGGCACATCAAGGGCTGCTGCTCCCCGTGCGTCTCCTCACCCTTACTCTCCTCTATTCTTCCCTTCTTGCCTCTCCCCGCCCCCCCTCCCCACCACAGCAACAGTTCTCATGAATGGTACTGCAGCAGAGGTAATTAATGGGCTTTATAGGGATTCGTGTTGTTTTTGTCGTGATAGGACGGCATCATTTCAGTTGCTGGCTTTTTGGAAAAGGACCGGTAAATGAAAAGCGTGCACTTATGTATTGGTTCAGGATTGCTTGCATAGCCCAATCTTCTCTTTTGTGCTGATACCCTTTTGTGAAACTGTTAATGAAAAGCTCAAGAAGTATATCTTTGCTGCTTTAGAGGTTTGTTTGATTTCGCCATGTTTTTGTACTCAACACAATATTTTGCCTTCGAGCATAATACATTTCTTTAAATGTTTCACATCACAACTCTAGGTAATTTTTTTGTTGTGCGAGTAGTTCCCAATGGTACTTTTCCTACTGTTAGTGTATGCCTTAAATGCGTACCAGCCTGAATGCCTTTCTCGTTTTAATACCGGTGTCCCTCAGTTCTCTCAGGGCATTTTGGTGTCAGTATTTATCTCAGGCTTTGCTATCAATTATTTTTTCAACATCTGTTGTGCCTATCTAAAGCAATCTCTCCGTCACTGTTTCTTTACGTGTCCAATTATCTCTTCCTCTGGCTGTACTTCATGGTGAGTTCTGATTAGTAGTTGTAAGTATCTGTTTATATGTGTGTGTGTGATTCAGTCTGTCTTTTGGTCTGCCAGTTCTGTCCGTATGTTTTAAGCTCTCTCACTGTGTCTGCTGTTAAGCTGACCTTTGGTCTTTCCTTGTAGGTTTATTATTGCTTCAGTGGATAAGAGTATTTATTCTAAGGACTGTCTGTCTGTGATTGTCAGTCTGTCCGCTGCTGTCTAGGACTGTGTAGCTGTCCTGCGCTCACCCTGACCGGCTGCCAGCCAGTCATCTCATTTGAGGGATTGTCTGCTGTGTCTTCCCCTCAGAGATCCCCCGTGTCTGCTGCTTGTACAGACCGCACGTCCGCTGCCTTCAGTGTCTGCCTGACTTTCCTCTGCTCTCCAGGACTGTCTCTCTGCCGGCCCTCTGCTCGTTATGCCTGTGTCTCTGTCTGATCTCAGTGCCCGTCTGTCTGAGTGCCCTCTACTCTCCAGTCCTGTCTCTCTTTCTATCTTCGCTCTGCTCCTCGTGTCTACCTGTCTCTTTGTTTGTCCCCTTCCTCGCCTCTCATAACAGTCTGTCTGACTGCCTTCTGCTCTCCAGGGCTGTCTCTCTGTTTGCCCTCTGCTCTTCATGTATGGCTGTCTCTTTGTCTGTCTCCTTTCTCTCCACTCAGTGACCACCTGTCCCAGTGCCCTCTGATCTCCAATATCTCTGTCTGTCCTCTGATGTTCATATCTGGCTGTCTCTTTCCCTCCTCTGTCCTCTCAGTGGCCGTCTGTCTGAGTGTCCTCTGCTTTCAAGGGCATTCTCTCTGTCTGCCATCTGCTCCTCATATCTGGCTGTCTCTCTGCCTGTCCTCTTCCTCAGTGACCGTCTGTCTGAATGCCCTCTCCTCTCCTCCAGGACTGTCTCTGTTTGCCTTTTGCTCTTCATGTCTGGCTGTCACTTTGTCTGTTCTCCTTCTCTTCTCTCAGTGACCGTCTATCTGAGTGCCCCCTCCTCTCCAGGACTGTCTCTCTGTTTGCTCTCTGCTTTTCGTGCCTGGCTGTCTCATTGTCTGTCCTCTTTCTCTTCTCTCAGCGGGCGTCTGCCTGCCTGTCTTCTGCTCTCTATCGTCGCCGTCGCTTCTCTGTCTCTCGACAGCTTGACAAGGCTTACTCATTGACACTGTCCCATCATTCACCGTTCCCCAACCACCCAGCTCCACCGATGCACCCACCACACAGCTCCACTGATGCACCCACCACCCAGCTCCACCGATGCACCCACCACACAGCTCCACCGATGCACCCACCACACAGCTCCACTGATGCAACCACCACACAGCTCCACCGACACAGCTCCACCGATGCACCCACCACCCAGCTCCACCGAGGCACCCACCATACAGCTCCACCGATGCACCCACCACACAGCTCCACCGAGGCACCCACCACACAGCTCCACCGATGCACCCACCACACAGCTCCACCGATGCACCCACCACCCAGCTCCACTGATGCACCCACCACACAGCTCCACCGAGGCACCCACCACACAGCTCCACTGATGCACCCACCACCCAGCTCCACCGATGCACCCACCACACAGCTCCACCGATGCACCCACCACACAGCTCCACCGACACAGCTCCACCGATGCACCCACCACACAGCTCCACCGAGGCACCCACCATACAGCTCCACCGATGCACCCACCACACAGCTCCACCGAGGCACCCACCACACAGCTCCACGAGGCACCCACCACACAGCTCCACCGATGCACCCACCACACAGCTCCACCGATGCACCCACCACCCAGCTCCACTGATGCAACCACCACACAGCTCCACCGACACAGCTCCACAGATGCACCCACCACACAGCTCCACCGAGGCACCCACCATACAGCTCCACCGATGCACCCACCACACAGCTCCACCGAGGCACCCACCACACAGCTCCACAGATGCACCCACCACACAGCTCCACAGATGCACCCACCACACAGCTCCACCGATGCACCCACCACCCAGCTCCACCGATGCACCCACCACACAGCTCCACAGATGCACGCACCACACAGCTCCACCGATGCACCCACCACCCAGCTCCACCGATGCACCCACCACCCAGCTCCACTGATGCACCCACCACCCAGCTCCACCGATGCACCCACCACACAGCTCCACCGACACAGCTCCACCGATGCACCCAGCTCCACTGATGCAACCACCACACAGCTCCACCGACACAGCTCCACCAATGCAACCACCACAGAGCTCCACAGATGCCCCCACCACACAGCTCCACCGATGCACCCACCACACAGCTCCACCGAGGCACCCACCACACAGCTCCACCGAGGCACCCACCACACAGCTCCACCTATGCACCCACCACACAGCTCCACCTATGCACCCACCACACAGCTCCACCGAGGCACCCACCACACAGCTCAACAGATGCACCCACCACACAGCTCCACCTACACAGCTCCACAGATGCACCCACCACACAGCTCCACCGATGCACCCACCACCCAGCTCCACCGATGCACCCACCACCCAGCTCCACAGATGCACGCACCACACAGCTCCACCGATGCACCCACCACCCAGCTCCACCGATGCACCCACCACCCAGCTCCACTGATGCACCCACCACCCAGCTCCACCGATGCACCCACCACACAGCTCCACCGACACAGCTCCACCGATGCACCCAGCTCCACTGATGCAACCACCACACAGCTCCACCGACACAGCTCCACCAATGCAACCACCACAGAGCTCCACAGATGCCCCCACCACACAGCTCCACCGATGCACCCACCACACAGCTCCACCGAGGCACCCACCACACAGCTCCACCGAGGCACCCACCACACAGCTCCACCTATGCACCCACCACACAGCTCCACCTATGCACCCACCACACAGCTCCACCGAGGCACCCACCACACAGCTCAACAGATGCACCCACCACACAGCTCCACCTACACAGCTCCACCGATGCACCCACCAGACAGCTCCACCGATGCACCCACCACCCAGCTCCAACGATCACCCAGCACACAGCTCCACCGACACAGCTCCACCGATGCACCCACCACACAGCTCCTCTGATGCACCCACCACACAGCTCCTCGGATGCACCCACCACACAGCTCCACCGATGCACCCACCACACAGCTCCGCCGATGCTCCAACTAAGCTCCACAAATGCACCCACCACACAGCTCCACCAATGCACCCACTAAGCTCCACCGATGCACCCACCACACAGCTTCACCAATGCACCCACCACAGAGCTCCACCTACACAACTCCACCGATGCACCCACCACACAGCTCCACCGATGCACCCACCACACAGCTCCACCGAGGCACCCACCACACAGCTCCACCGATGCACCCACCACACAGCTCCACCGATGCACCCACCACACAGCTCCACCGATGCAGCCACCACCCAGCTCCACCGATGCAGCCACCACCCAGCTCCACCGATGCACCCACCACACAGCTCCACCGACACGGCTCCACCGATGCACCCACCACCCAGCTCCACCAATGCACCCACCACACAGCTCCACCAGCACAGCTCCACCGATGCACCCACCACACAGCTCCACCGATGCACCCACCACACAGCTCCACCGAGGCACCCACCATACAGCTCCACCAAGGCACCCACCACACAGCTCCACCGATGCACCCACCACACAGCTCCACCGATGCACCCACCACACATCTCCACTGAGGCACCCACCACACAGCTCCACAGATACACCCACCACACAGCTCCACTGAAGCACCCACCACACAGCTCCACTGAAGCACCCACCACACAGCTCCACCGAAGCACCCGCCACACAGCTCCACCGATGCACCCACCACCCAGCTCCACCGATGCACCCACCACACAGCTGCGCCGAGGCACCCACCACACAGCTCCACCGATGCACCCACCACACAGCTCCACCGATGCACCCACCACACAGCTCCACCAATGCTCCAACTAAGCTCCACCAATGCACCCACCACACAGCTCCACCGAAGCACCCACCACACAGCTCCACCGATGCACCCACCACACAGCTCCACAGATGCACCCACCACCCAGCTCCACCGATGCACCCACCACACAGCTCCGCCGAGGCACCCACCACACAGCTCCACCGATGCACCCACCACACAGCTCCACCAATGCTCCAACTAAGCTCCACCAATGCACCCACCACACAGCTCCACCAATGCACCCACTAAGCTCCACCGATGCACACACCACTCAGCGCAACCACAGCATCACTCAGCGCAACAGCATCACTCAGCGCAACCACAGCATCACTCAGCGCAACCACAGCATCACTGGTTCAAATATGTTCTTTCAATGTTTTAAGCTGTTTTCAAGCTTTCATGCTTTATTACAAATCACAAAAAGATGTTAATATTTCACTTCTGTTCTTGGATTTTCGTCACAATAAAAAACACTGAACATAATCTTCACAAAAGTTATTTACAAAAGTTTAAGCTATTGCCATTACAAATTAAATAAACTATTTAAGTATTAATTATTTAAAAAAATTAAAAGCCATTGTTATTTGTAATATCAATACATCTAAGTCACGTAAATACAAAACATGTTGCATTACAAATCCTATAGGTGTTTGCGAAAGTTATAACTATTGGCATTGTAAATGAAAAAGATAATCATTTAGCTATTTTAAAAAATAACACATAAATAAAAAAAAAATCATTTATAAGACCAATAGCTCAAACTTTCCTAATGCGAGCCCTATTGCATTTCCAATGCTTGTTGCAATTGGGACAAAACTTACTGGAGCGGAGATGACGGGAGCAACATCGAGCCAGAATTAATATCCACAGGCCCACTGGGTGCTAAGCCAATAAAATGAGGTGCCACAGGAGGATCAGGCTGGCTAGCAGAAGACACGGACAGATCCATCGAGTCAGCTGTAATGAAGAAATGCCGTTCAGCTAGCTGTATCTAGATCAGAGGTCTTCAAACTGTTTGATGCCGAGAACCCCTTTTCAAACTTTTTTAGGCATAAGGACCCCCTTATGACAAAAAAGTCTAGAACCTGGTATGCCTCATCATTGAAAACTAGTGACAACCATACACACCCTCAATTCCCACAGCAAATAATGTTTACGGTGGAGAAATAATATTAAAGTGTTTAGCAAACCAAAGGCCAGTAAGCGTGGGGGTGTAGTCAAAGGTGTAGCTAAAAACAAAGGGCCTCATTTATGAGAAATTGGCGTAGGGCAGCACCGCAAGTATTTTTGCTGCGCTGCCCTATGCCAATGTGAAAGGGCAAGAATGCACCATATTTATGAAATACGATTTATTCCTGTCCTTTTCCCT
Organism: Lissotriton helveticus; assembly: GCF_964261635.1. Classification (NCBI taxonomy): domain Eukaryota; kingdom Metazoa; phylum Chordata; class Amphibia; order Caudata; family Salamandridae; genus Lissotriton; species Lissotriton helveticus. Next base: position 2,127,176,774 of record NC_136063.1, read on the forward strand.
TGCGTTGGTGCACAAATTGCTGCCTAGCACCAACACAGGCAGGATTGTTTTTATAGAGGAAGGGGCACCTTCCTTCATAAAAAACAATCCTGAGAGGATTTTTCCTCTTTCTATGTAAGCTGCAGAATGCAGCACACATGGAAAGAGGAAAGAACGAGGAGAAATGAAAACATTTCTCCTCGTTACGCCTCCACTGGGGGGGGGGGGGGCATCCATTTTTGGAGCTGCCTCAGGTTTACTTGATTTTGTAAATATGGGGCATCATCCATGGGTGTTTCGTGGGAACCCCACGCAAAGCCTATGGAGCACCTCCTTAACGCAAAGTAAGGCAACGCAGTGCTTTGCGCTGCTATGTCCTACTCCATATCTATGAGGCACCCACCACACAGCTCCACCTATGCACCCACCACACAGCTCCACCTATGCACCCACCACACAGCTCCACCGAGGCACCCACCACACAGCTCAACAGATGCACCCACCACACAGCTCCACCTACACAGCTCCACAGATGCACCCACCACACAGCTCCACCGATGCACCCACCACCCAGCTCCACCGATGCACCCACCACACAGCTCCACCGATGCACCCACCACCCAGCTCCACCGATGCACCCACCACCCAGCTCCACCGATGCACCCACCACCCAGCTCCACCGATGCACCCACCACACAGCTCCACCGATGCACCCACCACACAGCTCCACCGACACAGCTCCACCGATGCACCCAGCTCCACTGATGCAACCACCACACAGCTCCACCGACACAGCTCCACCAATGCAACCACCACAGAGCTCCACAGATGCCCCCACCACACAGCTCCACCGATGCACCCACCACACAGCTCCACCGAGGCACCCACCACACAGCTCCACTGAGGCACCCACCACACAGCTCCACCTATGCACCCACAACACAGCTCCACCTATGCACCCACCACACAGCTCCACCGAGGCACCCACCACACAGCTCAACAGATGCACCCACCACACAGCTCCACCTACACAGCTCCACCGATGCACCCACCAGACAGCTCCACCGATGCACCCACCACCCAGCTCCAACGATCACCCAGCACACAGCTCCACCGACACAGCTCCACCGATGCACCCACCACACAGCTCCTCTGATGCACCCACCACACAGCTCCTCGGATGCACCCACCACACAGCTCCACCGATGCACCCACCACACAGCTCCGCCGATGCTCCAACTAAGCTCCACAAATGCACCCACCACACAGCTCCACCAATGCACCCACTAAGCTCCACCGATGCACCCACCACACAGCTTCACCAATGCACCCACCACAGAGCTCCACCTACACAACTCCACCGATGCACCCACCACACAGCTCCACCGATGCACCCACCACACAGCTCCACCGAGGCACCCACCACACAGCTCCACCGATGCACCCACCACACAGCTCCACCGATGCACCCACCACACAGCTCCACCGATGCAGCCACCACCCAGCTCCACCGATGCAGCCACCACCCAGCTCCACCGATGCACCCACCACACAGCTCCACCGACACGGCTCCACCGATGCACCCACCACCCAGCTCCACCAATGCACCCACCACACAGCTCCACCAGCACAGCTCCACCGATGCACCCACCACACAGCTCCACCGATGCACCCACCACACAGCTCCACCGAGGCACCCACCATACAGCTCCACCAAGGCACCCACCACACAGCTCCACCGATGCACCCACCACACAGCTCCACCGATGCACCCACCACACATCTCCACTGAGGCACCCACCACACAGCTCCACAGATACACCCACCACACAGCTCCACTGAAGCACCCACCACACAGCTCCACTGAAGCACCCACCACACAGCTCCACCGAAGCACCCGCCACACAGCTCCACCGATGCACCCACCACCCAGCTCCACCGATGCACCCACCACACAGCTGCGCCGAGGCACCCACCACACAGCTCCACCGATGCACCCACCACACAGCTCCACCGATGCACCCACCACACAGCTCCACCAATGCTCCAACTAAGCTCCACCAATGCACCCACCACACAGCTCCACCGAAGCACCCACCACACAGCTCCACCGATGCACCCACCACACAGCTCCACAGATGCACCCACCACCCAGCTCCACCGATGCACCCACCACACAGCTCCGCCGAGGCACCCACCACACAGCTCCACCGATGCACCCACCACACAGCTCCACCAATGCTCCAACTAAGCTCCACCAATGCACCCACCACACAGCTCCACCAATGCACCCACTAAGCTCCACCGATGCACACACCACTCAGCGCAACCACAGCATCACTCAGCGCAACAGCATCACTCAGCGCAACCACAGCATCACTCAGCGCAACCACAGCATCACTGGTTCAAATATGTTCTTTCAATGTTTTAAGCTGTTTTCAAGCTTTCATGCTTTATTACAAATCACAAAAAGATGTTAATATTTCACTTCTGTTCTTGGATTTTCGTCACAATAAAAAACACTGAACATAATCTTCACAAAAGTTATTTACAAAAGTTTAAGCTATTGCCATTACAAATTAAATAAACTATTTAAGTATTAATTATTTAAAAAAATTAAAAGCCATTGTTATTTGTAATATCAATACATCTAAGTCACGTAAATACAAAACATGTTGCATTACAAATCCTATAGGTGTTTGCGAAAGTTATAACTATTGGCATTGTAAATGAAAAAGATAATCATTTAGCTATTTTAAAAAATAACACATAAATAAAAAAAAAATCATTTATAAGACCAATAGCTCAAACTTTCCTAATGCGAGCCCTATTGCATTTCCAATGCTTGTTGCAATTGGGACAAAACTTACTGGAGCGGAGATGACGGGAGCAACATCGAGCCAGAATTAATATCCACAGGCCCACTGGGTGCTAAGCCAATAAAATGAGGTGCCACAGGAGGATCAGGCTGGCTAGCAGAAGACACGGACAGATCCATCGAGTCAGCTGTAATGAAGAAATGCCGTTCAGCTAGCTGTATCTAGATCAGAGGTCTTCAAACTGTTTGATGCCGAGAACCCCTTTTCAAACTTTTTTAGGCATAAGGACCCCCTTATGACAAAAAAGTCTAGAACCTGGTATGCCTCATCATTGAAAACTAGTGACAACCATACACACCCTCAATTCCCACAGCAAATAATGTTTACGGTGGAGAAATAATATTAAAGTGTTTAGCAAACCAAAGGCCAGTAAGCGTGGGGGTGTAGTCCAAGGTGTAGCTAAAAACAAAGGGCCTCATTTATGAGAAATTGGCGTAGGGCAGCACCGCAAGTATTTTTGCTGCGCTGCCCTATGCCAATGTGAAAGGGCAAGAATGCACCATATTTATGAAATACGATTTATTCCTGTCCTTTTCCCTTGCGTTGGTGCACAAATTGCTGCCTAGCACCAACACAGGCAGGATTGTTTTTATAGAGGAAGGGGCACCTTCCTTCATAAAAACAATCCTGAGAGGATTTTTCCTCTTTCTATGTAAGCTGCAGAATGCAGCACACATGGAAAGAGGAAAGAACGAGGAGAAATGAAAACATTTCTCCTCGTTACGCCTCCACTGGGGGGGGGGGGCATCCATTTTTGGAGCTGCCTCAGGTTTACTTGATTTTGTAAATATGGGGCATCATCCATGGGTGTTTCGTGGGAACCCCACGCAAAGCCTATGGAGCACCTCCTTAACGCAAAGTAAGGCAACGCAGTGCTTTGCGCTGCTATGTCCTACTCCATATCTATGAGGCCAGGCAAAGCCAAGCAGGGTGACTTTGCACCGCCTCATAGGTATGATTGTGACGCTTGCGCCAATGGAGCGTCAAAAAAAGTTATGCTCCGGCGATGCAAGCCTCTCATAAATAATCCCCAAAACATTCTGTAGGATTTTTAGGTGTTTCACCATCCGGTATCTACATATAAAATAATGGGCAGCTTAATTGTAATTGTATTTGAGCTTATAAAGCGCACTGCTACCCGTCCGTAGGTTTCCTGGCGCTGTATAACTCTGGGGAACCCGTCCTGGCTTTCCCTGTGGGATGGTCCCTGCTGGGAGTCCCCAAGGTGGAGCCAGGCATCCCCGGAATTGATGGGGCCGTTGTGGAGATTAGGCAAGCTAATGCCCAGAGTTGCCGAGTGGAACCCCTGATTATAGTAAGCACCGAAGCGAGAATTATCGAGTCCGCTGACCCAAGTCCACGACCAGCTTAATGGAAAAATAAATGTAAAAAGTTGTAACTGAGTGGGAAATGCACTGTAGTACATTATGAAACCTTTATTAGTTAATGCAATGCAGAGGTCTGTGTGTCACCAGAGAGCCAGAGAATTAAATCTTGATTGGTGCAGTGGAGAATAGTGATGTGTATTTTTAGTGCTACGAGGTCACAGCCTGTGACAGAAAGCACTGTGAATATGTAAGTCACTACTTTATACTTGCATTACACACAGTTTAAGATAGGATGCTGCAAAACATGCAAATAGTTTTATGATAAAATGGTGCTTCCAAAATGTAGATTTTAGTAATACCAGAGCATATATAATGCAATTTATTTTTACACATAACTGTCCCTAAAACACCTCTCTAGGGGTACTAATGGCTGTGTAAATGCATGTGAAATTAAAAGCAAGCACTTACCACCCCAGTTGTTAACTCTGCACTTCCACTCAAAAAAACAAATATTTTGTCATCACAAAACTTGGAGTGATTTGATCAATTAAACCATCCTTTACACTTGCAGATTAACTGATAGGCACATTTGCATTTCATTCAGGCAAGTAGCTGATAACGATCGTTCCAGGACTGCTAACTTTTTCCAAAAGGAAAACAAAGGTTTTAGATTGCAGGGACAGGTGAAGCTGGGGAATGTGCAACTTCCTTCCCAGGACTCCACGGCCCCCCTGGGGGTCGCGCCCCACAGACTGAAGGCCTCTGATCTAGATAAATACAGCTAACCCCACAGCCTGCACAAAAAATATTACTCCATGGTAAAATTATCTCAAGGGTAATATTACTGGCCACAATATATGGGGTGTTGGATTTGATTAAGCTGATCAGCCTATCAATGCTTTTCTCAGTGGTTCATCTGTTTAGACAGTCTAAGGGGAAAACATTACCAGCTAAGTTACATGATTTCTATGGTTACTTTGTATGTTTTACACTTTATTAGTTCTATGGTGTTTGCTCCTGTGGTGGTGTTTTTAGTTATATAGTTATTTTAGTTCTATAGTTATATAGTTCTATATTGTCTTGTGTTCAGTGTTAGGGTATCGTGATTGTAGTGTTGTTTCTTTAGTTAAAGGGAGATGTGTGATAACAAGGTTGAGAATATGGCGTGTGGTGGTACAGTTGTGTGTAGTAAGGGTCTATGGATATGCTCTGGTCTGGAATGGGCAAAAGGAAGAGATGATGGATAGAATGCTGAACAATTCAAACATTCACCCCCAGTCACAAATCTGGGTCTAGCCCATCGATGGAGGACCTGGCCTGTCAGTGCAGGCTGGACTGTTCCCATGGGGAGCAGGGTCAAGATTGATGTGCATATGGCTGGGTCTAAACTGGAATGGCATGCCATGCTAAAAACAATGGATTTAATCCAGATTTGTGACTGGGGGTAAATGGTTGATTTGTTCAGTATTCTGTCCATCATCTGTTCATTTTGCACTGGTCTGGAATGGGAACACTCTGCTTCAGGAGAGAAGCAAGGGGGATTAGAATGTGTATTGGTTAGTCGGAAGGAAACAGACAAATTTGGTGGCGGTGGATGATACCTGTTGTATTGAAATACTTCCTAAACTTCTTCTACAGAACTCTGTTTGCACTTTTACCGTTTTTTGTCAGTCAAAAAGCGAAGTGGTCGGACTCCTTGACAGGCTTGCATTTGGGGCTGTAGTTCTAGGCTTTCCAGGAATTCAGTGCTAAACAGTGCTTAAAACGGGGTGAAAATGTGGGTAGGGTCTCTAGAAGGGGCCTGGCCAAAGAAGCACAACTAGGAATCCTTTCCAAGAGGTGTGGCATGTGTATTTAAGGGAGTTGCTTTAAATATGTAAACTAAAATCTAGTGCTTCAGAGAACGCAACAGCCAGTACTTGGGTGATTCTCTATGAGTTTTCCGTTATTAGATCCAGATATATAACTCAACAATGACATATGGGTAAAACAAGCCAGACCTATTGGCTTTGCTAATACTTTTTTAGCAATTTTTATAAATAACAATGATTTTGTAATAAATAGTTAGACCTGCAAATGTTTTAATTCTGAACATAGGAGACTTAATCAAATATTACTAATGTCTGTGGAAGGTGTAGTGTTCTACTGAATGGCTCAGTCACCCCTGTTCTCCACTCCACATGACGTTCTTCTGCAGTGTCACTGTGGCAGACACATTCGCCCATTTCTTCCAAACATCTTTTTAAAAACCTCCCTCTGGATATCTCTTTCCTCTTCAGCACCGTCTATTCATTCTTTCTTGTGCATGTACTTTCTTTCATCTCCTCTACTTAACCACCCACTCCAGCACACTCAACCTATCCACTCACCTACAAACACTGCATTTATTCCTTTGGCACCGTCAATATTTTGACCTTCACACACTTTCTCATAGCATCACAGTCACAAGTGGCATTAGGATTGCCACTTGGTTCATTTTTTTACCAGCCTAGCCTGTATTTTTAAGTCTAGGCCAGTTCATGTATTGGGAAAAGCAGTGACAGCCAGTGTTTTCTTTCTTCTTAGAACTAAACCTAAAACAAAAAAAAAATCTAGAAATCAGTCAAAAGGATTTGAAAGATGTGTATATATTTTCAGAAAGATTATTAGAGAAAATCGAGAGATAACTGATATGTTACAAAATAATCTTGAAAATGTTACACTACTTCTTTTTCAAATACCATTTCTTGGCTGTTACATTTTTCCCCAAAGAAATGTGGAAACCCGAATTGGCACATATGTGGACATCGCTCTGTGTGCTCTGCAGAGTCACGTAGTTTGAACAATTTCATGACTCACGGTTAGGAACTGCCTTCAGCCATAGTGCCAGAGCTTACAATTGTGCCTATCAGGAACACTGACCCACAACCTGAAGACAAACAACCCCAATATGAGACTGAGCGCCAAATGTACAAATCTTTTTTGCGCTTGCAAATAACCCAATTTGCAGAATCAGGCCGTTTGTGAACACAAAAGAGTATTTTCAAATGTACAAAGCTGAAATTACGATTTAGTAACCTGTTAAAGTATCACAATTTCGGATTGTGAATTGGTATTTGGAAGGGGCGTGTTTGGGGTATACATTCCTAATACCGATTCATATTGGTATGTACAAATTTTTTGCAACCAAAATAGGGTCGCAAAACATTTGCATTGTACCAACAACTCAAAGTTGTTGGTAAGCCATTTGCAAAAGGGATGTGTTCCCCGTGGGACACCATCCCGTTTGAGAATGATTTTTTTTTAAGAGGAGGCAGTGGTCTCCATTGAACGCAATAATTTGGATCAGAATCTAGTTTGACTTCATAACATAGATCACGGAGCCCAATTCTTGCAACAAGTCGATTGCCTAGGATAAATGCAGCCTCACTGTGTCCAGCTCTTGGGCTAGAATAATCAGATTGCCCAGATAGACTATTCCTCGTAATCCCCAGGTTTGGATAGACTCTAACACTGGTTTCATCAGGTTTGTGAAGCACCAGGGCTGATGAAAGGCTAAGCGGTAAGACTTGGATGCTGTACCAAGTTCCCCATTGGAACTGAAAGAAGTGTTTGCGTGGTGCAAAAAATCGGAATGTGAGGAAGGCATCTTTCAAATCCAAACTGACAATCTAATGATGCGGTTTGAGGAGGTCTCTCAAAAGATGGATACCCTCTATTTTGAAGTGTCTGTTTAAGATGCAACCATTGAAATCTCGCAGGTTCAATACCAGCCTAAAACCTCCTCCTTTTATCCTTAAAAGTAAGGTATTGATGACAAACGCTTTAAGATGAAGATCAGCATGACATATCACATCCTTGGTCAGTAAATACAAAAATCTCTGATTCTATAAAACTCTGCTCAAGAAGGAAAACATTTAACTGTGTGGGTTGCACTTGTCTCCTTAGGGTGCTGTGTAACTTGAATTTGAAACGCTGAACAGTCTATAACACCCAAGCATACTGCGTCACCAACAGCCAATTGTGTACAAAATGGCGCACTCTGCCACCCCTAAAATCACACTCCACCTAGGGATCATTTTTACCTGCAAATCATGAGCCAGAACCTCCTGTGGACGCTCCCTTGTAGCCTCCTTTGTGATTGTACTACTGATCATCAACATGAAAAATATTGACATGCAAGAATATTGAGGACTAAATATCAAAGGTCAAAATATCGAAAAGTCAGTGCATATAGGGAAGTACAGATTTACTATTCCTAACTTCACTTCGAAGTACCTTGAAGATATGTGTATCACGTAGGTACATATATGTGGAGTTAGGTATAGAAGACCTAGACTTACTTAACTGTCAATTATTTTTTATATTTTGTCCTCAATATTTAGTATCCTTGATAGTCTGACTTTGATATTTAGAAGGCACACCCTCCTCTGAGGATTCTGCAGAGGCCTCCTCTGTCCCTGAAGGGGAAAAGGTCCCTCCAAGTGCACTGTCATACCAACCTCCCCTTCTTAGGGAAGAAAAACCTCCTTGGGGGTCTTGGAAGAATGAGCAGTCTGATGATTGTACCCGGTTTGTCCGGCACATCTAAAAAGTGCAGGCTGGAATACCTTTTCGAAGCCATCTGTGGCTTGTCAAGTGCTGTAAATGTGGTACCAAATGTACCTAAATCTTTCACAAACGGCTCTCCAAATAGCATGCTGTATGCTACCTGCCGCCACGGATGCCAACTCTGTGAGCTTGGGATCAATACACAGTAATATAGATCGTCTGTGCTCCACTGAAATGGCGCAATTGTCGTTGGAAAGTTGAAAAATGGCCCTTGGTGTCCATCCAGCCAATGTATCGGGCCTACTGGCAAACCGGATTCCTTCAGTTTAAAGGCCAATTCTAAATTTTTCATTAGCAGTCACAACAAATTCAGACGTTTGTCCTGGAATGCGTGCCAGGACCTGTTGATCCCCTTCTTGATATCGCTAGCAAATTTGTGCAGGTAAGTGTCCATATTAGGATCAATATTGAGTGTGTCGGCTCATTTGCCCTGTAAAATAGGTCTGGGGCAATCTGCCCAGAGGTGATTGTGCACGTCCTAGTCAAAGCTCTCGCGTAATCTGGTCTGAACATACTCTCCCAACTCAGACGTTGGCACCCAATCTGAAGACCTGGGATGGTTGATATCAGCCAGATCATAAGATAATACCCCGGTGAGTGCATTTGCCTGTGTTCTCCTCTTCTTTTTCCCTTAGAACAGCAGTTCTTCATATAAGTTGGAATGAGTGGAGTAATCAGTCATTATCAGTATCATTCAGTGTAGTCAGGGAGAGTGACCCCAAAAGGCCCTGAGGAGGTGCCACGGTCATGCAACATATGTCTGAGACAATGTATCCAATGCCACAAAAGTAGGCCACTTTGTTGATTTAGCCTTGGCTTTAGAAGGCTGATGTTCTGGGGCAGTCTTAGCCAGGTCTGCAGAGGCTGCAGCGTCTTCACCCTCTTGACTGTGCGCACAGTGCTTCAGTTGGTTTGTAAATGGTTTAATGGCCAGTGGCCTGTTAACTCAGTGTTCTACTAAATTGTCCAATGCCTCAACCAAGTTATCCTCAAAATAACGACCAGCAGGATCCCCTTCATAATACCTGCTACTCATTAATTTCAAAGGGTTGAAATACTGTCACAGTGTCACAGATTTCCACCCTAAGAAGGAATAGGGATGATCAGCCACAGTGGAAGATAGGCATTTGCAATGCAATAGGTCTCGCAGTTGCAAGAGTTTAAGCTATTGGAATTGTATAAGACAATGCCTATTATTTATCTGTTTTGATAATTAACTCATAAATAAAAAGGCATTGTCATTTACAATGCCAATAGCTCAAACTCTTGTAAATGCGAGACCTATTTAATTTTTTTTAAAAGCGACCGCCATGTAAGTGCTTGAAAAGTGAAAGTGTGCTTGGAAAGTGAAAGCGTGCATGGCATGCTGAATGTTGCAGGAAACCATGGTGTGCCTGCAGTAGGAGAAACTCATTGAAGAAAATAGTGCTTACAGACTAAATAAGAAATACTGTATAACAACAGAAGTAGAAGAGTTAGTCTTCATGGGAGGTTAGAAATGAAGACACGGTGGTCGTAAAGAGGGACTAACAAGCCTATTACCGAATCAGAAGCCAGCATTTACAAAGGACAATGACACAAGCCAATGAAAAATATGGGTGGAACTTTAAATCCATACTCGAATACAGCATGCCTCGCAGAGCAGCGCATGTGCTGCCCAGGCTCGACCTAAAAAAAAAGGCTAAAATCCATTTTAATTGCGCTTACTCCTAGGAAACAAATTAATCATTTGATTATTGCAACCCCAACCTGTTTATGAGTGGGGCATCAGGGAAGAGTAAAACAATCAACTCGCCTCCGTCTACTTCATGGAATGGAAAATTCTTAATGCAATAGCTAGAATTTTTTGTCAGACTAAAATTACATTGCCGTTTCGCAGTCATTGTGGAAAAATCGATGAGGGTTTTAGTGTGTATAGCTTACATACCAATAGACCACATTCAGGCTTTAATTGAACTTTCTCCCACCACAAACTCACCCCACACCAAGATAAGTCGATTGGGAAAATATACCGCGCCCACCCACCACTAGAATTTTTTTTTAATCCCTTTTCTGCGTTAGAAATGTTAGCATATATAATATAGGGCCCGTTGTTATGAGCCGCCCACACTTAAAGCTCTTGGAATAACGTGCACTTGTCAATTAACATCCTCTTCGGGCCCACAGCTCAACCCGGCTTAGTTTTTCCAGCTGTCAAACCACAGCTCGGCTCCGCCCTGAAAGTATAGCGACCAATCGTACTTTAACAGCAAGACACGTTCTATCGGAGTGAATCTGACCAATGGGAATCTCACAACCACGAGCAAGGCGTCGCTGTACCAAGAACAGCCCAGGCGATGGAAAGAGAAAAAGGACGCGTTTGCTCAGCAGCGACTGTCACCAAAACGGCCATGTCGATATTCTTAATTTTGAAATCGAACGCCTTAACTGAGGGGCCCCAAAACACAGCACATGAATAGAGTAACATGTACTGCTTTGACGATGTTTGTTTACAGATATAACTTGATGAATGTTACTCTACAAAATATCTTACAAACCTGTCCAAAATTAACCACGTTCATTTAGACGCACAGCTCAAATCATACAAATCCATGAAAAACGAATAGCTTTACTCACTATACCACCCTCGAACTGCGTAGACATTACAGCTGTTGAACGTCAGATCTTCAGATGCTGGTTCTGTCTTATTTCCGCAGTTACTCGATACACCATAAACCAAACTGCGCCTGCGCAACCGGCTTTTCTCGACGTCACATGATGTCCGGCTTGGGAGGTGTGTCTTTTGCCATGGTGTGAAGTTTTGATCCTTGGTATACACGGAAGATGGCCGCCATGAGATTCTTGCTGCCGGTGCTTGGCGTTCTGTTGTTGGTATGCTGCGGCCTGCCACCCTCCAGTGGACAGAAGAAGAAGGAGGTGAGCGAGGAGGGGAATTCGGCCTACTGGCACTGAGCTCTGACAGCCTGAGACCCGGAAGTGATGGTCTCAAGGCACTGTGTCAGTGCAAGGTGCTCCAGAGCACTTGCATACATGAGTGATCTCTGTGGTACCCCCTACTAAGAGCTCCAGGGTGCTCTCCACATGAGCTCCATTGCTCTGGCTATCGGATGGGCTGTCTGCACTGATTGCATGTCGGCTGCAGCATAGTGCTTGGCATGTTTTACATGCAAGCGCTCCCAATTATGTTTGGAAAATGGTGTGTTTTCCTCTTTTGTCCTCTTGAAACTTGTTTCACTCCAATGAAAGTTAATTGAGAAATACATATCGTGTATTACATTTCCTTAATCTCTCTCACGGGTGTCCCCAAATGTCATTCATTTATACCAGTAACCTGGTTCTGTTGTCCTTGTGTGAGTCAGTAATGTATCTAATGCGTGCCGTGATCGTTCTGTTGCCAGGTGGTCTAGAATGCCATTGAGCCATGTCTGATTTGGTACTAACTGGCGTCTTTGTACACATTTGCTTAAATTCGTGCATGCTAGAGTTTTACCCGCTGAATTGCTTTAACCATTAGGTGGACTCATAAAACTAGCTTGAATCGATGGCACGTCTCGTGATTGTGCAGTGGCCTGTGTGAAAAGTATTGATGTTTTGCATAAGGTCTTCCATGGTTTCCCAAGTTTGTTACTGTTGCGTAACAACACACATTTGCATGCACTACACACTTTCAGGCGTGTCGTGTAGGTATGGTAACGTGCTGTAGGTTGTATTACATACCGTATTTATCTCTTTCTGGTTGTTATGTAGTGCTGTGTTTGCTGTTCTATCAACGGGGCACACACTGAACCAACTACTTCCCAGGAGCGTTGTTGCACATCATAGTGCCAGTGAGTTATGTTTGACGTGTACTGTTTTAGAGTAATGTGCGAGTATTATTTGCTCCTGATATACTGTTGAGATGGCAAATGCTTAGTTAAGTACGTGGCTTGGAGCTTTGCTGTATGCGTGGCAGTGCCAACATAGTATCAGACGTGTACTGTCACTGGTTTTGAATGTTATTTGTTTTCATGTGCAGTCTTGGTGGCAAACCCCCATTTGACTACATGGTTTTAAGTTTTATTGTGAAAATGAGGCAGTGCGAACCCTACAGCCACATATTTATAGTTCAGTCACTTTGGTTAAGCCTAAAACAACATTACAAACCTCGGCCAAGTTATTAACATGAAGGTGGATGCACTTGTTATGACTGCTAGGTGCAAAGCATGGAAACTCTTCATACAGGTCCAAGCCCCCATAAAGGGGTGCCCAAGGCTCCTGCCCTCTGGAAGTATAGCTCCTCTGCATTGCCTGCCTCTCTTTGGAGTGGCATTTTTGAACATTCTCGAAGGTCCGAATAAAAGAAAATATTCTCTACAGACTAGAGATTTAAATTTAGCAAGGCCATACTGGAATTGTGAGTGGGTGTCACTCCAACTTGATTCAGACATGAAGAAGAGTGTGTTATAATATTTTTTATGTGCAATGTATTTGCGACTGGTTGCTGTACGGTTCTGTAAACTGACGTGTATCGGGTGGGTCGAATGTCCCACATAGCTTTGCGAACGGTGCCTTAATTCCTCCTCGCTGGATCTTCTTCAAACTTCAGTTCTGTGCCTAGTGGTATGTGTTTCACATGTTTACGTAATTTGCTTACTGTCTGTGAGTTTTAGGCTGGACTAAAATTGCAGCTTACCGTAAGTGTACACGTATTCCTCGTCTAGGGTAGTTACTTCTCCCAGAGCCCTCGCTCCATTTTAGTTTTACAGAGACTGATGCTTGGTGGCAAGTGCTGATCAATTGCGAGATTACAGGCTTTTTCCTTGTACAATCACAGATGAGTCTCCTGACTCTTGTAATTAAAACTTATCTGTCTTTCATAGCTGAGACTATTTGTCCTTCGGTGTCTCCCATTGTAATGATGAGGGGGGGGAGAGGAGGGAAGCTGTAGTAGGATTTGCATGTATTTTGCGAAAATAATGTATTACTGAAATGGAGTGTCCACTGAAGTGCGGGTAATCCTTTCTGGCTTCCTCGCCCCACCTCAAAATATTTCCCTGTCCTCGTTTTTTAGGTCGAGCCTAGCACAGCGCGCAAGCGCTGCTTAGAGGATGACCTCTTAGAATTTGTACTTTTTCGAAAACTCCTGCATGTACTGCACTGTTTACAATGAGCACTCGTGCATGTACGGCATCCACCTTGCGGGAGTGAGCAGCGGCGCCATCTGTTTCGAGTTATCCGCGTTTGTTTGTATTTGCCTGTCTCGCGGTCGCGTTAATTGGCAACAGATGGCGGTCGCATTCACTTTCACGGCTGCGTGTTTACTGATAATTCTCATTGCCTTGCCTGTCTCGCGGTCCTTTCACTTTCGTGCCATGTTGATTTGTGCATAGGTTACTAAAACTGCTTGTGTTTTCTAGACTTAAAAAGTTAATGGGGAAAGGCCGTGAATATAAAACACACCAACATATTCCAACATCGGGCCTTTGCAGCATGTAGTATACACAACAGTGTCGCTGCCACTGGGCGGAAAATTACAGGAGAAATAAAAAACAAATTACAGTGGGCCTCCGCTCAATGGAAGTTATTCGCTTCAGAAGAACCGTGCATCACTGCATATTCAAACTGCCAGCGAGGGAGAAATCCAAAACGTATTTATGGCAGTTTTGCAACACGGATTACAGAGTGCATCGTCTTCAATGTCGCTTGTACAATTTAGACGTACTGCATGCAAAAGCCCAATATGCAGTAAGAGAGGCCACGTCACCACTAATGGACTGAGCGACAAGCACGCTTCGCCCCCAGAATCTTAAATTAGTTTAAGCTAGAGACGGAGCAATGCAACCAGCTGCAAAACTAAAAGTTATTCAAACGTTTTGGAAAAACATTTTACTGCTACACCGACCAACAGACACCTCCAAGTGAAAAATAAGCAACTTACAAACTCAGCAAAACCTCGCACATGCGATGCCATGCTAAACTACCGGAAACGGGAAGTAACAATACATTTCACATGGCTCACAGAGCTATCCCAGCCCACACAATGACATAGATGGGCTACATGAACGTTGTCGTTTTATTTACTGTCGCATGAAATGGTTGGAGAAACTCAAAAGCGAAGGGAAAAATAGTTTATCTCAAAAAAAGAACATTAAAGTGGCGTTTAAGCATTGAGGGTCTAGATATTAATTGAACTGAAGTTTTTCCAACAGACGTCTCCTGTTTTTTCAGGCTCTGAAGGTTTTTGAACCTCTGGTATATTTTCAGCCAGTCTTGCAAGCTTCAACAGAAATATTGTCCTGTAGCGCGTTTTTCTGTTTCCAAAGGCTCGCAACCAGCAATGTGGTCTCTTAGTTTTTCGTAAAGTACGGAGTGTTGATACCTTTGTCAAGCCACTGGTGTTCATTATGGCCACAATTGCCGTAGTTTTTACATTCTTTTTAAGTTTGAATGCTGTTGTGTGAATCTGCGTGTGTGGCTCTGAAGGTTTTTGCACCTCGGGTATTTTCTCAGCCAGTCTTGCAAGCTTCAACAGAAATATTGTCCCGTAGCGCGTTGTCTGTTTCCAAAGGCTCGCAACCGGCAATGTGGTCTCTTAGTTTTCGCAAAGTACGGAGTGTTGAGACCTTTGTCAAGCCGCGCGTGTTCATTATAGCCACAATCGCCATAGTTATGCGGCTTTTCCAAGCCAATTTTACAAAATTGGAGTACCGAATTATGTGGCCAAGTTGACTAAATTGCCCAGCTAAGAAAGACTAATTATGTGGCTTATAATTTCGTTAAAGGAACTCTTAAGAACCGCATGGTATTTTTACATTCTTTTTAAGTTTGAATGCTGTTGTGTGAATCTGCGTGTATGCTAATAGTGAACAAATGACAAAGAATGACTAAACTTGCTGTGCAGCATTTTATAACTTGCCTTTTTATTCTCAAAACAAATATTTTGACAATTTATGCAGCAGATAATACATTATATCGTGCGTGCTGGACATTAAGTACACAGGACCACTGATGCGCAATGGTGCTTTTCCAGTAGCGCGTGAGTATGGTGTTCCATTTCGGTGGCCCTTCCCTCAGCGAAGGAGTCTGTGATGTCATTTCTTACTGCCTCTCGCCATCGATGTTTCCTCATTTAACTTGATAGAGGTCGTTTTACCTCCCTCAATGACATCCGTGCACAAGGGTACAATCTCTACCACATGTCCAGTTACCACTTGAGAATGTAGGGCACTTGATCACCTTTATCTCAGTTACAAGGGCACAAAGAAGCAAGGTTAACGCACCATAATGCTCCAGTGTAGTGTCTTGTCTGTGGCTCCTGGCGCTCCCACAGCGTTTTGCTTGCGGGAGCCTCCTTGGGTGGCAGCTGCATTCTTCATGGGTCAGGTTATTCTTTCCCACCGTGCTTTCGCTTGTTTACATTTGCCTGTCCCTGCACATTTCCCTGCTACGATACGTTCATCGCTGCTGCCTTTTTTCTACGCCTTCTGTGCCCCTCTTAATCTGTCCCGAGACAAATATAATGAAATGTTACAATTGTGCCACAATGTGGTGCTGTATGTGAAAAAACGCTTCTCTTTTATAGATTACTTTTGTTTCAACAAATTATGCTCAGAGCATTGGCATAGGCAATAGGACTCGCTTTTGGGACCTTATAAGTATTTAGTTATGCAACACAGTATCCTTGGTGCAACAACATCAACTGTTGCATGGCTAAACACTTGTAAGGTCCCAAAGGCTAGATCTATTGGCTATGCCAATGCTTGTCTCTTCCTAACTTGTGGCTCCTAGTACAGGTACCCCAAGCTACCCAGCAGTAGATCACCTGGTTCTAGGTGTAGGCCAATGTTTTTCCTTCACTCCCAAAGATCTGTTGTCAAAAGCAAAGCCAAATGGATATACCCAGCAACAAGATCCTGGGAAAATGACTGTCTGGGTTGTGTTGAGCCAATACTCACCCAGGGCCTTTTAGTGTGTGTCTTCATCATCCTTCCTGTTTACTGTGAAAAAGCAGGAGAAGATGTAATTTGCTTGATTGTAAGTCTCCCTGAAACTCAAAGTTAGTTTGATTGAGCACTGGTTTTCCCTCCAATGTCTACAACTTTCAATCTATACTTGCGCCCTGAGAAATTAGTTTAGTTCTCCTTTAACTTCAGAAGACGCTATGTAATTGTGACTTGAGGGACCCAGCCCACAAAGGCCCAATTCAGATGGAGAACGATATGGTGCACTGTGCAACTGTGTTGATACACCAGTTTAGCACTTATGCCACCGTTTTTGGTGACGCCGGTTTCAACCGATTTGGAGTATTATACACTTTTCAGTGCTCTACCACTGTTCCCCTTCTCCGCTAGTTTACCAAAAAAAGTGTCTGTCTCAAACAGAAAAATTGGTTGACATGACTTTTTACCAACTTTCCTTCTATAATGCACACTTTTTTCACGTGTTCTGTTGAGTGCATAAGCGAAAAATAAGTGTTTGCAGTTGGCAGTAAGAATATGAGTGCACTTATGCTCCGTTGCAAAAAGCTGGCAAATGCTAACTGTGTAAAATTAGTAACGCAAGATTACAATAAAGAAGTGCTAACCGTTTGTCCAAAAGCTTTATTCTTGATATTTAGGATTTTAGCAGATAAACATAATCCAAAACCGTAAGTGTCTACCCAAAAAAATATATATTTAAAACCGTTCTTACGTGGTTTTTTCTACACCTACATACTTTCCAACCCCTTGACTTAAAGTCACTTTGTGCAGTGATTGTCTGATGTTCACACGTTTTATAATATTTGAATACTTGGAAGTAAGTATGTAAACAACAGCTAACCCTTGCAAGTAGCTACGTTCTTGCTATTAGATGCATATAAAGAGGAATATCTAGTTAACGTATTAATTTAGGATAATGGCAACACCATTGTTCTTTTGATCTATTCCTTCTTGTGATACACACCCTCAGTGACGTGCAAGGCCGGCTCTAGGGCGGTGCGATCGGTGCCACCGCCCTGGCATTGACTTGGGGTGGGAGCGCCCCAGTTGCAAATATATTACGGCTTGAAGACCACCTGCTGCCACGTTTCTTGCCTCCAGCAATTTTTAGACATCAATAAAAATGTCAAGATAACTCCGGTGAATAATGTTCTTCCTGGAGAGAGACGGAGTTTTGTCTAGTGGAAGTAAGACTCCTGGTAAGATAGCTCAGAGGGTTAATATGCCTGCTGCTAAGAACGTGTGCCCTTCAGATCACAAAGTGCGTATAATGTTAATAGGTCAATGGGTTACTGCTTTTTGTTACTTGCAGTTTAGAAGTTAAAATCCTAATATGGAACAATGAGCTATCAAGTGTCATCAATGAGCTGCATGCAAACTGCAAGGTGTATATTAGACCAACATGTTTTTGTCTGGTCTTTCCTTAACCTAATCTTGAAAAAGGGGTTCATTAGAGTAGAAATTAATTATTATTATTATAGAGAGCCCCTAGCAATTAGTGTTATGTTTAAAAAATCGGAATTTTGGCTTTTCCAGACCAAGGACTCTTAAACTATACTGCCTACCAGTTTGGATGACACGTGACTCCTACATCTTGTAATGTTCTGTGTTATGTAACATTTCCTATACACTGATTTACATGTGTGATATTCTCTGTTTAATGTGTGTATGATGTAAAGTGCTCTGACACCTCACACCGGTATGAGTGACGCTATGTAACTAAATGAATCTGAGAGACTGGTTATGGAGACTTGAGGGCACTGTTAAATGGTGGTAGTGAGAGAAGGCACAAACAAACATTGTCACACAGGGCGCCACTAGTGCTAAAGCCGGCACTGGTGACGTGCTTAAAGTACTTATTTAAAATGGCAGCATAGGCTGAGCTGCACAACTTTCTTACTACAGGTAACGTCGTCCCTCCTCTGAGCTAGCCATCCTCTCCTGCTTCAACTCCTACTTCACCACCCCTTCTTATTTTGGTGCTTTTCTAATCACTAACATCAACACCTTTATTTTTTTGATCCATTCTTAATCCTAGCCCATCGTTATCATTTAGGAAATATTTCCTTTCCCCGCCACCCTTTCTGGTCTCAGAAACATGTCGTACTATTTCAGCCTGTATACAGATGAGTACATGTTGTTTACTAAGTCTTTCACCTAACAGCCATCAATTTGTCCATGTCCATTTCTTTTAGCATATTGACATTCAATGTTCTCTGTGATGTGCCTTTGTCTGACCTAATTTTATTCAGAAGTACAGCGTGTTGGCACCCTTCCTTTCCGTTTGGACCTTATGTCAAATAAATAAGGTAGCTAAACCCAGTTACCAGGTACTCAATTGTTGCATTTGTACGTGCTTTCAGTAACACAGAAAGACATGCAAAACTGAATTACCTCTACTTTTGAAACTGATGAAAATAACCGGTAAACAACAATGATAGTGAATCCTTTTAAGAATAATTTTGTAGATTAGGTATCCTGAAGACAAATGGAAAATTAGTAAGAATATGACATTCATTCGATAAGTTTACCCTTAGGCGATATAGACATAGACTGCGTGGGGAAGGAGACTATCAGAACCCCGTTAAGAGGGTTACGGGGCAAGCAGGAGCTACTGGGCACAATCATGGTGGCTGAGGCCTTTTTAATTGTGATGTCCTGGGGACTTGCCTATTATGGCCAGGGAGCTATTTCTGGAAAAAAGGCGCATTCACCATAGGCTGATAAAAAAGTCTAAGGCAGCCTACTTTGCTGAACAAATTCAGGGGGCGGAAAATTCTGCCAAGGAACTTTTTTGCATCTATAAATCCCTGACGTCGGTGAATGCATCTACAGAGCCGGAGAGCTGCTCTACGGAGTCTTGTGACCGAATTGCAGACTACTTCTCCGCCAAAGTAGAGAAGATTTATTCAACCTTCCCTATTCGGCCTATAGGGCTGGACCTAGAGGAAGCAATGGGACACATAGAGACAGCAGGGCATATTATACGCTATTGCACCCCTCCTCCTGAGGAACTATTAGTGGTGTGCCGCTCTGTAAAAACAGGGTCCCCGTGGGATCCGGTGTCGCCAAAACGCCTGGCAGATAGTCTGGTAGTCTTGGAGCCTTATATAAGGCATATCCTCGACGTATCTTTCGGGTCAGGGAAGCTGCCGGTCGGATGGAAACAGGCGGTGGTGCTCCCGCTCAGGAAGAAACCCCATTTAGGCTTCGAGGTCCTAGAAAATCTGAGGCCCATCTCCCTCCTGCCTTTTCTGTCAAAAGTGGCGGAAAAGGTGGTTAATACCCAAATTATGAAGCACGTAGAGGAAAGGGGATTGCTCCATGCGACGCAGTTTGGTTTCAGGCCACGTCATTCCACCGAGTCCGCCCTCCTCATGGCGACGGAACATCTGAGAGAGGGCGTGGATGCAGGCCAAACTATGGTTCTGATCTTGCTGGACCTCAGCGCGGCGTTCGACACTGTAGCACACAACATCTTGCTACAGTGTCTGAACAGAGGTGGCATCTCTGGCACCGCGCTGAGATGGATCCAAGACTTCCTCAATGAGAGAAGTTTTCAAGTCAGGCAGGGAGACTGCTATTCTAGGGGGATGCCTCTGGGCCAAGGCGTGCCGCAGGGCTCGTCCTTGAGCCCTACCCTCTTCAATTTGTACGTCGCGCCTGTTGCATCGATCATGGAGTCATGGCCTCCAACTAGTCTCCTATGCCGACGACACGCAGCTGGTGATCTCCCTGTCGCAGGCGCCCTGTCTTGCTGCCGATGGCTTCCGTTCGTGTATGAAAGATCTTGCCGAATGGATGGCCAACAATTGCTTGAAGCTGAACGGCAGCAAGACAGAGGTGCTTGTGGTAGGGAGAGCCCAGTCTGCCTGGTCGCCGGCGTGGTGGCCCTCCTGCCTTGGCCCCCCCCCTACCCCGTGCCTAGAGGCGCGCAATTTGGGGGTGTGGTTTGACGTAGGGCTCACTTTTGGCCCCCAGATTAATCGGGTGGTGGGAGTCTGCTTCGGGATTCTGAAGCGGCTGAGAAAGGTCCTGGACTTACTCCCGCTGGAAGCACGTCAAACCCTGGTTCATGCCCTGGTAACAGCTAGGGCGGACTACGGGAACCTGTTGTACCTGGGGGCGCCAGAAAAAAAGCATGGCCCGGCTGCAAGTGCTCCAGAATGCGGCAGCACGTCTGATACTCAGACTGCCTAAAAGGGCGCCTTCTAAGGCGGCCCTCCAGCAGCTACACTGGCTTCCCGTAAGGAGAAGAGTGGAGTATAAAGCCCTCTGTACCTGTCATCGTATTTTGAATGGCAGGGCACCCGCCCCCCTGACGAATTTGATCAAAGCGTACATACCAACACGGGCGCTTAGATCAACAGGGGGTGGCCTATTGAGGACCCCAAGAATTAAGAAGGCCCGCATGGGAGGCAGGTCTTTCAGACACTTGGCGGCAACTAATTGGAACAAACTGCCAACGGACCTGCGTCTGGAACTAGATGAGGCCAGATTCCGGAAAAAATTAAAAACTTATCTTTATAGCAAATAATGGCCCGTGCTGTTTTTGTGTTCCCTGTCATCTGCCTACTCCCACTTTCAGCGCGTGGACACGCCGGTGTGCGTAAGCGCAGCGCTCAATAAATGTCCCAATAATAATAATAATGGATCCTGCTCAACTGGGCCAAGCATCCCATCTGTACCTGACTCTGTTAGGTAGCGTTGAATGAGCAGCCAAGGCTCTTTCGGGGATGAGGGGGGGAGCACAGCTACAGATCAGTGAACCTAACTCGTACCTCAACGTGCAAGCAGTGCAAACAATAAATTAATGTCCAGTCAAATACTTGTTTTTATATAAAAATAAGTATTTTATTTCTAATTCTACACATGCAAAGGGAAACGACATTCAAAAGCAATAACACAACCCCCCCTTGAATGAGTCCTCTAGTAGTTGTAAGGCCACTCTCTGTCTCGCTAACTTTGGTGCAACAGTTTCAATGTTATTCCCCATTCATTTCTGGGCACATCCATGGAATGTAAACTATTAGGCTGGGCTCAAGAGTCTCTCCTCTGACTCCTTTCGGAAGTTCAGTCACAAGAGTCTTTAGGGTTGCAGTACCAATTGAAGTATGTCCCCTGGGGCCCCAAATGCCCAGTTCATGGCTTACCCTCTCTGGCGGTGTGGAATCCTTCAGCGGGGCAGTGAAGTCCTGCTCCAGATTGGCAAAGTCTTTTTGCGCACGGTCACAAGCTCCAGCACCCGGCAGGTGCTGTCTCCTCCAAGCCAAGCTACAGGCTGGTTCTAGCGGTCTGGTTTGTTCCTGTTCTGGTGATTTTATGGTAAGTCACACTTCCATTTGTGGGGTCGATTGGAGGGGGGGGAGGAGGGGGCAGGGGGCAGAATGGGAGGTTGATCTACTTGCTCCGGAAGGGCTCCAGCGATGTCCTTTGACCCTCGGTCCTCCGGTGCAGTTAGCAGAATACCGACTGGACCCTCTGTGGTCACAGTAACAGTTTCTCATCCTGGTTACTGCCCGAACCATCTCCTCAGCGTCTCTGGCAGCCCCATCTGGCATACAGTGTTGCCACCACAGGACTCATGTCTGGTCATATTGACCTGGCATTGATGTTCACGGTGGCCGCCTCTCTGGCACACAGGGCCAACTATCACAAGGTCGTGCAGGCCTGGCATCCTCCACACAACCCTCGCTCCTCGGCTCACTCCACGGTGGCAGAAGCTGATTCCTCACACCTTGTAGAGTGCGCCCTCACAATAGGGCTCACCTCTGGACCTTGTTCCATCCAGCGTATACCTCTTCCTCAGAGGGCTTACTGGTCTTGGCAAGGAGGCAGGCGTTGTTGCTCGAGGGCAGGTGGTCTTGCTCTCCCTGGATCTTTTAAGTTTTATGTTGGAGTTCAGCTTCTTTGAAATGGACTTGTTTCCTCTTTCTTCAACCTCCTGAAGGAAGTCTGTCACAGCAGGCAGGACTTCGAAGCTGATTAACCAGCGAGATTCATGGGAGTGACCAGAGTGCACACCTGGATGTCGGCCACAGTGATGTGCATCAAAAGGCGAATCCGGAGCTCCCAACCCTAATCTTTATTATTCCCTTATCAGTCAAATCTCTCTCGTTCTGACATGCGTCCAAGCTCCTTACTTGTTGTGATCTACCATTGAATCAAAGAGCGCTTTGAAACGCACACAGATAGCCTGGCTCTTTCATTCTCCAGTGCATGTTCCTATCAGCTTACAGGAATGTAGCAAAACACATCTGTCGGGGGGGTGGGGGGGGGAGAGGGGTTCTCCTCTCCTCATGTTTTCCACCAGGCAGGCCAGGCCTTACCAAAATGGAACCCAGGGTCCTCCATGTAATGTACCAGTTTAGGCACACTTGCACTTGGTACATCCACAGCACACTTACTGCACATTACTGTTATCCTCACGTATTATGCCACCACAAGAATAACTACATGCAGCAAAGACGTTCCATCTGCACTGCCTGTTCAGTACTGCAGCCTTTCTGTATTGTATTAGAGTGTTATTTTAAAAACACACACTGCCAGCATACACACATTTACCACATGTGCACTGTATCACACTTAACCCCTTGTGTAGTGTACTTCTTGCGAAATCACACGCCCTCAGCACTTTGTCCATCATGCATGCCCTTCCACATCTACCAGGTGTGAGTTAAGCACACAGCAGCTTTTTACCCTGTGTTACTCCAGTGACACAGGGTAAAAAGGTCCTGTTCACTACTACTGATCACTACATGGTATGCTGCCACAACCACGCTTATGCTGCTTAACTCCTGGTGAAGGCGGTAGCGTTCCACCACTATGAGGGCAGCACTTTGGGCACCCTCGTGGTCCAAAAAGACCGCAATCCGTGAGACAGGCCTATGTCATGGTGCACACGCATGATCCATGTTCGCCTAGGGGAAAAAAATATCATTAGGGATCCAGACAGTTGGGCAGTACATATCTCTTACCATGCAGAGGACTTTTCAGTCCCAACAGGGACAAACCAAGGAAACTTTTGGCCTGGCTCCTGAAAAGAGAGCCACCAAGCCTCATAATTCTGGGACTGAAAAAGCTAGTGGCACCATAATTGCAACTCAAAGTAGCATAAAAAGGCACTGCAGAAAAACCTGACTCATTTGAAGTGGAAACCGACAGACGTCACTTGAGGCCTGATGTAGGCCTTTCTTGGAATGCTTAATCTTCCAGTGCTGTCACAGGATAAGCTAACTAAATTTGAATTAGGATTGTAGTGTAAGCAAATAATTGAAACAATCAAAGAATGCCAAATGGGAAGGCTCTGAGAGGAGATACCTGCCGGCAGATTTTAATCACGCTTACACAGGTCAGCTGTCAGACATTACTGAAGGTACATGGTGAGGCCACATCACAGGGAAAGCTCCCAGACATGAGAGAGTAATGATGCTCAAAAAGGAGAACCACCACTGTACCACAACTATAATTGGCCATTGTCGATGACTAATTCAGACACTGAAATACTGAGCAAGGCACTGGCTACTAGGTTCCTTAGAGTGAAACGCTCACTTGTATATGAGGTTCAGTCTGACTTCTACCTGGGTATAGATACCTCTTGAATCTAAGGAAAATAAGTAATCGACTACATGCCCCCGCTCAATTGAAAGAAGATTGTGCACTATTCACGCTTAACCCAGAGAAAGCCTTTGATGCGCTTGTTTGGTACCTTGTCTTTGGTCCGAATGACATGGACTCAGTGTGCTTGGTTTATGCTCAGCCAATGGCTCAGGTAAGGTTGGAGAGACTGGTCTCAGAGGGATGGAAAATAGAGAGGAAGCCAGACATGGTGCCCACTGTTGCCCCTGCTGGTTACTCTCAAAATGAAGCTTTGGGCAATGACTCGGGGGGGCCCTATACCAGTTGGGCATCAGGGTTGGCGGTGTTGTCCGTGCACTGTGATTGTAGGTGGATGACATGCTTCTGTACCCCAGATGACTCTTTGCTAATCCTGCAGTAACCTGACCAATTTGGTGCAGTTTCCAGTCTGCAGACCACCAAACAAAAACATAAGTTTTGCGGAGTATGGTGGGCGTCGCAGTGAATAATCGGCCAGACTAGGG
Source organism: Lissotriton helveticus (assembly GCF_964261635.1). NCBI lineage: Eukaryota > Metazoa > Chordata > Amphibia > Caudata > Salamandridae > Lissotriton > Lissotriton helveticus. The sequence continues at coordinate 2,127,201,610 of NC_136063.1, forward strand.
TCGTCACTGGGAGACAGATTTTTTTTTTTTAGATACTGGTAGCACATTCAGTACAACTACGTATGTGCTTAGTGCTTGAGAATCTGGCTAATTCAGTGTGGTTCTGGAACGTCCTGCCGCTTTCTATTATGAGGAGAATTACAGTTGCCAAAATCTTCCTCCAGCGATGTCTGCATGTTCTCACTGTGTCCCTTATATTGGTCAACCTTTCAAGAACTAGATAAGCACTGATATCCTTGGTTTGGGCAGGGAAACGATTAGGGCTAACTTAGATATAATCAGGCTGGACTGGGATAAGTATTGACTAGGAATGCAGGAGCTGAAGCTTTTATATAGCCTCTCAGTTGCAGCATGTATTGAGATAGGCAGAGGAGGATGATTATGGGGAAAAGTGTTTGGTAGCTGGTACCTGTGAAGGTCAGACTCTAGTAGAGCTACTAATGAGAGACCAAGCCATCACACATCCATCGTGTGGCAGACAAAACGAACTTAGGAGGCTGCTGTAGGGAGGATTCTTCACCAACCCCCTGTTGTCGGATCCTTAGAAATCTGGTCTGTATAGCCTTTCAGATGTAAGCTGTGACGCATGCTTTGAGGGAAAGGAGTGTGGCACACTGAAGGGCTGATGCTCAAAAGGCTCTTTCATAAAATTTGCAGAAGCATAATAATTATTCGGTTCCGGCTGTACCAGTTCCTCCAGCACACCAGGCCGGCCAAAACAGTCAGGGATATATGGACTCATTACCCAAAGACCTTGATAGAGCTAGGCAGGAGACTGGTCTTGCAATTGTACATGAATAGAAGGCATATAGAAAGAGGACACCTCTAAAAGTCAAGTAGCAAAGGCAGGATGACCTACAGGAACCGACCCCCTCCAAAAATGGGAGATGGTGTGCTCCCAAGGAAAATAAAAAGTACAATAGTACGTATTAATGTCCGATTCAGGATAACACATTTATAATACCTGTTCTGCACATATATGAAACAACATAAGCTTAATAGGCTACATCCACAGTGCACCTCTATTGGTCCAGGGTACACTGTTTGTGGCCTCCTTTTTATGTATGACGCGGTCCTATGATGTGGTAAGTGACTATTGGTAGATGGGAGGGCCAGTGCCCGATTCCTGGAAGGGGGCGGTGGTGGTCCCGATTTATAAAAAAAAGGATGCAGAGAATCCCCGGGAAACTACCGCCCCATAAGTCTTATAGACTCCACCCAAAAGATAGCAGGAAAAGCCATACTTGGGAGGATCCTTCATTGGGTGGAGGAAAATAAAATATTATCAGACTTTCAGGCGGGCTTCCGGGCAGGAATGGGGACGATTGAGCAGGCGTTTAGGTTGGCACTCCTTGGGTGGAAGGTGGTGGAACTAGGCAAGGGCAGTCTATACCTGGCTTTTATAGACCTGAGGACTGCCTTTGACCTAGTTCCCCAGGAGGAGCTATGGAGGGTGCTACATGGGTTGGGATTGCCTCCTTACATCCTGTCCCTCCTTATAAGCCTTCATGCTCATACCTTTGCTCAGGTCCGCTGGGGAAGAAATGGAGAGCTAACAGAGAAAATCCCAGTGTCTAGGGGTGTGAGACAGGGATGTGTTTTGGCCCCCACCCTTTTCTCCCTATATGTGAACGGGGTGGTGGAATATCTCCAGCAAGACCCAGCCGACGCCCCCTGTCTCGGAGGAGTGAGGATCCCCACCCTGCTTTTTGCGGATGACATGCTTCTGATATCAAAGACTCCGCAAGGCCTGCAGAAGCTGCTAACTCGTTTTCAGGATTTCTGCGGTGCAAAAGGCTTAGTAATCAACGTGGACAAAACTAAGTTCCTAGTCCTAAATCCCCCAAGGAAACTGGGCCGCCCCCCCACTCTCAATTCTGTCGCCTTGGAAAAAGTATCCGAATTTGACTACCTCGGAATTCGGATCACGGACAGCATGAACTGGACGCCCCACACTGCTAAGATGGTATTGAACCATAAGAGAGTAGGTGGTGCCCTCCTGAGGGAATTCCGGGCATCTCCCAGGAGGTCGCTTGCCCCAGTAATCGACATCTACAAGGCTAAGGTAGTAACATCAGCGTTGTATGGGGCTGAACTGTGGGGGCATTGCTGTCTGGACTCCTTGGCATCAGCAGAGAGTAAGCTCCTGAAACCCCTAATCGCCATCCCACCAACTACGCCAACAGTCCCTGTGCTGTTGGACACAGGATGTAAGAACATAAAAGACCAAGCCCGCCTTCGCCCACTCCTCTTATGGGCACGCATCTGGAGGGGCGAAGAGTTAAAATCGTATGCCGAAGGGTTGGCTGAGATAATGAGCTTGGGTGGTTGGGCAAAAATCAAGTGGCTGAGAGACACCAAAAAACTTTTGGAGGAAATGGGACTGGGGAATTGTTGGTTGTCTAGATCGGCTCCACCAAAAGAGGTCCTGAAAAGACTATACTGGAATTGGGTTAAGGACCAGCTACTTACAAACTCTGGACATTGTAAATCCACCGTTGCCTTTTTAACAGTAAAAGATACTGTGGTTTACGAGCCCTATCTGGACCTTATTACCCTTCCATTTGATCGAGCATTGTATTTTAAATTTAGAGTGGGCTCCCTCCCAGTCGGTGCATTGGTGTCTAAGTGGAAATCATGTGCTCACACGTCTCCTTTTTGTGCATGCTGTCCCACCAGGATAGAATCCATTATGCATATCCTGTTTGAGTGTCCCGACTATGCTAAATCTAGGAGTTTTTGGCTTAAACCCCTTTGTCGCAATATGGGCACGAGAAGCTATCTAGTAGCCCTGCGCATCCTAATGACGGACACCTCTCCCCCCCATTGTTTGTGGTGTAGCTAAATTTTTAAAGCAGTCTTGGCTGATCCGATGCAAGAGATTGTCTCTTTTTTTTTTTTCCCCAAAAACCTTTATTTGAGCAAGCATAGAAAAATACAAGAATGGGCCTACAACCTCACGGGCTGGCCGCTAATAATAAGGCACAAGGCATAAAGTAGAATGTACACCCGTGGTCAGGCACGAATCCATCACAAAGCATTACTCCCAACATATCACAGAGCATTTTGAATTTTTATTTTATACAAAAAGAAAAAACAAACACTAAAGGCGAATGCACGGTAATTAAGGTCAGCTCAAAGAACGGAGGGGATGGTTCACGATCAGGAGAACATACCCAGAGCCCGGAGGCTCCAACAAGGTCGGGGGGGGGAAGAGCAGCGGGGAGAATAGGAAATTCAAAAAACAGTATGAAAGGGTTCCGGGAACGCTCGCCTAGGGAGATAGGACAACCTCAGTAGTGCCTACAGGGGGAGGGGTACAGATATCCCCACGATATTCATTCCACTGGCCCCAAATCTTCGTCCACGCCCCGTGTCTGCCCCTGGCCACATAAACAGTCTTCTCACGAAACATGGACCAGTCCATGTTGTCCTCCCATTTCGAGACCTCAGGGGGCCTGGATGCGCCCCAGAGTTGGGCAACATCCCGTTTCGCTATCATGTAACCCAAGGTAGCCCATCTGGTCTGGGCCACCGAGTAGTCAGTGGGCTCCCAAACATTCAACAGACATCGTCGAGGCTCCGGCCGCAGGGCCACACCAGTCACATCAGTCATCACCTCAAGCACAGCAGTCCAGTAAGCCGCTACAACCGGGCACTCCCAAAGAATGTGTAAAAAGGTAGCACTCGAACCACAACCACGCTTACATAACCCATCCAAGGAAAAGCCCATCTTCACCAGACGCGGACCAGTGACATACACTCGATGAAGGATCTTAAGTTGAACCAAACGGAGACGGGCAGGAATGGCTACCTCCTTGGGAGAGGAGAGTGCCGATTGCCAATCTTCATCGTCTAGTTCCAACCCATCGCCGACCCAAGCCTCCCGAAGTCGGACCAATAAGTCCGCCCGATTATTGATCAGCTTCTTATAGATCAGGGAAATAGTGCTATCAGGCAGGTGCCCATCAAGGACACGATCTTCGAGGGGGGAAGACGCAGGCAGGGCCTCATCAGGAATCAAAACTGAGGCGAGGGCGTGCCGGACCTGCAGATAACGAAAAAATTCCCTACCATTCAAACCATATTCCGCCTGGAGGGCCTGGAACGACTTCACACTACCCTTCGAGCACACATCACCCACCTTACAAATCCCAATCATATCCCAGCGGTCGAAACCCTTGGTAGACCAGAGACAGCCCAATCGTTCCGAGGCATAAAGCGGCGTTGCCAGCGTCAATCGATCCTCCCATCCCAAACTCACATTCGCCGCTCGCCACATAGTTACTGCAATCCTGGACGGGCCCACGAGATGGCGCCCGGCAGATCGAGAATAAAGCGCTCTATTAAAGTCCCCACCCGGCAGCTGGAGTCTATCCATCTCGAATGCAGGATTACGACCCGGTGAAAACATCACGTGGTTAATAGCAGACAACTGGGCCGCCCAGTAATATCGCTTGATATCGGGGAGCGCCATGCCCCCGTCGTACCAAGGGATGGTGAGTTTCGCGAGGGCAATACGTGGACGCCCGTCCCAAATCAATTGCCTTTGAAGACTCTCGATCTCTCGGAAATAGGTCTTGGGGATAACGTCATAGAAGTTCTGGAGCGCGTAAAGAAACCGCGGCAAGGACATCATTTTAAACAGGGCCGCCCTGCCCAGAGGAGACAAAGGAAGCTTACGCCAACGTGCCACGTCCAGTCGCAATCTAAGCAACGGGGGGAGGAGATTACGCTCAAAGCGGAGCGAGGCGTCCATCGTAATAAAAATCCCCAAATATTTGAAGCCAGACTGGACCACCTGGATAGGAAGTCTGCTCGGCAATGGGGGCAAAACACCCGAAAGAACATACACGCAGGACTTGGCCCAGTTAATAACGAGGCCTGAGTTGGCACCAAAGGAAGAAAGTACGTCAAATAAAACAGACAGAGATTTACGCGGGGAGGTGAGATACAAAAGAATGTCATCCGCGTAAAGCGAAACGCGGTCCTCAAAGTCCGGAGACCAGCGAATCCCCTTGAGCGAAGGTTCCCACCGAAGCCAAGCAGCCAATGGTTCCAGGGCGAGTGCAAAAAGCAACGGAGACAAGGGGCATCCCTGACGGGTACCCCTACCAAGGGTGAAAGGAGCCGAAACTCTACCATTTTCCACCACCTGTGCCAGAGGTTCCGCATATAATAACTTGATCCAACCAATAAACTCAGGCCCGAAACCAAATTTCTCAAGAGCCGCCCAAAGATAAGGCCACTCCACAGTGTCGAAAGCCATTGAGGCATCCAACGATGCCAAAATGGCCGGCTCCGTCAGAAGCCCCGCCCTCGCAATCGCGCCGTGAAGACGACGTAGGTTCAGAGCTGTGTTGCGATGCAGGATAAATCCGGATTGATCTGGATGGACCAAGTCACTAACGACCGTCAGGAGGCGGGACGCCAGGAGTTTCGCCAATATCTTGGGTTCAACATTTAGCAGGGATATGGGCCTATAGGAGGAACAAAGTTCTCGCGGTTTACCATCCTTGGGGATGACAACTATCGTGGCCAGTCGCTGATCATAAGGGAGAATACCCCGTTCCCGGGACTCCAGAAACATGGCGCGAAGATATGGCGCCACCCTATCGGGACGCAACTTGTACAGTTCAATTGGCAACCCGTTCGGGCCCAGTGCTTTGCCCGAACGGAGTGAACGGATGGCAGTAGCTATCTCATCAACCGTAAAGGGGGAGTCCAACGCCACACGATCCAAATCGGAAACACTGGGCAGAGCTATATCACGCAATAGAAGGCGAGAGTCAGCCACATCTCTCACAGACACAGGGGTATACACCACACGAAAGTACTCAGCAAAACGGTCAACTATTCCAATCGGGTCCGTCACACTCTCACCACTCGAAGACTGAATCACCGGCACCACACGATTAGCTCTCTCCTTCTTATCCAGCCACGCCAGCAATTTACCCGCTTTGTCACCCACATCATACAAACGACCCTGCTGCTCCCGAAACATCACTCTAGCAGCATCCGTGACCATGGATTTATAGGCAAATTGTTTCAGACCCAGGGCATGGAGTTTCGCAGACGTGACACCAGACTCCAAAGCATCCTCCAATGTAGAAATCTCTCCCTCAAGGTCCACCACCTCCCTATTCCTCGCCCTCTTAGCTTCAACAATAAGGGAGAGGGCCTGCCCACGAATCACCGTCTTAAAGGCCTCCCATAGGGACACAGCCGAGGACACAGACCCCTCGTTATCCAGAAAATACGCGTCCAAAGACTTAAGCAGAAGTCTGCGGGTCTCGGGGGAGGTAAGGTACCACGGATTGATGGGAGCCACCCGGCCCACTGCCTCCACTCCAACCTCAAAACGAAGCCAGAGCAGAGAGTGGTCAGAGATACCCCTGGGCAGGTGTACAATCTCACGCACCGCTGGCGACTGAGCAGCAGGCATCAGGAAATAATCCAGCCTAGACAGACTCCCATGGGCCCCAGAGTGAAAGGTGTACTGAAGCTGAGTAGGATGTAGAAGCCTCCAGCAATCCACCAAGCCAAAGGTATCCAAAAATCCACCCAACCATTGTTGGGCCGCAGGAGTATCTCTAGGGGGAGAACACCGAATTAAAATCACCAGCCAGAAAGAGAGTACTATCAGGGAGGTCCAACAAGACACGGCCCAAATCTGAAAAGGTAGAGGTCTGCAGGCCGGGGGGTACATAAACAGTAAATAAGGAGAGGGCACGACCTTCATAGCGACCCACAAGGACAGCATATCGCCCCGGTCATCCTGAATCACATCATCAATAGCTAGGGGGAGGGAAGCCCGAACAAGGATACCCACACCCCTAGAACCCGAGGTAAACCCCGAATGTGCTACGAGGCGATAGCCCCACCTATTCATCGCATGACAAACATTGCCTACCAAATGAGTCTCCTGCAGGAAAACAATATCAGGACATAAACGTCGTATACATTTCAACACCACACTTCGTTTGATACGATCCCCCAGACCGTTAACGTTCCACGAAACAAATCTCAACCCGCTACCCCCCATCCCACCCAACAACGCCAAAGCCCCCCACCAATGAGCATGACACCAGAAACATTTTCAAACACAGGATAAAGTCGCCTTGAAAACAGAACACACAAACAATAAACTTCCCAACCACCCTCCCCCCAAATAACAAGGAAACAACCCCCACCCTGCACCCCTGCAAAAAGCTAAAAAGCCACTCCAACCTGCAGTGTGCCTGTCGCCCAAGAACCCCTATTCTACACAAAGACCCCGGAGGAGGAAAGGCTCCGTACCACCCGCCACCCTGATCAAGACCAATGACGAGAAAAAGAACATACATAAAACATATAAGCAATAGAGGAACACAGGCATACATCCCTGGAGAAGTTACTCAAGACAAGGCACCAGGCATAGACGAAATGTTCAGCTCTCTACACCACCTTCAGCACCGCCCGGGTGGGCCTCGGACTCAGTCTCAGGAGGTCGGCTAGGCAAGGAGTCCAGCCAGTCATTCACAGCATCCGGCCGATCAAAGAAGAAAGTGCGGTCATTATACTCAACCCGCAGCCTGGTCGGAAAGAGCATAGCGTAACGCATCCCCATGTCCCTAAGACGCTTCTTGGCACCACGAAATCCCATCCGCTGCTTCTGGACCTGTTGGGAAAAGTCCGGATAAAAGTTCACCGTGGCATTCTCAAAGGCCACCGGGCCCTTCACCCGCGAAGCCTGCAGGATAGCGTCCCGATCTGTATAGTTGAAAAGCTTCGCAACAATGGGTCTCGGCGGGGCGCCTGGCTTACCCTGGCCCCCCGGAACACGATGTGCACGTTCCACTGTGAAAAATTTACTAAGGCCAGATGGAGAAAGGTGGTTCTGGATTAGGTCTTCAACCAGGAGATCAACCGAGTGGGGTTCTGGGTTCTCCGGCACACCAACCACGCGAACATTACAGCGACGTGCCCTGTTCTCAAAATCCTCCAAGCGCCGGGTCATGAAATCGTTCACCCTATGGAGATTGCCAATCTCCGTCTGTATCTCAGAGACGTCCGTCGTGAGGCTGGATGATTTGATATCCAGCGACTTCACCTTTTCGTTCGTTTTGGAGAGATCGGCTCGAATTAGATTCAACTCGATTGCCACCGTGTCAAGTTTGTGGGCCAAAGTTCCGTACTGTTGGCCTAGTGACTCCCTCATGCCAGAAATGGCGCCCACGACGTCCTGCAAGGAGGGCTCCGTCGACGCATCCACGACGTGGTCAGATGCACTGGAACCGGGCAGGGCAGCTCCGGGGGACCCCTTAGAGTGGGTATAACGGTCCATAACATTAGATTGGACCGGACCCCTGCGCAGAGGTGTCTTCGTCTTGCGCGTCTCCCGGTCCCCTCTGCCCGCCATTTTAGAGATGCGTCACAAAGAAATTCACCAGGGTCAACGGACCGGGCACCAGAAATGGAGGCCCCGGGAGCAAAAGGACCGCAAGAGGGGTATCACTAGGATAGAGGCAGCCAACGAGGAGAATAGTCCAGCCAAGGCCCGACAGCCGACGCGCGTCCTGGCACCAGCTCCGGCTCGACCCTCTCACCGATGTCCCAGTCTGAGGCAGAATCGAAACCGAAACTTAAAAAGGGGGACCCACAAGTCCAATCCCCCTGCCGTTGTTGTTCAACTCCAAGACGGCCACCGAACCTCACCCAGTCCCGGGCGCCCCTCAAGGGCGGAGCCCAGAAGTTCAATTCACCATAACTCAGGCACCCGGTGTCCAAATCAATTTCTGAAAAGTCCAGGTAGATCAGCCCGACGTCCTCTATACAAATCCTCGCAAAAAATCAGGATTCATGCAGGATATTATGCCGGGAGCGGCGGGGGTCCGGGGAGCGCTGTGCTCACGCGGCCATCTCGGATGCCCGCCAAGCTCCTCCAAGAGATTGTCAATTGCGGTTTAATTCATTTTTAGCTAATTTATCTCGACATCACATGTCTTTTTATCCTTTTTAAGGTACATCTAAATACTTTTTTTTTTTTTTTAAATGTCTATTTTATCTTTGTATTTACTGTATTTTGTGTACACTTCTAAGATATCTTGCATATCGAATAAAAGCTTCTTGACTTGACTTGACTTGACTATTGGTAGAGGTTGATGGACGATTGCATTCAGTAGCAATCAACATCCTTGGGGTCTCAGTCAAACATATATTCAGCATAATTTCGAAACCCAAAAAGTAGATGCTGAGTTAAAGATTTACAGTTTTGTGAATGGTGCTGGCTGCATCCTCGAGTCCTGCTGGTGCATCCCGTGAAAAGATCAATTGGAATGGGCCCTGGAAGAAGAATCTCATTTAAGGTCACCAATAGAGAAGAGAGTGCATACTTGGGGGAGATGGTACTGAATCTTAGGTGGCAGAAAAAGCAACAGCACGAGAACGTTGATGAGACATAGACAGAAAAGGGTACAGACCAGACTCACCCAGCATTACTCAACAGAACACAAAACTCTAACTAGGATGGTATAAAAGGTTACTCTGGCTGAATGTCCTTTTAATGTACGGTGCTCACCCAAATAAATATAATTTTTTATGGGTATGGATTGCTCATTAGACTACTCTTCCTAAGGACTAACGGGTGCAACATTGTATTTCTAAGTATATAAAATGTGTACCCATATGTTGTGGAAATTTGTATAGTCTATGGTGTCACTTAAAATAAGGAAGGGAAAAAACTCCACGTAATTTTTAGCTACCCTCTTGTGTATAGCCCTCGGAATACTCTCACCCAGTTCAGGACAACAGCACAGAGTAGAGGAGCCATGTAAATGTATTCTTACCTCCATCAGCTCTACCATAAGAGTACCTGGGGTCCTGCCAGCCACCCTACTACCCTCTAGCAAGCTAATAAAACAAAAATACCTAGTATCCTGCAACCCTCCCACAACACCCGTGGGAAAAAATCATCCTTCCCTGACCACTCCAAAACACTTGGCATCACTTAGCACTTTTTAGGAGATCCCATCCTCCCTCAGAAAGACCTTCCTCTCATCCTCCTCCTCGATCCAAAAAACGGTACCTGGCACTATGCCGTGCTCCCTTACCATTCTCCATGCCTCACCCAACCTTCACAAACCACGCTCTGACAGAGCTGGCACTAGCTGACCGCCATTGTGTGGGAGCTGCTGGCCAAGATGCCCTTCTTTGCCCAGTCAGGGCGGGTCTGTACAGACCTGCAGCTGACCGTTAGCTCAGGAGTTGGTGCCATAAGAGCACCGCCTGTGATAACCCTGCTCCCTCAGGTCTCTAAAGAATAGAAGTAGCAGAGGATCAGCGCCCGCCAGAGCATCATCTTTGTATCTAGTGTTTCCTGCTACAACATCAGAACTGTGAAACATTATACCTGTTCTTTCAGTTCACTGACACCACTGGAGGGAGTTAGTTGGTTTTGAACCTATCCTGTACAATAATGGTTTTCAGCAAGAGCCATACGCAACATAAAGGTTTTGGGCAGTGGGAGAAAAAGAACTGGAGGAGAAGCCAATCGTTAAAGTACTGGGAGCAGGGGCATAAGTGCAACCAGAACCATGCAAATGTGTGGCATTTAGTAGCAAAGCACTCCAGTCCCATCACATACAGGGCATCCCATGAGTTGTTGGAAAAAGTGATAGTTCTTATACCCTCTCTGTCAATGGCAAGTAACATTTTTATATGCAGGTTTTTAACACTGTATGTTTTATTTGGTTTCAGATGGTATTATCAGAAAAGGTTGGACAGCTGATGGATTGGGCAAGCAAGCGAGCTGTTATTCGAATTAATGGAGATAAGTTTCGGCGTCTGGTGAAAGCACCACCAAGGAATTACTCTGTCGTTGTGATGTTCACTGCTCTGCAGGCCCACAGACAGTGTGCTGTTTGCAAGTAAGAAACACAACAATACCCATTCCCCTCAATTCAGTTTTAAAATGTAACCAACTGGTTCACTTAACTCTGTAGCAAAATAATTTATCACAGAATGGGTTGAGAATGAATCACTATTTGAAGTCGACTCTTAACATGACTTGGATCTTGAAAGGAATTTGTGAAATACTGGCAAATTATGCTTTTTTGCTTTATGAAAAAACATTTATTTTTTGTCAAGAATGAGTAACTGATGAGTCTTTAAATGATCATGGAGATCAGTAAAGACTTAGGAGTTTAGTTAAGCCCCTCAGATAGGCTGACTACCAGCCGGGATGACAGAGGCAACACTACCACCACCCCACCCACAGCTCACCCACCACATTTACAGGTAGCTGCCTAACCAAAATTTCTTTCACTGACATGGCGAGAGTAGCTTAGGCGGAAACTGGGAATAAGTCGATCCGCTGTTCTGTGGTGGCAGTACCTACTGGCTGATAGCTTTTGTTTTCCATGCACAAATCCTCACGGTAGGGGATTTAATGTGGAAAACAAAAAATCGACGTTCCTGATGCACTCGGAGATCTTGCCCAGTGCTTGTTGAAGGCCATTGCTTCTCCTGCCCTATGCCACAATGCTGTCACAGACAAGGAAACCCATGGCCGACTTTACCTTGCAAGGCCTGCCTTATAAAGTCATCTGGTGGTTTTGCTTTCAACAAAGAGGTACAGCAGGAGATAAAGGTATCATGAAATCTATCTTTAATAAAAAAATTGTATATATTTTAAAAGGCACCAAACTGTGCACAGAGAATCAGACCGACACTGCATAACTTGATTCGCTAATTGAGTTAAAAAAATATTTTTATTGTTGCCATGTATCTTTTTATCGTTAGTGAAATTTTTAAATAGTTAATATTTTAATAAAATTACACAGTTCGTTATACTTTTACAGTACATAAGACAACAAATTAAAAGTATTGAGACAGCATCCGGCACTTGTTTTGCTGAAGCTACTTCTTCAAGGCTGTAGATCACACTAAGGTACCTAATACTTCAAATATCGATAGACCTTAGAACTAACATGATCATTGCAGAAATGTATCCTATTTAGTAGAGGATCTCATCGTTATTTCAACATATCTCCTTTTAAACTGATTCCTATCCTTAGGTCAGTAGCAGCTCTAGCTGACTCAGCATTTAATTATAATTGGAACTATATTCTGCTTGTCTTATGTTTCCAAAACGCCCCTGTAATGGCTCGCATACCAATCAAAACAAATTCTGTAGTGTGCATCACCTGCAACATGAAGATTCAAGGAATTTTTGGTGTATAACATAAGAAACAAACGAGATACATTTATTCTACAAAGTGAATCTAACTTCTGATCCTGCCAAAAGTAATGACTTAAGCTGTACCTATGCAATCACTCCTGTTTGTAAACCTCTTTTTCCATAGGGAACAGTGGGCTATTCTGTAGTAGTGTTTATGACTACTGATCTACCCTTCAGTACTGATGGCAGGCGATGTGCTGTGTGTGATAACTAAAGGATGGTGATCTTGGCCCAAAACACAAAAATACATTCATATTTAATAAACGTGAAAGTAATAAAACCTTAATAACTGTTTAGGTTACTAATGTTCATATTTGTGTTTCTATTACTGTTTTGATCAGAAAGAGCCAATGTTATGGCATGTTTTAGACCCTTTTATGTGTTCCAACAATATTATCTGTCCCAACATGTGTTAAATGCAACTGTTATTGAGCTTTTTTAGTGTGATTATAAACCAGACCCATAATGGGTCCTTAAAATGAATGTGGCTTTCTTGCTTTATTTGATGAAAAGCAAGTAGAATATGTTCTCTACGCAAACATTGCCACATGCTTTTTGTTCTGTGTGCTCTGAAGGGGAATTTACAATTTCTTTGCTGCCCTATATTGGCACCATCTGCAGTTAGTAGATAATTTTTTTGCTGCAGATTGGCATTGCTCAAGCATTGTGTTTTTTTACACTAACTGGGTACTCCATTAACTTGTGTCTCTGAATGCTTCAAATATAAGCATTGTGTTCGGCTGAATGTTGCCCCACCAACTCCCTAGAAATACTGTGGAGAGAAAATAATATAAACTCTCCATAATTAAAGGGGGCAGAGACAGGTTGAGAAACATTCTGCCTGTCATGACATTTAAATTAGTACCTTTCAGTCCACAGCAGATCTTCAGAAGCTACTTCATGTCTTGCACTAGACATCACATAAATGTACCTGCGGTTCTAGACTTATCAGTTAGGGATGTTTTATGAAGAACATTTTATTTAGTATTATGGTGAGATTCCTAATTTATATATTTATCTCAGATTATTAAATAGACATTCATTTTTATACCATACTCAAGTTTGAGTGTGTACTGATTCTTTGTGGTTCGGCCTCAGTCATTGCGCTACAAGAATCCATGAAAGGGGTGGGCAACATCTGTCTGTTTTTCGTTTTTTTTTCTACCAAGACAAGAACAGGCTTTGGAGGAAAAGGAAATCTACCATGATGTGACTCGCAATTAACAGAGGTGTCTTACTTCTTTGGAATGTTCATATCAAGCATTTCCCGCTCGAGGAGGATCCCTTTGCACTTTTAGTGTATTTACTTAGTAGTCTTTTTCAATTACTTGTGGGAGTAGAAGGACTTCTTGGCACTTTAGCCAGCTTTCTCTGGACTCCTTGAGCAGGATGTTAAGACCCCAGCTATTGGCCCCCAGAGTACTAAAATATGTGCAATAAAAAGTAATCCTCCCAAGGCTTCTTGACTGTCTTGTGGTGTCTTGGTCATACCGGGAGGCCTTGCCTTAAATGAGATAATGTGAATGGTAAGACCAGCAACAATATCACACAGATATCAGGGCTGCAAAAAGGATGGAACATCCTAGAACACTGTAATTTCACCTTTAAATAAAATATCACTAGTGAAACACAATTCCAACACTGGACACCCAGAGTATGCTAAATATAAAATGTCCATGATTGCTATTGAACAAACACTGTGCTGTTCGCACGTCTGTGTGAACAGTGAGGACTACAATTGTGTTCTCCTTCACACCTCAAAACAGTTAATTCTACTGAGCTGTTTGCGGGGAATAGCCATTACAACGCGGGTTTTACCACGTGTTGCTTTTGCTTTGCATGCATTACAACGCATGCGATGTTACAACGCGTGGTAAAACCACACATACCATTACATCGCATTTGCTTTTACAACGCATGCGATATAATGTGTAATGGCGCCGGCGACTATTCACGTCGTTGTGATGAAACTTAGGCTGTTTCCTCACAACGACGTGAAGCAAGCAGGAAGGAGGAAGCAGGATCCGACGGCGACGCTGGAGAGGAGAGAGGTAAGGGGGTTTGTGCATGGGGTGGGGTTTACTTATGTAGGGTTTAGGGTAGTTTAAAAGTAGTGTGGTAATGTTTGTGTGTGTTTTTTAAAAAACGTTTTAGTGTGTGTTGTGGTGTTGTTTATTTAGTGTAGTGTATTAGGGAGGGTAGTGTAGTGTTTAAGTAGTGTAGTGATTTAGGGTAGTGTAGTGTTGTAGTGTTTGTTTATTGGAGTGTATTAGGGTTTAGGGTAGTGTAGGGTGGGAGTAGTGTGGGTAGCGTAGTAGTGTTTTAGGGTTTAGGGTAGTGTAGGGGTGGGAGTAGCGTGGGTAGCGTAGTAGTGTTTTAGGGTTTAGGGTAGTGTAGGGGTGGGAATAGTGTGGGTAGGAATAGTGTGGGTAGCTTAGTAGTGTTTTAGGGTTTAGGGTAGTGTAGGGGTGGGAATAGTGTGGGTAGCGTAGTAGTGGTTTAGGGTAGTGTAGGGGTGGGAGTAGTGTGGGTAGCGTAGTAGTGTTTTAGGGTTTAGGGTAGTGTAGGGGTGGGAGTAGTGTGGGTAGCGTAGTAGTGTTTTAGGTTTTAGGGTAGTGTAGGGGTGGGAGTAGTGTGGGTAGCGTAGTTGTGTTTTAGGGTTTAGGGTAGTGTAGGGGTGGGAGTAGTGTGGGTAGCGTAGTAGTGTTTTAGGGTTTAGGGTTGGGTAGGGGTGGGAGTAGTGTGGGTAGCGTAGTAGTGGTTTAGGGTAGTGTAAGGGTGGGAGTAGTGTGGGTAGTGTAGTAGTGGTTTGGGGTAGTGTAAGGGTGGGAGTAGTGTGGGTAGTGTAGTAGTGGTTTAGGGTAGTGTAGGGGTGGGAGTAGTGGGGGTAGCGTAGTAGTGTTTTAGGGTTTAGGGTAGTGTAGGGGTGGGAGTAGTGTGGGTAGCGTAGTAGTGTTTTAGGTTTTAGGGTAGTGTAGGGGTGGGAGTAGTGTGGGTAGCGTAGTTGTGTTTTAGGGTTTAGGGTAGTGTAGGGGTGGGAGTAGTGTGGGTAGCGTAGTAGTGTTTTAGGGTTTAGGGTTGGGTAGGGGTGGGAGTAGTGTGGGTAGCGTAGTAGTGGTTTAGGGTAGTGTAAGGGTGGGAGTAGTGTGGGTAGTGTAGTAGTGGTTTGGGGTAGTGTAAGGGTGGGAGTAGTGTGGGTAGTGTAGTAGTGTGGTAGTGTTTTTGGGTTGGAGTAGTGTAGGGGTGGGAGTAGTTTGTTGTGTAGTGTAGAGGTAGGGTTGTCACTTACCTTGCATACTTTTACCACGAGTATAGCTTTACCACGCATGCCTTTGCATTGTAATGGTATGCGTGGTAAAAGCATACTCGTGGTAAAAGTATGCGATGTCATTGACATCACGTTGTAATACCCGCGTTGTAATGGTATGCGTGGTATTAGAATGCGATGTAATGACATACATCCGCTGTTTGCAATCCCTCTTAAATTTAATACGAAACAACCAATATAAATAAGGGTGTAATCTGTGGGCAAGGATTGTCGGTTCTAGTGCAGTAAAATCAATTGTCTTAGTGTTTGCTGTGAAAAGGTTTTGATCACCCAGTTTTGTCTCCTTGTTTACCGTTAAACAGTAGCTTTTAAAGTTGGATATGTTGCAAAACAAAGATGGTAGTGAGTCCGCACCAAGAGCTCCTTATCTATGGTGCACGGGTCTTTGTATTGAGAACACATTTTGGGCGTTTTGAACACCTAGCAGTGCTTCTTCTGTATGGTATTTTGTTAAATGAATGTTGCTTGAAATCAGTAGCAAGCAGATGGAATATTATTGTTCAAGGTAATGCATGCATAGTATAAATTATACTGGATGTCACTAAACCTCTTGCTTTTAGCAGAAGCAGGCCTAAATCAGGTTTAAGAGATTGTTTTAAAATTAAAATGTATTCATGATTGCTGTTTAAGATGTAGTTTCATTGATGTCTTTCCTTTCTGAAGACAAGCTGATGAAGAATTCCAGATTTTGGCAAACTCCTGGAGATATTCAAGTGCATTTACAAATAAGGTGTTTTTCGCTATGGTGGATTTCGATGAAGGATCAGATGTTTTTCAGATGGTAAGGCATATTCTTTTGTATGCATCACGTTGGCCTTTTTGCAAATAGTTGTTTAATTCTGGTTTATAAATGTTAACAGATAACCTTTTAAGAACTTTCCCCTGCAGCGTTGTTTTTTAACAAGTTCACAACAGCCACTTTTATCTTCAGGTACATCAAATTAACCATCTCTCTTTATCAGAGTTGAATGTTGTAGCTGGTGAATTTTATGCTTGAGTCCTATCTTTTAATAACTAGTAGAATCTACTAGTTGGTTAGACTGAGAGTGGTTGGTTGTAGTCTAATGTGGACTTGCCTTATTACTACAAGCCCTGAATTTGTGTACAATATGTGTATCTAAAAGTGGTTATGGGATGACGCAGAGTTGAACCATTTAAATCAATCAGATTGCTAAAATGTCACCGGAAGAGATTTTTTTTAAAGACGGGCAGCAAAGGTTGCCTGATACTTCATTAGTAGTGAAGCATTTGTCTGATTTTTAGAATGCTGGACTATTTAGGCTTAGGAGTGCTGTAAAAACCTGTTTTTCACTTGTTGCAAGTACTTATCTACAGCTGTTGCAGAATGTCGAGTTTTTGAGACACCTTGCCGGGAAACCAATGAGTGTTCTCACCCGTCCCTTGTTCTCTAACATGATGGAAGAGGGAACTACTACCAATATAATAATCCTTGAGAAAACAGAGAGAAATGCACAATGCTTTCTGGTGCTGGAATGTTTACAACTGTCTTTTTTTTTGCACAGGACAGGCCGTCAGCACAATAGCATGCAGTCTTTGCACCAAAGTAGATGTAAATAATTATTAACAGGCCAACAACATTCAAAGGAATGGCAATTAAGCAATGAGAACGCCGCTACCTGTCTCCAAAGGAATCGGGCAGTTGACAAACAATATTCAGAGGCTTTCCTGTATCATAGAAACGTAGTAGAACTGCAGCAGCGGCTGAAAGAGATGGTAAACATTGCAAAAGAAGTAAAGGCTCTAAATAACAATACAACACCCAGAGGTAAAGAATAGGTACATTGGAGGAACCAAAAGGGAGAAACAAACTTAAAATGCTCGAAGCTGAGATCAGGTCGAGCTAAAGTGACAGCAAATCACCGGTGCAACTATGCAAAGCCTTTCAAGGTTAAGAACTCATGGTGAAACAGTCTTTTCGGCTGCAGATACTCAAAATACCCTGGAAGTGTAACCACCAACCAGGAAGTGCTTCCCATGGAAAGATTAGTGGTCTAACCTCTGGAAAGTTTGGCAACCTTCCTTCTCTCTTGTCTTCCGAAGCCTCCAGTCTCTCCCTTAATAGGTGTAATGATGCCTATTTGTGATGGTATGTGATTTAACCCAAGAGTGTACAATTTTCCTTACATCAAGTTATTCACATCCTGATTTCAGGTAGGCCTGATTTTTTTTTTAAATTGCTGAAGTGTAACTTTGCAGCTTCAGATTTTTCTATATGGCCATGGTATACATTATTCTGTTGTCTACTATTTAAGACTAGAAACTTTGTTCGTATATGTAAAGATTTTCTTTTTCATCAGTGGTACGAGTAGGTAACAGTACGACGTCACTTGGAAAACGTAGGCTATATTTACATGATTTTTTTCAGCTATTAGGTTTGGGTGAAGGTGATAAATAGAAGCTGAAAATTAGTTTTTTAACACACCGTTTTTTTTAAATGGTTCCCTGGGTACATTTCCCGAAGTGGAAAAGTCATGTTTTTTTTTCAAATACCACAAAGATGAGTATCTCCAAAAGGAATGTACATTGTAAAAGTTATGCTATTTATCTATAGCAAAGTATGTTATTTTGGACACTGAATTTAACTGAAGTCCATAGTCTTTTTCTGCTTTTCAAAGATGTCCTTTCTTTTTTTGGCATGCTCATCTCCTACAACCCCACCTTTTGAGAAATTCTGTTGGCACCTATAAGCAAAAGGATTTACAATTCACTTTTGACAGACAAAAGTGAATGCAGCAACCTCAACCTGTGAATAACACTCCCTTGAAACTTTCTGAAAAGGAACGCACACTTTTTTTCATTGCAGTCCTGCTTGACTGCTACCACTTGTGATCCGTCTCCTAATTACTCCCTGATGTAATCCCCACAACTTAAAACTAGATGAATGTCTAAACATTTGCTCTTACACCATACCTTGATTATTCTAAACGTATGATTTGAAAAGCAAGTTAAAGTGTAGGGAAATGCAATGAGGAGCTTCTACTGGATCTTTTCTAGCTTCTGTCAGATAATTACTTAATACAATTATATATTTCTTGGAAGAATGAAATTACCTTTTTTTGTTCATATTGTTCTCAAGGGACCATTCTTGCAATCAGTATACATTTTACCTCCACCGTAATTTTGTGAGTGAAGGAATCTGTAAAAGTGGTTTGCTGTCCACGTTTGGTGTATTTTAAATATTATTTGTATAACCAAACCTCTGAATACCTTGTCCGGATAGCTTTACAGCAATGTAAATGATTAATGCAACTTGCTCTAATATGTAACACAACCTAGTGTCTCTGAACTAGTTTGTATGCTTAAGAATCGCCCCATTATCAGTTCCCTGTAATGTATACAGCTACATGGGATTTGGGCAACCTGCAATGGCTGTTAATAGCTAAACTTTCCCAGTCTTGCATAAAATATTGAGAAATATTTAACATGAGAAACACATTTTGGAATTTGGTAAGGGGCATCATGCAACCAAATGTTTTCTCTTATTACTCTGCCAGTAGGTGTTCAGTTTGACCTGGTGTCTCCTTTCTACTCAAAAGCAATAAGAGAAGGTCAACCCACCTCTTACAAGGCCACAATAACACACATGTCTATAAGCTAGAATGATTGAAGAAGCACTAAAAATAAAACCTGGAAAAACACATTCAAAGGGAAATGCAAGTCATTCACAGCTTCTGTAAGCCCTAACCTTACACAAAACTTTATGTACTTACTCTCCAGTTCCACCTTATTTCGTCCTCATTTTCCTCATATCTATAAATCACAAAACTGTCTTTCATTGTTAACAAAAAAAAGAAAACCTATTGCTTAATAATGCCTACGACAGGGGACTCCAACCGTCTCTGTAGTGAAATCTACTCCTGCTCAAGGAAGGTCCTATTGAGTTACTAGCTTATGTTATCACTGAAAGATAGTGAACACACATGTTAACATTAATAAACATTAATAATAAATTATACATTTATTAGCAGCCAAGCATCACATGTCCTCTGGCACACATGACATAACCACTGCAATAGGTCTCCCAACTCTGCTTGAATTATTATTCAACAGTGAACTTTAAATGTGTTGTTGAATTGCGTTCTTTTGTCTTCCTCAGCATAGGGATTTGTGAAAATATACACATTTTTGTATAGAGTACCACTTTCCATTTTGGACAAGCAAACACCGTTGTTCAGAAGAAAATGAGTTTCTGTAAAAACATAGTTTTTGACTTAAAATTATCAGTTTTCATTTTAAGGGAATTTCTCATAGAAAAGGGTGCTCCCAGAATAATAGTTCATGGTTCGAGAAAGGGGTGGGAGAGACAAACAGCAATAAGTAATCACACGTCCTGCTTAACCTATATGCTTTCAGAAGTGGACTTAATCCCACGTGGATAGACCCCAAAAAACATTTACATGTTTTTCATTTGATATAATTTTAAACTTTTTTTCTTTTCATTATAGCAAAACCTTTCTCATAAGTACCAAGCATAAAATTCAAACATAGGTTCTCTACATTATTACATTTGATTCAAAATCACTACAATACCCAGCCAAATGATTTTGATCACCCCACTCATTAAACCCTCTCTTTCACTCATACACCACTCTCATGCATTCCACATATACAAGTCCTTCAAGAACCCATAACACAAGCGTTTAAACAGACAACATATAGCTGCTAGGGGAAGGTTACCCAACCTCTTACATGGCCAAAATAACCAATATCTATAACCTAAAAGACTGAAGGAGCAATAAAAATAGCACCTGTAATACAGGTCTTGAGATTAGCAGTGCTTCCTTCGTTAATAAGTAGAGACTCTCTGAATGAGGTGCTTGGTTTCAAATCTGCAATCTACTTCCAGGGTGCGGGGGATCCACCAGTAGCTCCTGAGCTACTTGTTGGCAACCCCTTGCCTACTCTCGTGTGGCTCTATATTATCTGAGTCTCTTTTGTAGCAACCGACATAACCACTAATTAGACACAAGGAAAAGGTTTGAAACCACCACTTGTGAGAAAGTGCCCCTTTTTGCACGGTTGCGCCCACTTTTTGCCAAACTGTTGATGTACTTTGACTGAGTGTGTCCTGGGTTCCTGCCAACCAGGTACCCAGTGCCTATGTTCTTTCCCTAAACTGTACTGTTGCAAAACCCGATTGGCAACTCTCTGGCCACATGTAAGTCCCCTGTAAAAGATACCATATGTACCATGGGCACTGTGACGAGGAATGGCCTCTAAGGACTGCAGCACTTATTGTGACATTCGTAGAGGCCCTTTACCTTTACACACACACACTGCCATTGCAGGCTGCTTGTTTTGGTGCAGAACAAAGTGAAGAGTCGACATGGCACACATCCCTGTGTGCCATGCCTACAACCCACTGCCCTGGCATAGGTAAGCCACCCCTCTAGCTGGTTGCACTATGGTGAGGGTACAGGCGCACGAGCCCTGTACCCCTACAGTGTCTAAGGCAATTCTTACACATTGTAAGTGCAGTACAGCCATTCGGAGTATATGGTGCTGGGAGTTTGTCATTACGAACTCCACAGCACCATAATGGCTTTACTGAAAGCTGGGAAGTTTGGTATCAAACATCTCAGCACATTCAACCCACACTGATGTCAGTGTGGGATTTAATGAAAAATGCACTCGGAGGGCATCTTAGAGATGCTCCCTGAAAAACAACTAACTCTAGTGTCCTGGCTGAGTGGCTGCTTGGCAGCTGCCACCATCAGACATGTTTCTGGACCTCTAGCCTGCCACTCTCGGGGTCCTGAAACAATGCACATCCTGGGACGAGGTGCCAAGCCTCCTCCCCCAGGATGGGCAGAGTCCACGAAAGGGGAGCTTCAAAGGCTTGCTACCTTTTGTGAGCTGGCCCAGCTATTTGCTGCTCCCAGCAACTGGCAACCCCCACCGGTTCTGACCCCTACTTTGGAGAACCAGCTGGAAAACCAAGTTAGAAGGAGAGGTGTGCGCACCTATGCCAACTCCACCCCGCAGGTGAAGCACAATTCTCAGTCCCTGCCATCTTGCAGATGGGGGGGATCCAGCCAACCAGAGTGAGGCTTATGCCCACCTCCAACAGACATCCTCATGGATTTTTGTCACGTCATGCCTGGGTATATCCGTCCTCCAGTCAAGATTCTTCTGGGCTGGTGTGATCCTGTCTCAGCCTCATTCTCCATAGCCACCACCCTCCGGTCACCTCCCTCCCGGGTATCCTCTTATTGTGGTCCTTGTGTAGCACATTGTTTTTTGCCTTCAACTTCCGCCATCCCTCAAGCCATTCCTAGGTCTCTTCTGGCATCATAAAGAACCATGATTTCCCTTCAGACACGACCCACAGATTTTTTCAGGGAACTGCATAATGTACTTCATATCTTTTTTGCGAAGCACTGCTTTCACACTATCAAACAATCGTCTTGTACTTCATAGGTGGGATCTGGGAACAGCATGGTCTTATTTTCAAATTGGATGGGACCATTTTTGTGTGTCGCCTTCATGATTGCATTGTGTTCCCTGAAGTTAAGAACACAGGCGATGATGGGCCTAGGTCTTGTCCCTGGTTTGGTTGGTGCCCCCAAGACGCAGTAATTAAGTCCATTTCTTCATTATTCAAGTGACAAGATGATAATAAGAGAAAATGCACACACCAATATGTTTTGGGTTGATGTGTATGCACTAAGTTCTTCATGCATCAGTTTTGCCTTTTTTCCCTCCCTTCTTGGAACATTCAGTATTTTAGGTTCACAACCTTTACTTAAAAATGTCAACAAAAAGCATTCCGTACTTTGTTTTTATCAAAATAATTATTTTTCCTATCTTTTTCTTTCATTATAAGGGTTGAAGTTGACATGTTATAATAAAAGCGACGCATGCAGTGTTAATATCATTGTTCTCTTTTTATTGATTTAGTAGGTGTACCTAGTTTTAATGTAAGCAGCTGAAGATGTTTGTGAAATTAATGGGGAGCTTTGTTTCATAAAGACACATGGGCAAGAAGCCTATTGAATAATCTTTGTGAGGGGTAGGGCTTCAGTTAGCAGATAATTGTTTCGTTCCCAAGAATAAAGAATTCGTAAACCACCATAATCTGAGGTTTGTAACTTGTTTTTTCCCTATTCTCAATCTATTTCTATGCTTGAACCGCTTATGCTAAGTACTTCATCTTGGCATGGTGGCGTTCAGAAGGAAGTAACAAAGATTACTGCACATTTAGACCATTTGTTTCCATCTTTTCATAGTTAAATATGAATTCAGCACCAACGTTTATCCATTTTCCTGCAAAAGGGAAGCCCAAGAAGGGGGACACATACGAGCTGCAGGTGCGAGGATTTGCTGCAGAACAGCTTTCACGCTGGATAGCTGATCGGACCGATGTCAATGTAAGTACCAATACAGTATTTTACTTTCTGGGTTTCTGGGATACTAATTTTAAAATGCATCAAAACGATTTACTTTTGTTCTAATTATCTTGTTTTACATAATGGAATCCACAGTCGGATTGTTAAAATAGTCTGTCATTTGGGGACATGTAAGAGATCCTTTTACTTTTGTGGTAATAAGGATAGGCATGCACATGGCTTTTTTGGCTGGATCATGACATAGGTTTGGAAATGGATGCCACCAACTGGATCATGACATAGGTTTGGAAATGGATGCCTTAAAGTAAGCCCCATTTTATTGAAGGCTTTTTGTGTTCCTTGGACACTAAAGCAAATGGGCATGGTTATGCGGCTAGACATGCTTTCTGTGAACTCCCAAACATTTATTCATTTATTTAGAATGTTTTTTTATTGCCATTTCCTTTAGTTGTATACCATCACAATTCTAGGACAGTGCTTATACATAGGTACAACAATATGAGCAGAGAAATTACAGGTCATGCATAGGCCTCGAGTTAGGGCACAGAAATAGTAAAAAGCAAAGTATCAAGCAATAATACAAAACTTGCATAGATGGAGACTGCTGGAAGACAAAAACGTCAAATTTATAGTAATTTGCTATCATATGTATCGAAATTAATTAAAATCATTTTTTTTAGGATCATCAAGTAAACAAACATATAAAGAATCGATTAGCCACTACACTCGCTCAGAAGTATCAGTTAGTAACTATGTAGACCCAGGCGTCAGTCGATACACAATGCGACAGAGGGATCGTAATGGGGGGTGGAAGAGAGAGGGTGTGTGCCATGTGAGTGATCAGGTGGAGTGTGGGACCACTGGTGTACCCTCGTGGAATTTGTCGAAAAGGGCACCCCACCTGGCATAGCCAATAGGTCTCGCTTGTGGGACCTTATAAGTATTTTGTTTTGCAGCACAATATCCTTGTAACTAAATACTTATAAGGTCCTACAAGCGAGACCTATTGGCTATGCCAATGCTTGTTATTTTTCACGTACCGTAAGTTGGCTCGGTAAATTAAAAAGTAGGATAAACGCGTTGTTTTCTTTTTTTTTTTTAAGTAGGGTTGGGAGGAAGCAATATTCGGGAAGCAAGCCGAAGCACTACTGTGCAGAAGCAACACAGAGGGCGGGGAAGTCAACACCAGAGAGGAACGTGGAGCAAGGGGGAAGAGCAGCACATGGGCTAGCGAGAGTAACGTTTGAGCTGTTGCGGGGGAAGCTCATGGGCAAGAAAACTGTGTTGTGGGACAAAGCACACGAGGGTGAGCACAACACGGAGGAGGCGGGAGAGAAGCGCAAGTACGAGAAACAGCAAGCCGACAAGTCCGACAAGCCGTGCGAGTAGGGGCAGCCGGGGCAGAGTGGGCTGAAGCGCTAAAGCGGAGCGTGGCTTTGCCTGCAGCTTCCGGCTGCCAGGGGACCCCACGCGCGCGACGGTGAAACAGCATGACATCTGACGGGAAACTGGTGCTGCACACATAAAAAGTAAGCAGGAGAAAGAGGCGTTCATACCCACACGGATTGGGAATAATGGCAAATACGACGTCCCTGGGAAAGATTGAAAACAGAGCCCCACTCCTGCTGGGTGCGTGGAAAGTGCGAGGGCCAAATCGGGTAGTTAAACTGAGGGAAAAATGTTGCCAATGAGCTAAAAGTGTACTCTTGGTAAAAAGAAAAATGCGTGCGCCGGGAAAGGAAGGCAGAGAAGGGGAGGGGGAGGAGAAATGCGAGACGGCGGGCAGGGGAGAGGCGAAAATGACTAATTAGGGGAGGAGAAGCCGCAGAGCACACGCTGGGCGAAGCCCTTTGATGTGCTGTGCGGCAAATGGAGGGAGGCTGATGCGCGTTCATGTTTGAACACGTGGTTCACATGAACTGCATGAAAACGCCATGAAAACGCCAGCAAAAATCTGGTGGTTTCATGATGTTTTCGCTGCTTGAATTCTCTCTCCGCTCGATGCGCATGCGCGCATCGATAGGTCGCGAGACCTAAAAACTGGATATGTATGGAGTCCCCTCACCTCTTCCCTGTGTACCAGTGTGTTTTCCACCTGAGCCCATGCCAGCATGGAAAGGGCCCACGTGGAGGATGCCAGTGGATTTTCTGCCGTCCAGCTACCGATAATACTTATTTTCACTAATAGGAGAGCAAGGTCCGCAAATTGCGCTACCGCTCCATATTTCTTAATGCAGCAATGTATTCCCAGGATACACGCCTCCCAGGTATATATTGGAGCAGATCCCGTGCACCGTGTCAGGCGCGAGATAACATTGTTCCAGTAGCCAGCAAGTAAGAGGCACAAACAGAGTAACTGCGTGTAACAGGGCCAGTAGAAATAGGCAACCAGTGGGTCTTTAACTTCTTATTTATTGTTTGGTACAGGAAATCAGTACATGACTTCTTCCGTTCTAATGTTCGGCGTGGGGAACGGCTCCGATCCAGTCTTCGGAGGTCGGACCTTGTGGAGACGACTCGACGAATTCTCTCTCGAGTCCGTCTAGGAAGCTCTTCTTTCTTCTCCGTCTTGGCTCTCGGAATAAGTGAAATAAGAGAGTACGGTATCAGTGGACTGTTCAGTAATGTGCCTTACGTTTTTTTTTTTATAAAATTTTTATAGTAATGTGCCTTACGTTTAGGGATAAGGGAGTGAGGATACAAACCACCCGTGCTCTGGTTACAGAAACGTGAATACGTGATAGTCGGTGCTCAGGAGGGGGGAGTAACACCGGGACCAGAGATACCCAGGTCAGTTACTAATACCGCCCTTCCGCCCGGCCCAAGCCCTGATTTTGTCCCGTACCTGGGAAAGCCACACACCTCCCCTGGGTGTATGGCTGGGCGAGTCGCGATGTCGGTGGCCTCCTGGCTTTCCTCCCGGTTGGGTCTTCGGTCTTCCTCCGTCCGGTTCTTTATCGGGGATTCTCCAAGCGTCCTCTTCGGTCTCGCTCCTCGTCTCCTCGTCAGTCTCCTCGCCAACTCTTTCTCTCCGGGTGAACAAGCACACTCCTGATTGGCGGCTTCCTGTATAAGACGGTTCCGCCTCTTGAGGTAGACCCGCCCACTCTTCATCCGATTCACAGTTAAAGGGCCAGTGTGTTGACTTATTGTCCGGATCTTGAACCTCGACATTGATGTTCTGTAAGGAGCAGAGAGAAGGGGAGGGGGTGGGTGAACGATCATGTACTGTTAACGGGTCCACAATAGGGTTATATGGCAGACCCACGCTGTTACACTGCGCTAGTTCACTGTCGAACAGCTTGGGCGTGCGATGAAAATAGCGGTTTATTTTATGGGGGGTTAAATAAGCATGGTGCAGGAAGTAAAATGTAATACATTCGAAACTAATATTTCAGGACACTAGCGGGAGCTAGGCCAACATGAGTCGCCATTCACTGTCGGTGCATGCGTGACCAAGATCTGTGTCCGAGTGTCTTCGCAGTGTGACAAGTGATACAGCAGTATGTGTGTGCATGATGTCTTCTAACCATTGGGTGTTGTGTCCCCCATGCCCATGACACGTAGATAATGGAATTTAAGATGTGGTGGGGGTTCCCGTCTTATCTCTCCCCAGGATTGCTTCAGTATCCCAAGAACAGAGGAATGTAAAAGGAATTGACCAGGTGGGAGTTCAGAGCAAGCCAGTAAGTCCTCTATGGAAAGTCCCTTCTCTGTATATGTCACCTAAGGTGTGTAAGCCTGCTGCGTGCCACTGATCTAACTCCTGTGGGAAGTGGATACGCGGCCACATGGCATTCCAAGGAGCAGCAGAGCTGGAGAATATGGCTTGATTAAGCGGGTAAGAAACGGGGCTCTATGATGACTTCGCTAAGTGGTTAGGAGTAGGGGGTGTCCGGAGGCCAGAGCCCTGGCAAGAGAGGGGAACAGTGCAAGTGCTCTTTCGAGATCCCACGAAGGCAGAAACATTGCAGTACCTGCCAAGTTGGCACCTGCAAATCAGTGCGACACGCACTAGAGTTGGGAGGCTAAATAATGCTGTTTGAAGTTGGTAATGTTGAGTCCACTGCGGTCTGGGGGAGGCAAAGCTTGAGTAGTGCTATTCTATGACGGACGTTATGCCAGATGAGATCTCCTATCATGTGCTGTAGGGGACGGAAAAAGGGCTGGCGAACAGAGAGGTTGGCAAAATTGAATAATAGCCTATGTAAAACCACAATTTTTCTAAGGGCCATGTGAACTTCCAAACACTATAATCAATTTTACAGTAAATACCCTCAGCAAGTAACATGACGATTTGATAACTGAAGCTCTGTTGCAGCTAAATTGCTAAAGAAAAGTAAGACTGAGGCAAGGTTGACGGCAAATTGAATGGGCTGAAGAAACCAACTACTGCCAAGCTGTTTTTGAGTATTTGTCCGACAACAGGAATATAGTAGAAAGCAAAAGTAACTTACCTTGGTCTATAGTATTCAATTCCTCTTGTCTCCCTAACTTTGCAGGAAAGTGTATCTTTTCTCTGTGCAGACTGTCCTTAGCTTTTCACTGTGGTGTTTTCGGGGAGTATGGGTGACGCTTGATGTAGAAACCTGCAAAATGTTGCCAATACATATTCAGATCTAAGGGTGCAAAATTGCCCTCATTGCCTGGATATGCAATGTAGGACCTGATCGTAAATGCAGCCACATGGCGTGAGTTTCAAGGCAGAGTGACTGAGATGCCCTCACCTCATCAGTTGGCCTGTTTGTGTTGCCCTATGGTTTACATAATGTTTAAGACATGCAAACTATCAGGGTTGTCCCATAAAACGGCTAACGTGGGGGGGACCTTGTTGGCTATTGTAAAGTATAAATTTGCATGTGCATCGACCAATTGAAAGGGAGGTAAGCAACTAAGCAGCTGCAGGTAAAGATATACAAAGGGAGAATATCTATGCAGTTAACAGTGTAGTACAGTTCTCTATTTGGAGAAATACATTTGTCCTTATATTACCCCCCGCCCCACACCTCCTTCAAGCCCCTCCCGCACCTCCTAACCTCCACCATTTCTATTTACAAGACAGTTGTTTAGGAGGCAATGCTGATTAGCACATTTGTGCAACGTGACTGAAATAAGAATATTCTGTGGAAGTTTAAAAGTCTCATGTCTTAAAATCAGTACTTTGATTAGTCAGATTAAGGGCCTATTGCTAGAATGTGTAGTGAAACACATTGGGGATGTTCTTGTCCAGCACTTGGCAATCCATTTATTGTTGACTTGAATGGTTGCTGAAGCATGTGAAGCTTGTGAAAAACATCACTACTGCTAGCCACATTATTGCTTTCACAGACCTTCTTTTAAAAAACAAAGCATTTCTATTGAAAAACAGGAAACCAAATACAGGCTTAGCATACCACATGACTTTCTGATTAGAAGTTGCCCATCAATACATCACAAAAATCAAGCATTTAGACAATCACATCTGTTCATCTTGACTTCCGTGTATAGCGCTCTTCCGGCCCAACCTCCCAATTCTTATATCCCTACCTTACTATCTATTTACCCCTGAATCCCCACCCCCCTTATCAGCTCTATACCCTGTATGCCTGCCAGGCCCCCCCCCACCTTCTCCCATTTGTTTGGGCAGCCTCTAGCTGTATATATCACATGTTCGCTGCACCAATCCAAATCTGTCTCCCAGTCAGCGACCACTGGCACTGAGGTAGCCCCCACCCCATGCCCTGGCTACATTTCTTTTCGTTACTCTGGCTGCCAGTCTTAACCATATCTCTTTATATTAGGCCATTCATGCTCCCCTTATATCCCTAGGAGCAGCCATTTAGCTTCCTGGTGAACTTTCACCCCCTTCATCCTCGTCATTATTGTGAACACTTGCACCCAGTAACCTTGTATAGATCGGCAGTCCCACAGGACATGGAAAAAGGAACCCTCGCTTGCACAACTCCTCCTACACTGTGGGGATTCCGCCCTGCCTATTCTATACATGAGTGTCTGGGTGTAGTAGACCCTGTGGAGCACCTTTAATTGAACCAACCTGAACCGTATTCTGATGGCTAGCACCCTGGGGGCCTGTAGGGGCTTTGCCCAATCCTCGTCCTCTAGTTGTCCCAGATCCTTTTCTAAGGTTATCCTCAGGGGCCTAATAAATCCGGTGAGTTATTCAGTAATTTCATATAAATCAATAAGACTCCCTGCGTCGGCAGGGCCTCCGTCCTTACCCGATCCTCCAATGGCATGGAGTCCGGTATCTGCTCTCCTTCCGACATGTGACATTGCACGGCATGCCCCAATTGCATATATCTGATTAGTGTCTGATAGACTTAACTCCCTCTGTTAAACCGCAAATGTTATGTACGCCCGGTTCCTCCAGACATCCCTCAGAAGTTCGATCCCTATGTGCATCCATTTTTTAAATTCTTTCCAATCCCCTAACTTCTTGGAGGTGAGCACTGTATCACAGCGGTGTCAAACCAATAAGTTTCATCTGCCAGCCCTGGAACCGGGTGGCCTCTTTCCATACGTCAATGAGTGTTTGTGTAGGGGCGTGGCTAGCCGAGCAGCGAAATGGCCGCTCTGTGAGCGAGCTCCGCCGGCTACGTTCTGATATCCTGAAATAATCCTTGTTTGGGTCCCTGCGGACCCCCGTCATACCAGGGGCTAGACGCCTGACACCCAGCGGATTCCGAAGCCGAAATTTGGAGAGCGGAGCTCCCCGGATGGTGGAACTAACGCGATCTACGCATTTGCCGACCTGTGCGCTGGAGGCGACCCGAGGCTGCGGAGCCGTGTGCTGGACGCCGCCAACTACTGTGCTCCGTGGATTTGCAGGCCTTTGATGATCCTGTGAGTGAGACCGCGAGACCCCGCTGGCTTTGGTGCCGCTCCGTCGCGGCGCGCTGGTGGACATCTGCTGACCCGGTGAGAGTACCTGGACACGTCTGGTCTGTAGGACGTGTGGGGCGGACGGTCCTCTGACGGGGGGGCGCGACCCGACACCCTCCTGCAGACGGCTTGCCATTTTTGAACGCCTGGTGCTTGCTTGCCGACGCTACTGCGCCTCGGCCGATAGGGAGCATGACCCTGAGCAGCGGCCGCCTTTAGAACACGAGGTGAGCGTGGGACTTGCGTGAGTGGGGTGTGGGACAGCCGCGCTGCCTACCTTGAGCGGAACCTGCCGAAGGGGAGCCTCCGACTAACCAGGCCGCGACTGCTCTGCTGAAAGTGCCCACTGAGCCCGTGAACTCTTGCGGTCCCTACGTCTTACCCTGCATTTGGAGGCCGCGCTGGACCGGCCTCGGCGCAAGGCGGCCGGGGGACCGGAATTGGCGCTGCCGCCATTTTGTGACCTGCAAGTGCGTGTTGCTGTATACGGCTGCAGGCGCGCACCTAGTGGCGCGGTGCGCTGGAGACCTGGGAGATTTGCTGGCGGACCTGCGTTCCCTGTTATCGGCACGAGCTGCCTCTTGAGATACGTGTACTGGCATAGATTCGACCTCCTTGCTGTGACTGTCTGCGCGAGTGCCCCGCTGCCCAACGGTCGCCTCCATCATGGGGGGGAAACATGAGGCCAGACAACCCAAAATCAATTTTGATAATAAAAAACCGCCAAAACACCCGCAGACTGACACGGACGGCGGAGAATCTTCGTCGCAAGGTGCACCGGCGGACATAGACTTTGGGGCGCTTATTATGGAAGTGCGGTCTAGCCTGAAAAGCATCGATGGCAAACTAGACGCCATGTCCGTGCAGCTGGAGTCTGTGAAGGCAAAAGTGGGCGCTCATGAGACGAGACTGGATTGCCTAGAAAATAGACAAACTGAATGCTGCGAATTCCAACAACAGGCCAAAAAACACATAGTGAACCTGGAGAAGGATCTGGAGAGCCTACGCGCTAAGGCGGACGATTTGGAAGCGCGCTCCCGTAGATCCAATGTTCGCATTACGGGTATTCCAGAAACGACAAACACCGGCAAGATGGAGATGTTCGTGTCCGAGCTGCTGCACGAGCTCTTTGACCCAGCTCTGTCACCGGTCTTTGCGGTCGAGAGGGCGCACAGGACACTTGGGAAAATGCCGCCGCTGGGTACGCCACCGCGTCCTATCCTCGTTAAGTTGCTCAATTACCAGGACAGGGACCTCATTCTACGGCTGGCTAGAGAAAAAGGCAAAATAACGCATAAGGGAAATGATATTTCGTTCTACCCAGATTTCACCCCCCTGGTGCAAGCAGCCCGCAAGGAATTTCTGCCGGCTAAGAAAGTGCTGTTGCAGGCTGGAGTGAAATATTCCCTGTTGTATCCAGCAAAGCTGAAGGTGCTCCATGATAACGAGGCGCACTTCTTCACGGATGCCAAGTCAGCGCTTAAATTTGCCAAACACATTACTGGTCCGGGAGCTAGAAGGAAATCGCCCAGACTGGAAGAAACTGCTGATCATATGAGTGATAATGACTAGATGGGCTGCCAACGTGACTGCTGCTGCGCTGCTTATTTGTTCCCTCTGAGTCTGGCACCGGAGCTTGGGAATCCCCAAGCACCTCCTGGGGCCACAAATCATCTGATTGCAAGTGAGGCGAGACATTGCTACAGTCCGGGAGGTGGCTTTATAACTGCCATTACCTAAACCACGTGTGAACATAGCTGTGGTGAGATTCGTGGCCCCTGGGGCGGGGGCGCCGTTGGGTCCCTGCAGCTCTCTTTTCTGAATGTAGCCACCCCGCTCAACCGGGGGTGTAAGCTGGGTGCGCCACGTCCCCATGGGGTGTATCCCAATGTTTCTGATATTGGTTGTCTATCACGCCATGCGTGTTTTTCTGTGGGGTATGTCACCACCTGTTTGGGGGGTTGGTGAGGGAGGCAGGGAGCGGGGGGGGTTGAAAAGTTTGCTGTTTGTAGTTTTGGTCTGGTGCACTGAGAGATATCTTCTATCTTCATGTCTAGGCGCAGGGGCAATATGTGTGCTGTGTGCAGGGATGGGTGGCTCTGAGGATTGGCTGCCGTCCGGGGTCCTGTTGACTCTACTGTACTTCTATGATGGGGGGGATTAAATTGTGGACCTGGAACATTAGAGGCCTTGGGGACTACAAGAAGGCCCGGTTGATGCATGGTATGCTAGCCAGACATAATGTAGACATATGTTTCCTGCAAGAAACTCACCTTAATGCTGTTCCTTCACCCAGACTGCGTAATTCTAGATGGTCTAATGTGTATTCTGCTATATTTTCCAACTATGCGAGGGGGGTGGCTATCCTTGTACGAAGAGGGCTGGACTGGCGGGAACACACCTGTGAGCAGGACAAAGATGGGAGATATGTGCTCTTGCATGGTTCTTTGCAGGGCAAGCCGGTTGTGCTGGCTGCCATCTATGGCCCAAACGTGGATGATCCGGACTTCTTTCTGTCTTTGTGGGCGCGCATTGCACTGCTTGATTGCCGATCAATTATTGTTGGAGGAGACTTCAATGTGGTGCTAGATGATGCTATTGATAGGAGGGGAGTGGGTAGGCCAACCCATGCTAGAGCGCGTCAGGCTATATTTGATGTAATGGGAGAGGGGTTGCTTTCAGACGTGTGGAGAGTTCGGCACCCTGGGGAAAAGTTGGGCACCTGCTACACATGCCATCAGTCTGCCTGGTCTCGCTTAGATTACTGGCTGGTGTCGCCTGAGGTGGCGACGTGGGTGAGGAAAGTTGACATACAGGCCAGATCACTGTCAGATCATGCTCCGTGTGAGTTGGTGTTATGTGTGCCTGATGCGATGCATAGGAGTTTCCAGTGGCGTCTACCTCCACATGCTCTCACGGACCCGGTATTTGTTGAGGAGATCAGGACAGATATTATTACATACTTTGCGGAAAATACTGGATCGGCTTCGTCCGAGGCCATAGTGTGGGACGCCTTTAAGGCGGTGATCCGGGGCCAGTGTATAGCGCGCCAAGCGGGTGTGCTGCAGTCCATTCGTAGAACACTGGCCCGACTAGAAGGGGAGTTGAGAGATCTTGATGGGGCCTTCAGTCGCAATCTGTCATTGGAGGCCGCTGGTCAATTTAAAGCCAAGCTTCTTGAATTCAATGAGGAGGCAGACCGTGAAGTTAAATTCCTAGGGAAGCAAGCAGAGGCTCGAAGATACGGGGAGGGGGATAGGCCAAGCAGGACCCTAGCTAGATTGATAGCTTCACGTACACATTCACACTACATACACGCCATCCATGACAGTAGTGGATCCCTGGTTGTGGGCCAACACGAGGTTCTGCGAGCCTTCACTGACTTTTACAAGACCCTGTATACCTCCAGACAACCTGTCGCCCCGGCTTCTCTGGAGGCCTTTCTAGATTCCATTGCCCTAGTGTGGTTTAACGACAACCACAGGCAATACATGGATCTCCCGGTGACCGTGCAGGATATTATTCAGGTCATCAAAAGCATGCCGGCCAACAAGGCTCCGGGTCCTGACGGTCTGACTACGGCCTTCTACAAGGCATATGCTGACGAGTTGGCACCGAAACTCCATGCGGTGTTCGTGGAGGCCCTCGAGTCGAACTCCCTCCCAGAGTCCATGCATGAAGCCTTAATTATTACGCTTCTGAAACCGGACAAGGACGAACAGTCCCTAGACTCCTACAGACCCCTCTCCCTGATCAATGTGGATGCGAAAATCTACGCCAAAATCATTGCAGATAAACTTCAGCCGATGCTGCCGATCATCGCACTCCCTGATCAATCCGGTTTTATTCCTGGGCGAGCTACCTCGCATAACCTCAGAACTATCTTTTCTGTCTTGCACTATTTACACCCTTCTGTACAGGCGGCTGTGGTGTTCCTTGACGCCACCAAGGCGTTCGACTCCCTAGAGTGGCCGTATCTATTCCGGGTACTGGAAAGAATGGGATTCAGTCGCAATTTCATAACCCTTATTAAGTTGCTGTACACTGCGCCCAGGGCGAGAGTGAGCGTCAATGGCCTCGTTTCCCAGCCTTTTGAGATCTCTAGGGGAACCAGGCAGGGTTGCCCGCTGTCCCCGCTCCTATTTGCTATAGCAATGGAGCCGCTAGCGGCCAGGATACGGCAACACCACACCGCGAGAGGGATCGGGTTCAGCTCCCGCAGTCTGCTGATTTCATTATACGCAGACGATGTCACTCTGTACATTGTGAACCCTAGTGACAACATGAATCCATTACTCCGTGAGTTCGTGAGGTTTGAGGGACTCGCGGGAGTGTCCGTGAATTGGACTAAATCGGTCGCGTTCCCCCTCACTGATGAGACAAGCCAACCGGCATCGGAGTACCCCCTGCGTTGGGAAACTGACGCAGTTAAATATCTAGGTATCTGGGTCAGTCGTGACACGCAGGAGTTGTGGTCTCTTAATTTTGGCAGAGCGGTGGACTGGCTAGAGAGGAAAATCGAAGTCTGGAACAAGTTACCCCTTTCCCTGGTGGCGCGCATAGCGCTGGTGAAAATGGTGGTCCTACCCAAATTCCTATACCTGTTCGTTAATATTCCATTGCCCCTGACGGCGCACTTCCATGCGCGGGTCCGCTCATTGCTCTTGACTCTGGTTTGGGCTGGGAAACAGGCGCGAGTATCCTGGAATCTACTAACGCTCCCCCTGAGGCAGGGCGGCCTCGGAGCCCCTGACCTAAAGCTGTACACCCTATGCGCTCAGGCACAGTTTCTTCATTTCTGGGCCTTCCCCACCCCTTACCAACCGCATGTGGCGGTGGAGCTCGCTGCTGCTGCCCC
The DNA here is from genome assembly GCF_964261635.1 of Lissotriton helveticus. Taxonomy (NCBI): domain Eukaryota; kingdom Metazoa; phylum Chordata; class Amphibia; order Caudata; family Salamandridae; genus Lissotriton; species Lissotriton helveticus. The sequence goes on from NC_136063.1 coordinate 2,127,236,268, forward strand.
GTTACCGCTGCGAGTGGCGCTATATGGCAAGGTCAAACGTCCCTCGAAGGATGTGGACACGGTCGAGATGATTCGCTGGGCTTGGCGTGAACTGCAAAACAGAGCAGGACTCTCCGTATTGTATGCGCCGGCTGTCCCCTTACGGGGCAATCCAATGCTACCTTGCCTATGCGCCAGAGGGGATACCCTTATGCTCCACGGGCGGCGACTGACTACATTTGCCGATATCTATCCTGAGGGCACCTTTGTTGATTTGCAAGCGGAGACGGACGACCAGCCCGTGTCTTTCGCTGACGCGTTGTTGTACCACTCCCTCAGGGAATCCTGTAAGGGATTGGGACCCCAGTTTCCTGAAGAGCCACAGCCCCTGGATGCCCTTCAGAACCTGCTTTCGAGGCCGACCCCCAAAAAACTGGTTTCAAGACTATATAATTGCATGCAGGAGCAGGCCCCGATAACAGTGTCCACAGCCAAACTGGCTTGGGATGCTGACCTCCCAGAACCATTGTCGGATGAAATGTGGGAATACTGCTGCGGACAACTCACGGCGCTATCCCCGAATTATCGTCTTAGGCTCATTCACTTTAAATTTCTGCAGCGCTACTACCGCACGCCAGTTCTGCTACACCGAATGGGAGTCCGTGAGGACTCTGCTTGCTGGAAATGTGGGGGAGGAGATGCGTCCTTCATTCACGTGGCGTGGAGCTGTCCAAACCTGGAGGAGTACTGGTCAGCGGTTTTTGCTGCTATTAACCAAATTCTCCACAGGGCCGACGCCCCTTCACCGCTGTTGGGATTGTTAGGTTACGTCAAGGACACGGAGCCTTGCGATAGAAAGTTGCATGCTATGCTCCTCCTATATGCCAAACGACAGATATCGCTGCACTGGGGTAGGAAGGCCCTTCCGCTGTACGCAGACTGGATTAGGGATGTGACATACGGACACACGCAACTGACCAATTATTGGGAAACGATGCCAGCGGCCTCTAGACCCAAAGATATCTGGGAACCCTTCCTACAATGGACCGGGGAGCAGCTGGGATCGGTAGCCTCCGTTGATCTGTCTGATGTAGGTGTGTCAGATGATATGGGTTGAGAGCTCTGTGAAAGGAGTATACTGTGACTGTCTGGATGCGCGGAGCTGGTGTGATCCTCCTTGGTGACAGGACTTGTCCCATCTCTTCCACCCTTAATGTTCCCTATATGCGACCCTTCGGGCCTGCCCTGTTCCACCCCTGGGGCCATGTGACCCTCTGGCTTGTCCTGCCACGACCCCCTCCAAGTCCCCCCCCCCCTCCTTCCCCTTTCTCCCCCCCCTCCCCTGGCTCAGCGCTTGGACCCTGTCACATGCGCGACTACAGATACTGCCGCTGTTTGACACTCATTCGCGGCTACATGGCACACATGCGTAAGGCCCTACATGAGGGTGGATATTGCAAGCTTGATGTTTCTCGACTGCACCGATGGTTACTGTTCATGTTGTTTCGTCTGTATGTTGGGGCAAGTTGGGTGTAAACAGTGCTTGTGGACGATTTCTTTTATTCTGCCGCTTCAGCAGGCTATGTCCTGTTGCTGTGCTTGAGGCAGACCTGTTACCCTTAGATTCACTTGTCGCCTGCGGCACTGATAAAATGTAAGATCACTACCGTGCGCGATCTGTACTGCTCATTTCCATGATGATCCTGTTTCTTATATAATGTTTCTGTTGATCCAGTGCCCGTCGAGGCAGGACTGGCCCATTGCTTTACTTGCTAACATGTGATGTGAACACCATAGCGGCCTGCCTCCGGGTTGTTGGCGTGACGCAGTGTACAAATTATACTTCTTATGTGTTATACATATCTTGCACAATAAATAAAAAAAAAAATTAAAAAAAAATGAGTGTTTGTGTATGCCACGGTCGGGGTATCCCGCTTCCCGTCGCATATATCAGCACCTCATAACCACCTGGGCCCTTGTTGGCTCTGTCTACCCTAAAAGCTGGGTCTTGTTGATCGCTGTATACCTATTCATTCACATCCAAGTCCTGCGAGGCCCAATAGTACTTTGGGGATGATGGGGAACCGTGAGTCCCCCATCGTACAACCCGCGGTACAGTTTGGCTAATGCAATTCTAGGTGCACCCCCCTTCCATATCAATCTGCGGACTTCCTGATAAATTCCTCTGTACACCTCTGGTGGGATTTTGTAAGGCGTATTTTGAAGTATGTGGTATGTTCTCGTTCACCCCAGAGCTGATTTACTTGCCTACGACTCTCCGCCCTGTTTCACGCCTGGCTGCTATTGTATAGACTGTACTGTTCATTGACCTGCTTTTTGTCCGCATTATCGGTCTAACCCATGTATATTTGCTGTGAAGCGCTCTGATACCCTCGGGTCCAGCCAGCGCTATACAAAACTTTAATTAATAAATAAATAAAGTATGTAGAGCAATCTTGAGAGGCTCATCATCTTATAAGGAGTAGCCCTCCCAACCAGCATCAACGGTAGGGTACTCCAATGTGCTACATTCCCTCTCAGCCTTTCCAATTGTGAGTCGACATTTTTCCTAAAGAACTCTTGCCGATCACGTGTGATATAGATCCTCTAATAATTGAAACCCTCTGGTCTCACCGGGGCTAGGCACTTTCGGGGCAAGTGGGGGTGCCTCAACAGATAGTGGGTTTATCACCAACTTGGACCAATTAATCGTATAGCCTGAGAGTGCTCTCCAATGATGAGAAACACTTGAATAATTCATAAAATGGAGCTCTGTGGTCGTGAGATATATAACCGCACTTCGTCCGCAAGCAACACATTTTTTTTACCTGGCGCCTCTATACCTCATATCGGGTCATCCTGTCGAATCCACTCCGCCAGGGTCTCAAGAGCCAGGGCAAACAACATGGGGGGCAGTGGGCAACCCTACCGAGTACCCCTTCAGAGTGCAAAGCTGCGGGATATTACACCATTTACTCTGGCCATAGGGGCCTTATAAAGCAAAACAATCCATGCTCTAAACTTTGGACCGAAGCCAAGTCTCTCCAGCACGGCGAACATATAGTTCCACTCCACTGAATAAAATGCCATCTTTGCATCCACGGCCATTCCCACAGTTTGTGTTCCCTGGCATGAATCTGTCAGGTGGACTACTGCATAGAGGCGTCACAAGTTCAACGGTGTGCTTCCACTAGGGCTGAACCCCGACTGATCCGAGTGTACAATCAAGGGTATTATACCTCTCAATCTAGTTGCTAGAATTTTGGCCAAACTTTGGTCTCCACGTTGAGCAAAGAAATCTGAATGTACGATCCGCAATCGGCTGAGGGCTTGCCTTCCTTAGGTATAATCTCTGCCGCCATTCTTTATTCAGCTGGTAGGCATCCCCCAGAGAGCGCTTCATTGAACAATTCCAACATTGGCTTAGCTAATGTCATTTCCAGCCACTTGTACAGTTCGACTGGTATGCCGTTGGGTCCTTGGGCTTTTCCCGACTGTAAACCTCTCAGTGCCTGCAGGACCTTCTCTTCTGTGATCTCCGCTTCCAGAGTCTCAATTGGCTCCCCTGCCAGCTCTCTAAGGTGCATGTTTTTGAAAAATCCCATGTAGTCTGCATGTGTCCTAGTGGTCCAGAAAGTGTACAACGCCTCATAATATCAGGCGATGGGCTTTGTTATAGCCTCATTGGTTGTCTGAGGCCTCCCCAGCAAATCCCTTATATTGAGTACCCAGGACCTCTCCCTGTCGCGATTCTCTAACCAGGCCAGGAGTTTGGCCGCCTTATCTCTTGTGCTAAACTTTCCAGCTCCAGTATCTCTCCCTCTATTTCCGTGCTTTGCTTTCTCGTTTCCATTCTCTTGTCCCCTATAATTGCCTGAACTTCCCCTCTCATGATTGCCTTAAAGGCTTCCCACGGGGTCAGTGAAAAGTCCACAGATCCCTGGTTTTCTGCAAAGTACTGGCTCGTGCACTCATGGAACTTGTCACGAGTACCCTTATCTCATAAATACCAGGACTCCAACCTTGGGGATGTGATCCGCCTGTGTGCATACCACCCAGGCCTCCAGTGGGGAATGGTCCGAAATCCCTCTCACAAGATGTGTTGGTGTTGAGAACCTGGATATCGGAGTTTGCAATACTAATAAATGGTCTTCCATGTGGAGTTAAGAAGTATGTGTATTGACAAGAACCAGGGTTGTACTCTCTCCACAAATCCACCAATCCCATTGCGGATGCAAACTGCGACAAGATCGCCTCACTCGCTTCTCCACCTCCCGCCCACGAGCGCCTGTTCTGTCCATGCTCACATCAAAGACTGCATTTAAATTACCTCCTATCAATAGTATGCCGGGGGGAGCTCCAAAAACAACCCCCTGCCCCCCACCCCCCCCTCCCCCCCCCCTGAGATCAGGGAGGGTCGTACCCAAGAGTCTGGGCGGGAACATATACCGAGCAGTTGTTAAGATCCGTTACATCCCATGACCTATTGAGGGCCACATATCGCCCATGGTAGTCTCGCCACGTCCTTAGAGGGATGAACTGCAGTTATTTCCTCACTAGGATAGCTTCCCCCCTTCCCGAGAGTCTGTTGTGCATTCAGAGTGGGCTCTGGGGGCATACTCCATTCTATCCAGGGCCTTGTAATAGTGACCCCTGAGGTATGTCTCTTGTATCATCACAATGTCAAGGTTGTGACGCCGTAGGTGTTGCGATATCAGTGTACGCTTGATGCTGCTCCCCAACCCGTTAACATTCCACAACCCTATTTTCAACTCCCGGGAAGCATCATGAGTATCTATTGTCTGCATCACCTAATGTGTAGGTCTGGAGGATGTGTCTGAGGTCTTTTCCGCTCACCAGCCCCAGGGGACCGCCAGTACAGTGATAGTCCCATCCCAACTCCCATCACAAATGCTCAAGTAGTGGTTGTGGAGAGCAGACCATTTAGTTGCGTTTCCACGGCTGCCACCTTCTCAGAAATGTTGTGAAAGTCGATAGTTTTACGTCAATTGTTACTGTGTCCAATTTAGGCTCGATGGGGGTAATGGATCCGCGGAGCTTCAGTATGGCCGCCATTATTGTTCGTAAGGTGGGCTCCGTTTCTTGTAGCTGAATTCCCCCTGGGAGCATAGATTCCCCATCAGGAGTCGAGGTCCCAGCCACTGACCTCTTGCAACGGTTTTTGGGGGCGACCCTTCACCATTACAGAGTTCACCTCCTCAGGGCTCCTTCCTCCACCCCCCACCCCCCACCCCCCACCTGTCTTCTTTTCTCGTGTACACCTGTATGTGGACTCCAACAATCACTGTCCTCAGATCCCGTGGTTCGCTCTTCCCACAGATTGAAATGATCGTTAAGTGATCACTCAACCTCTTCCTCCACAGCCAGTGCACTCTGCCTTCTTGATCCATGTTCCCTATTTCGCCCATATCCAAACCACACTGGGCCTCAGTCAGTCCTCGAGCAAGGTTTGCAGTTGCTGCCAGGCGTATCTGTGCCCAATTCCTGCAGCCGGCAAGCCCATTACCCTCCCCCATGCCTCCTCGCTTACCTCGCTATTTTGGCAAGCCACCATCTTGGGCTGTCGCCCACTTGCCTGATAAGAGCCAGATATCTCTATGGGGGCCATCTTCAAGGTGCTCGCGTTCCACCGACTGCCATGTACCACGTTCTCCCCAAGGGAGGCGGGGAGGGCATTGCTCATGCCTGCTGCCTTCTTGCCACGGAGTCTATCCCAGTATCCTTGGCGCTCTTTTGGCTCCGCGGTCTGTGCGCCTCCCGATTCTATGCTGCTGGGTCAGCACCGCGGCCAGCACAACGTTACCGGCTCCCCAGCCACGTCTTCCCGGCAATACCATGGTAGTTTCCGCACCTCCGGGAATGAGGTGATCACTCCTCCCCGGTCCACCAGGATCGCTCAGGGGCAGGCGCCATCTTTCTCAGGCCAGCCCGCAGTGCAGGCAGTCTCATCAAAAAGGTCCCTCGCCTCGCTTTCAAGCTTTCAGAGTGTCACTGGTGGGTACCGTAGCCACATCTCCGCCTGCACAATGCCGTAGTGCCAGGATGTGTGTGCGGATGACAGGGTGTTAGCCCCGAGCTGCACGCAGCTCTCTCGGGCGGCGGTTATTTCCACAGGCTGCAAGCCACGCCTCCCCCACCCCCTGCTTTCAGATTTTTGTGCTTTAAGATCCTCTTCCAACTATATACACACAGGTTGCACATCCTGGTTTTCGTGAGCTAAATCAAAACGTGTCCTACAACATTGAGGAACTGATTAGCACTCAAGACCATTGAATAATAAAACCATCGGCGCCGTGGACAATACAGGAGAGTTTCAGGCACTGGGCTGTGGGCGTGCAGCCTCTTAAATATACAATCTGCATGATTGTGGCACCCTAAAAAGGGTGTGTGGAGGGTGTAGACCTGAAGAACAGAAATTCAAAATACAGTCAATAAGAAAGGATTGACTCAAATTGGGAGTTTGAGAGTACCTGGTGGCCTTCCTAGTCCTTTATGAAGCATTGTTCTCCATAAGTGAATGCATGAGCAAGCTGAAATGCTCATATGTGCCTACATTTTGATTGATTATGGTATTGCTTAGTAGTATTTTTACACACAATGCTGGAGGATATCCTATTTTATACACTAATGTGAAATGGTGTTGAAAGGTACAAGGATGCACCATACAGTTGGGGTCCGATTCTCAAAGATTTTTCTTGTACAGAGATTTTAGTCTGAGCTTACTCAGGATTTCCAGGCATAAGGACCGAATTTGCAAACTGCATTTTGGAGAACTTAAAGATGTACGCTAGTAGTACTACTTACTACAAAAGCAATTCCTAGACATACGATGGAGATCTCTACTTCCACTTCTCCCGTCTTTTCTGTATAGATATCTCCGCAGTGGTGTTGGGGATTTCTGCACATTTAGGTATACATTTTTGTAGTAAATGTGAGCGAAAGCAGAAGTGATGCGAAAACGGGGATTAATTACTACTACATGGGTGGGATTAATGAATAACTAAGGAAGGTACAGGGAGGGACTTGCTAATGGGAAACGCACATCCATAACAGAATAAGAATATTGGAATTCGCAAAACACACATTTAATGAAAAAAAGGTTGAAATCTATTCCAGCCCAACCATGGAGTAAGCCCAGCACCACATATGGCAAACAAAAGATACTACACACTCCCAAAGAAAAAAGCGGAGACTCTCCATAGGAATTAATGTTAATTTAATTGAAATCATTCGTAATTTAGATTTTCTGTACATTAGATTTTGAATGATAAAATTGAAGTAACACACTTAAAAATAAAAATAACTTAATATTTTGAGCTTATTTTTTCAAATCTAAAAAATAATTAAAAACATTACTTTTGACCATTACAAATTAGCCAAATGTATTATTATAAATGAATATGTAATAATTTTTTTTTAGCAATAACCGTAAAATCGTGTAGTTTTTCTTTTAAACTTTAATAATTTTCCCTATGTTTTTCCTGACAGAATTTTCACACCCTGGTGGCGTAGGTCTCCACAAATGTGTACTAATTGTAACTTTACAGTTATAAAACGAGTTGTAATGGGCTCGCCCAATCATTTAAAGTTGTAGTGACTTGTGCGTCTATGCCTAGTTGCAAATCTTTACTCGGAAATGGTGAATAGCAAACAAGTAGAGATTTATACCTAGGTGTAAATGTAGATCTAATTATGTAAATTTAGCTTTATGAATCGATCTTCCTGCTGCACATACTCATGAAAGAAAAATATTTGAACAAATGTGCATCTGTAGATGCTGCCTGGGCTGGATTACTAGCATTAACAGGTGTATATTTTTCCTTCCTTTTGAAGGCGCTCCGCAAACTGTAATGTATAATATGATTTTTTTTTTAAATCACAGCATGTTCTGCAACCAATGTACAAATGCTTGTTTTTTTGCAAGTAAATACACTATTTGCTTAGATTGTTATCTTTTATAAATGCCGACCGCAGTGAACTATTTTATTGTCTCTGACTGAATGATTTAAACTAAGAACTAATAAATGTATTATTGGACTAAAATACTTCTTTAACTGGCACAATATGAAAGGGAATTAAAATGTTATTGTTTTGTTAGATTCGAGTGATAAGGCCTCCCAATTATGCCGGACCGCTGATGTTGGGTTTGCTGCTTGCTGTGATTGGTGGACTTGTGTATCTTAGGCGAAGCAACCTAGACTTCCTCTACAATAAGAATGTTTGGTCTTTAGCAGCCTTGGTAAGTTATCCTACAATTAAAGTAACATAATTAGTATGTTAAATTTTATTTTCTTAGATCTATTTAAGTGATGCTACTCACTGTGACTGATGTTCTTATGCATCTTCATCATGCACAAGTAGTTAACATTGGAATAGTTCAATACCCATGAATGCCATATGCACAGGGAAAGGTATTGCACATTTTTTGTTTCTTTAATAAAAGTCAGAAATATTCGATATAACTGCCTGTGTGAATTGTTCGTTATTACGGAACATTTTTTGCAACATTAAATAAACATTTAAAAAAAAATGTAAATGCACATATATTTTGCCTTTTTGTTAAGAGTAGATAACTATGCTTGAATAGCAAGCTGATAAAAATTACCGTAATCTTGTTTTTTTGGAGGTTCAACTTCAAAAAGAACCAAAAGAATGTGGGTAGATTTGCAGAACAGTTTCTTACTGAAAAACACTGTGTTACCCTTGTGAGACAAACCTTAAGCTCCACCACTTAAGAAAGCAGTGCAGGGACTATTCAAGACAATCTCTTTGTGATGGCTCAGTCTGATGAGAAAGCTATTAATCACTCAATACTAATTGAATTATTTTCAGTTTTTTTCAAGAAGGATTTGTGGAGAGTAGTTATGAAATCAAAGTTCATGCTCCTGACTTAAATCTAGGATCCTCTATCAAAGTATTGTCTTAATCTTAAACACTTATTAAAATTCCAAGCACATCCAATACCCATGTGGTCAGTGTAGGAACTGGGGTCACCTGGTAGCCTGGCACGAGCAGGTAGGCACCCGAAAGCTCAGGTGTTAAGTGACTACACAGCACACACATCCACTGAGACAATAAATGCACGCACAGATTGAGACCACACCAGTGAGTTTTGATTTAAAACAATCTACTTTTATCTGGAATAAAATGCAGGGTAGTCAATCACTCAATACCTTCACTTAGTAAAGCATTTCATCAGGGGTTCACTTCAATAATCACTGTAACCTTGCACCATAACTATTTCATTAAATAAACCACCCCTGCCCACCACTTTAGGCATTTGGGCAACAGTTCCCTAGATAAGAATAAACATTTAACCAGGCAAAGAGAACCAAGCATGTGGTGAAAATATACATTTCCTTAAACATATAAAACTTGGCTTAGGCATATGAAACATTTCCTTGGGGCCAGAATAACATTTGAGGAACCACTTCCAGTAAGGATAAGCATTTCATCACGTAAAAATAACAGTTTATCACAAATCAGGCAGGAATAAACATCCCCTTATATCAATAGAAACATTTCTTTTAATAATAATGACCCATTCCTCAGGCAAGTGTAATCCTGGAATTGATCAGGGCCTAGCAGTAGCCTGCGATGAACTAATTCCCCGGCCAGGGGTCAAGTTTTATGGCCCCAACTGTCACTAAAGACTCGGTCCACTTTGTTGCCCAGTTCAGGGGGCCTTCTTTGACTAGATTAGGGCAAACGGGGCCCATCCAACAGTTTTCCCCAGGTAGGGGTGAACTCTGGGCCTTCAGCCCTCCTCCCTGGGGGTTTCCTGACTTTGCGGCTGCAATTAAGGCCCACGGGGCCCAGCACCAGTTCCCCCTCGAGGGGAGGGGCGATCACGTGGCCTCCCTCCTCCCTCGGGGGTTACCTTTAATCTTCGGCACTCCGGGCCCTTGTGTAGGTGTGCCGCCGCGTTGGGAGGGCTCCGGCCCTCAGGTAGGCCTCACGCGCACTGGGGATTCTCCCTCGGCCCCCCTCGGGGCTTGGGCCGGCTGGTGGGGACTCCTGCTCTTGGCGAGCACTGGCGCTGTAGTCTCCCTCGGTCCCGGGCCTCCCACTCGCTCTGGGGCCCGGGCACTAATCAGAATGCGGCAAGGGGAGGGCACACCCGCGGCCGCCAATGGCAACGCGGCCCGCGAGGCGTGCCGGCCTCACTTCCAAACTCAGGCCACAATGACGCGGGCGCGGCCAGTGACGCGGCGGCGTTCCCCGTCACGTGATGGGGGATCTTCTCAGCTTCAGAGGCCTAGCGCGGCCTACACACCTTCGCGACGGCCTACCTCAGGTTCCCGGGGCCACCGCTAGGATTCTTTGCTCTTGGGCCGGGCTGCAGGGGTGATATCGACGGTGGCCCTCTCCTGCTACCGGGGGCCGCCGAGGGGGTTCCTCTCACTCTTGGGCCAGGCGCGGCCCTCAGCGACACGGCGGCGGCCCTCTCCTGCTACCGGGGGCCGCCGAGGGGCAGATGTCCGCAGCAGGCAGTCTACAGCGCAGCGGTGCTGAGGTGAGGAGCAACGCTCCCGGGGGGATGTAAGGCTTCATGGGGCAATCCCAGCGCTTCACAAGGCACTAACCAGTTCGGGCGCCACAGCGCTTCAGGCGCGGGGGGGGTGGCAGTTCAGTGGCACAGTAGCCGGTGGCAGTCCAGCGCCGGGGGCGAGATATAGCGCTTGTGAGGAAGCAGCAGCTCGGGGAAGGCCAGCACTTCTCTAGGGGCCCACAGGAGAGCTCTTGAGGAGCAATTGGACAGGTCTGGGCCACAGCGTTAAGGAAGAGCGCTTCTCCAGCAGTTAAACAAGGCAGGACAGAGATTCAGACAGTTCGGTCAGGGGGAGGTAGGCACGACAGCGCAGGCCCAGGTGAAGGCATGGGGGTGCAGGGGCAGCACAGTCCCCCAGTTGATCCCCCAGTAGTCCTGGTTAGCGCAAGTGAGTTTCTTCTTGGCGCTTGTTGGTTCTGGCGCCCTTTGGTTGAAGTGGATTCTTGGTTTCTTGGGGGGGGGGGGTGAGTTGAAGGCTTGTCAGCAGGTCACTTCACGTGGTCCCTGGGTTCCTCTCCCGCTGGGCCAGATCAGTGGGCTAGTTCAGGGTTCCTCACTCTACTTGGAAGGCAGCACCTAAGCCCTGTCACTCCCAGTGGCATAGGCCCCTGACTAGGCCCTACCGCCTAAGTCTCCTGCGTGGGTCCCCCAGGTCAGTGATGCCCCAACTGACTAAAAAGTTTCCCTCCTTTCCTTGTATATGCCTAGGTCAGGTGACCACTCTCTAAGGCGGCAAAAATAGGCTCCGCCTCTATTCTGGAAGGTTCCAGGAGCTTCCCCACTCTAACTATAGGCAGGCAATGGAAGGCTGGCATTGCAACAATGTTTGGGGTCCCAGCCAGCTCCTGGCAACTAGGGTGCTACTAGAAAAAGACCACGCTGCCGTAGCAGGGGCCAGTGGCAGCCATGTTTGAAGTAGAGAGCACCTGCACCTTAGCATTGATTAGCAATGGAAAGGTGCTCGGAGACCTAAGGCCAACAAAAATAAAGGTGGGAAAAATAAGGCAACGGCGAAAAAAAATAGGGAAAGACCACCCTAGGGCTGACAGGTCTAACAGTCAGGAAATATATTTAAAATTGAAAACACAGGAAAGGAAAAAAAAATAGTAGCGAAGTAGCCATAGCCTGGGAGTATAAATACTCACCACCCTTATGTCTCATCCATGGACGGAGATACCACATTTTAAAGGTATCTTATAAGCATATCTTAATCTGTTAAATTGTTAAACTGTACAGATAAATCTTAGAAGACATATTACAGTAGAACAGTAACTTTGCCTATCTCGAATGAAGCGATACCAAAGGGGATGATGGAAGGAGCGTTTGAGCAAATCAAACACTCCCCCTCAGTCAACTGATCTGGGTTTAACCCATCATTCTTTTGCTCACTCCACCACCCCAGTTCAGACATGGCCATATGCTAATCCGTCTGACCCTGTGCCTCATGGGAACAGTCCAGCCCGAACTGCCAAGCCATGTCTTCCCATGACCGGAAACAAGCCTCCTGGGATCGGTTTCTGGCATTTCAGCCGTCATCAGCCAGGCTAGCTTGAATCCAGTGGCAAAGTGAGCAAGGGACCCACGTCTGGGCATACCCTCCCAACTTAGGGCGAACTAAGCGATACCAAAGGGGATGATGGACGGAGCGTTTGAGTAAATCAAACACTCAAGATTGATGATGGATTAAACCCTGATCAGTTGACTGGTGGTGAGTGTTTGATTTGCTCCAGCGCTTCGTCCATCATCCCCTTTGGTATCGCTATCTCGTATGAAGAGCAGCACAGCAACAGCAGGCAGGACAAAGCTATTTAAGAAAATAATGCTCTGAGACTGTAATTAAAACGTACTGAGTAACGCATGTAACGGGGTGTCCTTATGGGAGGTTACAAGAAGAGAAAAGGAGGGACTGGTAAGCCTATTGACCGATGAAAAGCCACCCTGTACAAAAAACAGTGACAGGAGCCAATTAAAAAGATGGGCGGAAAGGGGGCGCGGCTTGCAAGCCAAGATGGTGGACGTACCTTAGAACAGCTCCACATCTCACCCCTTTTATCCTGCTCAGTTCTCTGTGAAAGCTAATGATTAACCACTGTATGGGGCCGGGACACTCCGACATCCAGTGCTTTGATGTCGCTACTAGCGAACTATCTGAGGATACTACAGGCAGGCTGCAGCAGCAAGCACTGAGTCAGGGGCATGCCGGAGCATTCTCACGGCAGCTGTGGCCAGGCTCCAGCGAACTAGGTCTGTGGGAGGATGAGATGGAGGCCGAACCATAGTAGACGCTGACTGCTGCGGCTTATAAGAGAAGGAAGAGGGGGAGGCAACACGAAGGACCGCGATCGGAGAGAATTTGATGCCGTAATGGCTGAGTCCGGCCTGCAGGCCAGCCTAGACACCGCAGGAATAAGAGAGTGCCCGGCGGACAGACCGAACCTAGGACCACTGAGTGACTGCCATGCGGCGAGCAGAGGGAGCGCCCTAATCGGGGTTGCCAACGTCCATGCGCAGACCTACTGCAGCAACCGGAGGCAGACTCCATCATCTGGCAACCATTCAGAAGGCCCGGGAGCAGAGACAAGTGGCGGCCATTTCTTCCACAGCCTGAGCGTAACTGTTCGGGCCAGGCATAATGCGGGAGCAGCCGGCAGCTCGTTGAGAAGGACGACTCTGCTATCAAGTGAAGGTGAGCCAGAGAGGTAGAAGTGAGGCCAGCGCGACTGCTGAACTCTTTAGGACAAGAGGCACAAGGTGGAGGCCGGTTCGGGTCTAGGACCCACGCATGTCATCTGATTGCAGGCCCTGACTGGGAGGCGCTGCGAGGAATAAGATTAGTGGTGAGCAAGGAAGCAATGAGCTCCTACGGTACACTGCTCCCATGCTGGAAAAGTTTTACCATTTCTCGCTGGCTGGACCATCCTTACACACCAATACTGCCTCTAGCAGCAGCTTCCATGCAGGCGAAATGGACTTGGGCAAAACAGCCTGACTCTCTACGCTGTACAAAGCGGGCCGCACAGCCCAGGTATGACATAAATAAGAAGCATAGGACCCACCATTGGACTTAAAAACTCCTCACAAGATGCTCTACAGCTACTGGCTCACACAGGCAGCAGTAGCTGAACACCACCACTCATTCCCGCGTGGGCTTGACCCTGGGAGGAAACCCATCACCACGCAAGCAGAAGCTGGGGGCCGTGATAAGCGGATCAAGGGCTTAACTAAAAGGTCCCCAGAGAATGTAAAGTATCCTGTAGGGCATTGCCACATGCCTACCGTCAAACAGCTGGTCATGGGCCGCCTGCGATCACACAATCCACAAACGAGAGCATGCTCCAGAACAGGTGAGGCACCACAGGCGGATGACTCCCTGTACCAAGAAGTGTTACACCACGCACTAGCTAAAAAATTACACAGTGCTGAAGGCTGTCAAGAAGATAGTAGCTGCTCTTGACCAAACACGTACATCCTTGGAATCTTAAATCAACAAAGTTACATTGGATTTCACCCTATTATGTGCAGACCACCACAAGCTGGCGGACAAAGTTTGTACCAATGAACACTCCCTGGCAGAATTACAGCCAATAACTTGAGAAAATGCCACAGCACTACACACTCTATTGAATAGGATGAGCACACTGGAAGACAAGCTGGAAGATGCAGACGGTCGCTCACGCCAAAACAAGTGGTGAGCAAGGACAGGACCCAGGTACCTACGTTGAAAACTGGCTGAAAAACCGGTTGCCTGAAAATGCACTGTTGCCTCATTTTGTGATCAAGTAGGCACACAGAGTGCCAGCACACAAGCCACCAAATCCAAGGCCATTATTATTCAGTCTGCTGAACTACAGAGACTGGGACATTGTTCTGACAGAAGAGCGTAAGCTGACTGATATCAAGATCCAAACCGCCCGGATCATGCTATTTCCCGACTACACGACGCAGGTGCAGAGGCGACGGAGCTCCTTCCTAGCTGTGAAGCGTCACCTCAGTGAAACAGACATACGTTACTCTCGATTATTTCTGGCTTGAATGCAGGTGGTGGCGAAAGGTGCCGCCCGCTTCTTTGACACACCATCGGAAGCCTGGGACTGGCTGGAAGGTGCTGGCCTAGCAGAAGGGCACTCATCGCAGGGAAGGCACCATGGAAAGATGGGTCGCCGGAGAGGCAGAAACAGAGGTGCTGGTCGTCCTGGTCCGCCAACAGCTGTCCCCAACTTGGAACAGATCATAACTGAAAGAAGAGCAGTCCTAAATGTAGATGCAACACTTTGGGACCTGACACAAAACTCGGACCAAAATGTGGAATCTACCAAATCTCAGAGTGTGGAGGACCCTTCCTGAATGGTCCGGAGGCCAGCCCTTTCTTGCCTTGCCTGTGGTCACACCGCACTCCTCAGATGATATCATTTGACTGGGAGTAGGTAGATCTACAATTGCTCAGGCACCCTTCACACCTCATTGAACATAGTAGGACACACCTACCCTTACAGAGGCCAATACTTGTGCTATAGGGGCTATGGGTGGCTCTCCATGCTGGACTGGGTGTGGAGTCCAAGAGAAATGGCGTTATCACACCACGATAGGACGCGGGGCACCATCAAACATGTCGAGACACAATCAACGCTAAATTTGAGACACTATAGAGGTAATTCAGAGTGGCTGCCATATCGCACACCCCCCCTGAGCCAGATACCAGTATATTTGGTAGTTGCCACGGTTGGTCAATGCAGTATGGGCAGATCCACGTTCCGGGCCCGCTCTTATGAAGTTATAAATGTTACAGTTAAGACCCCAATTTTCTTTCCAAACCTACGGAGCAAAAATCAATCGCCTGATATTGGTATGCACATTTACAGTTAAATACTACAGCACGTCATGGAAGTGCATATTCTAAGGGTAGCAAATATCAACAAATCCCCAATTTGACACTAATAAACATTTTCAACTGGAATGTGAGAGGCATACACACACCGGCACAGTGACACAGATTGAAGTAGAATGCCTGCGCCGGTGCTGGAGGGGATAGGTGTTTAGTACCAACTACATATTGCAAGGCAGAAGAGGGCTAATATGGGTAAAAGCGGGGACCCCCATGTACAGTAGAGGAGGTGGGTGGGGGCAGACTAAGAGAGCTATGTGTTCATAAAAAGTAGGTTGAATGGCCACAGTGTGCTGGTAGGTTCTATACATTCCCCTAACTCCGACCAAGCCTCATTCCTATGCAAATTAACTGATGCTCTGGCTTGATGGAGTGGAATCCCCTGTCAAATAGTAGGTGCTAGGTCGTACCCATCTCTAACTCGCACTACAGCTATATCAAACCGAGGCACTGACTACATGGCTCGATAACTGGTCCCTGATAGACATATGGCGCACCTGTAAACCCAATAATCTTATATACTCCTTTTAGTCTCCTGTGCATGGGCTACACGTCAGACTAGTTTGCATTGTAGTATCGCCCTCATTGCTTCCCCTGATTACACAGACCGAGTACTTAGGGCGCACACACTCCACTCACAACCCTCAGCATATGCAACTTACTTGAGACACCGGCACGCCATCCATCCCCTCCTAGCGTCTCCAACCAGCAGGACAGGAAGACCCAGTGTTCCAGGCAACCCTGGGGACGGCGATAGCGGAGTTTTTTGAGGAATACGAGGGGTCCGCAGGAAACACACTACTAGAATGGGGCGCTTTCAAAGTCACTCTCTGGGGGCGCAGCCTAGGGCTCACATGGAACATTCGCAAACAACGGACTGACACCATTATCAAGATTGATCACGAACTCCTGCTCTATGAGGCAGAAGAGATGATGCACATAGGAAAAGCACAGGAGCTAGACAACATGCGTAACAAACCTGTAGAACTGCTGGAGAGACTTGGATGTCTCAATTATACAGCACACTGCATGCACACATGCAACATCAGACAGAGCTGGTCGGTTGCTGGCATGTTTACTACAGCAGGAACATCCCCGCCAACCCATACACACTCTTCTGCATACAAGCTTGGGATACATGTTATATACACAACACAAAATTTGCTTAAATGACACAGCCTTACACAGTGCTGTACGAGTCCACTGATCCATATGATCAGGAGCGCTTGGACGCCATTCTGGTTTCGGTGACACTGTTAACGATAACACCTGAACAGCGAGAGATGCTGAGCGCACTGATAGCTCTAGAGGAGGATCGCGAGGCTATTGTGACGCTGGCAACAGGCAGAACTCGCGGTCCTGACTGGCTACCTGCTGAATACCACAAGGCGTATGCCACAACATTGACCCCGCGGCTACATACCATGTACACTGTGGCCTTAGCAGACTCCATCCTCCCTCCGACCCTTCGCGAAACGTGTTTGGTCTCTTTGAAAAAGCCTTACAGGGAACCAAAGGACCTGGGCTCATACAGGCCTTTGGCTCTGTTGAATACTGACAATAAGATCCTAGCGAACAGATCGCCTAGCGCCTCTAATTCCAACTTTGAAACATGCTGACCAAAATAGGTTTGTACCTGCCAGCAATACCTCCTTTAACCTGAGGCAATTCTTTAGAGTTTTGGCGTACTCCACCAATTAATGGCTTTACTCTGGATGCCTGATATTGGTTCTTGAGAAGGCCTTTGATTCCCTCGAATGGGAATATTTATTTGCTGCACTCCCACGCTATGGGCTTGGTGAGACTTTAATTCTCATGATCAAACTACTATACAGGGGGGAACCAAAAGAACGAGTACGAACAGGCCCTTACATCTCTGCCCCGATCAGGGTGGGTTGCGAGGAAGCAGGCAGGGGTACCTACTATCCCCGTTGCTTTTTTCATTGGCTATCGAACTTCTGGCAGAGGCTATGCGGGTGAGAGGCGCGGACTGGAGCATCTCATTAGGAGATGGGGTACATAACCTCTCATTGTATGCAGACGACCTTCTACTATATATCAAAGATGTTTGAGCAATCCCACCCTTGCTAGTGCACACCTTGGAAAGCTTTGCTTCCCTGTCGGGTCTGAAAGTAAACGCAACAAAATCATGCCTCTACCCCTTTGATCATACCTGCCCAGATCCGATATATGAACTCAACTGGGTTCACATAGAAAGGTGAACACATGTTTATGGATACTTAGGAATAAGAATTTATTGCCAACACACAGACCTCATGGGGTGCAACCTAGGCAGGCTGCTGATTTACATCCGATCCCAGATGTCTTTTTGGGACACGCTCCCGCTCTCCGACATGGGCCGGGTGGCGCTAATTGTGATGGTGGTGTTACCACAACTCTTATATCACTTCACCAACTTACCTCTATACATCTCCTGCCCTTTTGTTGCTCACGAGAGAGCACCATCAGAAACTTCCTTTGGGTGAACACTTGCTGCAGAGTAGCCATTAAAAAATGACACCTACCGACTAGCCAGGGCGTACTGGCACTGCCTAACATGGAGCAATACTACCTTGCTCAGCAGATGCAATGGGTGGCCCGATGGCTGGCAGGTAGCTACCTACCTGACACAGCTAGAGCCTCTGCACCCCGGTCCCTCAACGCTCTAGTTAACTTGTTCCACCCCTGCAATAAGGGGAAATCACCAGCACCACTACTGCTTAACATGGCACACCGCTGCTACCGCAGATGTTTATACGTCACGAGACACGTGACTCCGTATGCACCAGCTCTGCTGTTACAGAGCACTCCCAGAGGCCCCGCAGTGACCAAGACGGTTGAATTACGAAAGTGGGGGATCCACGACATGTGAGAATTGTACAGTGAAGGTGTTGTAACACCATATGCCACCCTGATTGCGGATGATGGGTTAAATCCTGGCCAGTTCTGCTACACGGCTTGCTGCTGGCTGCCCTAACTCACCAGTGGGACGACATGCCCACTGAATCCACAACATATTTAAGAATCCAATATATGCATGTCATGGGGAACGGTGGGCATGTCACAAAATGGTTTGCAGCCTCCTTCGAATGCCACACTTTGATAGCGTTATAGTCCCTAAGACTACGTTGGCAGGAGGACCTACGCCAGCCATTCACAGATGCCAAGTGGGAATCTGCACGAGAGCCCCATATGCGCACCCAGGAATACATGCTTTTAACTAATACAATTCTATGTAATCCAATGAGTACCTCACACCGGCTGAAAAAAAAAAAACTTTGCTTGCACAGATGTCCCCTGCCCATGCTGTCGTCTTGTAGATCCAGACTTGCTACACATGTTGTGGAACTGCCTGCGTAATCTGAAAGAAATGGGTTAGTATTAGATTCCTAACCTTAGAATATCCCCAGACGTCAGTCTGGATCCAGAAACTTTTGCGTAGCAGTACTCCTGCGCGTCGGTAGGCGTAGTCTGTGGCTCCGTGTCCGTCGTTGGCGCCGGGATGACGTCGCCGGAGTACTTAGATGCCGCTCTCGCGCGCTGACATCAGTTCTTCTTTTTTCCGCGCCAGCAAGCGCCGATTCGGAAAAAGTGGCACCCTTTAGTCATTTTTGACTAAACTTTTTTGATCCTTTTTGATCTGTTCGTCGAGTCGAACGACTCCATCAGTGCCGGTAGGGATGACCGGGTTCAAACCCTGTGCTGACTGCAACCGACTGATGTCGGTTACCGACCCCCATCGCCGGTGCCTGTATTGCTTAGGGGCCGACCACGATGACAAGTCGTGCCCCGACTGCCGGGCCTTGACGTCGAAAGCTAGGAGGGAGCGGTCCCGAGAGCGCCTTGAGCTCCGGCAGTCGGCCCCGCTCCGCTCGAGGTCCCGGTCCAGGAGGAGGTCGAGGGACCGGAGTCATCACAGCTCGGCGAGTCGACACCACTCATCGGGCTCCAGGTCCTTAGGTAAGAGCCACAAGAAGTCGAAGAAGCGACACCGTTCTTCTGACTACCCGCGACCCGGGCGGGGGTGAGGGCGGCTCTGCCGGAGCCGCAGATGTCGCGGACTGCTCCATACCCGCCGGTCCCTGGCAGAACGCAACGCCGGAGGAGATCGATGCTTTCCTCATGGCCATGAGGTCGCTCACTCCTCTGTCTGGTTCCGCGGCGCCTTCTGGCCCCGCGGTCCCGACTGGGAGCCCACGTGGGCCGGGTGCTTCGGCCCTGGCGCCGTCTGGTGCCTCGGCCCCAGCGCCGCCGGCGACTTCGGTCCCGACGCCGCAGGGCCCCGCCAGATCCAGGTCGCCGCTGGTCGACCTAACGACCCCTCTGCCGGCATCGACTCCTAGGGTGCCGCC
Source organism: Lissotriton helveticus (assembly GCF_964261635.1). Taxonomy (NCBI): domain Eukaryota; kingdom Metazoa; phylum Chordata; class Amphibia; order Caudata; family Salamandridae; genus Lissotriton; species Lissotriton helveticus. The sequence goes on from NC_136063.1 coordinate 2,127,256,054, forward strand.
CCTGACGTCCCCGATTTTGCTCTTTTCGTGGCCAAGGAAGGGGCACCCCCACACGTCCTGCCAGCTACGGGCCGCAGACTAACATTCAGCGCGGTGGCGGACGTGGTAACCGATGTGGCGGTGCCGGGGGACAACGGTGAAGCCAGTCCACATCCAACCCTGCAGCATCCGCCTCAAAGCCTTCCTAGTCCGAGCTTTCAGGCCCATTTAACGCCAGTGGGGGGCAGGGTTCGCCATCACCTCCTCCACTGGCTCGACATCACATCGGACAGGTGGGTGCTGCAAATCGTCCGAAGGGGCTACTCCCTCCCCTTCGAGGCGACCCCTCCAGCCATGCCACCGCAATACCACCGCGTGTCGGGGATCACTTGCAACTTCTGCAAGAGGAAGTTACGGCCCTCTTGGCCAAGGGGCCCATCGAGCGCGTTCCTGGGCCAGAAGTAGGATGTGGTTGTTACTCCCACTACTTTCTGGTTCCGAAGAAGGGCAAAGTGGGCCTACGCCCTATCTTGGACCTGCGGTAGAAGTTGAAGATGCTGACTCTGGCTCAGGTCTTAGCTGCCCTAGACCCGTGAGACTGGATGGTAGCGTTAGACTTGCAGGACGCTTATGTTCACATCCCTGCCCTGCCGGCCCACCGGCGCTACCGGCGGTTCACGGTAGGCCACGAGCACTTTCAGTTTACCCTGCTCCCCTTGGCCTTACCAGCGCCCCTCGGGTGTTCACGAAAGTGATGGTGGTGGTCGCAGCTCATCTGCGCACATTAGGGGTGTCAGTCTTCCCCTATCTCGACGACTGGTTGTTGAAGGCGGGCTCGCCCCAGACAGTCAGCCACCTCCAGACTACGGCCAACCTCCTGCACCTGCTGGGGTTCTCCATCAATGTGCCGAAGTCACACCTGTGCCCCTCTCTCGTGATATTCAGACTGTGATTCCGATCTTTCAGCCTTTATCCCGAGTCTCGGTCAGGTTGACGTTGCGGCTTTCTGGGGCTGATGGCCTCCTGCATCCTTCTGGTGCATCACGCCAGGTGGCGGATGCGGGCTCTGCAGTGGGACCTGAAGTTTCAGTGGGCCCAGCATCAGGGCAACTTGTCCGACCATGTCTTGATCTCGGAGGGCACTGCAAGACAGTTGCAGTGGTGGCTCACGGACCGCGATTGGGTCAGCGGCAGTTCCCTCTCCCTTCCCAGCCAGAGCACATAGTTGTGACGGACGTGCCCCTCCTGGGCTGGGGGGGCCACATGGGAGAGGCGGAGATCAGAGGCCTCTGGTCTCCGGCGGAGTCCCGGCTCCACATCAACCTTCTGGAGCTGCGGGCGATCCGACTTGCACTGAAAGCATTCCTCTCCTCTGTCCGGGGGAGTGTAGTGCAGGTGTTCACAGACAACACCACCGCCATGTGGTACTGCAACAAACAGGGCGTGGTGGGGTCGTGGACCCTATGCCAGGAGACTCTGCGTCTCTGGCAATGGCCGGAACATCATGGCATGACCCTGGTGGTTCAACACCAGGCAGGTTCCTTGAACGCCAGGGCGGACAAACTCAGCCGTCTGTGCATGATGGATCACGAATGACGTCTGAACTCTGACGTGGCGCAAGGTCTCTTTCAGCAGTGGGGAGAGCCTTGGTTAGATCTATTCGCCACAGAAGAGAACGTGCAATGTCATCAGTTCTGCCCGCTGGAATTTCCTAGGCGGCACACGCTCGGAGATGCTTTTCGTCGCGAGTGGAGCTGCGGTCTGTTGTACGCCTTTCCGCCTATACCACTTCTGCCCAGAGTGCTGAAGAAGATCAGGCGCAATTGGGCCCAAGTCATCCTTGTGGCTCCGGACTGGGCAGGAAGATACTGGTATCCCGAGCTACTCAGCATGTCAGTCGATCCCCCCGATTCGTCTGCCTCTTCAGGAGGACCTTCTGTCGCAGCAGCAGGGGATGGTCCTCCACCCGAACCTGTCCAGCCTCCACCTCCATGCGTGGAGATTGAGCGGCGACAGTTGAGGCCATTTGACTTGCCTCCAGAAGTCTGCGATGTGATTCTGGAAGCCAGGCGTCCCTCCACAAAATCGGTAGGCGCGTGCAGGTGGAACAAATTTGTGGCATGGTGCACAGCAAAGGCTGTGGATCCACTCTCTGCCCTCCTTTCTGAGGTTCTCCTCTTTCTTCTTTCTCTTTCCCAGAAGGGCTCTGCTCTGGGCACTCTTAAGGGCTACCTCTCTGCCATTTCTATTCTTCTTAAGGCTCCCTGATCAGCCCTCTTTTTTCAATTCCCCAGTTGTAAATCGGTTCTTGAAGGGCATCACTCATATGTTTCCCCCTGTTCCTTTCGTGATGCCTCAGTGGGACTTGAATCTTGTTCTGACGTATCTGATGTGCGCTCCCTTCGAGCCACTTCATAACTGTCCTCTTCGTCTTCTCACTCTTAAGACTGCATTCTTGGTTGCCATCACCTCTGCCAGGAGAGTAGGGGAGCTCCAGGCCCTTTCTTCACTACCTCCTTTCCTTTCTGTTCATCCGGACAAAGTTGTTTTGCCGACGCGACCCTCTTTCCTGCCAAATGTAGTCGCAGCCTTCCACATCGGGCAGTCCATCACCTTGCCCACCTTCTTTCCGCCTCCGCATCCCTCAAAAGAGGAAGAGAGGCTCCACCGTCTGGACCCAAAACGTGCGCTCTCATACTATCTGGATCGCACACGTCAGTTCCGGGTGAATAACCAACTCTTTGTTGGTTACGTGGGCGCTAAGAAGGGACGGGCGGTGTACAAACGGACCATTTCTCAATGGGTCGTTTTGTGCATCAAGGCTTGTTATTCACTGGCTAAAAAGGAGCCTCCTGTGGGGCTGCGTGCCCATTCCACTCGGGCCACGGCGGCTACTACTGTCCTGGGTCGAGGAGTCCCCTTGCAGGACATCTGTCAGGCAGCTATGTGGGCCTCGCTGCACACGTTCGTAAGACACTAATGCCTGGACAGCCAAGTCCGTAGAGATGGCTTTTTCGGCCGTTCCGTTCTCCAGGACTTTCTGGTGTGATTATTGGTTCACAGACCCACCACCGGGGTTGGTATTGCTGGGGTATCTATTCTAAGGTAAGGAATCTAATACTAACCTGTTTCTTTCAGATGCACAAGTTACTTACCATCGGTAATTATATATCTGTAAGAAACGGATGTATGACATTACAACGCATGCTTTTACCACGCATGCTGTTACAACGCAAGTATTACAACGCAAACCTGTACAACGCATTACACTTGGAGGTGCTGGTTAGTGAATAGTTTAATTTACTATTCCAACTCCAGTCCCCGTGGACACTAGGGAAGGTGTTGGATAGTAAATTAAAACTATTCCCTATCCTAGAGCGCCCCCCAGTGTAATGCGTTGTAAAGGTTTTCGTTGTAATACTTGCTTTGTAACAGCACTGCGTGGTAAAAGTTTCGTTGTAAAGGATGTTTCCCGTAAGAAACAGTAGTTAGTATTAGATTCCTTACCGCCCCACCCATCCTCCCCGTTCTGCGAGCCGATATCTAGGGTTAAGGTCATCGCTTTTCAGGGCCCTAGTTTTATGGCACCAGTGTTGGTTTTTATCATGGCTCTGCATTTCTGGCACGGAAAAGCTGTGTATAAGAACTGACGTCAGCGCGCGAGGGCGGCGTCTAAGCACTCCGGCGACGTTATCCCGGCGCCGACTGACGCGGAGCCACAGACGACGCCGACGCGCATGGGTACTGCTACGCAAAAGTTTCTGGATCCAGACTGATGCCTGGGGATATTCTAAGGTAAGGAATCTAATACTAACTACTGTTTCTTACAGATATATCGTTACCGAAGGTAAGTAACTTGTGCTCCAGGAATATTGGAGAGCAGTAATAAATATCCTGATGCCCTCTACGGAACATATAATCCTTTTGAAATGAGAGGCCTGTATCCATCACTTCCATCACAGAAGCAAACAGCAGTTGACCTCCCGCTTTTATTTACTTAGAAATGGTGCCAGCAAAGCGGCTGATCACGAAGCGGTGGAAAGCATCCAAACCTTCAAAGGCACTGGCTTGGCGATGCTCCCTACAAATATGAACCGAAGCGCAAAGCTAGGTCTCCGTACAATCCCAATCCCGACAAACTGGGAGGCGATCATGAATGATTTTCAGAATGAACCCTGCTCTTACGCAGACACATTGAATTCCCAAAGCTGCACAGTAGGCGAATTGGAGGGAGTAAGTTGCCCCTGATGTGGATATGGCTGGGAAACCTTGCAAGCGACCACACTCGGGCCATAACCACCACGGACCTTTTGGTTTACACTCCCCTGATTTAGACGCGAAAGGTGGGCGGGGCTTACTAAGATGGATACCGAGGATTGCTCCAGTTAACGTTAACCACGCCCTGATTTTATTTTTATTTTCCTCATTCATTACTGCCCACTTCTCCAATTGGTAGGTCAATTTACAGTTGTTACGCCATGGGCACCAAGATAGGACATCGAGAGGGACCCGATCCTCTTGCAAAGTAACGGAGATGAATGTATGGAATAAGTGGAACCGTTCTGTACACAAGTGATCGTTACGTACAGAATAGTACTGAACTTGGGTAGACGCTACAGTCGTAGAATGAGATGTGCATGTAGTAGTAGACACAGATGTAACATTATGTAATATGCCTTAATCCTGAATACAACATTTCTTAAAGAGCAAGCGCTGCCTAGGCAAGACCAAAAATAGGTGCGTTTGTAAAGCGCACTGTAACCCGCGAGGGTATCCTGTTGCTGAGCTTGTGTTTGTGTTTGTGTTTGTGTATGTGCATGTGCGTGTTTGTGCGCCTAACCCTGCCTGATAGAGCAGGAGGCTCTGATGTGGAGTAGGAGCCATTCCATGCTTTAGGAAGGATTTAAGAGAACGACCGACCTCCAGATCTGTTTCTGTTTATACATGTGATGTGTGCAAGTAAGCGTCCTGTGGAGATGTCTGTGTGGTTGGTGGGATGAGTTGCGACAGTTGAGGTAGGTGGGGCCTGGGTTGTATTGCAGTGCCATTTTTCTAGGTGTCCGGGCATATGGCTGAGTTGATGGGGCATTGAGGATGGGTGTTAGTGCTTTGCTGATCAGTAGGAATTATTTGGGGAAGTGAGGTCAGATGGTGTCCCCTAGTTGATGGTCTTCATGATAGCAAGCGATTTTGATGGTGATGCTGGCAGGCCACGAGGTCATTGTTCGTTCTTAGGATGTAATGAGATGTTGAGTTGCGGCAATGATGGGGGCTTGGTTGAGGGTTGAAGTTACTGAATGTGGAGGAACAAATCTTTTCTCTTCTCAGTTTTTGGGTTTCGCCTGCCGAAGGCTGCGCTCTGCGCAGCTTTTCGGCGCAGGCGAAATCCTTTGTTAACTATAAGTGCTTCGGGAACGTCCCCCGGCTCCCATTGGCTAGCTCCATAAATGGAGGCTAGCCATTGGGTGCCGGATCTGTCCGTCAAGGCCGGACCAGATTCGGGGGCGTTCCCGAGAATTTTTCTCTTTTGCCCACGTCATGCGGCGGTGGGCGGGGATTTTTTTTGGGCTGGTTGAGGGTTTTTTTTGCCATTTGGCGGCCGACCGCCGGCCGAGGAAGTCCAGGCTTGATTGACCCCTATGGCCCCACTGCTCCGCACCAGGATTCTCCTATGGAGTATACCTGTCTTGTGGGGTTATGTGTTCAGTCAGATACCTTCTTTATTAAGGCACATTAGTCCGGCGTTTTTCCTTCACCCGGTATAGAGGCAGGCAGGCAGTCAGTCAGTCATTCTTTAATTTTTTCATTTGATGGAACGATACTGCGCATGCGCAGCGTCTCCTTCACGACTTGCGGCAGCCACTCTGCACTCTCACTGAACACTGCTCACCACTTCCCGATCCCGGAAATGGAGCACACCACACCCGGCGCCACGAGATTTGCGGCATACTTATAGAAGGCCGAACACCGTCAATGTAAGGCAGCCGCTGGAAGGGGTAGGTGCAGAAGCACGAGCATCCTGCTAGAACCATGAGTAAAACTCCCCCATTAGGGGGACGAATGTGTGGTATCACTGACAGTATCTACCTACAGAGATGCTTGTATGTATGTACCTCGCCGTGTTTATCGATCGGGCGGGGGCTCACTTCGGGGGCCGCTGCTCTAATGATGGTGATTAATCTCCTCAGTTTGTCTCCGGGCACGATCACCCCCACCTCCCCCCTCCGGGGTGAGTCAAGACGGGCTGGGAGGAGAGCGTTACAAGGGGATGCCTCGGAGGTTACTTGAATGACGGGGGCGGGAGCGGGTCTAAAGAAGCAGCGGTCATCTGCTTACTCCAGCCCCCAGCCAAATTCAATACTCGTGTTTAATTGCACTGACCTCCTTTCCCCGAGCGCCGAGGGAGGGGGCGGCCTCCTTCCGCTGCACATGGCGTGGGGGGTGTTCATGCAGGGCTCTGGCACACGGGGACGCCTGCCCGCAAATAAAAATTATTCGGCTCCTCAGACTGGAGACAACCGATTTTTAACAAGGTTAGACGGAGGCTAATGGGACGTGCTAATTCCTCCTACTTCTCCAGACCTCTCTGCCGCCTCTCCCCCTCCATCCCCCAGCCCCCCTCTCTCTTCGAGAAGACTGATCGGGAAGTGGTGTAATGGGTCTTAACGCTAGCTCTACATTTTTTCGCTGCTTTCTGAGAGCTCATTTTCCTAAAGTGTGTTTTTTGGTTTCGCCTGCGTGAACCCTGCCAGCATTATCACCTGCAACATACAAATGACCTGAAATGCGAAGAAAAAAATAATAATAAAATAAATAACACAACAGAGCCATGATGCAGAAACTGAACGCTGTGCGGCAACGAAGGGCATGGGGTGTTTCTCGTCACCGCCACCCGGGCCAATAGCAGGCAAAGCAGCAGGCGGCGTCAACATACTGTATAGCTCTATGGATGTATATATGTGTATATTCATGACGTAGACGCCGGGGGCGTGGGCGGGAAAGACGAGAGGGCGGGGGTCTGTCATGTATTTACTTTGGCAATACTTGTCTGACTTGTCGTGCCAATAAAGTAGATTGTATCATGTTGTGAAGGATGGGCGGGCAGAGGAGAAAAAAAGTGGAGGAGGCAGGGAGGGTAGAGGAGTAGAGAGGGCAGAAAGGGGGCGGCAGGGCAGTGCAGGGGAGGAAAAGAAGGAAGGAGGAGGGCAGAAAGAAGGGGAGAGGAGGAGGCCACGAGAGGGAGACAGACAGGGGAGGTTGGAATGAATTGCTCGTCTTGCCAGCTGGAAGGCTCGGCTCCCTGAAAGTTTTCTCGGTGTCCTTTCGCTTGTCTTCTATCGGAGCGGACCCTCAAGGTGACATCTGGCCCGCCCCACCGGCTCCGCGGCAGTGCACACGCCCCTTAGCCCCGGCACCGACCTGCCAGTCGGGCTCCCCGGATGTGGCTCGAGCGCTGTGCCCAGCTTCCCACCTGCTCTCCCGGGTCCGAAGCCGCCTCAAAGCCTTGTTCATCTAGGCTGCATCACATTGTTGCCAGGCTTCAAACCTACGATTGGCACAAGTCTTACTGTATTTAACCAGCTTGTCTTGCTTTTGCCCAGTTCTTCTCTTAGATACTTTATTCTCTGCGTGGGTTTATTTCGGGTGACGCGCGCTGCTGCGTATTTCCCCTCGTAGCTTGGACCAGCCCGTGGGTTGCAGGTTATATATTTTTTTAATAGAATTTCTGTTCTGACTGCCACCGACGCTCCGTTTTCTTTAAACTGGATTTATTTCAAAGATTTCCGGTGGAATGCACGTTCGCTAATCGCCACCCTCAGCCCCTGGCACGGAGCGTCCCAGGGAGTGCCCGGACCTCCTCGTCGCTTCAGTGGATATCAGTCTGGGGCGGGAAGGCTGGCTGCAGTGCTATGGAGTGCTAGAGAGTGCCTAGGGAGTGCTAGAGAGTGCAGAGTGCCTAGAGAGTGCAGAGTGACTAGTGAGTGCTAGGGAGTGCTAGGGAGTGCTAGAGAGTGCAGAGTGACTAGTGAGTGATAGAGAGTGCAGAGTGCTAGGGAGTGCTAGAGAGTGCAGAGTGACTAGTGAGTGCTAGGGAGTGCTAGAGAGTGCAGAGTGACTAGGGAGTGCTAGAGAGTGCAGAGTGACTAGGGAGTGCTAGGGAGTGCTAGAGAATGCAGAGTGACTAGTGAGTGCTAGGGACTGCAGAGAGACTGCTAGGGAGTGCTAGGGAGTGCAGAGTGACTGCAGAATGCTAGGGAGTGCAGAGTGGCTGCCGAGATTAACCTAATGGCAATATAAATGACAATGCCATTTATTTATCTGTTTTCAAAACCAACACATAAATACAAATTTTGTCATTTACAATGCCAATAGCTCTAACTTTTCCAAAGGCGAAACCATTGCATTGTAAATGCTTGTTGCTTTGTGTATCCAATCCTGATACTCGCAATAATAACCTTTCTCTAGACCTAACATGGAGGAACAGAGCGGCACATAGGTGGGAGTAGAAAAGAACACTAAACAAACCTGTCTGTTAGTATTAATAGTGGGAACACATTCAGTGAAACTACAGACGCAGGAGCACATGTATTGGGTATCCTATATTCCATCATGAACATACCCTACCAAAAGCCATAACTAAATTCTGGGGAGGTAAGGGCCACATTATCGAAGTCTGTGTTCAGTTTGAGTAGGGAGAGCCATTAGGCAGCCTCCCGACCACAGAGATAAGCACACAGATCTTTAACTTTGAAGTATAATCAGCTGCCACTAATCCTCCTGTGGTGGGAGGCAGTAGTCTTCCCTATTAAGAGTAGCTTGGCAGGTAGCCCTTGTCCAGTATAGTCTAGCTCTCTGCTGAGAAGTGACAAAACACAATCCTTTGGAGCACTGCTTCAGATGCATCCATTGAGGTAGGGTGGAGGCCATAACTGATTTTCAGCAGTCCCATCTCCTGGAAGTTTGGAAAGGCCATTTAAAAGCAGAGTCTGAATAGTTTTGTTTTCAGAAATTTTCTGAAGCAAATATGATTAGCTTCTGATCTCCAGAAAGAACTGAGACCATTTCATAGTCTTCGGCCTTGAACACCCAGGGATCTGCCTCCCTTTATCATCTGCTTGGTAGATTGTTACTACTTCATGCTTGCAGCTAATGAGTGTAGATTTCTGGCTGAGGTGTAGCGTGGGTTTAGATTTTGAGGGTATTTTGGATCTTTTCCCAGTAGACCTCGTGGACAATATAGAGGACTTTGAATTTGATCTTGTATTTAATTAATAGCCAGATGAGATCTTCCAGATTGCCCTCTGTGTCCCATTTACTGAGGGAAGGCTCACTGTGGCTGCCTTTTTTTATGCTTGGAGAGTGTTCAAAGCTACCAGCTTATTAATACTATTTTTGTCACATTTAATACAAGGGGATATGGAGAATGAAATGCATTTGAACTTACCAGGCTGAAAAGTAGTGAAATATAGCTTAGCTTCTGAAGCACTTGATAGAAAACACATGTTCAGCATACATCTGTGTAACTAGTTATAAAAGCTGGAATGTTTCCTCTCATTGGAACAAAGTCACCTTAATAATGATGGAGTGATGTAATTACGATGCTATTAATGGCTTCTTTTGGAAGCCTTTATTAGAAATACCAGATTATAAATCTTCCATCATCTCAAGGCTTCTCCAGAGCAGAAACTGGACCAGGAAAGAAATGAAATACAAACCAGCACCTGATGATCTATTTTACATTGAGGGATCATGTATCTCTCGACTCTTTAGAAAGAGTTTGCTCCGGGAACCAGTGATCAACTGCCTCCGAATAAGGAGAGCTGCAAGATCGATCCTGCAGGAAAGCGAGTTCTAGTGAGAGCAGTGACCAATAACTACCTCTTTATGCCTCCTTTCAAGGTATGACCGGTACCATCTGGAAGAGATAGAGCAGCTACTCAAGAATTTGCCAGAGGCATACCACAAATGTGATAGAGTTGGTGCAATGGGGTAAAGTCATATCTAATGCAAACATTAGATGTGCATTAGATGCAGCAGACAGCCTCTGGCTCCAGGTTTTCTGAATTTTGGGTTGAATTCCAGCAGCACATCTTCAACATGCCCACAATTGGACACTGTGATCAAGACAATAAAGGACACAGCTAAAGCCATGGAAGCACTTCAACGCAAATGAATATGACTGTTTTTCGGTCCAGCAGGAAGTGGGGGTGCTAAGTCTGCAGCAACACGTTATCATTTCTTGCTTTCAGAAGCATCAGACATTTGCGGAAGGACTGTCTCACAGGAGTGTGGAATTGCTATAGCCTTACGCCCTGGACATATTGTTTGGGATCAAGGACCAGTTTTGATGAGGCTACGTATAATGCTCCCAGAATGCTTTAATTAACTGCAAATTTTTCCAGAAGCTTTAAAGCAAGATTGAGTCTTTACTTTCAAAATAAAATGGTCCCAAAAAAAATGCAACTAGGATTTTTTTTTTGTTGCTAAAATACAGTGAATTTTTAGGTACCATTTCGTTGAAGTATCGGTTAGTAAACGTGTTGATCGATGCTAAATTTTTCAAAAAATATTCATAATGAAAAATCAGTGTAACCAGTTTCAACAGCATTAAAGGAAACATGAAAATAAACCAGTATTGGATAAGCCAATAGGTCTGACATTAGTGGTCAGCCTTTTGGTTTTGTCAACGAGTGTCTTGTTTTGACATGGTTTTTTTTAAACTATTTGTTGTGGGAGCTACCAGGCCCTCACCATTATAACCAAAATTAACAAAAAGCAAAAATATTTGTGGTTCTCAAAATGCACACATTGTCACAGTAGTAATGTACTCCTTGTGAAAACGAAGAATGTGGTTACTCTCCGTGAAGCCAGCCGATCGATATATATATGTATAGAGAGAGACATAGAATTGTAATAATAACAAAAAGTCTTGGTCAACGGCAGACCTAATTAGGAGCCCAATCCTTAAAGAAAGTCATGAAAGTGTACCCACAGTATACGTCTTTGCATTAGTGCAGATTTACAGCTTTAATGAATTCACAAGACTTTAAAGCAGCAGGCCAGGAAATCGTACTCCTAGAAAATATTTGTTAAATGCGTTTTAGTACGAGAACATTTGCATATTCAAGAGGGCATTCCAACCCTGGAACTATTGCTTATACCTCCAGCTCCAGTATATAGAGCTGCGCAAAGGTGAGAACATAAGGGAATTGCTAGTATTCTGTACCTACGGTAGTATGAGCTGTGACATAATCAGATAGGCTATTATCAGAGCTCATATATAATGAGTTTGCTGCCCTAATTTGGTACCAAACTACAAGTGGATGTGTTTACATGACAAGTAAATTTATGAAGCAACCTGTTCCATCGACAAATAGATATTTTATTAAATTCCACACCTCTGGTCTCAAAATACCTATACCAGAAACGGCTTCAGAGGTAATGGCAGAGAAAAGGGTAGAGAGAGGGTGCCATTGCCTCCAAGCAATGACTTTCCTAACTTGCCGTACCTATCTGGTGAAAGAACAGGTTATTTATTACACAGGGCAGGGGAGAGGGTGGATTAACCTCAGAAAAGTAGGTCCTGCCAATTGTCCAACGGTGGATAGTCCTTAGAGTTCCACACTAGCAAATATCCCACCTACTGTTACGCACTTAGTCGGAAACATCAAAGACTGCTGCAAGAAGTGCAAGTGCTACTCAGCAAGAGTGCTAGAGAACTCTTCTCCTCCTTACCAAAGAGTTCCAAGGAGTAACACCCTGTACTTCCTGATTCTAATGAAAGATGGCCTGTCCTCAGCCTGTTAAACATTTACATACAACTGGAGCATTTGAGAATGACTACTCTACACTTTGGCATTCTGTCACTGTTCATAAATAGCAAGGCTCAAACTGAAAGACTCCTACCCTTCACATCCCCATCCATTCAACGCTTCATTGCTACCTTAGATTTGTGATAAATGATTAACACTTTTAATTCAACTTGTTGCCTTTTGGGGTCCACACTCCACCAAATGTCTAAACCAGTGGGTGCAGGACATCGGCGAAACACAACCATCCATGTGTTTTGGTATCTGGCCAACTGGCTGATAGATGTAGCACCCATCATCAATGTCTAGCACACACTTCTGCACCTCGTTTCTTTAAAGGGTAGGTTTTGCAGTCGGTGCCTAAAAGTCACATCTCTGCCCACAGCGGATACAACCATCTCAATGCTGAAACGATAGGAGGTTGTAACTGGGCCATTCATTTATCGACCCTCATTCAGAGGTGGCAATTACCCCAAATACCTCACTTTCAGGTAGGGGAGCACATCTACACAGCCTTACTGTTCAGGGTGTCGGGATGCAGCAGAAACTTCACATCAATTTTTAAGAGTTGACAGCAGACCTTCCCATTTTCTTTCCACAACCTCAAAAACTTACAGAAAGAGCACTGAACACATTAGATTGCTTTGACTGTACCAAATCCATTTGCAAGGCGAAGTAACTTTTTGTTATGTTTGCAAATCTTCACTTGGGAAATCCTATCTTAAGTTGGGCCTTGCAAGGTGGGTAGTGAAGTGTATGCAGAAATGCTATGCCAAAGCCAAACATTCTGTTCATACTTGGCTAAAGCACATTCTTATTGTAAAAACGTAGCCACAACAACTTTCCTAGCTTTAAGCTACACACAAATAGCACAAAGTAAGTCCCTTTTTTGTTTGATCAGTAGCATAGGGAATTAACTCGACATACTGTAAAGTTCCAAAAATGAGTTCTAATATTACACCCTGATTTTTGGACATCAGAGCTGAAGTGCAACCCTTGTGATCATCTTCCACAGTAGTAACTCTTTGAAATAAGAGTATATGCGTGCTTCAGAAAACAAATTGAGCCTAAACCAGGTCAGGCATAATGCTTTAATTGTTTTAATGTATAGTTTGCACGCATTTAACCTATGTGATACATGAGTTTAATGCTTCTATATAGAGACCTGCTACTTTTAAAATGTTGTAATGCATGGGGAAGTCAATCTTCTTTGAAATGGCCATGTTTCTGCAATGAAGTCCACTTTTGTGAGCCTATATATAGAACGATTGCATTAAGGTCAGGGTGCCTAAAGTAACCTCTTCCTCAAAAGACCTAATTTCTAATTCACTGATGGTGGAAGCTGTGTTCATGAACATACACTTTGCATCACAACTGGCAAATGTAACTTTTGTTTGGCAGTATTATGTTTCTAAACTTTATTTAATAGGTTATCTATTTCTTTTTCATTTACAAAACCAATCATCACTTGGTGAATGCATAGATTGTCTGAGGCCACATTGGCCTCCACTTAGAGAGGAATGTGTTTGAACAGTTGGTAATGAGCCTGCCTGAGAAAGCTCTTATCATGGACTTTACCCAGGAAGAACACTTCACACTAATTGGGCAGATGAGGACAGTTTCAGCCTTACTTGGGAGCTGACTTATATTTAAGTACACCATCCAGTATGGTGGATTCTACTGCTGCTGTGCTTTACAAACATAATTAAAATGCAGCCTACTCTGTAGTAAACAGACTGAAGAGTTATCCAAATTTTGTGGGAGTAAGTTTATGGTTATATTTTGATTAGGCTTAGACACTGCACCAATTGAAACCCAGTATTCACCTATATCCCTTATCCAGGGGTCCAACATATAGGTCCAGGAGAGTGTTGCCCATGCCAGAAAATTAAGAAATCCCTTAGCATAAGACCCACTTACATATAATGCATTTAAATTGTTTATATGCAGGTTATCCTTGAAATATAGTTCAGATCCAGTCCTCCTTGGCCTGCGATGGACACTCTTACCAATTATGGTGTCTTGCTAGTGTTGTCTCACCTTATTTCTGGCTCTGGGACTTGTTCCAGAGACTTGTATGAAGGAGCCTGTCACCAGAGGAGCTGAGCACCAAGGTCATGTTGGACTGATGTAATTTCTACCAGACCAGCTAGCCCCCAAATGTACCCCTGGGAACAGTGAGGTAAACTTGCCTAATGTCTTGAAATTCTGCTTTCTGAGACTTTATTTGGAAGTCCTGAAAGGACCTGATGAGAGACCCAGACTATTGAAACAAACTCTATCTGGCCTGGTTTCTCTGTGGGCCTGGTTTCTCTTTCAGCCTTCTCAGCTGCTGAGCAGAGGTTGCATAAAAAAGATAAATGAGGGTGTTGGACCTGGCCCTTTTTGCTGGGTTATCCCCAAAGGTTTTGCCTGCTTCCTCCTAGTTTTTCTGACCTGTTTTTGTTGTCTTTAGGACTGCACACTTTACAACTGTTAACAAGTGCTAACGTACACATGTTCTCTGTGTAAATTGTATTGGTGACTGGTTTATCCATGATTGGCATAATTGATTTACAAGTAAGCCCCTAGTAAAGTGTACCAGGTGTGACCAGTGCCTGTAAATCAAATGCTACTAGTGGGCCTGCAGCACTAATTGTGCCACACACATGAATAGCCTGTGTGTCAGACCTTCCACTGCAGTGTCAGTGTATGCAGTTTTGAACTACCATGTCGACCTGCTTCCCTTTTACTACAGGTAAGGTTCCCCTAGGGTAGGCCCAATGTAGCTCCATAGTCAGGGTGCAGTGTATTTAAAAGATAGGACATGTACTGGTGTGTTTTACATGTCCATTGCAGCTGCCTTGTAACGTCTTACAAGTGTAAATTCCAATTGGGAAGGGATAAGGATTTGGAGTTTAGGGTCCCTGAACTCACAATTTAAAAATACTTGTTTTAGTGAAGTTTGGTTTTAAATTGTGGGTTTAAAAATGCCACTTTTAAAAAGTGCAAAAAAGTGAGGTATCTAGCTGACTATTTAAATTTGCTGTCAGCTATTCAACAGACTTAGACCAAAATCCCGGATAAGATGGTCTACATCATTTAATAATTCCTTGTTGAAAAATTATTATACATGTTTGTTAGCGGTACTCCTAGCGGAGATGGGCAACACTTCACTATTTACACAATGTAATACTTTAAATTCAAAGAAAAATGAACAAAAACCATGAATGAAGAACAATACATTGGTGATTTCACAAATAAAGACTTCACAATACAAAATCCAGTGAAGACACAACATACATATATCAATTGGAACTATTACCAGTCAAAGGAAAAAAGGAAATACGGTACCCCATATAACCAATGGAACTTATTTAAATGGTACAAATTTGGGATACCATCCAAAGGGGGTAATTAGTTTTCATGCAAAAGGGAATATACATTTTGGAACCATTATTCTCCTTAATTGCTATACACTTTTTATATTCAGCGAACTGTTCCACCGTTGGTAAAAAATAGTGCCAACACATTTCGAAACCCTTTTTGTTTTATGGCTTCTCTTCAGGGCTGTGACTGTGTTCTGTGACACCAAAAAAAAAAAGTTCTTATTTAAAAGAGGATCTTTTTTAACCCCTTTGCTGCTAGGCCTTTTCCCCTCCTGTGCTAAGCCTTTTTTTGGCTATTTGGGGTAGTGCGTGCTTAGGCCCCTGTAACTTTTTGACCACATAAGGTATCCACGCCAATTTTGCCACCTTTTTCTACCAACATCATGGGGATTCTAAAGGTACCCAAGGTTTGTGGATTCCCTTGGAGGGGTCCCAGACATTATGCAAAATACAGTAAACTTTTTGTTTTTTCAGAAAAACTGGAAAAACGGGCTGCAAATGAAAGCCTCTGGGTTTTTCCCTGCAAATGTTATCAAAAAAGGGTTTGTGGGGCTGAAATCACCATTTTCCCAGCTTTTTGGGAAAGACAGTCTTTTGTCAGAGAACCAACATTTTTCACACAGTTTTGGCATTTTTCTGGGACAAAGCCTATTTTTGCTATTTTTAGTACTTTCAATCTCCTTCCAGTTAATGGTAAAAATGAGTATGAAAGCAATAATGGATCCTGGGAAGCTATACATTTTAATAAAGTAGACAAAATTCTGAATTCAGAAAGGGGTCATTTGTCTAAATCCATGAAGGTTTCTTTATAGAAACTAACAGTTAAATATTGGAAAAATTGAAAATTAGTTGAAAAAAACAGCCTTTTGTCTCAACCTTTTCACCTGTAACTTCTTGTAATTATGACCGCTCTGTGAAAGCAATATACCGTTAAATCAGTTGGACCTTCCTGGTTGTGGGGATATATAGGACTTGTAGGTTCACCAAGAACCTGATGAACCCAGAGCTAAAAACTGAGCAGCAGGGGTTTTTGGCCCCGTGCTCGACGGCCATCTAGGGAAACCTACCAAACCCACACATTTCTGAAAAGTAGACACCCAGGGGCTTCCAAAGAGGTATGGCTTGCGTGGATCCCCCAACGTCCCCTTACCCAGAATCCCTTGCAAATCTCAATTTTAGCTGAAAAAATCATTTTTTTCACACATTTTTGTGTGGGAAAGTGTGGCATCACAGGGCTCACAGCCATTTCCTGGGGGATCCACACAAGCCATACCTCCTTGGAAGCCCCCAGGTGTCTACTTTTCAGAAATGTGTGGGTTTGGTAGGTTTCCCTAGACAGCCGTCGAGCAGGGGCCAAAAACCCAGGTGACCTCCCTTGCAACACCAAATTGTTTTGACTTAATTATGTTTCCAATTTTACAGCGTGAGATTTTTGGCACAATATTGCATGGAAATTGTGACAAACATTTTCAAGTTTACAGGACATTGTGGATAAAAAAATAACTCGATATTCACAAGAGAGACATCACCATGTACTCCCATGGGTTAACAATAATATCTACATTTGGTAGCTTATTCTTAGATGGAATGTACACCTTGACAGAGAGACTCAAAAGACAAAGATTCCAGCACAGCTATCAATTTCTCAAACACACACAGATACTGGTTGGATTTGGCACGAGGGCGAGTGATGGTTCAGTACCTTAAATTTGATCAACAAGACATTTCACAAAAATGAAATGCACTGTCAATAATTAAATGCACAAAAACCGAACCCGTGACTCGCAGCTCGTGAGCTGTAAAGCCACGACAAGGCACCAACCGTTTTACAGGTCATTCACGCACCTTTCATACCTGATACACACAAGACCATTCACAAAACCAAGACATTACAACATTTACAAAAAGGGACAAAGTACAACCTGCTTCAAAAAGACAAACAAGACAAATATTAATGCACAGCCATCTACTCCTCAAGCACACACACATACTGGTTGGATTTGGCATGAGGGTGAGTGATGATTCAGTATATACAATTGTATTAGCAAGTCATTTCACAAAAGAGAAATGCACTGTTAATAATTGAGAGGACAAGAAACTGAACCATTGACTCACAGTTCGTGAGCTGTAAAGCCACAACAAGGCACCAACCTCTTTACAGGCCATTCATACACCTTTCATATGTGTGACACATACAAAACATTCACACCGCCAGCCGCGGGCCCATCAAAATACAACATTCACACCAGCAGACAGCGCCAT
The DNA here is from genome assembly GCF_964261635.1 of Lissotriton helveticus. Taxonomy (NCBI): domain Eukaryota; kingdom Metazoa; phylum Chordata; class Amphibia; order Caudata; family Salamandridae; genus Lissotriton; species Lissotriton helveticus. Next base: position 2,127,273,473 of record NC_136063.1, read on the forward strand.
TCAAGGGCCCATCACTTTCACACACCCACATTCCAGACACAGCAACTACACAAACTGATGGATTGTGTGGAGTGGCGCTCAGCTAGCAATGTGTGTAGTGACCAGCAGTAAGTCACTACTCACACACCCCCAGCTAAGCACCAATCCACGCACACCACCATCGAAGCACTAGTCCACGCACACCGCCAGCCAAGCGTCAGTCCACGCACACCGCCAGCCAAGCACCAGTCAACGCACACCACCAGCCAAACGCCAGTCAATGCATACTGCCAGCCAAGCGCCAGTCCATGCACACCGCCAGCCAAGCGCCAGTCCACGCACACCGCCAGCCAAGCGCCAGTCCACGCACACCGCCAGCCAAGCGCCAGTCCACGCACACCGCCAGCCAAGCGCCAGTCCACGCACACCGCCAGCTAAGCACCAGTCCATGCATACTGCCAGCCAATCGCCAGTCCACGCACACCGCCAGCCAAGCGCCAGTCCACTCAAACCGCCAGCCAAGCGCCAAACCACGCACACCCCCAGCCAAGCGCCAAACCACGCACACCGCCAGCCAAGCGCAAGTCCACGCACACCGCCAGCCAAAGCCAGGCTCCACACACCGCCATCACATTTAGGATTTTTTTAAACAAAAAAAAAAAAATTTGCAAATAGATACAAATCTACTTACACAAAATCTGAAACTAAATACATGGCACTAATGCCAACCTTGAAACAGAATACACATTTCTAAACAATACAGACCAGGCAGTACACTTTACCACTCATGGATACTCCCAAAAATTATTTTGTGTGTGGTACGCTCTATAACAAGCAGGCACACACTGCCCAGGGTTAGAATGACACCTGGGGCAGAAAAGGCGAGTCTCCTTCCTCAAACCTCTTCGCCAACAGACTCTACATCTTCTAGTGGGAAAGTCTTTTGTAGATGTGGGAGGAATGTAATCAGGGAAGTGGCGATCTTCCAATCGAGCCACATCCTCCACCACTCCAAATCTAGGAACACTTACCTGATCTACAACAACAAGGTTAGCTATCACAGAGTGCTGAAACTGAAGAAATGTCATCTTTGACCCAGGAGAACACTCCTTGAACACAATAAAAGCATTGAAAGTTTCTAAGTTGAAAAAATGGATGGCCAACTTCTTATACCAAACATAAGCCTTCCGAATAGCAGTGTAAGGTTCCAACCTCTGATCTACTCTGTCAACACCACCCAGGTGCTGATTGTAGTCTAGAATGCACACAGGTTTGTGCACTTCAGCAACCTGACCCCAAACAGGCACAGATGAAGTACTCTCATCATGGATGGTAGTCAGCATGTACACATCTCTCCTGCCAACAAATTTCACAGCTATTAGTTCATCACTACGCAAGGAACTGCACTGACCCCTCTGAAGTTTTTTTGCAAAGAAAGCTCTTTGGGATAACCTTTGCGGTTAGAGCGGACTGTGCCGCATGCAAAAGTGTCCACTTTAAACAATTCCTTAAATAATTGCACAGCAGTGTAGAAGTTATCAAGGTACAAATGGTGGCCTCTGTTAAACAGTTTTCTAGCAAGATCCCAAGCAATTTTCTCTGAAGCTCCAAAAGTGGACGGACAACCTGGGGGGGTCAATAGTGGAACCTCTACCAGTGTACCTACACTCGAAAATTAAAAACATATCCTGTCCTACTCTCAGACAACATATACAGCTTAATTCCATAGCGTGCCCTCTTGCTAGGGATGTACTGCCTAAAAACCAAACAACCCTTGAACAAAACCAAAGACTCATCAATAGATATTTCTTTCCCTGGAATGTATATCTCTGAAAATCGATCAACAAAGTGGTCAAGAACATGCCGAATCTTAAAAAGACGGTCACTGTCAGGGTGACTATGTGGCAATGCCAAAGAATTATCAACAAAATGCAGCATGCGTAGCAAAAGTAAATACCAATCACGAGCCAGAACTGCAGGATATATAGCTGTTGCCATCAAGGGGCTGGTAGACTAATATGAAGCCAGGTTCGGCTTCCTTAGCAAACCCATCAATAAAGTCAAACCCAAAAACTTCTTCAGCTCTTCCAGATTTGTGGGAGTCCACCAGGTAGCTCTAGTGTGGGGCCTAAGTTTGTCACTGTTGTCCCTCAAAAACTGTTCAGCCTACAAATTAGTCTGCTCAACAATCTCACCCAAAAATACATCATCCATAAATAACTGAAAATACTGTATAGGCAAAAAAATGTCACAATCCACTCTACACCCTGCATCACCGCTAAAGGCAGGCAACACCGGCTGCACCATGTTTGGATCAACCCAGAGTCCAGCACTTCCAGTAGGAAGCCTAGCAGCCACAGGCTGCAATCCAGATGCCTCTTGCACCATCGGCACAACAGTATCCTCCTCTAAAACAGGCACTTCATCTGCACTGAGAGTACCTTCGTCATCCGATGATTCCATGTGGAGAGAAAACTCACTGCCAGAATCGTCCCCTCCCTCCTCTCCCTCAGTCAGTGTCATAATCCGGCTCAGAGGAGGATTCAAGAAGCATACCAACCACCTGCTGAGCAGTCATTCTACGGCTAGCCATAATGATTACTAATAAAGGTAACTTGTCAAACAAGTCAACAACAGCAAACACTTTGTAAAAAAAGTAATAAACAAAATGCACCTTTACCAAAAATACCTATACACTCCAAAACAATACCAGTCACTTGTCACAAGCAGCTAAAATCACCCCCACGTACTCTGCACAGACACAGTATGGATCAACAATATCCCACTAAAAAAGAAAGAGAAAAGAAAATTACACATAAGACAATGCAGAACACATCACAAAGATTTTCATGCTAAAAAAACGAACTAAATATGCTGCCACTATGACACCACTTACAAAAACATGCATCCATACATTACAATATTACTCATTTGGAGTACATACAACAAAAAAGTTGTTCTTACCATAAAAGTGCAACTATGCAAAACTGCAGAACAACCACTGTCGAAACCGCAAACAGGAATCAAAAGCTGTACACTAGATTTAAAAGGAGAAAAAAAATTACAATCACATATGCAAATAATGCACCAGTCCACCTGCCAAGCTAAGGGGGGTAGGTGGACCTAATAGTACAAATTAAATATTCACCCCCGTAAAAGGAGAGCAACCCTTGCCCTTGAGGCCATCCCCCAAAACAAAAATTAACAAAACTCTGGCATCTAGTGGGCAGATGGGCCTAAACACATACTGCTACTTTGCCACCCAAAGAGGGCAGAAATGGCCACAATTATCCTCCCATAAAGGGAAGCGACCCATGTCCAAGGGGCGGCTCCCAAACAAAAATAAACCCTGGTGGCCTAGTGGAACCACAAAAAAAAAAAGAACCGAACTGCCCCTTAAGGCGATACCAAAGGGGATGATGAACAGAGCGCTTGAGCAAATCTAACACTTACCCCCCGTCAACTGATCTTCGTTTAATCCATCATCATTGTTTAACCCACTCCACCACCCCAGTTCAGATATGGCCATATGCAAATCAGTCTAAGCCTGTGTGCTTTCATTGCCCTAAGGTTGCAGGATATACCCAGACGTGAGACCCTTGCTCCCTTTGCCACTGGACCCAATGTAGCCTGGCTGATGGCGGCTGATTAGGCAGCAAATGGTCCCAGGATGGTTGTTTCCAGGGCAGGGAAGATATAGCTTGGCAGTTCGGGCTGGACTGTTCCCATGAGGCACAGGGTCGGACTAATTTGCATATGGCCAAGTCTGAACTAGGGTGGTGGAGTGAGCTAAAGCATGAAGATTGATAAAAAATTCAATCTGCCCCCACCCCTAGGGGACAGACCAAGCCAAAAGGGCGACCCTTGCCAAAACCTAACGTCATGGGCAAACTAAAAAGGCACCCAAAGGGGAGTGACCCTTGCCCAAGGGGCCACTCCCCACTACATTTATTACATTTGTTTTAATTTTAAATCTGCCCCATCCCCCCCGGGTGGGCAAACAAAGTACTAATAATGGCCCCCAAAAGGAGAGCAACCTAAGGGGTTGCTCCCCAAGATAAAAATTAAAATGTGGGGTTGCTAAAATGGCTCCCAGTGGGAGTGACCCCTGCCCAAGGGGCCACTCCCAAGCACATTGGTCAATTTCGCCCATTTTTTCTTTAAAAAAAACAAATTCTACCTCCCCCCAGGGAGGCAGACCAAGCCTATCAATTTGCCCCCAAAAGGGGAGCGACCCTTGCCAAAGGGGCCACTCCCATGCACGTAAATCTGGGCTATAAAAAAAAATAATTAATCATATGCTACAAACGCCACGAATATGCCCCCAAAGGGGGAGCGACCCTTGCCCAAGGGGCCGCTCCCTCAACACACGAACAATGGTGGCCATTTAAAACAAGCATTAGAAATGCAATCGGGCTCGGATTTATTTGAGTTTGAGCTAATGGCATTGTAAATGCCAATGTATTGTTGCTATGTGTTATGGAGTGTGTTCATGTGGTGTGTACTGCCAGTGATCTCCTTGTGAGTGTGAGAATATTGCACCGTTACTGCCTGTGTTGTCCTTCTTGTGAGTGTGAGAAGCTTGCACCTCTGCTGCCTGTGGTCTCCTTGTGAGTGTAAGAAGCTTGCACCTCTGCTGCCTGTGGTCTCCTTGCGAGTGTAAGAAGCTTGCACCTCTGCTGCCTGTGATGTCCTTCTTGTGAGTGTAAGAAGCTTGCACTGCTGCTGCCTGTGATGTCGTTCTTGTGAGTGTGAGAAGCTTGCACAGCTGCTGCCTGTGAGTATGAGAAGATTGCATTGTGCTGTGCTGTGCCTGTTCTTTATAAGGGACTCTTGCTCTGTTGCTGCTGCTGCCTTGGCACAGTACCTGCTGTGAGTGTGTGAGGGAAGCTTGCACCGCTGCTGCTTGTGATGTCCTTCTTGTGAGTGGGAGAAGCTTGCACCTCAGCTGCCTGTGGTCTCCTTGTGAGTGTAAGAAGCTTGCACTGCTGCTGCCTGTGATGTCGTTCTTGTGAGTGTGAGAAGCTTGCACCGCTGCTGCTTGTGATGTCCTTCTTGTGAGTGGGAGAAGCTTGCACCTCAGCTGCCTGTGGTCTCCTTGTGAGTGTGAGAAGCTTGCACAGCTGCTGCCTGTGATGTCCTTCGTGTGAGTGTGAGAAGCTTGCACCGCTGCTGCCTGTGAGTATGAGAAGATTGCATTGTGCTGTGCTGTGCCTGTTCTTTATAAGGGACTCTTGCTCTGTTGCTGCTGCTGCCTTGGCACAGTACCTGCTGTGAGTGTGTGAGGGAAGCTTGCACCGCTGCTGCTTGTGATGTCCTTCTTGTGAGTGGGAGAAGCTTGCACCTCAGCTGCCTGTGGTCTCCTTGTGAGTGTAAGAAGCTTGCACTGCTGCTGCCTGTGATGTCGTTCTTGTGAGTGTGAGAAGCTTGCACCGCTGCTGCTTGTGATGTCCTTCTTGTGAGTGGGAGAAGCTTGCACCTCAGCTGCCTGTGATCTCCTTGTGAGTGTGAGAAGCTTGCACAGCTGCTGCCTGTGATGTCCTTCGTGTCAGTGTGAGAAGCTTGCACCGCTGCTGCCTGTGAGTATGAGAAGATTGCATTGTGCATCACTGTGCTGTGCCTGTTCTTTGTAAGGGACTCTTGCTCTGTTGCTGCTGCTGCCGCCTTGGCACAGTACCTGCTGTGAGTGTGTAAGGGAAGCTTGCACCACTGCTGCTTGTGATGTCGTTCTTGCGAGTGTGAGAAGCTTGCACCTCTGCTGCCTGTCGTCTCCTTGTGAGTGTAAGTAGCTTGCACTGCTGCTGCCTGTGATGTCGTTCTTGTGAGTGTGAGAAGCTTGCACCGCTGCTGTTTGTGATGTCCTTCTTGTGAGTGGGAGAAGCTTGCAACGCTGCTGTTTGTGATGTCCTTCTTGTGAGTGGGAGAAGCTTGCAACTCAGCTGCCTGTGGTCTCCTTGTGAGTGTAAGAAGCTTGCACAGCTGCTGCCTGTGATGTCCTACTCACTACTCTACTCACTACTCTGCACTCACTACTCTACTCACTACTCTACTCACTACTCTACTCACTACTCACTACTCTACTCACTACTCTACTCACTACTCTACTCACTACTCTACTCACTACTCTGCACTCACTACTCACTACTCTGCTCACTACTCACTACTCTACTCACTACTCACTTCTCTACTCACTACTCTGCACTCACTACTTTACTCTCTACTCACTACTCTGCACTCACTACTTTACTCTCTACTCACTACTCACTACTCTGCACTCACTACTCACTACTCTGCTCACTACTCACTACTCTACTCGCTACTCTACTCGCTACTCTACTCGCTACTCTACTCGCTACTCTACTCGCTACTCACCTCACTACTCTACTCACTACTCTACTCACTACTCTACTCACTACTCTACTCACTACTCTACTCACTACTCTACTCACTACTCACTACTCTACTCACTACTCACTTCTCTACTCACTACTCTGCACTCACTACTTTACTCACTACTCTACTCACCTCACTACTCTACTCACTACTGACTACTATACTCACTACTCTGCACTCACTACTCACTACTCACCTCACTACTCACTTCTCTACTCACTACTCACTTCTCTACTCACTACTCACTTCTCTGCACTCACTACTTTACTCACTACTCTACTCTACTCACCTCACTACTCACCTCACTACTCTACTCACTACTCTACTCACTACTCTGCACTCACTACTCTACTCAGTACTCTACTCACTACTCACTACTCTGCACTCACTACTCTACTCACTACTCTACTCACTACTCTACTCACTACTCTACTCACTACTCTACTCACTACTCTACCCACTACTCTACCCACTACTCACTACTCTACTCACTACTCTACTCACTACTCTACTCACTACTCTACTCACTACTCTACTCACTACTCTACTCACTACTCTACTCACTACTCTACTCACTACTCTACTCACTACTCTACTCACTACTCTACTCACTACTCTACTCACTACTCTACTCACTACTCACTACTCTACTCACTACTCTACTCACTACTCACTTCTCTACTCACTACTCTGCACTCACTACTCTACTCACTAATGACTACTCTACTCACTACTCTGCACTCACTACTCACTACTCTACTCACTACTTCTCTCACTACTCTACTCACTACTCTGCACTCACTACTCACTACTCTGCACTCACTACTCTACTCTCTACTCACTACTCTACTCACTACTCTGCACTCACTACTCACTACTCTGCACACTACTCTACTCACTACTCTAAGTACTACTCAACTCACTATACTTACTACTCACTACTAGACTCCCTACTCTACTCACTACTCTACTCACTATACTCACTACTCTACTCACTACTCTACTCACTACTCTACTCACTACTCTACTCACTACTCTACTCACTACTCTACTCACTACTCTACTCACTACTCACTACTCTACTCACTACTCTACTCACTACTCTACTCACTACTCTACTCACTACTCTACTCACTACTCTACTCACTACTCACTACTCTACTCACTACTCTACTCACTACTCACTACTCTACTCACTACTCACTACTCTACTCACTACTCTGCACTCACAACTCACTACTCTACTCACTACTCTGCACTCACTACTCTGCACTCACTACTCTACTCACTACTCTGCACTCACTACTCACTACTCTGCTCACTACTCTGCACTCACTACTCACTACTCTGCTCACTACTCTACTCACTACTCTACTCACTACTCACTACTCTACTCACTACTCTGCACTCACTACTCACTACTCTGCACTCACTACTCTGCACTCACTACTCTGCACTCACTACTCTGCACTCACTACTCTGCACTCACTACTCTGCACTCACTACTCTGCACTCACTACTCTGCACTCACTACTCTACTCACTACTCACTACTCTACTCACTACTCTGCACTCACTGCTCACTACTCTACTCACTACTCTGCACTCACTGCTCACTACTCTGCACTCACTGCTCACTACTCTACTCACTACTCACTACTCTACTCACTGCTCACTACTCTGCACTCACTGCTCACTACTCTGCACTCACTGCTCACTACTCTGCACTCACTGCTCACTACTCTGCACTCTCTACTCACTACTCTACTCACTACTCTACTCACTACTCTACTCACTACTCACTACTCTGCACTCACTACTCACTACTCTGCACTCACTACTCACTACTCTGCACTCACTACTCACTACTCACTACTCTGCACACTACTCTGCACACTACTCTGCACACTACTCTGCACACTACTCTGCACACTACTCTGCACACTACTCTGCACACTACTCTGCACACTACTCTGCACACTACTCTGCACACTACTCTGCACACTACTCTGCTCACTACTCTACTCACTACTCTACTCACTACTCTACTCACTACTCTACTCACTACTCTGCACTCACTACTCACTACTCTGCTCACTACTCACTACTCTACTCACTACTCACTTCTCTACTCACTACTCTGCACTCACTACTTTACTCTCTACTCACTACTCTACTCACTACTCTACTCACTACTCACTACTCACTACTCTACTCACTACTCACTTCTCTACTCACTACTCACTTCTCTACTCACTACTCTGCACTCACTACTTTACTCACTACTCTACTCACCTCACTACTCTACTCACTACTCTACTCACTACTGACTACTATACTCACTACTCTGCACTCACTACTCACTACTCACCACACTACTCACTTCTCTACTCACTACTCACTTCTCTACTCACTACTCACTTCTCTGCACTCACTACTTTACTCACTACTCTACTCTACTCACCTCACTACTCACCTCACTACTCTACTCACTACTCTACTCACTACTCTACTCACTACTCTACTCACTACTCTACTCACTACTCTACTCACTACTCTACTCAGTACTCTACTCAGTACTCTACTCACTACTCACTACTCTGCACTCACTACTCTACTCACTACTCTACTCACTACTCTACTCACTACTCTACTCACTACTCTACTCACTACTCTACTCACTACTCTACTCACTACTCTACTCACTACTCTACTCAGTACTCTACTCAGTACTCTACTCACTACTCTACTCAGTACTCTACTCACTACTCACTACTCTGCACTCACTACTCTACTCACTACTCTACTCACTACTCTACTCACTACTCTACTCACTACTCTACTCACTACTCTACTCACTACTCTACTCACTACTCTACTCACTACTCTACTCACTACTCTACCCACTACTCTACCCACTACTCACTACTCTACCCACTACTCTACCCACTACTCTACCCACTACTCTACCCACTACTCTACCCACTACTCTACCCACTACTCTACCCACTACTCTACCCACTACTCTACCCACTACTCTACCCACTACTCACTACTCTACTCACTACTCTACTCACTACTCTGCACTCACTACTCACTACTCTGCTCACTACTCGCTACTCTACTCGCTACTCTACTCGCTACTCACCTCACTACTCTACTCACTACTCTACTCACTACTCTACTCACTACTCACTACTCTGCACTCACTACTCACTACTCTGCTCACTACTCACTACTCTACTCGCTACTCACCTCACTACTCTACTCACTACTCTACTCTACTCACTACTCTACTCACTACTCTACTCACTACTCTACTCACTACTCTACTCACTACACTACTCACTACTCTACTCACTACTCTACTCACTACTCACTACTCTGCACTCACTACTCACTACTCTGCTCACTACTCACTACTCTGCTCACTACTCACTACTCTACTCACTACTCACTACTCTCCACTCACTACTCTACTCACTACTCACTACTCTACTCACTACTTTCTACTCACTACTCACTACTCTGCTCACTACTCACTACTCTACTCACTACTCTCCACTCACTACTCTACTCTCTACTCACTACTCTACTCACTACTCTACTCACTACTCTACTCACTGCTCTACTCACTACTCACTACTCTACTCACTACTCACTACTCTACTCACTACTCACCTCACTACTCACTTCTCTACTCACTACTCACTTCTCTACTCACTACTCTGCACTCACTACTCTACCCACTAATGACTACTCTACTCACTACTCTGCACTCACTACTCACTACTCACCTCACTACTCTACTCACTACTTCTCTCACTACTCTACTCACTACTCTGCACTCACTACTCACTACTCACCTCACTACTCTACTCACTACTTCTCTCACTACTCTGCACTCACTACTCTACTCACTACTCTACTCACTACTCACTACTCTACTCACTACTCTGCACTCACTACTCACTACTCTGCACACTACTCTACTCACTACTGTAAGTACTACTCAACTCACTATACTTACTACTCGACTCACTACTCGACTCACTACTCGACTCACTACTCTACTCACTACTCTACTCACTACTCTACTCACTACTCTACTCACTACTCTACTCACTACTCTACTCACTACTCTACTCACTACTCTACTCACTACACTACTCACTACTCACTACTCTGCACTCACTACTCACTACTCTGCTCACTACTCACTACTCTGCTCACTACTCACTACTCTACTCACTACTCACTACTCTCCACTCACTACTCTACTCACTACTCACTACTCTACTCACTACTTTCTACTCACTACTCACTACTCTACTCACTACTCTACTCACTACTCTACTCACTACTCTACTCACTACTCTACTCACTACTCTACTCACTACTCTACTCACTACTCTACTCACTACTCTACTCACTACTCACTACTCACTACTCACTACTCACTACTCACTACTCACTACTCACTACTCTACTCACTACTCTACTCACTACTCACTTCTCTACTCACTACTCTGCACTCACTACTCTACTCACTACTCTACTCACTAATGACTACTCTACTCACTACTCTGCACTCACTACTCACTACTCACCTCACTACTCTACTCACTACTTCTCTCACTACTCTACTCACTACTCTGCACTCACTACTCACTACTCTGCACTCACTACTCTACTCTCTACTCACTACTCTACTCACTACTCTGCACTCACTACTCACTACTCTGCACACTACTCTACTCACTACTCTAAGTACTACTCAACTCACTATACTTACTACTCACTACTAGACTCCCTACTCTACTCACTACTCTACTCACTATACTCACTACTCTACTCACTACTCTACTCACTACTCTACTCACTACTCTACTCACTACTCTACTCACTACTCTACTCACTACTCTACTCACTACTCTACTCACTACTCACTACTCTGCACTCCATACTCACTACTCTTCTCACTACTCTACTCACTACTCTACTCACTACTCTACTCACTACTCTACTCACTACTCACTACTCTACTCACTACTCTACTCACTACTCTACTCACTACTCACTACTCACTACTCTACTCACTACTCTACTCACTACTCTACTCACTACTCTACTCACTACTCTACTCACTACTCTACTCACTACTCACTACTCACTACTCACTACTCACTACTCACTACTCTGCACTCACAACTCACTACTCTACTCACTACTCTGCACTCACTACTCTGCACTCACTACTCTACTCACTACTCTGCACTCACTACTCACTACTCTGCTCACTACTCTGCACTCACTACTCACTACTCTGCTCACTACTCTACTCACTACTCTACTCACTACTCACTACTCTACTCACTACTCTGCACTCACTACTCACTACTCTGCACTCACTACTCTGCACTCACTACTCTGCACTCACTACTCTACTCACTACTCTACTCACTACTCTACTCACTACTCACTACTCTACTCAGTACTCACTACTCTGCACTCACTGCTCTGCACTCACTGCTCACTACTCTGCACTCACTACTCACTACTCTACTCACTACTCTACTCACTGCTCACTACTCTGCACTCACTGCTCACTACTCTGCACTCACTGCTCACTACTCTGCACTCACTGCTCACTACTCTGCACTCACTGCTCACTACTCTGCACTCTCTACTCACTACTCTACTCACTACTCTACTCACTACTCTACTCACTACTCTACTCACTACTCTACTCACTACTCTACTCACTACTCTACTCACTACTCACTACTCTGCACTCACTACTCACTACTCTGCACTCACTACTCACTACTCTGCACACTACTCTGCACACTACTCTGCACACTACTCTGCACACTACTCTGCACACTACTCTGCACACTACTCTGCACACTACTCTGCACACTACTCTGCACACTACTCTGCACACTACTCTGCACACTACTCTGCACACTACTCTGCACTCACTACTCACTACTCTGCTCACTACTCACTACTCTACTCACTACTCTGCACTCACTACTTTACTCTCTACTCACTACTCTACTCACTACTCTACTCACTACTCACTACTCTACTCACTACTCACTACTCTACTCACTACTCACTTCTCTACTCACTACTCTGCACTCACTACTTTACTCACTACTCTACTCACCTCACTACTCTACTCACTACTCTACTCACTACTGACTACTATACTCACTACTCTGCACTCACTACTCACCTCACTACTCACTTCTCTACTCACTACTCACTACTCACTTCTCTACTCACTACTCACTTCTCTGCACTCACTACTTTACTCACTACTCTACTCTACTCACCTCACTACTCACCTCACTACTCTACTCACTACTCTACTCACTACTCTGCACTCACTACTCACTACTCTACTCAGTACTCTACTCACTACTCACTACTCTGCACTCACTACTCTACTCACTACTCTACTCACTACTCTACTAACTACTCTACTAACTACTCTACTCACTACTCTACTCACTACTCTACTCACTACTCTACTCACTACTCTACTCACTACTCTACTCACTACTCTACTCACTACTCTACTCACTACTCTACTCACTACTCTACTCACTACTCTACTCACTACTCACTACTCTGCACTCACTACTCACTACTCTGCTCACTACTCGCTACTCTGCACTCGCTACTCTACTCGCTACTCTACTCGCTACTCTACTCGCTACTCTACTCGCTACTCTACTCGCTACTCACCTCACTACTCTACTCACTACTCTGCTCACTACTCACTACTCTACTCACTACTCACTACTCTCCACTCACTACTCTACTCACTACTCACTACTCTACTCACTACTTTCTACTCACTACTCACTACTCTGCTCACTACTCACTACTCTACTCACTACTCACTACTCTCCACTCACTACTCTACTCACTACTCTACTCACTACTCACTACTCTACTCACTACTCTACTCACTACTCTACTCACTACTCTACTCACTACTCTACTCACTACTCTACTCACTACTCTACTCACTACTCACTACTCACTACTCACTACTCACCTCACTACTCACCTCACTACTCACTTCTCTACTCACTACTCACTTCTCTACTCACTACTCACTTCTCTACTCACTACTCTACCCACTAATGACTACTCTACTCACTACTCTGCACTCACTACTCACTACTCACCTCACTACTCTACTCACTACTTCTCTCACTACTCTACTCACTACTCTGCACTCACTACTCACTACTCACCTCACTACTCTACTCACTACTTCTCTCACTACTCTACTCACTACTCTGCACTCACTACTCACTACTCTGCACTCACTACTCACTACTCTGCACTCACTACTCTACTCACTACTCTACTCACTACTCACTACTCTACTCACTACTCTGCACTCACTACTCACTACTCTGCACACTACTCTACTCACTATACTCACTACTCTACTCACTACTCTACTCACTATACTCACTACTCTACTCACTACTCTACTCACTACTCTACTCACTACTCTACTCACTACTCTACTCACTACTCTACTCACTACTCTACTCACTACTCTACTCACTACTCTGCACTCACTACTCACTACTCTACTCTACTGACTACTCTACTCACTACTCACTACTCTGCACTCCATACTCACTACTCTACTCACTACTCTACTCACTACTCACTACTCTACTCACTACTCTGCACTCACTACTCACTACTCTACTCACTACTCACTACTCTACTCACTACTCACTACTCTACTCACTACTCTACTCACTACTCACTACTCACTACTCACTACTCACCTCACTACTCACTACTCTGCACTCACTACTCACTACTCTGCACTCACTGCTCACTACTCTGCACTCACTGCTCACTACTCTGCACTCACTGCTCACTACTCTACTCACTACTCTACTCACTACTCTACTCACTACTCTACTCACTACTCTACTCACTACTCTACTCTCTACTCTACTCACTACTCTACTCACTACTCTACTCACTACTCTACTCACTACTCTACTCACTACTCTACTCACTACTCTACTCACTACTCTACTCACTACTCTACTCACTACTCTACTCACTACTCTACTCACTACTCACTACTCTGCACTCACTACTCTGCACTCACTACTCACTACTCTACTCACTACTCTACTCACTACTCTACTCACTACTCACTACTCTACTCACTACTCTACTCACTACTCTACTCACTACTCACTACTCTGCACTCACTACTCACTACTCTGCACTCACTACTCACTACTCACTACTCTGCACTCACTACTCACTACTCTGCACTCACTACTCACTACTCTACTCACTACTCTACTCACTACTCACTACTCTGCACTCTACTCACTACTCTACTCACTACTCTACTCACTACTCTACTCACTACTCTACTCACTACTCTACTCACTACTCTACTCACTACTCTACTCACTACTCTACTCACTACTCTACTCACTACTCACTACTCTACTCACTACTCACTACTCTACTCACTACTCACTACTCTACTCACTACTCTACTCACTACTCACTACTCTACTCACTACTCTACTCACTACTCACTACTCTACTCACTACTCACTACTCTACTCACTACTCTACTCACTACTCACTACTCTACTCACTACTCTACTCACTACTCTGCACTCACTACTCTACTCACTACTCTACTCACTACTCACTACTCTGCACTCACTACTCACTACTCTGCACTCACTACTCACTACTCTACTCACTACTCTACTCACTACTCTACTCACTACTCTACTCACTACTCTACTCACTACTCTACTCACTACTCTACTCACTACTCTACTCACTACTCTACTCACTACTCTACTCACTACTCTGCACTCACTACTCTACTCACTACTCTGCACTCACTACACTACTCACTACTCTGCACTCACTACTCTGCACTCACTACTCACTACTCTACTCACTACTCTACTCACTACTCTACTCACTACTCTACTCACTACTCTACTCACTACTCTACTCACTACTCTACTCACTACTCACTACTCTACTCACTACTCACTACTCTACTCACTACTCACTACTCTACTCACTACTCACTACTCTACTCACTACTCTGCCCTCACTACTCTGCCCTCACTACTCTGCCCTCACTACTCTGCCCTCACTACTCTGCCCTCACTACTCTGCCCTCACTACTCTGCACTCTGCCCTCACTACTCTGCACTCTGCCCTCACTACTCTGTACTCACTACTCTGCGGGTGTGTGGTGGTGGTGTGCGTGGGGTTGTGTGCGTGGGCATGCGGTTGTGTGTGCGGTTGTGTGTGTGCGTGCGTGTGTGCGGTTGTGTGTGTGCGGTTGTGTGTGTGCGGTTGTGTGTGTGCGGTTGTGTGTGTGTGTGCGGTTGTGTGTGTGTGCGGTTGTGTGTGTGTGTGGTTGTGTGTGGTTGTGTGGTTGTGTGTGTGGTTGTGTGTGTGTGTGTGGTTGTGTGGTTGTGTGTGTGGTTGTGTGTGGTTGTGTGTGTGTGTGTGTGTGTGTGCGGTTGTGTGTGTGTGTGCGGTTGTGTGTGTGTGTGCGGTTGTGTGCGGTTGTGTGTGCGGTTGTGTGTGCGGTTGTGTGTGCGGTTGTGTGTGCGGTTGTGTGTGCGGTTGTGTGTGTATGGTTGGGTGTGTATGGTTGGGTGTGTATGGTTGGGTGTGTACAAGCCACATCGTTCACACTGAGCTCTGTATATAAAGGTCATGCAATTTGTACATGCGATTTTGAAAGTAATGTATTTCTGAGAGCAGCACCCATTTTTTTTAGATACCTGCTTACAAGATAAACCATATCTTTTTTACAAAGTAAAGGAGGCCTTCCCTTTGTAGGGAAAAACAATATAATTCTGTTAAATGAGTGAACGAAATGCATTGGGGCAGAAAAATAAAAGAGAAATGAAGCAGGAGTGAAGTGTGCGTGAAAAGGAGAAGGCTGTTAGTGCAAGAAATCAGTGGCTAGGCTTGTATGAGAAGCAGGAGGTGTGGGAAAAGGTGTGAGGGGGAAGTGAATGCGTGGGATCTGCGAAGGCTTTGTGTGAAAGGGAACTGTTGACATTGGTCACAGGAGGATGTACCAGTGTCTGCTTGGGCAGTGAGTGAGTGATCTGGGAATGAGTTTGAAAAACTGGTATGAACATTAGGGTGAAGCAAGTCTCTAATGATAGGACACTGAATGATAGTACAATGAGTGATCTGGTACAACGGCAGTAGGAATCTGGTAACCGGACTGTGAGAGTAAATGTGAGGCTCCCAGTGAGAGGAAAGCGAGGTGGAGTGTTTTTTTTATGAAAGGGTGGAGAGAGTGAGTCATGGTGACGAGACAGGGAGCGAGTGAGGAATCTGGCAATAGCTGGGAAGATGCAAGGGATCTGGTAAGAGGACAACGAGAGCTACTGCAAGGGGTCTGTTATGAGGGCAGTAAATTAAAGTGATCTTCTATTTTGACATTAAAAGTTTGAGTTCGGGTGAGTGGGCACGAGTGCTTATCAAAGCACTTTCTTTGTTTTTTTACTTTCAGCTGTGCTGCATAGCAGCCAGGCTGCTGTACAACATGGCTAAACATATCCCTGACAAAACCAGCAGATTTTGTATAGGAGAGTCCTATTTGCTTTGCCAATGCTTGTTTAGCCTACCTCAGTCAAAGAGCAGGCGCGGGTTTGCCGGCGCGCACACAGAGCTCTAGGGAAAAAAACACATCAGTGCACACGCTCCCAGCACCATCTGCCTTCAATTACCGGCACCTCGGACAGCTGGTAATTGAGGATTTATGTATTCTTCTGCGCGTGTCCGAACACTTTATGCAGGAAGTGGACATTGCAAAAATTCCAAAGCCCTATGGCGTGCTGCCTTACTTAAACACAGCCTTGCCTGGACCAATTACCATTCACATGGCAGAATACCACACGCAAAAACCGCGCGCTTTCTGGAATGCGGCAGCCCACAGCCCTTTCTGAACTTTTTTTTTTTTATAACATTAGAGCTCGGAAGCCCCGCCCCACTTCGTGTGACGTAGGCCCGAGCCCTAAAAAAAAATCCCTGGTGTCTAGTGGGCATTCCTGCTGCACGATCGTGCAGCAGAAATGCTCAAAAGAGGCATCGAGGGAAAGGATAACCCTTTCCTTTCCCTCGATGCCTCTTTAGTTTAAATTCCCCCCTCCCAAGCCCCAAAACATACCTGTTAGTTCACCGACGCGCAGGAAGCAAATTTGAATTTGAATTTAAAAACACTTATTAAGCGCACTTTTACCTGGCGGTTTCTTGGCGTTAGGACTTTTTGAACACCAGATAGCAGCTTAGAGGAGACTAGGCAGGGAAGGCTTGCAGGAAGAGATACGTTTTTAAGGTCTTGCGGAAATCATGATAAAGTGAGATGGAGCGAACTTTGGGGGGGAGAGAATTCCAGAAAATGGGTCAGAGAACCGCAAACTCTCCCACCCCCCCCCCCACCCCCCCTCCTCATCTTCCTGAAACGTGGGACAGAGAGGAGGGATTGAGAGGAGGAGCGAAGCTCTCTGGCGGGAATGTAGCTGGAGATTGCCGAGTTTATGAAGGCTGGGGCGGTTCCAGCTCGGGCCTGGAACGCAGTACAACCCAGTTTGAAAAGAGCCCTCTCCCTAATAGGCAACCAGTGCAAGTTCTTAAGTACAGCGGTAGCATGGTGGAACTTAGGGAGGCCAAAAATAAGGCGTGCCGCTTGGTTCTGTACCAGCTGTAGGCGTCGGAGAGCATAAGCTGGGACGCCATTGTACAGGATGTTGCCGTAGTCCAGCCGAGATAGAACCATAGCCATCATGATGAGTTTAAGAGCAGGAACAGAAAAGAATCTCGAGATTTTCCTAATAGTGCGGAGGGTAAAAAAAGAGGACACCACCGTAATAATCTGGGAGTGCAAAGTTAAATTTTGATTTAACGTGATCCCGAGTGTCTTAACAGAATGAGAAGGTGAGGGAGGGGGACCAAGTGCAGGGGGCCAAAACCTGGGGGACCAGGGACTGGATGCACCACCAGTCAAAACCAGCTCAGTTTTGTCTGGGTTGAGTTTGAGGTGGTTAAAGTTCATCCAGTCCCTGATGAGAATCATGATTGATTGGAAATTGGAAATGGATTCAGAAGAGTGCGAGAGGTTAAAGATCAACTGAAGGTCATCCGCTTAATTAAAGACGGTGACCTCCAGCTGTTGGAGAGCAAAGATAAGAGGGAAAATGTAGAGATTGAATAGAAGAGGGGACAGGGAAGAACCTTGGGGAACACCACAATGCACCTTGAGTGGAGGGGAAGAAAACCCATCTAGATGGGTACGATCCCTCAGGAAGGAGGTTAGCCAAGTCAGGAGGGGCCGCCTGATGCCCGCTGCCCTGACACGGGTGAGGAGGATGGAGTGGTCAACCGTGTCAAAAGCCGCGGACAAATCAAGGAGGACCAAGGCCTGAGGTTGGCCTCTGTCCATTCCCTCCCTCAGACTGTCCAGGAACCGAAACCACAATCTTCTCGGTGGAATGGCGGGGGCGGAATCCGGCCTGGCAGGAGGCCAGGTAGCCGCTATCCTCCATAAAAGAACTGAGGACAGCGGCGACGTGGCACTCCAAGATTTTCCCCAGGTAAGGGAGAAGGGAGATAGGCCGGTAGTTCGTTAGGGAAGCAGGGTCAGCACCGTTTTTTTTTAGGAGAGGGATGATTATGGCTGATTTGTGAAGCTTTGGGACTACACCAATCTCTAAAGAGTCATTCAAGAATGTCAGAGGAGGAGCAGGGCAAGCCCGAAAGATTTCCCTCAGGATGGGCGCTGGACAGACGTCTAAAGGGGAGCCAGATTTAACTTTCGCCGCCAAAGAAGACAGCGTCTCTCCAGTCAGCAGAGGGATGTGGTCAAGATAAAGCCTATTAGGGGGGGGATCAGGGGCCGGGGGTAGTGGGGGAGGTGGGGGTATGTTGGCTTTGATGGCTTCGATTTTCTCCACAAAAAAGTTGTTCAGGGAGTCACAGAGAGCTTGGGAGGGCAGAGGTTTTAAGGTGGTTCTGTCTGACAGAGCCAGCTCATGTACGGTGGAGAAAATTTCTCTGGACTGGTTTCCTGCTGAAAGTATTTTGTCGGAGAAATAGTCAGTCTTGGCTGAGAGGATTGCCTTTTTATATGCATTGAGCAGAAGTGAGTACTGGGTTTTTAAGATAGGGCAATAAGAACGCCTCCATGCACGTTCGGCCTGGCGAGCAGCAAGCTTCTTACCCTTAAGTTCATCAGAAAAACATTTATTTACATTGTGGGCACGTTTCACAGCAACGCGTTTCAGGGGAGCAACCTGATTACAGGACCTGGATAGCCAATCATTGATAGTGGCAACCTGCGATGATGATGGGAGTTCCTCCAGGGACGGGTAGGAATTTTGAAGAGTGGAACAAAAGGCAGGAATATCTGCCTTGTTCCAGTTACGGGCCCAGATGTTCCTGGGGAGGGCTGGGCGTTTGGGTCGGTGCAGGTTTAGAGTGAACGACATTAAGAAATGATCGGACCACAAACAGGGAGTGATGGTGAGGGGGGAGACTGGAGTGTTCAAAGACCAGATTTGATCTAGGGTGTGGCCCTTACAGTGAGTGGGAGCGGATACATGAGGAGTAAAATTAAGGCTAAGAAGGGAATCTGTGAAATTCCTAGATGCTGTGTCTTCTGCAGGGTCAGAGGGCCAGAAGTTGAAGTCGCGGAGGACTAAAACAGAAGAATTATTGACTATTAATGAGGCCAGTAGCTCCTCAAACTCAACTAAACAATGAGGGGCAAAACCGGGGGGGCGGTAGACAAGGACGCAAGTCACGGGGGTTTGAAAAGACGCTGAGCGCATCACCAAGCACTCAGTTCCCTTGATGGCTGGACAGGAAAGGGTTTGGAAATGAAAGTCCGACCGGACGATCAAAGCAACTCCTCCGCCTACCCTGCCGGCGGTTGATCCACCCGTAATGCGTAGTAAGTGGAGGGGAGTAGTGCAAGAATATTGGGGAGGGAATCGGGGCAGAACCAGGTTTCAGTCAGGAATAACAGATCAGGTTTGTGGCTGTCTAAAAGTTCATAAAGTTGTAGTTGGTGCTTCACCGCTGATCTGGTGTTTAAAAGACAAGCCGAGATGGTGGCTCCTGGACTAGAAGTCTGGGCAGGTTCCAGAGAACGGTGAGGCGGGGAAAAAGTGGGAAGACAGGTGGGGGCCATGGGAGGAATCGACTGGGGTCGGGCAAGGCCAAGGTTAAAAATGGTGGACACTGAGGTGGCACTAAGAGCGCCGTAGCTTTGATGGGCAAGGAGCTTGTCTGAGGAGTAGGTTAAAAATTGGGCATAGCAAGGTGCCCCTAGCCCCGGCCAGCCGCGGACGGGCGCAGACGGGCTTGCCTTTGGCGCACCACCGGCGCCCCCGCTGCGCGTGCGCATGGGGCTTCGCTTATGAAGCCTAGGAGCGCGGAAGCTAGAGCGCTCTAGCACCTCGCTACTCCTGAGGCGGAAGCCGGGAGCTGAACTGTATTTTAAAATTGTATTTTCTTTGTGTCACGCAATTTGTTTGGAGCTATCATTTTATACTGCACTCACCCTTCTGGCACCACTAAGACCGATCTGAAATCGCCCTTAACAGCGGATTTAGCGCTGTAGCGATCACCCACTAAACAAAACAAACCCAGCCGCCATTGACGGCGAGGGACGAGGCCACGCCCACCTTTAGGCCACGCCCACTCCGAGTATAAAGCGCGATCTGAAGCGCTGCATACCTGAACCTCGCTACTCCTGAGGCTGAAGCCGGGAGCTGAACTGTATTTTAAAATTGTATTTTCTTTGTGTCACGCAATTTGTTTGGAGCTATCATTTTATACTGCACTCACCCTTCTGGCACCACTAAGACCGACCTGAAATCGCCCTTAACAGCGGATTTAGCGCTGTAGCGATCACCCACTAAACAAACAAACCCAGCCGCCATTGACGGCGAGGGACGAGGCCACGCCCACCTTTAGGCCACGCCCACTCCGAGTATAAAGCGCGATTTGAAGCGCCGCATACCTGAACCTCGCTACTCCTGAGGCGGAAGCCGGGAGCTGAACTGTATTTTAAAATTGTATTTTCTTTGTGTCACGCAATTTGTTTGGAGCTATCATTTTATACTGCACTCACCCTTCTGGCACCACTAAGACCGATCTGAAATCGCCCTTAACAGCGGATTTAGCGCTGTACCGATCACCCACTAAACAAAACAAACCCAGCCGCCATTGACGGCGAGGGACGAGGCCACGCCCATCTTTAGGCCACTCCCACACGCTCCGTCGTCATCCATAAAAAGATGTGCAATCACCGGACGCGCAGCGGACGGGCGCAGCGGGCGCGCCGTCAGCGCGCCGAAGGCGCGCCAAAGGCAAGCCCGTCTGGGCCCGTCCGGGCCCAGCCGGCCTTAGGCCCTGTTACTCCGGCCGTGGCAGCCCCGAACAACTTGATCTACACCCGGGCTGACCTGCTAGCCTTGAACACCAACAGACATCCCTCCTGCTCGCGCATCCTAACCGAAGACACGCAATTCTCCTCCTGTGACCGCTGTATCCCGGGCAGTCAGACCGTGGCATCTAAGGGTTTGTACTTAGGCCTACTCAACTGCAGGTCTCTTGTGAAACATGCACAAGAAGTGAACCTCCTAATTACCAACAATGCCATAGATATTCTGTTTTTAACAGAAACCTGGCTTACCTCCAGCAGTGGCCCAGACATCGTTTTAGCACTCCCCCCCGGGTACGTTATGTGCTCACAGAACAGACCAGAAGGTAGGGGAGGTGGACTCGCAATAATCTTCAAAGACACCTTCACCTGCAGAACGTCTGACGGCAACATCAAGGGCTATGAAAGCTGCCACTATACTATTACAATCTCCCCTGTCACCTCGATATCAGGAACGTTGATATACCGCCCACCAGGCAATTTAGGGGACTTTTCGACCAAAATTGCTGACCAGACCTCTGTCAAATGTACGTCCACCACTAACTACCTATTATTAGGAGACTTGAACGTACATTTTCTGGATCCAGACGATAAACCGGCCAATGAACTACTCCAGGATCTCACCTCAATGGGCCTAGACCTTAAAAACCCACAGGCCACCCACGAAAAAGGGCAACTGCTTGATCCCATTCTTTCCAATATCCCCAACCTCAGATCCCTTGACCACATCCCCCTTCCCTGGACGGACCACTTTCTGGTTCCCTTAGTATGGGACATTATTACTGTACCCCCGCCACCCCCAAAAATCAGAATGCACTCCAGACAATGGCAGAAATTGGACCCAGATGTCTGGGCAGTCAAACTCCGAGAAAATGTTCCTCATCCCCCCAATAACACCGTAGTAGGGGACAAAAATTTCAGTACCTGGATTACCCAATCGCTTGATGCCATCCTGCCTAAAACTCACTCTCTTAGACACATCAAGAGAGTAAATCCCTCACCCTGGTACACCCCGGAACTCAATCTGCTACGTAAGGCTTGCAAAAAAAACGAACGAATCTGGAGGAAGGAAAAAACCGAGGAACGGAAAGAAGCATTCCGCGCTGCAGTAAAATCCTACAAAAAAGAGCTCCGTAGCATTAAAACTAGTTTCTACGAGGATAGAATTAAAAACGCGGCCTGCTCAGCTCACGAAACCTATATAGTCCTAAAAGAACTACTCCACGCCCCCGACCCCCCACTCAAACCCCTTGATCCCAAAGCAGCTGAAATCAAATGCCAAAAACTAGCCACTTTTTTCGATGAGAAGATTAAAAACATTCTTCTAACTATACCCCCCCCCCGAACAGGACCCCACACAGCCGGATCCTATCATCACCATCGCCAACTCTCAACCGCCGCCAGCCCTCCGACCCTCCCTGGACATCTTCGGCCCCGTAACAACGGAAGAAGTAGGAACCACGATGGCTGCAATTAAAAGCGGCTCTCCCCTTGATCCTGCCCCCCTTCGCTTTCTAAAAAAAGTGTCAAACACCATCATCCCCCCCCTCACGGCCCTGATTAATTCCTCTTTCTCAGAGGGCATCGTCCCCCCCAGCTGAAAAGCGGCAGCAGTCAAAGGTCTGCTGAAAAAACCCTCTTTAGACCCGGAGGATTTTGCCAACTACAGGCCCATATCCCTTCTCCCTGGAAACAGCAAGATCGCAGAGAAGCTGGTAAATAAACAACTATCACTTTACCTAGAAAGCAACAACCTTCTTGCGGCCTCCCAGACAGGATTTCGTCCAGGGCAGGGCACTGACATCGCCCTCCTGACAGCAGTGGAGAAGGCCAGAAGCATTCTGGACACAGGAGGATCAGTGGCAGTGATCCTCCTAGACCTCAGTGCGGCCTTCGACACTGTAGACCATTCCACCTTAATCCACCGACTGGGAGAGATCGGATTAAAAGGCCTGGCCCTGAAATGGCTAGAATCCTTTTTGACTGGACGCTCCTTCCAGGTGCGGGAAAACGACAGCTGTTCATCCATCATCCCCCTCCGGTGTGGAGTGCCACAGGGCTCATCTCTGAGCCCCACACTTTTCAACGTGTACATGGCCCCACTGGAGAAGAGGGTTAGCTCGTTCGGCGTGTCGGTCATCAACTACGCCGACGACACTCAGCTGGTCGTCACCCTCTCCCATCCCCACCACGCCTCTTCCGACCTCCACAGCTGCCTTTCCGAAGTCCACCGATGGATGAATCTCTCCTCCTTAAAATTGAATGGGTCCAAGACCGAGATCCTCCTGATGGGCCACAATGGGCCCTCCTTACCATCTCACCTTTGGCCCAGGTGCCTAGGGGACCCTCCCGCACCCAAGGAAGAGGTCAAGAGCCTTGGTGTGTGGATTGAGAAAGACATGAGTTTTAAAATCCAGGCAAAGAGAACCGCAGGGACATGCTTTGGACTACTCAGAGCCTGCAGGAAGATCTTTCCCCTGCTCCCAGAGACTGCAAGGAGGCTCCTCATCCAGGGTCTAATCCTGGCAAGATTAGACTACTGTAACGCTATATACTTGGGAGCCCCCGAAGCCACCTTGAACTCACTGCAGAAAGTCCAAAATGCTGCAGCCCGTCTACTCACGGGCACACCTGGAAGATCCTCCGCCAGGCCGGCCCTTAAATCTCTCCACTGGCTCCCAGTCAGAGAAAGGGTCTTGTTTAAAGCCCTCTGTCTGGCTCATAAAACACTCAACAACAACGGTCCCCCTCTCCTGAAAGAACTTTTAATCCCATACAAAGCAGAGAGGGACCTCCGGTCCAATGCAGAAAACCTCATTTCTGTCCCTAGAGTGAGAAAAGCCAAGACCGGTGGCCGTCGCTTCTCGGTTCACACGGCGAAACGATGGAACCAGCTACCCCGAAAACTTAGGACAGAATCGAACTATCTTCAGTTCAGAAAGACCTTAAAGACCTTCCTCTTCCCGCAAATATAATCCCTACTAGCTGGCCAAAACCCCTGGAGTAGCAGTCTAGCGCTGGGATGCTCTTCGGAGTTACTACGCGCTCTACAAAAAACCATCAAAAAATAAAAAAAATAAATAAAAAAAAAAGCGCTGCCCTAGGAACTGGTCTGCCCCCTCAAGATGGCGGTCGCAACCCCGTCAGCCCTCCGGATCAAGCGGCACTCAGCCGTGCCGGACCGGGGCTAGGGGAGCGGCGATGGTGTATGAGGAGCGGCAGCCAGGTAAAAGAATAGCACCAAATAACAGTTTTAAAATTCAGCAATAAAAAAGTATAGCGAGCCCACGAACACCGCCGCAGCCGCGAACCAGCTGCCACCGGGTTCAACTGCATCCCCTACTGGCTTCCTACGCGTCGGTGAACTAAGGGGAACTCCAATAACGTCAGCGCGGCTTGCGCGCTGACGTCATTGATAACACGGGAGGGGTGGCGGGGGGAGGCAGGCGAAGGTGTTCCCCTGCCTTCCCCGTTAGAAAGGGGCTGATCGAAGGCCCACGGGGGGAGCGCCAGCACTTCCCCCGTGGGTGGGTGCCATGACAAGCTGAGCTAGTCATCAGCACACGGCGACTGTGTGCCATGACGAGCTCAGCTCGTCATCAGCACACAAGGGGTTAAATAAACATTGACCCTTCTATCTTCTCTGTTTAGACACGCATGTACCTGTTATTCCTTTTTGTTCACTTTTCTTTGAATTTAAAGTATTACATTGTGTAAATTGTGAAGTGTTGCCCATCTCCGCTAGGAGTACCTCTAACAAATATGTATAATAGTTTTTCAACTAGGAATTATTAAATGATGTAGGCCATCTTATCCGGGATTTTGGTCTGTCTGTTGAATGGTTGACAGCAAATTTAAATAGTCAGCTAGATACCTCACTTTTTTGTATTTATTAGCCCAATCTAGCTGTGTGGTACAACCCTCCCCATCCCCATCCCTCCCTCCCCCCCCTTTTGTGGCATTACTTTTAGAAAGCGGGCATTTTCTTGCTTTAACATTCTGTACCTCAGCCTGCCTGTGAGATCCATGTCTGCGGGAGGGTGATAGTTGGGCTGTTTGTGCATTCCCTCTAGGAAGTCACACAAAGGGATCTGAGGTGTACCCTGCATATCCTGATGGCCCATCATCAGGGTGATGAGTCTTCCTGAGCTACAGTGGTGACACCAAATAGGGCTGTGCCTGTCCTCACACAAAGCTGTCTCCACCCCCCTGTAGTGTGTCTGGAGCCAGGTCAGCTAAAGGCAGTTCTTGTGCTCTACAGAGACTTTTCTTTGAAATTTGCTAAGTTCAAAGGCCGAAACTAGTATAAGTACTGGACCTGTGACTCCTTGACTTCAGGGCACTTCTGGACTAAAGGAAACTCTGCAAAGAAGAGCTGTATGAGCGGTCGGGAGTTACTGCCACTTTACTGTTTTGTTTTGCTTTGCTGTGTTGGCCTGATGCTTGCTGCTTCTGTCTTGAGCAGTGAAAGGACTGGACTTTGCTTTCTACAGCCAGCTTCCAGAGTTCTCCAAGGAGTTATGTTTGCTTGCCTCCTGTTAAAAAGTCTCATGGCCATCAAAGACTCCATCTGCAGCCCCTGAACTCCTCTGATTTGAGTTCTGTCCTGCCAAGTGGTGGCAATTTTTGTTGTGTGCCGTTGGAGGTGGCTTAGCTGCTAAAAAACACTTAAAATCTACGCATTGGCTCCCAGCACCTATTTTTATCAACACATCGCTACAGAAGGACGCATCGCCACTGCCTACACCAAAGCTGGGGTCACTGCTCGTTGAAAATAGACACATCGACCTCGACAACATCGCAGGCTCCAGCTCTGCCATTGCAGCATGTCAGAAGAATTGCTGCAAAGAGTTTCGAGCACCACATTCCCGAGGTAGGGATGCATTGCTCATACTCCGACTTAGCACCCGCTTCGCAGCTGATGATGCAACGCAACGTCGATTCACTGTTAACACATTAATGGAGCATGTCTGGATTTTTGACGCACCATCCCTGGGCGCAATTTTTTCAATGACACATAATCTCGGTAAGGCACCGAGGCCGCGTGTCCAGAAACAGACGCATCACCTCCCCTTCCAGTAAAGAACCGATGCATCATCACCCCTACCCCAATCACCCCAACCCCCGCCAACTGCAAGAAATCGACCCATCCCCTCCCCTGCCCAGCAGTAAGGAATCGATGTATCACTTCCCCTGGCTGTAAGGAATCGACTCATCACCTCCCCTGGGAGTAAAGAACCAACGCATCGCTTTGCTATTCCGGCTCCTCACCTCTGCTGCACCTTACATCACCATTGCTTTTGACGCGTTCCAGGTACTTTGTGCTCAAAGTAACACATCCATACATTTCTATGTGCCAAACTGATTGAACCTTTGAAAAGTGAAATCTTTACTTGTGTATGTTGGATTTTTGGCGGTTTGGTCCTGTTTCATGCAGATAAATATTCTAAACTGGTGGGGTGTCCATTTGTAGTGATTTCTCTGTGTTACTGTGTGTTATGTACAAATGCTCTACACATTGCTTCTGAGATAAGCCTGACTTTTCATGCCAAGCTCACAAGGGGCTGAGTAGGGGCTATCTTAGCTGTGTGACTCCCTTACTCTGACACCCTGACGAGAATAAAGGTCCCTACTTGGACAGGGTGCAAACCTCCGCCGACTAGAGACTCCCATTTCTAACAAAGGGTATGCCACCAACTCACTTAAGTAGTGGATAAACCCTTTGAGGAACTGTCTTTTGAAACCATCATCAGAGGCATTGAGCTTGTCCCACTATTAACATTTATGCTCCAGAAAAGTGTTCTTCTACAGGACTAATCGCGTCAGGATAATTTGTGCCATATTCCTGCTGAAAAGTCTTAGAGCTACTGATTTGTTTGTCATTTCTACATTTAGATTGGTTCTCATTGGAGCCAATCTTACCGGCTGCTTCATTTAACATTTACTCAAAACCATGATCCACGTTTTCTCTACTTTCCCATTATTGTTTTACCTACATTTCATGTGGCTCCCTTAAATAACTAAAGCAGTTATCTGCTTTTTGATATAATACGAAGGAATGGCTTATGGTGGGAGATCAGTATCTGCTAATGGGAATGCTGCTTGTTGCATTCTGACAAAACTCCATGTTAACGTCCATGGGATTTTGCACTGTTGGTGGTGTACACTGAATATAGCAAGCCTGCTTCTTGGAAAGTATGAACGGCACATATGGAAATGTGGTTGTACAATATTACTGAATGATATTTACTTTTTTGTTCTCAATTTCTGTTTTTCTAGTGCTTTGTACTTGCAATGACATCGGGACAAATGTGGAATCATATCCGAGGGCCTCCATATGCCCATAAAAATCCCAGTAATGGACAAGTGGTAAGAGCAGGGTTTGTCTACAAAATTGTTGTTGTGGTTGCTAGTGGACATAACTCGTGATGTTTAATTTGATTGCTTTCTGGTATAGTTTTTTATCAAATATTGGCAAGATAAACTTCATCTGTGTTTAACTCGCCCCAGATACAGACATCAGTCCTTAAATAGTAAAACATTGGTGTTACTCATTTAAGGAATCTACATGTTCTACTGTCTCAGCATGCACACCCTAGTTAGTTATGGGGCTTATTTTGATGCAGAGGTGAGAGTATGAAGCCATTCAAACCAGTTTTCAACTGTGCTCCTACTTTAACTGGGAGAAAAAATAAGTATAGCTCCCTTCTCCGTCACAGAATCTTCTTTGATAGTGATAACGATTAGAGCATGGGTACTAGCAAACCTTTTACCAAGGTTCACAGAGTTTGGTCTGTGATATGACAGAGGCCCGCATTGACGTCAGCAGGGTGGTGGTTCGGTGAGGAAAGGTGGTTGGTAAAGTGGGTATAGGGGAAGCAAAGCATATACATCTAGTGGCTGAATTGCACAATGTGAATTAAGAAAAGCTGTCTTTAATCCCAGCTTGCCCACTTTACCAAATTGTGAAATTCTAAGCAATTGATTTTTCACTTTCCTGCCTTTTTCTTCATAACACATCAGAGATCAGGACTTTAGAAGTGTGCTGTACAAACCTTTTCCTGTGTTTGATTTAATGAACAATAATGTTGTTTTTGTATAATAGGAACCCAGGCCACCCTAACAGGACACATCATAACTGACGTGCCTCTTAGTTCACGGTTGCCATTGTGGTCAGTTTGGCGGAGGGGTGTGGAGGGGGAGGGAAATTAATATTTCTAAATTCGGATTTAAAAAATGTCACTTAAAAAAATACTTCTCAATGCACTGATATAATCCGATATACCTGGATGGAGTAGTTCTGCATGTTAATGAATTACACTTTTTTACAATAACTAATTGAGTAAATTAATAAGAAACAAGTGTGACTTAAATATCTTAATGGTTAAAGAGAACATATAAATAGTTAACAAGCCCAGAGAGAAAGGGAAAAGAGTAGGGAGAGGGGAGTAATACAAGGAAATCTAACAACTGGTAAATATAACAATAATAGCAAATTCAGTACTGGCCTATGGTATGAAAAACTAAGACCGATAGCTTATGATCAGATAATACATATCTAATGGAAAAATATTTCTAGTAAGCCATATTAGATCATTGGAATATGAAAAGCACTATTGGCCAAATGTAAATGTAAATGTGAGGCTTTATGGTGCCTTGTGCGTGGCAGTATTGTACAATGGATTGAAATCTGTGTATACTTTTAATACTGCTTATGAATCGGTTATAGCAACTGTTGGCTCTGGGTGAACACTTACCATTATCCTAAGTGTAGCTACCAGCCTAAAGGGAAGGGGGAAGGATTAAGTCTCGTAGGAAAAGGAAAATATGAGAAGTCTCTTTCTGCAGGATTACTACTCAGCCTCTTCGGTGTAAGGTGTGGAGCAGTACGGAGTATTGCATCCCTGTTGCTATAGTGTTGTGGAGCCAGGGGGAAAGGTATGAGGGGAGATTGATAGGGGGAGGATAGTGTTATATAAATAAAAGGTGTTTAGTAGGAAATAAAAGGGTTATCTAGATATGATTGGAGACGCAAATAGCGATGTATATAAAGAATGCAGTATGGGTGGTTCAGAGCATTACTAACATAACCATGTGGAAGAAAGGAGAAGGAAAAGATGAAGATATATGCAAACCTATACAAGTGCTAATGTAAAAGGTAAGCTCTAAAACGAGGGGCAACTGCCATTATATTATTAGTTTAGGGAACATCACCTGGTGTTTGACATTGTCACTAATTAGTTTGGGTTATTCACTGTGAGATTTGTTATCGTTTCGTGAACCTAGGAAGGGTGACCATACCTGAAGAAACCATCAATCTGATCCTGGAGATTGCAAATGACTCTTTCATAAGAAGCCTCATGGCTACTAACCATACCTCGAGCGACTGGATTTGGTGTTCTCCACTGACGTAATATACATATCTTGGCTGTGGCTAAAGCAGTGTGTAGGAGTCAACGTTGAGGTTTTCAGAGCTCTTGTGATTGACGCAAATTGTGTAGGAGGATGGTGGCAAAAGTTAGTGGGAGATGTAAAGGCATCACCGTATATATGGTCTTACCCACATAGGTCCAAAAGGGTTGTATCAACGGACATTCACAAATCATGTCGCAACCAGCATTCGTGCATCTCCAGCAGTTAGCATGGGAAGTAGCCCTTCTCTAGGTAGTTTTGTTGGTGACCAGTGTTAGTGATGGAGGATTTTGAATAGACAAAAATTTCAATTTTGCCTTATGGGTGCCCTTATTCATTTAGTCTAGGATCTCCGTCCATTCATCATCCTTACGAGACTGATAATCTGGTTTGCCATCTGGTACGCAGATCTTGTAATAGGGGTTGCGAAAAGAGGTTGGATGTGAGCACTGTTCCCGATAAGGTGCGAGCCTGCGCGCTCGCGCAGCAAAGTCATCCCCAGCGCGCAGTGTCCTGATTAAGGCGCGCATACTGTTCCTGACATCCAGCGAGACAGTTCGCGCCGCCGCTTTTAAAACGCAAGCGGCGCGAAAATTTGTCATTTCCTGGTTTCGACCGGGAGGCAGAGGAAGAGACAAGGGTGACACAAGGTGCATTTTTCCCTTACGGCCTGTGGGGAGCTCTCATTCACCAGCATTCACTTGCTGCATTCATTTTCCTAATAGTGCGCAGCTGTGAGGCTGATGTGGGCCTTTTAAATAGTATTCCTGTTAATTGCAGCGCTCGTGTGCGCTGCAATTAACATGAAAACTATTTCAAAAGCCCACATCAGCCTCACAGACCCTCACTGTTAGGAAAATGAATGCAGCAAATCTAAAGCACGACGAGTGCTTTCATAATCCTGAAAACACACGTCGTGCTTCTTGACTTTCTGCATTTCTTTTCATAATAGTGCGCTGCTGCATGGCTGATGTGGGCCTTTGAAATACTATTCATGTTAATTGCAGTGCACACGGGCGCTGCAATTAACATGAATATTAACTATTTCAAAGGCCCACATCTGCCTCACAGCAGCGCACTATTATGAAAAGAAATGCAGAAAGTCAAGAAGCACAACGTGTGTTTTCAGGATTATGAAAGCTCACCATTACTTCCGGGGTATGATTTAGATGTATGGCCAGAGCTTATTTGACAATTTGTAATGAGAAGACCGCCCTGAGGAGCATACATTAGTTAGGGTAGACCAGAGTAAGTTGCTAATTATATGTCTCGATAGGGGGCACTATCACCATTACGCATAGCTGCCAAAGACAGGTTTCAGGTTGCTTATGAGTGATATTTCCATAATTTCAGTGTAATTATGAGTGACATTCAACGACTATGAGTGACACTTTATTGTGAGCAAAATACTCAATGATGGAAAGAGAAATATTAGAAATAACAGCCTTTTGTCAACGCAAAGCACTAAAATGTCTTCAGACTGCTCAAAATCCACCAACATCAGTCAGAAACATAATAGTAATAGGGGGGGACTTTTGTGAGCGCTGCTCGCTGGAAACTTTGCCTCACCTTGCCTCGCCTTGCATTCTGGTCACGGGGGCTGCTCCATCTCACGCCTGGCTCCCTGCACTGCGACCGGTCCCTCTCCGCCGCCGTCAGCCTCCTGACATCAGGCACGGCCGCCGAGTGAGGGGGACTACAGGTCCCAGCAGTGCTTGCGGCAGGAAGCCGCCGACGCCCTGCCCCAGGCCCGGAGGCGCTCTTAAACAGCGGGGGGACGCGCGGGACGCGCGCGGGTGAAGCCGGGCAAAGGGCGGGCCCTCTGTGGCCTGAAGAGGCCTGAAGAGACTGGACTGGGCCAGGGACTTTGGTCCAATTGAACTGACCCCCATTTTACATTTTCATTTAAATCATCAAAAGTAAGACATTTTAATACTTGGCGTTTTTCTTCTTATTTATTTGTGTTATTATTGCCATATAGAGACAGACCCAGGTCCTTCTAGAGACACAGGATGTCTAAATGCAAAAATGATAAAACTGTTTCTGGTCAAAGTGTCATTGATAACTATATGGTTAAAAAGGTTTCCCAGATCAACAGTGAACGTAGGGCTTCCCTAGGGAAAGGAAGCACAATACCTTGCTTGGCTGACCAGCCGCTGGCTACAGGGGATGTTGTGATGGCAGCTAATAATGATAGTTTAATTAGCATAGAGCTCCCAATACCCACTGTGGTCAGGGTAGAGGTACACTCAGAACATATAGAGCAACATGATATATCTACTGAAGAGAGGGATGAGGTTCCTCCCGCCACAAGGCCGGTACGGTTGTGCAGGAAAATGTTGACAAAAAAAGGGGGGAAGCAGAATAGAACTGGAGGTGCCATTAATCCGAAATTTAATACTGGCCCAGGAACTAACCCCTTTGTGTTTACGGGGGATAAGGAAGGCAGCTCTAACTTAAGTATTAATATTGAACAGTTTACTACTCTTATAAAAAACTTGGAGTCTAAACTGGAGACAAAGTTAGAGGAGGCACTTAGACCTCTGGTGGCCAGAATAGACACTTTGGTCAAAGAAGTGGACAGGCTTGGAGGCCTGATCACCCCCCAACAAAGGGTTAGGGCAGGTCTGAGGGCCCAACCGGAGGAAGTCAGGGAGATAGCGGTCTTACAGGGCAAAAAGCAGCAGAATACCAGTAAAGCTGATGTAGCATCTAGCATCGTGAGTAGTAGGCCTCAAATACCACCAGTTATTCAATCCCAGCCTAAAAACTCCAACTTGCAGTCGCAATCAATTCCAACTATAAGCAATAAAGTTGCTCCTAGATGCCATAGAAATAACCACTATCTCAATTTACCACCAGACTGCGCGCCTTTTGTGGTGGTTCTGACTAATGTTCCACCGGTTGGTACTCATCCTGCTTCACCATATGGAGAGTCACACACCTCACTTAAAAACAAAACAGTGTCGTGGTTAAATAAAAACTGTGGTTTTCCCATTGGGTTTTCAGACCAGGTAATGTCGGTCAGGAGGGTGAACTGGGTGGGTCCATCTAAAAAAGTGGGTAGTGGGGATTGTATCATGGTGAACTTTAAACACTCACAACATGTGGCCACTGTCCTCTTGAGAGCATCTTCTCTAATATATAATGAGGACAGCATATGTGTACGCCCACTAGGGTATTTTTATGCTCACTTGTGTAATAATCCCCCCCAACAAAGACTCATGACACCTTTGTACGATACCCAGACCCATCTAATGACATGCGATTTATGTACAATGTTGTTAATTCAGGTGGAGCGGGAAATGCTGTTAACACGCATAATAGACTCAACGATATTGGTCAACATCAGCAGGGCTTTAATGTCAACACACACAACAGATATGAGCTTTTATCTGGTCTGGAAATGTGTGATTGTCATACCCTGACCCACAGGTATTTCATGTCAATCATTGAAGATTTGATACCCACTATTAACTCACAGGATAGAAGTGGATATAGGAATGTTGTCTCATGGAATGTCGCGGGGCTGGCTGCAAAGATGGCAGACGAAAATTGGGTCACTTACATCAAGCAATTCAAGGTGATCTGTCTTCAAGAAACATGGGATGTAGAGTGTGACTTGTTTTTAGAAGGCTACAAGGCTTTTTATGTACCGGCCACACCATCAATTAGAGGCAGGCCAAAGGGTGGCCTGGTGATATTTGTTTCCATTCTGGTCACTTCAACAATCCATAGTATTGATGTACATCAAGCATGTGTGCAGGGTGTAGTACTAAGGGGAAAGAACAATAGGGTTGGTCTGGTGAATTTTTACAATGCTATTAATGGTACCGCAGCATCTAATCACCTATCTGTACTTCATGTTTTTATTACCACTTCTATGAAGGAGTACAGTCACAATTTAATGATTATGGGAGATTTTAATGTGCATCTGTGTGGTGATCCGTTGAAGAAATGCATAGGGGACTTGCAATGTGAACGAATTCTGGACCAACAAGGACCGCAACACCACCGCCCTGCTGGAAAACCTCGCCAACCTCGGACTCAAGCAACTGGTCAACACCCCCACCCACTACGCCGGCCACACGCTTGATCCCATCTTCTCTTCCAGCAAGTACATCACCTTCAGCCACGCCACCGGACTCCACTGGACCGACCACAGCTGCGTCCACTTCAGCTTCAAAAGATCCATGACCCACCACCACCCGCAACAGGTACCTCACAGGAATTGGAGCAAGATCACCGCAGACCAGCTCACCACCTCCCTCAGCCAGAGCCCACCCGCCAACACAACGGACCCCAACGAAGCAGCCCGCAACTTCACACAGTGGCTGACCGCCTGCGCCGACGACCTCGCGCCACTAAAGAACCCTCCCAGCAGACCCAGAAGCAAGAAGGCATCCTGGTTCACCAACGACCTCAAGGACTCCAAGAAGACCTGCCGCACCCTCGAGAAAGCCTGGCTCCTCGACCGGACCACCGACAACATGACCGCCCTCAAACACGCTACCCGCAAGCACCACCAGCTCATCCGCACCACCAAGAAGAAATCCCTGAAGGAACGACTGGACAACAACGCCCACGACAGCAAAGAGCTCTTCACTATCGTCAAGGAGTTCTCCAACCCCAGCACCGGCACCAACGACATCACTCCGTCACAAGACCTCTGCGACTCCCTCGCCTCGTTCTTCCACCGCAAGATCGCCGACATCCACAACAGCTTCGGCGCCCCACCCACGCACCCAACCGTCGAACCAACGCCCCCCACCGCCACACTTCGCACCTGGACCACGGTGACCACCGAAGACACAGCCCGCACGATGAACACCATCCACTCCGGATCACCGACGGACCCCTGCCCACACCACGTCTTCAACAAGGCCGACTCCACCATCGCACCCCAACTCCGGAACATCATCAACGCCTCCTTCAACACCGCCACCTTCCCGGAGAGCTGGAAGCACGCCGAGATCAGCGCCCTCCTGAAGAAACCTACAGCGGACCCCACCGATCTCAAAAACTTCCGCCCCATCTCGCTCCTCCCTTTTCCTGCTAAAGTCATCGAGAAGATCGTCAACAGACAGCTGACCGCCTTCCTCGAGACGAACGGATCCCTCGACCCCTCGCAGTCCGGCTTCAGAGCCAACCACAGCACCGAGACCGCCCTCATCGCAGCCACCGACGACATCCGGACCCTGCTCGACAAGGGGGAAACAGTGGCCCTCATCCTCCTGGACCTCTCCGCTGCGTTCGACACGGTCTGCCACCGCACCCTAGTCCAGCGCCTCAGCAACATCGGTATCCAAGAGAAGGCACTGGAGTGGATCATCTCGTTCCTCGCCGGAAGAACACAAAGAGTCCGCCTCCCCCCGTTTCGCTCCGAGGCCACCGAAGTCATCTGCGGCGTCCCGCAAGGATCTTCCCTCAGCCCCACCCTCTTCAACATCTACATGAAACCTCTCGCAGCCATCGCACGCCAGCACAACCTCAACATCATCTCTTACGCCGATGACACCCAGCTGATCCTCTCCCTCACCAGAGACCCCGACACCGCCAGAACCTGCCTACACGAAGGGATGAAAGAAGTCGCCGAGTGGATGAAGGACAGCCGCCTGAAACTGAACTCGGACAAGACGGAAGTCCTCATCCTGGGATCTTCGCCCTCCGCCTGGGACGACTCCTGGTGGCCCCCAGCCCTGGGCACCGCACCCAAGCCAACCGACCACGCACGCAACCTGGGCTTCATCCTGGACCCCTCCCTCTCGATGACCAGACAAGTCAACGCCGTCTCCTCATCGTGCTTCAACACCCTGCGTATGCTTCGCAAGATCTTCCGCTGGATCCCGACCGAGACCAGGAAGACTGTCACCCAGGCACTCGTCACCAGCCGACTGGACTACGGAAACGCCCTCTACGCCGGAACCATAGCCAAGCTACAGAAAAGACTCCAGCGCATCCAGAACGCCTCCGCCCGACTCATCCTGGATGTCCCCCGACGCAGCCACATCTCCAGCCACCTGAGAAACCTGCACTGGCTCCCCGTCGACAAGAGGATCACGTTCCGGCTCCTCACCCACGCACACAAGTCTCTCCACGACCGCCTGACCTTCTACACGCCCACCCGCCAGCTACGGTCCACCAGCCTCGCCCTTGCAGCCGTACCACGCATCCGAAGAGCCACCGCCGGGGGAAGATCCTTCTCTTACCTGGCTGCTAAGACTTGGAACTCCCTCCCCATCCACCTTCGGCTGACCCAGGACCATCTCGCCTTCAGGAAACAACTCAAGACCTGGCTGTTCGAGCAGTAGCATACCCCTCCCCCCAAGCGCCTTGAGACCCTCCCGGGTGAGTAGTGCACTATACAAATGGCATGATTGATTGATTGAATTAATGGCTTACACTTGGAACACACAGTAGATGGGGAATTGTGCAATACCCTACTAGATAGTTTGGATCTCTCTATGGGTATCACAATCAGGGACCCGCAAAGAAGCTTTGAAATTCCTACATTTAAAGGGCATGGCAGGGGCACTTTCATTGACCATATGTTATTTTCACAGACCATGTTGCCCTTCCTAGAATCGTTTGATATTGATAACAGTGAGTTTAGTGACCACAATCCTCTTGTGATTCATCTAAGGGGATTTGGGATCACTGAAGGAAAGCAAACCCGTAGTGAAGGAAGGCTGAGCACTACAGATGGGAGGAGGCGACTTAAATGGTCAATGGTAACCCCTGATCTCCTGTATAAGAACATTGAGGACAATTTTTCAGAAGACATTACTAATTGTATTACGAAAGGAGCAGATCCGCAGGAGGTGCTAACTGCCTATCAAGACCTGTCGGGGAAGGTGTCAGAGCTGTTGACGGTTCCAGTTAAAAACAGTTCGGAGAGATGTGGACCAAGGTGGTTTAACCACGATTGCTCCAAAGCGGCTCGTAATCTTAGGCTAGCTTTGTCAGCTTCTCCGAGAATTCAGGAGAATATTAGAGCTTGTCGAAAAAATTATAAGACTGTCCTTAAAACGCATAAGGAGTTTTTGAGAGAAGAGGCATGGTGTGAGATATTAGATCCATCCACCCTTAACTGCAGCTCCATATTTTGGGCGCTAGTCAAAAAACCATTTCTGGTAGAAGAACCAGGGGACGGGCTTGAGTGCTGTATAGCTAAAGAGGATTGGGAGCGGCATTTTAAAATTTTGTATTGTTCAGAGGATACCGTAAGCGTGGGGCTAGCCACTGGTGAGAGTGGAAGAACCATTAAGTTTGACAACAGGGAGGTGATTGAGGCCATAGAAGGATTGACAGCAAACAAGGCACCAGGCCCGGATGGGATTCCCCCAGACCTGTTTAAGTCGAAGACGATTTTTTGGGCACCAATTCTAGTGGCAGTCTTTAATGCTGCTGCCAGTGCAGGCTGTCCTGTGGCCTGGGGACTGTCGACCATTGTGCCGGTATTTAAAAAGGGAGATAGGGGTAGCCCCCATTGTTATCGGCCAATTTCTTTAATTGACTCGATGGTCAAAATCATGGGGAGAATTCTTCTGCGGAGAATTACATGCTGGGCGAATGATAACAACATCATGTCTATCTCCCAGTATGGGTTCTGTGTGGGGCGCTCCACCACAACCCAGTGTCTTAATTTGTTCTCATTCTTAGTAAATATACGGTGGCGCAGAAGGGAACGGTCCATCTCGCCTTCATGGATCTGTCATCAGCCTTCGACTGTGTCAACAGGGGAAGGCTGTGGCAGTACATGAGGGAGAGGGGAGTTGACACAGGGATTGTTGACTTCCTGGTGGACATGCACAATCACACCAGCGCTAACGTTAGATACTCTGCAAATGGTGACACCACTGATAAGTTTGCCATAAAGAAGGGAGTACGCCAGGGATGTATTCTTGCCCCTTTTCTTTTTAATTTCTACATAAATGAATTGGATGCTGCCTTACAGAAGGTACAGTCAGACTGTCCGAGAGTGGGCAGGCGGGGTATTCCTGTTCTTTTATACGCAGATGATGCGGGTTTTAATTTCAAGGACGGAGAAGGGGCTTCAGTTGCTTTTAAATGCTTTTAATGTTTTTATGACCGACAGGGACCTGCTGGTCAACAACTCTAAATCGTATATTATGCATGTTGGCCGGCAGTCAAAAAGGAAATTTGTTTTTAAACTTGATGATGTGCCTATCCCGGTTACAGAAACATTTTCGTATCCTGGCGTTTTATTTGACTCTAATCTCAGCTGGGGCCCTCATTTGGCTAAGAAAAAAGGGGAAATGTTGAGGGTCAACGCATCAATTTTTAATCTTGCAACAAAACTGGGGAAGAAACCAGTTAGTGCAATGGTTAAATTGTACAACGCCAAATCAGTTGCTACTGCAGTGTATGGCAGCGAACTATGGGGCTATGTATCAGGAGAACAGTTACAGGTCTCTGAAAATACTTTCCTTAAACGTCTTCTATGTGCCCCCCCCGCCCCCCCCAGTACCTCTAATTTTGCGGTTCATGAGGAACTAGGGATACAGTATTTATGTGACAACTTTGCTCTAAGGCCACTGCCTTGTTCGGTTAACCTGTGGTTAAATGAGGAAATACCTCTTACCCACCAGATTGTGAGAGATCTTGTATCTCAGGATAACTCTATGCGCATCCCCTGGTTAAAATACTTGAAATCCTGCTTTGAAAGGTTGGGGCTTTTAGATCTGTTTACTCGCCCCACCGGGATTGTAAAGGGGGATGTATCAGCAATTAAAACTGCACTTTGTAAGTATCAGCTGGCCGATAGAGAAAGTGTGGAACTGTTGAAGTCAAGTGTTAGGAAATATGTTATGCTGAAGACATGTGATAGCATAGAGCCCTACCTGGCAGGATCATTTAGTTCACATGAAAAATTTCTGTTCTCGAGGTTCAGATTCAACATCTTTCATCATCTTTTAATTAGACCCAAGTCGGACAGTTTTAGCAAATGTGCAGCTCCCTGTGGCTGCGACGGGAAGTCTCCACAGGATATGCTGCATTTTATGTTTTTATGTAGGTTTTATGAATATCCCCGCCGTCGTTATCTTGCTGCCTTACTAAGAAAACTTGATTTTAATCAAATCAGACCAGCTCTTATCTACCTACAGCTTCTGCATCAGGACAGTGTTCTCCAAGTAAGATCATTTTTCAAACTAGCCGTCAGAATGAGAACCTGTTTGGATCAATGACCCTATAAACTTTATCTGTCTAACTGGCAAACTCATTGGACCTCTTTAATTACGCCTTTTGCATCCTATTAAGCACTGTTTGCACTTTATAACTATCCTGTCTGTATATCGATATTCGGACAAAGGAAACATGTATTGTATAATGATTTTATATATGGCAATAATGTGTGTAATGCTTTTAAACTGTTGTATATATGTGTACTTTTATGGTTTGAAATATAACCGAAATAAAGTCTCTTTTGATTTGATTTGATAATAGTAATAGTGCTGAATGTTTGCAAAGGGGAAGGTTGTCTGTAGGATAAAATTGTGCAGACAGCTGCAGGTTGCCGTGCCTACCCTTGACTCGAACCCTGGCTATTCTGCTGTCTAGGAATACACCAAAGTTGGCCTGTTTGAAAGCCTCCTGGGCCCTGATCGCTAATTCCTAGTGTCGATTCCTCTCCTGCTTATTGCCCTCTGCACCCACCAGCTCACAGAGGAATGTTAACAGCAGACTTACCCAGTGCTTCAGTCGAGTTCTACCTTTGTGGATCTAGGTAATGTATCAGCACAGCCGGTAGGGCTGGTCCAGTGTCTGTAACTGACCTGACTGTATTTTCGGTTTCCTTCTCTGATTGTTCTGTAAAATGAAGGGAGTCTTTGTGCCTTGTGCCTTCCCTCTTCTCCCTCTGGCTGCACGGAATGGCCTCCCTTCTTTTTACAGAAGAACCCAGGAGGAAACTGAAAATACAGCCAGGAGTTTCGTGTCATAGCTTCCTCTTCAGTCGATGGCATTCGCAATAGGTGGTGACTAATGACCAGAGTAAAGATGATCGGGAGCGGCAGGACTTGGTTTCCTTATTTAAGGGCAACACAGAAAAAGGCAGCAAAAACGATGCCATTGTACCGAAACGGTGCACACTATTCACAACACTGTTACATATTCTGACAGAAAACATCCCTCTTTGGACTCTCCATGTGTGGTGCACTGACCGGCACAGGTTTGATTGGTTCGCCTCCCACTCTACTGTTTTCACAGAGGTTAGTTACGTTTCCTTTACGCTATTTATGTCTCGCATATGAGCTGGACCTTGTGAGGACTTCTGAAACCCACGTACAGCTTTTCCAGTAACGGGGGCAGACAGCAGCATGCACGCAGCCCCGGGCTTTTTGGGAAGGCAGTCTCAGGCACACACTTGGTAACACACAGCACGCCGGCAGCCTCAAGCCTGTAGCAATGCCTGAGCAGCACTCTGAACTAGCATTTACTGCAACACGACTGGCACTGAGGCAGCTGATCGTGCTGCTTCTAAAAACAAATGTGTAATTAATACTAACTCACTCGGTTAGCTACAGCAAGCACTGTCAGTCTCACTTACTTGTGAGGCCTAAGGTCTAAGACTAGTTGGTTGCAGGAGAGACTCCCTGCTTCGTCCTGGGTTCCTGAACGACAATGGGGGCCCCCCGGTTTTAACATGTATACAAGTCTTTGCCGTGAACTGGCTTTCTAGAAAGGAACGCTGGCACTGTTATGATATGAAGAATATGTGGGCACTGTGAGTTCTACGGTCACTTGTCTGGTAGTAGGAGAGAACAATTTAGTGTTTTCATTTCCTCGTTGGTCTCTTTCAGTTCCATCTGGACAAAGGGCCAATTTGTACAAACCCTAAATGATCTAAATGATTTGAGATTTTAATGGATCGCATCAAGCTCCATTTTTAAAGGTGGGTCTATTATAGTATGCAAAACAGGTCTACGCATTAGGCTTAGGGATGTATACTTAGAGCTGTATTATATTATTGCAGATTTTAAAAGCAAACCATGGCAGTGCATTGAAATCTATTAATAAGGAACGACACCAACCTGAATATTTATCTACATCAAAGTATAAGGTGAGATGGTAAAAACAGAAAGCAGGACTCCCTTAGAGTTAGCTGAGGAACATAACCTGGAATCATGCATTGGATTTTGACACTAACTTGAGTATGCTTATGTCTACAGATACAGCCTGTACTGTGATAAATAGGGCATAGAGCGAGGGAACTACAGTATTTTTGTGTTCTCGTGAAACCATTTCTCATCTTTATTAAGTTGATAAGAGTTGAGCATTATGGACACCTTATTTGATTTAGAGCGTGCCATGGTAAGTGCATATGTTTGCATGGTGCGCAGTAGTGTGTGCCTTTCGATATATGGTATAGAATGTGAACCTGTTGGGGGTGGGGCGGGGGGGAAGAGCGGGGGTGCGTCTGGGGTTTTGTTCCTTGTTCAGAATGCGCAAATCCTTAGATAAATACGTAGATATGTGGTTTCTTTATGAATTTAGATAGAATAGCAGAATGTGGAGTTTTATTTAAAATAAATGTATTTGTATTAATGAAAAATCTTATATTGATATCAACATTAAAGTCCTGTGCTTTTCCAAAGCCGAAGTGTACTTGCTTGGGTAACCAATTTAATGTCCAGGTGTGTGTATCTGAATTGCAAACCTGCCTTAAGACCCTTCAGGTGGCGCTGTATGTGTGGCAATGCACCATCTTTTAACTTTTTAACCGCATGCGCGCTAGCGGTTTTTCCGCTGCGCGCTGCGATTTGAAAAAAGCTGCGTTACATTACGAGCTCCGCTCATCATCAGCGTGTGAGCGGCACAACTCATGACGAGCTGAGCTCGTCATGAGCGTCGAAGCGGTTAAGCAAAAGTTCGGAGTGATTTTTGCACTAATATTTATCGCTGCACCCACACGCGCAGTCTGGTTCTTGGCGCACATAACATTGGCTGCAGCGCACAGAGACCATACAATGCCGCCCACAGAGGAATAAAATTAGAGAGAACATTGGATGTGAGTACTTCATATAAACCGGACGTGACCCCCTTATATTTTCCCCAGGTATGCAGGTATGTTACTACTGGTGAAGTCTGTAACAACCAAGGTTGCGGTCCTAAGCCCTTGCTCAAGCATTGCCCAAGTTGTGTGTATTTCCCTGTTTGTTGTGTAGGTAGGCCAAATTCCTCATGCAATTGTGCAAATGTCTTAAGATCACCATCATGTACTGTGCATGCTGCGGCCGTCTTTCTGGACGCCACGAAGGCATTCGACTCCCTCGAGTGGCCTTACCTGTTCCGCATACTGGAGCGCATGGGGTTCAGTCCGATGTTTATTGCTCAAGTGCGGCTGCTCTATACCAAACCGACGGCACGGGTGAGGGTGAATGGCATGATCTCTGACTCATTCATAATCTCCCGAGGTACAAGACAGGGCTGTCCCCTGTCTCCTCTACTCTTTGCTATCGCCATGGAACCGCTTGCAGCCAGAA
Organism: Lissotriton helveticus; assembly: GCF_964261635.1. NCBI lineage: Eukaryota > Metazoa > Chordata > Amphibia > Caudata > Salamandridae > Lissotriton > Lissotriton helveticus. The sequence goes on from NC_136063.1 coordinate 2,127,316,285, forward strand.
TAAGACATCATCACACTGCTCGAGGGATAGGCTTTAGTACATTCAGTTTATTAATTTCCCTATATGCTGATGATATCACCTATATGTCTTGAACCCCGCCGACAATCTGGACCCCCTACTGCGTGAATTTGTGAAATTCAGCGGTTTATCTGGAGTGTCTATAAATTGGGCTAAATCGGTAATCTTCCCTTTGACAGACAACACACCTGAGGTGCAGTCGGAATTTCCGCTTCGCTGGGAGGCAGAAGAAGTCTAGTATCTGGGGATACGGGTCAGTCGTAACCTCCAAGATATTTGGTCCTTGAATTTTGGGCGAGCTATTAACTGGCTCGAGAGTAAGGTGGCAATCTGGTCGAAGTTACCCCTCTCAATCGCGGGGAAGGTGGCCCTATCGAAAATGGTGATCCTACCTACATTTCTTTATTTATTTGCAAATATCCCGATCTCACTCACGAAACATTTCTTTAGTTGCCTACGATCCCATCTACTATTCCTGGTGTGGGCAGGCGGTCAAGCCAGGATTTCCTAGGCTTTGTTAACCTTGCCGCTGAGACAGGGTGGACTGGGAGCTCCGGACATGCATCTGTATGCACTGTGTGCGCAAGCTCAGTTCCTACATTTCTGGGCCTACCCAACGCCCTACCAACCGCATGTTGCGGTGGAACTTGACTCGATGGCCCCAATGCCCTTGGGAGTGGCTCTGTACCAAAAAGCCCCAAGACCCGCTATTGATGTTAATTCAGCTAACACCTTACGCTGGGCATGGCGCGAATTACAGCGACGAGCTCGCCTCCCACTACTGTATGCACCTGCAATTCCATTGAGACACAACCCAATGCTGCCTTGCCTGGAAGAGTATTGAGTTTTAACGGGGTGAGCCCTGAAAAACTCTTGGACCTGGGTCAGTAGATAAGTACAAAGAAGGAGTGGTCCGAGTTTGTCACAGTTATTCCATAAATGTTCTGTATTCACTCCATACAGTCAATCACCACAATTGAGCATCAATAGGTTATAACTAAACAAAATGAAAAATGAATTTTAAAGATTCAAAATACGATTGCATTTATTTTTGCAATCATGCACTCCGGTGCGTTCATCACCACACAATTTGTTCGTAATCATCAAATTACGTAAATGTAATTAAACAAACATTACATCAATAGTGCTCTCAGTGAGGAAAGGAGGGGCTGTGAGGAGGTTTGTGAGGGACTGGGTAAAGGTATCGTGACAATAAAACATCACAATGAAATGTATACGCCTTTACAATCAAGGTAATGTATGTGTTCCCAAATCACATCACACATAGGTTAGGTAAATCCATATAGGTCAGTCCTATGGTGTGTAAGGTTGGCGTAGTCTACGTTTCGACCCCCATGTACGCTGAAGGGTTGCTATTGCCTCATGTTGGGGTCTTCATCAGGACGGAGAGAGAGCCTAAAATATAATATGGAAACTATCATTAAAAATCGTGGTGAGCTGTGTTTAGTGTATGGACTGGGTGTAGGTGAATACCTACATCTGCAGGAACGGTCGAGATCTGTACAATCTCTTTCTGGGCCTTCACAGGCTCCTTACGATTCTATAAAGAAAATGGAGGGAAATCTCAAAAAAACACATTCTAGGCACAATGGCCATATGGCAATCAATGCGAGGACAGGGAGACTTACTTGGACATAGCTCCTTTGGGTGAGCAAAAAGGGCGTCTTGTCGCGCTTTATCTTGTAGGATCCTTCTCAGTTAATGAGTTCGGTGCACACCTGGCACCATTCTATAAAGTCAAACGGGATATTATTGGTGAGAATAAGTAAAGTTTGGCACCTATTTTTTTAGAAAAAAAACACAAAAAATTATTATCCTTGTGGGTTGGTCACTGGTAATATATATTCTCGAATCAAATGAGAGGGAGTAGTAGCCCAAATGCTGGCCGTGGTCGCGGTAGAATCACTATTCGTGAATCCAGGGAAAACACAGGCGCCAAAAGGCGCATTGGTGCTACGAGTAATCCAATCTATGTGTCGATCTGTGGCTCATGGGCTACGGGCAGTTATCGACTCGTTATGGTGATATCCTACCTGGTCTGCATGCAGCACATCCGTCAGTAAGCGGCACTCCCTCTGTGTGTTTGGAGTTGCTCGCGGTGCCGCCGCTGACTGCTAGCAAAGAAGGGGCTCGGCTCGGTTGGGCCAATCATTCGTCAGTACCGAAGGGTAGCGTGTCATAGGGTGTTCCGCGTGTAAGGGAGCGTCTGTAAAAGGGTGCCCGTGTTGATTCACGTATTATATTTCTCCCTCGTGTATTGCAGATTTTAGAAATACGGAGAGGTGGGGAACGCGTTGCAATTGTGAGTCGTTCCCTTGGTGTGTTGCGGCCTATGTGCGTTAATCACATTTGGCAGGTACAATACAATTGCAGTTTGTACACATTACCATTGTCTAGTAGGTGACCACATATACGAGAATTAGCAAAATAAAGCGATGGTTAGTAATAACGTTATATTGCAATTAAGCCATAGTGAAATGAGAATGAAGAGCGTTCCCCTTTGGTGTGTTATGCAAATGATCGGAGGATCGTTATTGAGTCTCAGTAAAAGACTGTTTAAGCTTATACCACAATTGTCTTGTGGACATTCCTATGTTTGAGTGACAAAATGATAGTAATGAAGTCATATGCACAAAAACAAATAGTAGAATGAAGCGTAGTACAAATACATTTCTCAAAAAGTCTAAACAGAGCCCCCATTAAGCCCTAATTCAGAACATTGAAACATTGCTACACATGTGGTATATATTCATAAGTAGCCCTGATAGATAGACAATTGTTGACAGAATAGTGTCTTGTATGCCTATACGTCTTTGATGGAGATGTATCAGTGAGAAGTGTCTGGAGTTTGGCAATGTTTTTACTCAGGGTCTAGTCCTGCCATTTGTGCAAAGTTAGCGTCTAATTCATTGAGTCCCATGCTTATGGTATTGAACTTGTGCATCCATTTGCACTCCCTGATGTTTAGGACAGTGTTCAGATTGCCTCACGCGGGCCCAGCGTAATCTTTCCGAGTATTACCCATCGCATAGATTCTGGACTGTGGTTCTTATCCATGCAATGTTCAACTAATGGTGCCCCTGATGTTTGGCAGCGAATCCTGCTGCAATGTTGGACAATTCGGTTCTTTATTTTTTGTTTAGTTTGTCCAATGTACGTAAGCTCGCATGGGCAGAGGATGGCGTATATTACTCCACTGGTGTTGCAATTCGTGAGGGACTTGAGATCGACAGTCAGGTTGTTGTGAGTCACTTTTTTTGTCTCCCAACATGTTGGGCATGCTTTGCATGTGGTACATCGGAAATGTCCTACCACCTCTGGTAAATTCCATAATCCTTGGATGTTCGGTGCCTGCGGTGTATCCAGCAGCAAACGGACCACATGGTCCCTTATGCTCTTCGCCTTTTTGAAGGCATGCATAGGTGGTTGCGGGGTGTCTATGACGTCCGCAATCAGACCCCAATGCTTATTGACTATTCTCTTGATTTCGTTGCTTTTGGTGCAGTGCGTCGTCACGCATATCATTCTTTCCTGTGATGACGGACGTTCCTTGGGTGCCAATAGGGTTGTTCTGTGTTGGTACCACGCTCTTTTTCTAGATCTTTTCACGAGTCGTTTAGTGTATTTAGGTCCTCGGATTCTTTAAAATAATCCTCCTTCAGAGAACAATTCCTCCGGATGCGGAGAAATTGTCCAAAGGGCAGGTTGTCCCGGAGACCTCTGGTGTGATGGCTCGTGTATCTCAGAAGAGTGTTTCTTTCCGCTGGTTTTCTGTAGAGGGTGGTATACAGTTCACCGTCCCTTTCCTTTATGCTGATATCCAAGAAGTCGATAGACTCCTTATTCGTGTGCATAGTAAATTTGATGTCTTCCGACTGTATGTTTAGCCACTCCATAAAGGCATTCAGATCTTGCTCCTCTCCCGTCCATATCGTGAGGACGTCATCTATGTACCTATGCCATGTAGAAATCATATTGTGGAATGGGTTGTACTGGGATAGGATGCATTGCTGTTCATATTCTGACATGTATAGAATTGCCAGATCTGGAGCGAAGGCGGCACCCATCGCCACTCCTTTGCTTTGGATGTAGAATCTATTCTGGAATACAAAGAAATTCTTCTTCATTGCAATTTCCAGCAGATCGATGATGAACTCAGTGGGGACTCCTGCCGGTTGTTCCCTCCTTTGTAATGCTCTTCTCATGCATTCCAGCGCAGGTCTCTGGGGAATACTGGTGTATAAGGAGACGATGTCCATTGTTACCAGGAGTTGAGTATTTTTGTTGAATGGCATCTGGTCCACCAAGTTGATCACTTGCATCGTGTCCCTGAGATATGTGGGTGTGGCTTCAGCGAGTGGTTTTAGAAATGCATCCACATATTTACATAGGGGCTCCAACAGAGATCCCCATCCCGAAATGATGGGACGTCCGGGTGGTTTCTCAGGGTTTTTATGTATCTTGGGTAGTACATACTTTGTCGGTATCCTGGGCTGGTCCACGTTAAGGTAATCAAATTCCTTCTTAGTAAGAAAGCCCATTTCCAGTGCTTTTTTGGTGATGGTTAGGATGTCCATCCTTACCTCCTTCGTGGGGTCCAGGGCTACTGGTCTATAGCTTACGCCATCCCTCAGTTGCGAATAGATTTCGGCCTTGTAGTCTTCCACATTCAGCATGACTATGGATCCACCCTTATCGGCTGGTTTGATTACCACTGATTTATTATTCTTTAGCATGTTCAGAGCTGTTCGTTCTCCTGCAGTGATGTTGTGTTTAATATAGGGTCTGTGGTCACAGGTTTTTAGAATGTCTCTCACTACCACGCTCTCATAAGTCACAATCTTGTGGGACACTGATGCCATGGTGGGCATGAATGTTGATGGCGGTCGTAGGTTGGTAAACGCAGTCAAAGCTGTTGATGGGCGATTCAGGAAGAAGTTTTTAAATCGAATCTTTCTGAAAAATCTGGTGAGTTCGGATTGAATATTTAATCTATTGGCATGAGATGTAGGTACAAAAGATAGCCCCTTGCAGAGTACACTAGTTTCATCAGCAGTTAGTGTGTGACTTGATAAATTGATTATGGGGCAGACATTAGTAGCTGAGACGGGGAGCACTATTGATGTAATGTTTGTTTAATTACATTTACGTAATTTGATGATTACTAACAAATTGTGTGGTGATGAACGCACCGGAGTGCATGATTGCAAAAATAAATGCAATCATATTTTGAATCTTTAAAATTCATTTTTCATTTTGTTTAGTTATAACCTATTGATGCTCAATTGTGGTGATTGACTGTATGGAGTGAATACAGAACATTTATGGAATAACTGTGACAAACTCGGACCACTCCTTCTTTGCCTGGAGAGAGCGGAGGTGAAATATCATTAGGAGGCATCCAACTACCCACATTTGCTGATATATACCCAGACGGGGTGCTCAGAGACCCACAGGTGGAGGAAGAGGGTTCAGCTGTTCCGTTCAGGGAGTTGTTTGCTTATCACAAATTGAGGACGACATGTCGGTCGTTCTGGGAGGGTTGCTTGCCCTCCAAAACATATTAGCTCGGGCTTCCCCGAAAAAATTGGTGACTCGCCTATACACTAGCATGCAAGACCAAGCCCCGATTATATTGCCAACCTCCATGCAACTTTGGAATAGGGAATTGGATCCACCACTAACTGACGTGCAATGGTCCTTTAGCTGTGAACAGCTTTTGGAGCTCTCCCCTAACTACAAACTGCACCTCATACATTTTAAAATTTTGCATAGGTACTACCGCACCCCTATTAGCCTCTATCGCATGCATCTGAGAGAAGATGCTAAATGCTGGAGATGTGGTTTTTACGATGCTACCTTCCTACATGTAGCCTGGAATTGCCCTCTGCTTACAGGTTACTGGCACGAAATCTTTGATGCGGTGAATCAGATAGTTGGGAGGTCCGATGATCCATCCCCACTATTAGGGCTCCTGGGACTGGTTAATGACACTGAACCTTCGAGGCGAAAACTACATGCCCTTCTATTATTATATGCTAGGCGACAGATTGCTGTCCGATGGGGTCGAAAAAAATTGCCTAAATTAGCAGCTTGGTTATCTGATGTTACTTATGGACACACACAACTCGGTACCTATTGGGAGTTGATGCCCTCGGCGTCTAGACTCCGAGACATCTGGGAGCCATTTATGCAATGGGCACGGGCAAGAGCGAGCTCCCCTACACCTGAACATTCAGCGACTGGGGCTGAAGAATACGAGAGATCAATTGGTTCACTTACTACAAGGCCTGAATGAATGAGTCGTCTACCTAGACTGTATGTTCAATACTACGCCATGTAAACTGAATACTTGAAATAGACATGTAACCTTGCTTCTCGACATGCCATGTACTTTTATATTCCTTGCATGAATCTCCCTCTATATGACGACTTGCAAACGATTATTCTTCTGATTTTTACTTCCATGTTGCCTAATCTATAATCAGATGCTTTGAACTGGGAACGTTTAAATATTCAAATTCGGGGAGGAGCCAAGATGGCTATCGGGATGGTTGCATAAACGCTCGGCTCCGTGAGCCCTCCCGCCCCACACATACATCCTGGCGATTAACCTGAGCAGTACTTGTTCATTCGAGTAGGGGACGGAAAGCATTCACTTACCATCCGCTTCTGTGGCTCCATCGTGCAGTTGACCCGAAGAAATATCCCCGGCTGTTTGGCAGCCTTCGGGGTGCCGAGACCGGGATCTCGAGTGAGGAGAGTGTCCGACCGTGACTGCGACTCCAGTGACCTCTGGTCGAGATGGGAAGCCACTCGGAGAGAACCTGAGATCCGCGAGCCGAAAGAAATGATACCAACCCGCTCCCAATAGCGGGTTGCCCTGCGAGAGGTGCGATATAGCTGGGCCGGTGAGAGTTCAGGGTGCCCAGTTCCCCTTTGTTGTGACGCCCGGTCATGTTAACGGCCCCCCCGGGAGCCGATGGGAGACTCCTGGAGAGCAGCAGGGAGCTTGTTTAGCCTTTTGGTGACTCCCCTTTCTGTTCCCTGCCCCGACTATTGAGATCCTGCTGTGGATCCTGCTGGCTCCGGGGGTTGGTCCCGATCCCGCGGTGAGGTGGAAGAGGAAGTGGTCGCAACGGCTGAAATGGCGGATGCTACCCTCTCGCGTACCCACCATCCGGGCAGAGAAACCGGTGCACAAGAGAATCCCAGGGTTTGGCAGAGCGAGGAAAGACCCACACCCGGCACTATTTTGGCTGCATTAACAACTCTGCAGACTGCCCTGTTCCGGGGGGCCCGAGAATTGGGGAAAAAAGGTGGCCGCCATTGTTGGCCCGCCATTTTGTAACGACATGGATCGCTCTCGAGAAGGCGCCGAGGTGTTAGCCTCTGATGCATTGCCGTATTCCCCGGATGAGCCTACGTTCTTGGAGCTACGGATGGGTATGGTACATGAGCTTGCAGTAGATTCCCCTGTTGCAAGTGTGACTGTTTCATCGGGGCCTCTCTCATATCGGCGAGTGGAGGAGCAGCATCGCTCCATGGTTTGGGCGGCCCCGGCGGAGTTTCGGCGCTTCCCTCATCGTGGGATCCCTTTTCCATGTTTGGCGGGACTGTGCTCTGACTCGAGACTGTTGGCGGTGTCGATATTGTCGTATTCAGACTTCCGCCATGCATCATCTGCGAGATTTTGGTGGCTGGGATCCTATGGAGCAACGATACTGCCTGATTCTCCCGGTGCATTCAGACCCTTTGTGCTACTTTGCAACCCGTCTGAGGGACTGTTCAACGTCGGTATTATTGACAGAAGTGGCCAGGGGTGACTTTGAGTGGGACATGGAGGGACTCATAGATGGTTGATGGTGATTTAAGGGGTGCTTGGCGGAGTTGTAACTGATTGCGCTATACGTGATTGCTGTTATTTGTACTTCTTCTACCGTTGCTGTTTAGACGATTTTGGATGCGGAGACGGGAGGGGCCGGATGACCAGATCGAGGGCCCTTCTCCTGTCTTTTCTCTCTCTCTCTCTTTCTTTTTCCCTTTTTCTTTTCTGTATTTCGGGTCTCATATTTAGGGCGACAGGCACGCTGCTGGGAGGGTAGGCCGTAGCCTTTTGCAGGGGTGCAGGGTTGGGGGTTGGGCTTGTTATTTTGTTCTCTCTTTGTCTCTATGGCCCTTTGCCCTTTTCCTTTTTGATGTCGTCATCTACCATGTTTCCTATAGTGTGGTGCGCCTCGAGGGGCGGGACTAGTTTGTTATGATTGCTCCGTGTTTATCACATTTATCCCGACTCTTATGCTCCCTCCCCCGTCACTCCCAATATGTGTACATCATTGGCGTAAAACTTTTTTGCTTCCACTTTGCTGTACTGGGGCGTGTGTGAATGTGCGACATCGATTTTCTTTTTCTTTATTATAAAATGAACCGTCTCACATCCTCATTATTGTATGGTAATTTAAATGTTGTCATATCCTTGATGCTGCTCAACCTTCGACCTCCGAACCGCTGTACATTTGTACACTCTGCTCCTCTTTGCCGATCTGATAGCGGCCGGCCGGCCGGTCGGTTTGGCTGTAGGCCCATATTTGTATTTTCGTGCCATAAGAATAAAGGTTTTAAAAAAAAAAAAAAATATTCAAATTCGTGCAATTCACAGCTGTACTGACCAATATCTGTTTGGTTTTCGCGATTTTGATGATTGATTCATTTCCTGTATGTAACAAGGTCATATGAATATTGCTGCTGTAACATTTGCGATTCAGAAAAGGGGGTGGTGATGAACAGTGTGTCTGAATTAAGCAGACCACTCTTACCCAGTCCAAAGATCAGGGCTTGATCCATCACCGTTATTTAGCTCACTGCCCCATCCCAGCTCAGAACCTGGCTATATGCAAATTAGTCTGTCCCTGGCCCAGTGCATCATGGGAACAGGGCAGACCAAACTACCAAGCCAATTCTTCACCAGAAAGGAGACAAGCTTCCGGCGACCGGTTTCTGCCATTTCAGGCGTCGTCGCCCGGCTTGCTTGAATCCTGATGGAGCAGTGAGCAAGGGACTCATGTCTGAGTATACCCTGCCACACCTATAGTGGCCAAAAACGATTCAGAAAAGGGGGTGGTGATGAACAGAGTGTCTGAATTAAGCAGACCACTCTTACCCAGTCCAAAGATCAGGGCTTGATCCATCACCGTTATTTAGCTCACTGCCCCATCCCAGCTCAGAACCTGGCTATATGCAAATTAGTCTGTCCCTGGCCCAGTGCATCATGGGAACAGGGCAGACCAAACTACCAAGCCAATTCTTCACCAGAAAGGAGACCAGCTTCCGGGGACCGGTTTATGCCATTTCAGGCGTCGTCGTAACATTTATAGCATTTGCATTTGCAACGCTTCTATTCTGTCGTAGGCATTGTGTTCACTTTGAAAATTTCAATAAACAAAGTAAAAAAAAAAAATTATAATTTACCATCATGGAGGAGATGGTCCAGGGCATCAATGCCTGCTGCCATCCATAGGGGCCAGTATATTGTTTGTCTGTTAATGCGTATGCTTGCGTTATCCCATAAAGGGTCTTTTCCATGGATTCGAGAGTTCAAACCCAGCAGTCGATGTGCTAGTTGCCAAGACCTGCACATGGCTGATAGAATCGGATTGGATGGATCATTATGACTAGTCCCTGCCCCATATAAAGCGGAAAGGCCGGTCTCTGTTGATAAAAGAAGCCTTTCTATATGCACCATTGCGGCACGTCAGGGGCTTTTTATATCATGTAAGCCATTTGGGATAATTGTAGTGCAAGGACATAATGCTCGAAGGCTCATTCCTCCGCAGGAGCTATGTGCCTTTAGTTTCAGCACTGCTAGACGAGGTCTCGCTGAATTCCATACAAAGGATTTTATCTTAGTATCTATTGAGCGCAGTATGGTTAGAGGAATCTGAAGGGGGAGCATACCAAGAACGTATATGAAACGTGGGAGGGTGACAATCTTTACTTCTTGTACTCTACCCCACATTGAGAGCCCAAAGGAATTCCATTTTTCAAAGTCTCGTTGCATCTGGGTAATCCGGGGACTTAAGTTATCTACAATCATCCCTTCCAACCCGTTATTCATCAGTACACCTAAATATTTGAGGCGCAAGGATTGCCAGGGAAAGGGAAGCCCATCTATGGCCTCTTTTGTGGTCCCGTCTGAAATGGGCAGTGCTTCACTTTTGTCGCAATTAATTTTGTAACCGGATAAGGAGGAGAAATCATCTATATCTGCAGTATGGATGGTAGAAAACAGGGCAAATCTGTGAGGGTAAGCAGAATGTCATCCATGTATAAATAGTTTTGATTCTCCCGTCGGAAGGCGTATGCTTGCAACATTGGTAGCCTGATGTATTGTGGCTGCTAAAGGCTCCATAGCTAAGAAGAAGAGGAGTGGGGGCACCCCTGACGAGTTCCTCTATGGCTCGTAAATGGTTCAGACATAAAGCCCCCACAATTTACCTGTGCAGTAGGATTATCGTATAGCAGACGTACTTTGGCTATGAACTGGTCCTCCAGTCCAAACCATTCTAATACTTTTAAAAAGATATTTGGATTCAATACGGTCCAACGCCTTTTCTGTGTGTCAAGTGACAAAGCTAGTGCGTCATTTTGGAGGCGTTTAACAGACCAGAACGTGTGGGCCAGAGTGCGGAAGTGGTTCCTAGAGGAGCATCCTGGAACAAATCTATACTTGTGTATGGTGAATTAAGGAGAGTAAGACTTTGCGTAGACGGGAAGCTAGAACACTAGCCAGAATTTTGATATCACAATTTAATAGCGATATGGGACGGTAACTGCCACAAAGTAGAGGGTCTCTCCCAGCTTTGGGTAGGACTGTGACTACAGCTTTATTGGATAAGGGACCCAAAGAAGCCTTATGCTCTGCTGCCTGAAGCGCAGTCTGGAGAGAACCAGCCACCTCTGCTTCCGCCCGTCGTTAAAATTCCGCTGGGAAGCCATCTTCACCGGGGCCTTATGGTAGGGTAAATTGGCTATTGTGTGCAAGATCTCCTCTTTGCTGATCTCTCCCTCTAGAAGTTCTCTGCTTTTGTCCGAAGTGCAGGGTAAGTTTGCACCTGTAAGGACGGTATCTAGCTTGTCCCCATCAGCTTGCTTCCCAGTATTGTAAATAGATTTGTAGACCAAGGCAAATTCGTTCACAATGTCCTGAGGTCTAGTTAATGTGACTCCTCCAGCTGATTTTATAGCCGGTATGGCCATGGCTCCTTCTCTGTCATAGCTGTGCCGCCAGTAGCCTCCATGCCTTTTCTCACTGTTCGTAATGTCTCCTTTGCAGGGCATATTCTGCCTTGGAAGTAAAAAGATTATTCCAAAGATTTGTGGTGCTGAAGGGTAGGTTTAGCTGTGTATAAGTGAGTATAGGACGCTATAGCTTGTTCCAGTTCTTTCTGCCGTGCAACAGTGTGTCTATTAGCGTGGGCTGTATCTCTCGTAAGCTGGCACCGTATGGTAGCTTTTGTTGCCGCCCAGAGGATTCTGCCCAAATTTACTGATCCTTGATTAGTGGAAATGTAACCCTGAAGGTGAGTTTTCAACTGGCTTTACCCTTAAGGGTTCTATAGCGCTGAACGTTCATGTGCCAGGGCTTATGTCCCGGTCTGGCCAGCGCGATTTCCAGTGATAGGAGGACTGGGGAGTGATCAGAAAGTGCTGCCTGTAGGATGTGGGATTCCTGGATCAACTCTACCACATTTTGAGAGACCAAAAAGTAATGTAGGCGAGAGAGTGTGCCATGGGTAGGAGAGGTAAAAGTATATTCTACATCTGTCGGATGAGAAAGGCGCCAGTGATCTACCAAACCATTGTCTGCCAGCTTATTGCCTATCAAAGCTCTGACTGCAGCGCTGCTCCCATCTAATGGGCATGTTTTGTCCAGAACTGTGACTCTTACCTTGTTCCAATCCCCGCCAATAATATATTGTGAAGCGCCTACCTCTATTAGAAGGCCATTCAACTAAAGAAAGAACAACTTTTTCGCTCTATTCGGGGCATAAACTGAACCAATACAAATATGAGTTTCCCCAATTCGTTGTTTGGCAAAGACGTATCGTCCATCTGGCTCCGTCCAAGTCTTTAACACTGTCACTGGTAGAGATTTACGAATAAGCATCGCTACTCCACATTTGCGATGGGGTTTCGCGTCCAAAGCATCTCCCCTTGTACACTATTATGGATCACCTTTCCCACCCATTCCCTGCACAATTTGTCAGACTCCGGGTCATCAAGGTGGGTTTCCTGAAGAAGTGCTACATCCACCCGTTTTGATTGTAAATAAGAGTATTTTGTTCCTTTTGATGTAATGTGTTAATCCATGAACATTCCATGTTACTACACGAAGAGCGTGGGTGGGGCCATGTCGGAGGGAAAGAAAGGAACAGTCAGTAATAAGTGATTGCTATAAATATGTCAAAGAGGACACATGAGGTTTTGCTAGTTCTGTGGGGGAGGAATGAAGGAAAGAAGAACAGAGTGATGAAGGGAGGGTGAATAATAGAGGAGGTCCGCAACAAGAGTGATATAATCCAGTGAAGTGCCGGGGAAAATTATGACCTATGTGTGGGGCTGAACTCGTGTCACAGAAAAGAGGATACAGTGTAATACAATTTGTTACAGGGGAAAAGGAAGGGGGGTGGGGATAATGGTAAGTGTTGGGAGTAAAAAGAAAATGAGGAAGGGTGGTTAAGGAATAGGGGATGCTTACTGTTATACGGCACTGGGGATCCTAAACTTGTAACCGCAGGTCCAAGCACGCTGGAGCGCCACCATGAGAAGGGGCCCCATCAGGAGAACGGGGCAATGGCTAATAAATGTAAAACAAAAGGGCAATTACACTGTACAGATCGGAGTGTGTATAGTATGGACAAGAAAGGAGCTTTGTGGTGTAACATTGTGGCGTATTATTCATCCTCTGGGTTGAAAGGATTGCATACATGTGTATATAATACAATCAAAATCATGTGAGATTAGACTATCAGCGATAATGTTAGTTCCTTTACATAAATCAGTAACAATAAAAATTAAGCCTTATATTCCATTAGTATGAGTGGCACCTATAGCATGTATTACTGCTAAAAGAAGTAAAATAATTAACACATTAATCAAAGTTAATACAATTAACATAATGAGAACAAATCAGCATAGGTGATACTCAGCTGTCCGGTGGCTGGGCAATTTCCTTCTTCTCGGGCAATTTCCTTCTTCTCGGTATCTTGAGCTCATCAAGCTCTACCACTGGCTTAGGAGGCACTAAGTGCAATCATAACTATGACCATGAGCAAGACTATGAGTAGGCCCATCTCCGTCTCATTCTGCTTCCGAAGCAGATTCTACTGTTGCTACTGAGTAAAGGCAGGCACAGTTTGAAGGGCTGAAGCTTTGTCCTCATGAATTCGAGTAGACCTCTCGAGATCTCTGCTGCGGTGTCGTGGATTGCTGGTATTCCGTTGTGTATTGCCCGATGCATGCATGGAAGAACTAGGTTGTACTGGCTCTGGAGTGCAGTGCTGTGATTCCATGTCCTGTGGCTTCAAGCAGTCCATGAAGAGACTGAGGTCCTCGTAAAAATCTTTGGAGATTCCATCTTTGGTGATGTGGAAGCGAGCAGGTTCAAAGAAACCATACTTGATCTCCATTGGGCATAATGGAGACCACATTGAAAGGAATGCCTTGCGGCGATCATTAGTCTCTCTGGGGCCATAAGGCTTCTTTGGGTCCCTTATTTAATAAAGCTGTAATCGCAGTCCATGCGGATTTCATGCCTATCATATGTGAATAGACCATGAGTACATGCTTATACTAGTAGTTGCCTTGTCTGCTTGTGCCTTAAGAAGCGGGCAATGAGGGGTCATGGATGCGTTGTAGATTCTTTGTGCGGTGGGCCAATGCATTGTGCACGCTGTATTGCCAAAGGAGGATCAAAAGTAATGCCAACTAAGTTCGGAAGGATATTTTGAAGGAATGCTCTGGCGTTTGAACCTTCAATTGTTTCCGATCTTACAAGTCGATCAGTTTGCTGCGGAGCAACAGTAGCTCTTGATCTCTGCTTTGCATTTATCCTAGATGTTCTTCCACAGCCGTCTACCTATGATCAAGCCCTTCTATTTTTTTATGGAACCCCGTAATGTCTATTGATTTCGCCTCTGCCGCTAAGGAGCATATATTTGTTTCCATTCCTTCTAGCAGCTGGCTGACAGCAGAAATTTCTTGCAATATGCGATCCATAGTCTCCCCTTGTGTGGTGATTGGGTTGATCTGAGGTGAGCCTTCTGCTGGGGAGGTAGTATTATTCATGGACATATTGCGTGACTGTTTGAGGACGTCCACAAAAAGGGGTTGCTTGGAGGATTTGTTTCCGTGCTTGGTAGTGGACATTCAACTTTTGTTTTGTCTCTGGACAGTGCACTGAGTCAATGCAGGGGCACAGAGCGGCGACTGAATCTATGAGGTAGAAGCTACAGCAGCCCAATTGGAAAACGGCGGTATTTGTTTTCCGTAGGGGTTTCCGGTACGAATAATTCACACTTGTATGAACCTTTCCACCACCAGGTTATCTTTGTTGGGTGCTGAGTGCTGGCCAACGTCCGTGTTTTCCTCTCACGTCTTCTGTTTAAGTTATCAGGAACTTTCAGTTTATGGGAGGGAGACTTGATCTATCCTCACCATGTGTAAATTGTCGACTTACTGTATTAATCTTGTAATGCTTCAATATTTCTGGTCACATTGCGATCCTGAAGACATTCAGAGATAACGACAAGTGTTTCTGGCAGTTGCCCTTTCCCCTCCCCCTCCTTTGCCTCAATACAATAAGGGGTTTTCCCTCTATAACCCAAAAAGCATCTGGGAACAATATACATCAATACAAAAAATAACGCTATGGAACTAATTCATTCAAATCATTATTCGAAATAGGTTTATCAATTACCTATCTGACCTGACAAAATTCTTCTAGAAGCAATCAATTCAGTTTTCTATATACATCATTTAACTCCTGAAACCTTAACAAGTCATTTACATCCACAGGATATGTAGTTCTCTTTTAAAGTATGTTTTATTCACTCAAATATTTTGTGTATTCATTTTTTTATTACTTTACACACTTTTTTTTATATAGATACTCTTCTTTTGTGTTTATACAAATCTAAAATTGCAATATTTACACATCCCACACACAACTTGCATAAACCTCTACAAAAAATTGACAATGAAAAAATAAAGCATTCACATGTTGTTTCAAAGTAGCCCCTATTCCTTAAATGGATGCTATGTATCTTATTATCTAAAGAGCATTCCTCAGTCTTACAGGTACACCTTACTCATGCAGTATCTAAGAGATCGATTATTTGTCCCTTATATTCTGAATTGCTGATTATTAATTGTCACCGAATCGTAATTCAAGGGGTGTCCGTTTCCAAGGTTGTCGACGCGTTTCAGCCCCTTTAAATTCTGGGCCTCATCAGGACTAGGGCTTTTGCATACACATTAAAAATATGCTGCACCTATTAAATAAAATAAGTTCTATTAATTATCTACATATTCATATGTTATTTATCTAATTGGAGTAAATCATATAGGACCTATATGTACCTCTCGTGCATCACCTATATATGTACATTATTACAAATTCCACTATGTCTTGGAGTGGCAGCAAGTAAGACTCCTACCAATGTGTCCTCAAGTGCACTTATTCTGTATATCACCCTTGTGCAGAACCAATTATCTAGATAGTGCTACCAAAGTGCAGCTATCATAATGTGTGCCAATATCCCCATCCAATAGATACTGGTAATACACATACCGATATGTTGGTTCACGTTCCCAATTGGAAGTCGGGAGTCGCGACTAAATATATATATTTTAAGGGTAGTGGCCCTTCCACTGTTCTTCTACAGGATGAAATGGCAACCGTTGCTCACCTTGGCAGAGACAAATGAAAGAGAGAAAACGGGTACAAAATAAATTAATGCAGTAACCGGCCGAATGACTCAGCCATACAAGATTGAAATGAGAATCCAATCCTTGTATCGAGCTAAACAATTTTACCCAATCACAAAACCTCTAATATGTATACTATAAATGGCCAAAGGACTCACTTTTGTATTCCTGGCGTAATCCTCGCTATCTGTGCCGCCTCGGTCACAGGGACTATATTCTAAGAAACAGAAACGGAGGTATAGGCATAAATAACGTATTCTCTCCTCTCCTTAAGCAGGGCGCCCATAAAGAACGCACATAGAAGGCACTAGCGCTTCTCTAAAACCCGCTCTTACCTAGAATGTATTTTCCAGCGCCGCCGTGCTCTCGCGATCTCCCTCTTGCCCAACTAACGATCTCCTCTTCCGTTTTGCAGCGGATCACGTGGGACAGGTACCACGGGAATAATCAGCTAATGGAACGCGACAAAAGACTACACATCCACGTTTCGAATTAAAGGCACACTCAAATTATCGGTGCAGCAATTCCCATTCTAAATGATGTTCCTAATATACTGATTGTACTATATTGAACCCTTAAACAACTCTGTATCCCTAAAATAATTCCACAATAAGGACTCTCCAATCCTTCTTCTAAATACCAAATACGGCAGATACAACTCAACGAGGGATTCAAAAAGGTTCCAAAAATGATTCGAAACAATAAAAAACTATTGAAAAAAGGTAATAACAATACAATTTGCACGTGCGCGAGTATTCACACGTAATGGGGCAGGACAGGAACCTTTATATACACATCCACGTCTATCCACTGCATTAATATACCCTATATTCCCAGGGGAAACAATGAAATCTACCGTAAATCATGGACACCCAAAGTCATACAAGCTGCCACTCCTCACATTCTAGCACTTAAAGCAGATGCTATACCTGTAACATTCTAGCACCTAAGACAGATGCTATATGTGAGAAGTTGGCCTGATATGCAGTGCTCACTATTCTAGTGATCACTATGTATCAGTCCAAACAACCCTTATTGATGATTGGTTGTAAGTCAACCTTATAGACCAGCTATCCTAGTAGCATGGATACGAGCAGTCTAAGGCTAAGACTCTAGAGGGCGTGTTAAGCCAGCTGTTTTACCATCACATTACCCCTTGAACACCAAGTGAAAGGACACCACACAAGTTGTTATGAAAATAAACAGATATTTATTTATAACAAGACTACCCTGAACTCTTTATGAGTCAGGGAGCTAAGCACACAACAAAACTCTTATGAAAATACTTTAAGTCGCACAATTTACACAAATGCCCTAGGGGCACGAAAAACCATATACTCAGTAAGTGGAATGCGAACTTGCTAGCAGGTAAGTAATACTTTTCTAGACTCAGGAATCGCTAGGCCTACAATTCTAAACACTGGGAATAGATGCAGGAGGCCTGTGGACGTCGTGTGCAGAGTGGGAACTCTCACGCGTAAGGCGGGAAAAAGTCTATGGAGGCTAGCAGTTGCAAAGTTACTGTTCTCGGGCGAACCCGACTAGGTGGGTCGAAAACGGGAGTGGATCCGAACACTTAGGGTGTTGGACTACGCTGGAGCACCGGAGTACTCAGTTTACCTAGCCCAGGGGCTGCGGCTGCATAGGGTTGAAGTTGCGTCGGAAACCCACGTTGAAGAACCAGGAGCCTGAAGAAAGAAGTTGCTGGCAGGCGGCCAGTGAAGAAAGTTCGTGGAGATCCAAGCCTGGATCAGGGAAGAGGAAACCTGTAAGCAAAGGGGACCAAGTTCTGAATCAATAGCCAGTGATTTAGGTGGGCACCAGGATGGCACCGGACGAAGTCACCTCAGCCAGGTGAGTGGGCGCTGCTGGGCTCTGCAGTCTCTCGGACCAGGAGGCGTTGTCGGCGACCAGGATGGAGGTGCGAGCTGTCCCACGAAGGTACTTGCTGTCGACGTCGCTGGACCCAGGATTGGGGCAACGAGTCTTGGCAAATGCAAGGCCCACGCGGTGGACCTAAAATGGTGTCTTGAGTGGACCAAGAGGGTCCAGGGTGCTTCTCTGATGAAGGGAAGCAATGGCCAGTCTGGAGCAACCAGACCAGCAGTCTTTGTCGTCGTGGAGCGTCGTAAAAGGGCCACTAGCCAACGGGCAAGTGACCGGGACAACGCGGTGAGCAGCAAAAAGCAGAAGGGCCCCACGCAGATCTCGTGGATGCAGGGGGGCTGAACTTCGGTGCTGGAGCTGCTCAGGGTCGGGGCTTCTCTCACCCCAAAGCACTCGGTCGAGGGTCGCTCGGTGGTCGTGCTGGACAAGCGTCGTGCAGTTCTGAAGATGGCCGGTCCCTCGAGGTCTCGTCGCACCCACGGATCACAGCTGGGCTGATGATGTAGGTTGAGGTCAGAGGTGCCAGGGAAGCCGGTTCTCGTCGTGCTGAAGCAGTCTTGATCCGAAGGAGAGACTGGCAACAAACCGCGAAGCTTGGTTGGTGCCTGCTGCTGCAGGGTGACTACTCCTTAGTCACAAGGGAGAAATCTTGGGAAGAAGTCTTGAGTTCCTTTCGTGGAAAGTAGTTTCAGGATTCAAAGATGATCTCATTTGGAAGGGGGCCAGTTCCTACCTTTATCCTGCAAAAAGGGGCTGGCACGCGACTAAGTCCTGGCCTATGGGTGGGACTAGGAGGGGGGTGGTTACACCCCTCTCCTTTGGCGGGCTTTCCCCAGCTCAGGGTCTGGTGTGCCCCTGGAACTGGTTCAAGCCGGCCTATGCACAGTGAGCACCGGGGTGCCACTTGCAGTCACCTTCCTCTAAGCCCTGCCTACCTAGAATACACAAAACCCTGTCTGGGACGGTGCTGGCACCGCCCCGGCAGGAAACCCTTTGTCCTTGCCTCCTGCTCTGGGAGGACTCCCAGCAGCAGGAGGGCAGACTTGTGTCTCGGTGGCAGCATCCATTTTGTGGAGCTAAGGCTCTGTCTGACTTTAACCGGGGTTATAGGTTACATACATGTCGTGTCCCTCTAGAAGGGTGGAATGCTAACCCCGTCACCAGAATTGGCGAGGGGTTAGTATTCCAATTCGTATGACACCTTACTCGACATGTTTTGATAAAGCGATACCAGAGTTGGCATATAACCGCGAGGATTATAATGCACTTAAGAGTATATGGTATGCGATATCATGGAAACGGCTAAGGGATAGATCCCGAAAGCCGCAGATAGGCTCAGCTCATGCCAGAGCACCATCTCACACGATTCCAAGCACTCTGCCTTCAGGACTGTCAAGGCCTGCCATAGGAGTGACTGATAGGAGATCTGTGTGTCCATTTAGGTTTAGATATAGGAATACTATATCTAAAGCAAAGGGTGATTACACCACTTTGCCCCAGCTGT